>NC_030833.1:19028203-19679281 GCF_001704415.2 Capra hircus | reverse complement strand
CGTTATCCATCTTAATACAGCATTTATGAAATTCCAGTGACATCAAGACTCTAATATTCAAAGAATATTTCTTTCTTTCTTCCCCCTGTACCCTCTTTCTCAGGATTATGTCAGAGAATATAACTTTTATGTCACTCTGACACTGACCTTAAGTGGAAAAATAGCCAACTGGTACTCTTCTGGGAATATAGAGGTGAAGCCTAAGCCTTGAAAGAAAAAATTAGGGAAAGAGGATCAAGTAAGAGAAACAGACAGAATGGACTCTGCACTCACTGGAAGAAGAATAGCAAGTTAAGACAAGATGATGAACTCAACCCAATGTCTAGATTAAGAAATAGGAAATGGAAAGGGGCTAAGAAAGCTGCACCTTGAGTGTATCAAGGGTCAAGGTCCCTGTATTGAGTGGGGGAAGGAGAATGAGAGAGACGAGTTGAAACATGTAGTCAAGTCTCTTCCTGAATATTCTAGACTCAGACACTTTCCCCAATCTTTGATGCTATATAACATGAAGGCCGAAATAAAAGCAGCAAACTCTAGGAAATGAATCCAGAAAATCCACATATGTGGAACAGGATCTGGCTTCTCCAATGACTCAGTCAGTAAAGAATATGCCTGCAATGCAGGAGAGCTGAGTTCAATCCTTGGGTTGGGAAGATCCCCTCTATGAGGGCATGGCAACCCACTTGGAGACTCTCCAAGGACAGAGGAGCCTGGTAGGTTGCAGTCTATTGGGTCACAAAGGGTCGGATGGACATGACTGAGTGACCGAGCACAACACAAGCTCTAAGGCGTTGAAATCTATAACCTGAGATTCCCTAAATATATTATGGACACACAATGGAGATCACTGCTGCTGGGGGTGTGACTCCCAGTCTTCCTCCCTTCTCTGGGAATCTATGACTCACACACACAATCTCCAGGCAATCTTGTCCTCATTCTCCAGTCTCCACTGACTGTTCTTGTGATGGTTAATTTCATGTGTCAACTTGACTGGCCTACAGGGCACTCAGATATTCGGTTAAAAACGTTATTTCTGAATGTGTCTTTGAGGGTGTTTCTGGATGAGATTAGCATATGACTCAGTAGACTGACTAAAGCTGATGGCCCTCTCCAGGGAGGGTGGGCGTCATCTAATCCACTGAGGGCCTGAATCAAGCTAGGAGGAAGGGAGAATTTGCTTTTGAGTTGGCTCTTCTCTTCTCGGACTAGGACTTATACCATCAACTCCCCTGACTCTCAGGCCTTCTGAGTCAGACTAAAAGGACACCACCAGCTTTCTAGGGCCTCCAGGTGGCAGATGGCAGACTGTGGGATTTCCCAGGCTCCATTATCAAACTAGTCAATTCTCATAAGAAAACATTTTATATATAAAATAATTTTATTATATGGATGTATTTATCTTCTCTTTCTCTGTATATAGGTGCATACACACGTATTCTACTGGTTCTGTTTCTCTGGAACCCTGCCTAATAAAGTTCCTTTGATCCTCTGGGCTTCTCTGCACATACACTGTCTCCCTCAAACACACAAGGAAAGGAGGCAAAAGCTGAATGAGGAGATAATGGGCTCTTGCTTTGGGTTCTGATGGTAGAATGGATGCCCAGCAATCCAGGGCTGCTGCTAGGGCTGAAAGTCAATTAGTGTCAGATTGGGAGGAAAGAGAGGCAGGAACCAAAGCTCTTCTAGGGAATCCAGCCTTAAGATGTGCAATGCAGTAGAGACCAAAATTGCCCATTGGTGCAATCTGTCTAACTGTCATCACTATCCTAAAGATGGTAAGGATTTGGTAGAACCACTGCTGAGCAAGCTAGATTTCTCTATAATATTATAGAACGACTGCATGAATGACCCTGATTAATAGCTTCACTGTATTATGTCTTTAAAATTGTCCTCATGCACTGATTCTCAGTTTGGCTGTGTCACTTGCTATGACCAACGAGACAGTAAGCAAACTTAATTTGTGGAAAATTAAGCAGAAATTTGTGGAAGCACTCACAGATTTTTTGCTTTCCCTCTGGTTTCTCCACCATTGCTATGAGAACATGTCTGAGTCAGCCTTGCTGGAAGAATGTGAAAGATACTTGGGAGAGAGACCCCAGTCACCCCAGATATCTCTATGCATCAAGGCCATCCTAAATCAACACAGCCAGTCAAGCCCAGAACCATGAGGGAGCCCAGATAAGAGCAGGAAAACTCCAAGCAAGCAGAGCCTAAATTACTACCCAGTGAACTCACCTTAACCTCCCTTGATTTCTACACATATAACCAACAGATGAGTATTGTTTTAAGCCCTCGAGTCTTAGAGTGGTTTATTGTCAATATAGGGATATTCAATTTACCTTGTTTGATACGTGAGAATTAAAACGGATTCTTTAATTAGGCCAACTCTGAAATAAGATACTTTGAAAAATACCACCAGCATTTAGCATTCAAAAAGCTACTCCTGGATTTCCCCTGTGGTCCAGTGGTTAAGAATCCACCTGCCAATGCAAGGCACATGGGTTCCACCCCTCATCTGGGAAGATTCTACATGCCATGAGGCAACAAAGCTCTGGTACCACAACTATTGAGCCCATGTGCCATACAGCACATACTCTGCACCAAGAGAAGCCATCACAATGACAAGGCTGTGCACCATAATGAAGACTCAATGTAGCCATAAACAAAGAATTATTTTTTTAAGTTACTGCCTGCTTTCCTCTCTCATGTGTTTTTGGAGTCAACCTCTGAATCCTTTGCTATGTGCTGAATGTTCATATGTTGAAACCCTAATTCCCAATGTGATATTTGGAGCTGGGGTCTTTGGGAGATAATTAGATTGAGATGACGTCACAAGGGTAGAGCCCCTGATGCACTCAGTGCCCTTATTAGCAGAGAAGAAAACCAGAGCTTTCTTTTTTTTAAACCAGGTGAACACATAGCAAAAAAAGCAGTCTTCTGCAAACCAGGAAGTGTGTCCTCAAAAGACACAAAATCTGCCTGTGCCTTGATCTTAGACTTCTCGGCCTTCAGAACTGTGACAAATGTTTCTTGTTTAAGCCATCCAGTCAATGGAATTTTTTCAAAGCAGCCCAAAGTAAGACACCCCTTTTCTTTCCTTCATGAAATACAAAAGGCCTCACTGAAAAGGTCAGGCATGGAGAAATGACTGTGTTTCTTGCTTGCTTTGTGTTTTGTCTCAAGGCCCTCAGGTGGCCACTTCTACGTTCAGATTGCCAGCTGAATTATACCAACCTCTGGAGCTTGTCAAAGTGAGACATTTAGCTCTCAGCATTAAACAAATAATAACAATATCCTCCCCAAACAGATGGCCTTTCCTGTCAGCATGAAGTCTAGCTTCAGGTAGGAAATGCAGTGTCAAAAGAAAATGCATTTCTACAGAATAAGCTACAATCGGGTGGTTCAAGGCTGATTTCACAGTCTTTTCTTGGTTTTTTAATATACCCCCTCTACATGGTAGATCATGGATCTCTCATAAAGCAGGCTAATCACTAGTCCTAGAAATAGAGGAGATGGCTGGAATCGATCCTGCAGTTCTCTGTCTAACGGCAACCTCTGGGTCCTGCGTCCTTCAGAGTATATTTCAAAGATGTATTTCCCTTCAGTAGTTGCCCAGCATGTTCTGGGTTTCTTGGCCTTGGACAGCCAAGGACATTTGGCATTATCATCTGTCTTCTGACTCCCTGCAGGCAACTTCCTGGCTGCTCAACCATTTGCCTCCTCCAGCTCCATCTACCTCAGCCATCTGGCTCTCAAGCTGTGGGTGGACTTGGCCAGGTGGATAGGCATGCCCAGTTCTCAAGCCACAGAATTCCCTGTGGAGGGAAATCCTGAGTGAGACAGCATCCTGTATCGATATGGAGTGGTGGTTTGGAACCTTTTAAAAATTAGTTGCAACCATCTCATTGTTCTCCACCCATCTGTCAGAGACCTGGTCACCATGCATATCATTAAAGCTCGGCACAAGGTCAGTATGAGTCTGGCAGCCCAGCTGACTGGGTGCTGAGCTGCTATGACCCTCCCAAATGTCCTTTATCAAGAATGCAAGTTCAAGTTAGGGGAAGACCTGATTTCCAGAGAAGAGAAATCAGAAAGAGGGGATCAGGGAGTTTAAGGGATCATTACATAGAAAAATCCAAAATGAGGGGGGTTGGTCAAAAGCCCCAAGTGCTGTAGGGATGGAGGGGCCTCCCTGATGAGCAGAAGAGGTACTCTGCAAGGGCAGGGCTCCCAGGATTTTTTTCATGCTCTTGACATTAGTGTCAGAAGTTTGGGGTGAGTCCAGCTTCAACAGGAGTTAGAGAAGTTCCATGTTATCTATTTGGCTGAGTCATCATTGGCAATTTCCCAAATAAAGGAGCTCTTGTTAATTGCTTAAGTGAAAGGACAAGACTTTTAGATAGGTTTGCTCTCTCCCAAGCAGCTTTTTCTTTTTATCAGATCCATTGTGGAAACTGTCACCCTAACCCAAAAGAACTCATGCAAACGGTGTTAGAGAGAATCACATCTCTTAGAGGGCTGGTATGTGGACCTTTACTTTTTTCCCAATTTAGATTAATTGTGTGACCCTGGATAAAGCAGTTCCCTCTCTTCGATCAAATTTCCTCATCTATAACAAGACAAGGTTGCACATTCTTTACAGTCCTTCCTTCTCCTGGTGTCCAGTGGTTCTTATTCTTTCTAATTTCAAATCTAATTATTGCTATAGAACCACAGATAGACCGCTGAATGCTGGTCTTTCTCTGTTATAGTTCTCTGCACTCAAGGAGTGCATTCCTACAAGGTCAATCCTGTGAGATCAGCTTGCTCCTGAGTGAAAAGGCTCTGACTCTAGAGTGACTCCAGCATCAGAACCAGGAAAGAATATTGGAGCGGGAGGGTTCCCAATAAACTCTTCTAGCTGCTTGCCAAGCAAAGGGAGAAGCTGTATTTTATCTGGCAAGCATCAATAATACAGAATGCTAAATGGGGGCTCCAAATGAAAACTGTCTCCATGTATGGGAATTTATAACTGCCTAAACCAGCAAAGAAAATTACTAAATAGAACTATTTATCTGCTGACTTGTTAATGACAGGAGATGTATGGGTCTTTAACTATTTAACCCTAACGGGCAAGCTTAGTCAAAAAGCAGCTATTTATCCAGGGGACATATTGGTAATGATTCTTATTATGGTGATTCGGCATGATAAAACTGTATTGTCTGGGGGTAGCTAGAAGGCAAGAAGCCACTCAGCAGTTACAAAACCAATCTTTACTGGATTTGTCACAAACAAAGGATGAAACATTCAGGCAAAAAGTCAAGCTCCATCCTGGGCTGTAAGCCACTGCTCCCCTTCCCAACCCGCTGAGGAAATTCAATACACCCGAACTAGTCAGCAAACAGAGCTGAGAGTCTAGAATTGATTAAATCTAAGATGTGTTATTATGTTCCTTGAGACTCAGCAGCCAGGGCCTCCTAGGGGAAGGGAATGGAGAAGAAAAGCTAAACAAAACAAAACTATGTGGCATTCAAAGTGCTGGTTTCTGCTTCTTGGCTTCTCTGGATTTCAATGAACCATCATGGGCCAATACCTCTACAACCTGGGATCTGGGCTCAGTTGCAAAGGAAGCTGTGGCCTTTCTCTGGACTAAAGAATAAAGCCAGCATAGGTCTACCTGAGACTTGGCTAACAGTGAAGGGTTTCTAAACCCTGCTCACCAGGAAGAAGCTGACAAATTGTGTGAACTCTCTATTTCTCTTATTAAGACCCAAGCAATGGATCTGTGTCTCTTTTTGTTTAGCTATGGAAAATACACACAAATACACACATGTGTAGACTCACAGACAAGCCCACTTGGACATTTTCAGATGACTTGAATTAGGAAACCCAAGACTACTGGAGTGGGTAGCCTATCCCTTTTCTAGCGGATCTTCCAGACCCAGGAATCAAAGTGGGGTTTCCTCCATTGCAGGTGAATTCTTTACCAGCTGAGCTACCAGGGAAACCCAGTAGTTTCAATACATAGACTTAATTTCATTTTGGAAGTTCATTCCAAAAGTGTTCAAATCGTTGTTGAGTAGACACAGGTTAGCCCTGTGGATGATACTATACCAACCCCAGGAAACCACATCAAAGAGAAAACTCTTCTCTTTACAAGCAGGTTCTAACTGTATTTGTTATCTGGATTTACCTACTTTCATCCACTTTGAGCATCCCCCATGCTCCTTCCTTCCTTTACATGACCATAGACACACATGTACACACACATATGCACACACACACCTGTACTGTCCTCCCAATTTCCCTCCCTTCTCCTCTGGTTTCCTTGGTAATTCTTAATGGAGAAAACTCTTCATGGTAATTCCAGCCTGTTCCTCCTCCCCTCCCACATGCCCGCACACCATAACCCAACTACACCTAATCCAAGAAGGCCTTTTAAACGCAATCAATTATTCTTGAAAAAAATTGAAAATTGTTTTTTCTAGGTGGTGTGATCTTCTGTGATTATTTTCTCTTTCTTCTTTGCACCTTTTTGCATGAGGTACACTTTTACAACAGCATTTGATGTTCTTACAAGAATGGACTTTCAGAGGCGACAATGCCGATATGCACACAATAGTGCATAATGATTGCAATTTAAAAAAATCTGTTCAACAATAAGAAGTACGAGGAGAAACACACCTGAAAATAATTGCTGTTTCCTTTCTGATGATAAAATAACATAGCTTAATAAACAGCAGAAAAGAAAACTTTCAAACAAATTATTTTAGAGGACATCTGAGCCTCAGAGCCATAGGCAAAAAGAAGTGAGAGGGCACCATTGCCACAGGCTGGGACTCAGCTTGGCAACTCAGCAGAGAACATGTGGTTCACCCTCTTTCGTGGCATTGTTTCTAAAGACTTCTTCAGGCATGGAATAGAGTTTGCGTCAAGATTATGGCCATGGTTATTAAATTGAGTAAATAGACCATCTGCACTTCTAAAAGAACGGACACAATGTTGTTCTGCCCAGTCTCCAGAGTATGATTCAATTCCTGAGTTATCTTTCCTTTTTGGCAACTTTCACATGGATACTAATCCTCTATTAGGATAAAGATGTCTTAGATAGAATCTGCATTGGAGAGTCTAGAAGTATCTAGCTTTAGAAAAAGCAGAAATTTCTTCCCCCCAAATTTCCTGATGTTTCTCTGAAACACCAAAGAACAAGCTCATGTCCAAGGATTACTTGTCCTAAACCCCATCATAGTGAAAAGAGGAATCCTGAATCTTGACAAGCTGTTAAAACAACATTAACAATTACTTCTCAGGAATGCTTTTAGTTTAGGGTAGAACTCATTCTTAACATATTCATTCATAAAAGTAGGATGGAAGGAAAGTGAGAAGGAAGGGAAGCAAGAAAAGTAGAAGAATAGAAAGAGATAGATAGAAAATGTATACAGGGCCTCTTTTAAATTGCAACTGACACCCCCCAATGAGTTTGTTAAAGCTATCTCATCCTTTATGTAACTTCCTTTCTTATTAGGATTATATATGTCATTAAATAGCTGTAATGTACAAATTAATCTGAGAGGAAATATAACCTAATAGATATTTGAGTACTGAGATTATTTTCCCAGCTATGGCAGAGATTCCCTAAATATTCTGGAAGACTAGAAGGCAGCAGAGAGAGGAAAAAAAAAAAAAAAACCACACAAGCCCCTTGGACTGTTTACTTAGAATAAGAACATTTGAGTGCTTGTATTTGCAACTTCATCACATTGGATATAAAACTGAGGAATAAGAATGATATAAGAATGCTATGGATTGAGGAAGGTGTTTAAAACATATTGGCATACTAGAGATGCTACTGCAATTTGATGATTCTGCTCCATGGAGTAGTTTATTTCAGATGGAAATTGGCAAGCTACTTTTCAGGAAAAAGACATTGGAACCACATGTGCATCTACTCCAGCTTTGCAGCAAGCACTGAAGTGTGAAGGTAAACCTCCCCTCAGAGGACTCAGAAGGTTCTCAGCAGAATGAAGACAGTCAGAGTCCCCAGTGCCCTGTAAACAGCAGAGATGATATCCCTGGGGTGACAAGTGGAACGTTTTGTCAAGCATGTCATGGGGAATAAAAACCTCCTTAGCAATCATACTGAAAAAGACCATATGCAAACTTGGATAAGTTTATATGTATAAACAAGTTAAAATTTATCAAACAACAGCAGCTTTCTTCCACCAAATTAAGAAGCTCTCCCTCCTGTATCACCAAGGTTCATAAATGACACCATAGTCCAGAACATGAAATAACTTTGATGTCCACCATAATCAGGGTATAAAATAGTTCCATTAGGCCAATAAAACAACCTCACATTCTGGCTTTGGAGTCACACCCTGCTCACCCTCAAACCCTGATAACCACTAAGTTTTCATCATTTTGATGTTTTCTTTTGGAGAATGTCATATAAATGGAATCTCATAGCATTTAACCTTCAGACACTAGATTCTTTCATTCATCAGAATGACTTTGCCATTCAACCAAGTTGTTGGCTCTCTCAATATTTCATTCTGCTTTATTGCCAAGTAGTAGTTCATTGTATGGATGTACCACAATGTGTTTAACAAATGACCCACTAAAGGACATTCAAGTTGTTTATTAGTCTTTGCCTGTTATTACTGGAACTGATATAAACATCTGTCAGCAAAATGGCAGGATAGGAGGCCTCAGTCCTCATCCCCTGATGCAAACACTGATTTAACAATCAATACCTTTATGAAAGCTCTGGAGTTGAGTAGAAAGGTTCCAACACCCCAGTGGAGCACAACATCTGAGAACAGTTGCATAGAAAAGGATAAAAAGTACAGTTTCACTTTACCTGAATCATTTGTCCCACAAGCCAGACCACTCATCACAAGAGAGATCTCCTTAGGCTGTGATTTCTCCTGCAGGATAAAGAGAGAGAGAGTTGAGTGTGCAGCTTCCCTAGTCTTTCAGGGCATTGCCTGATAAGCCCGCTTCTATCCCCTCTCACCCAGAATACGGGGGCAACTAGCATAACTAGATAGTTTGGGGGCAACAAAGAACAAAGAAAAGGGACAGGACTCACAGCAATTGGGACAGGGATCTTAACAACCATCTAACAGGCCCGGCCAGCTGGCCTGTGGACCCTGTCAGCCAGCCCACCCACAGATCCCACCAGTCAGCCAGCCCACACACAAACCCTACTGTCCAGCATGACTGTCTGTGCATGGACCCCGCCAGATGGCTGACTGCACACCCCGCCAACTGTCCTGTGCTCCCCTGCACACCTGGCATTCCATATGCCCCTACACATGCCACAAATGTGTCCCCACAGGTGACATGCAGATCTCAGGAGCCAGGATGGACTTCAGTAATCCAATCAACCACTTGGGATTGGCAGGAGGCACAATACCCTGAGACTGCTCCTTCAGAAGGTGGGGAGAGGAGCGGAGCTTACACACCATGTCCCAGCATTTTTATACACTGCCTTAGGGAAAGGAATAGGCAAATTTCAGTACTTAGCATGACTATGCAGGACAGGGTGAAAATGTATAGTCCCAATGTATCTCCTGTAGCAGGAAGGGAGAGATATGGAGATTGAGCCCAGCGCTCCAGAATTTCATGGCACTGCCCTTGGGAGACAAAGTTAAGTGACTCTCAGGACTCAAGACAGATCTGTGGCTTGAGATAAGTCATAAAATCCTAAGACTTCCTCTCCAGGAATAAGTTAGAGGGGTAGAGTGTGTACATCCACAGAAAAGCTTTAAGATACCCTTAGACTCTCTACTGGGCTGACAGGTGAAGGTCTTTCCAAGCAGGAGTCCCTAATGCCTGATGATCTGAGGTGCAAATGATGCAATAATAGAAATAAAGTACACAGAAATGTAATGCGCTTGAATCATCCCCAAATCATTCTCCCCACCGCCTGCTCCCTGTCAGTCTGTGGAAAAATTGTCTTCCACAAAACCAGTCCCTGGTACCAAAAAGGTTGGGGACCACTGCCATAAAGAGCAGAAGATGTGACTGCTTTGTGAAATGTGCGGATACTAATACAAGAATGCAAAGAACAAGAACAACCAGGGAAATGTTACACTCCAGGGGAGTGAAATAATTTTCAGTAATTGACTGCAAAGATATGGAGACCAATGAATTGTCTTCCCTGGTAGCTCAGATGGTAAAGAATCCACCTGCAATGCAGGAAACCTGGGTTCCATCCCTTTTTTGGGGAATATCCCCTGGAGGAGAGCATGGCAACCCACTCTAGTATTCTTGCCTGGAGAATGGGGATTCTCAGACAGACAGACAGAGGAGGCTGGTGGGCTACAGTCCCTGGGGTCGCAAACAGTGGGACACAACTGAGTGACTAAGCACATAGCACATTTTTAATTGTCTTAAAAATTCAAAATAATTGTCTTAAGCTAAGTGAGCTACAAGAAAACGTAAGCAGTTTCTAAACAAAATACAGGAAAATACATGAACAAAAAGAGAAGTTTAAAATGAGATAGAAATCATAAAACAGAACCAAACAAATTCTGGAGCTGAAGAATTTTCTTCTGTTTTATAGTTCTTTTGTTCATTTTTTATCTTTGGCTCTTTTCCTTTTTGATTTTGTGATTACTTTATTACTGATATGCTTTGATTTCTTTGTTTTTTTCCTTTTATGCATCCTCTTTAAGTATTTTCATTGTGACCTCTTGGATGGCAAGGTTTATAGTTTATGAACTTTTTATTTTATTTCTACGAATACTGTCTGTCACATTGCAGGTACTCGATTCAGTTTTGTTAAAATGAAAGAAAATTGAATTCCCTCCCACAAGGCCAAAATAACCAGAAGAGTCAAATCCATGACTTGTTCTGTAGGAAAAAAAATTAGTTGGTGGTTTTCCTGAATTGTACGCTCGAGTTAGTCAAGGTGATCCATTTTCTGTAATCCTGCTGTGAACTTATATCAGCTTTATAGCACTTCATTTCAGATCCATCACTTCCCTGAGTAACAGCCAAAGGACTGTGAGTTAGTCATACAGATACTATGTCCATTTCACATGAGAACTGACTATCATGAAGGTAAATTTTGCCTGAAAGCAACATTTAGGAGATGGCTAGGGTGCCATCCAGGTCTCCAAACTCCTTCTGAGTCAAGGACCCTTACTCCAAAATCAGGGATCTCCAATGTGTGGTTTTTAGTTTTTAGGGAGGAGTATCTCCTAATTTCTTTGAAGACTCAACATTCCTGAGTGGGTAAATGTGAAGGCAGAGGAAAAGATGACAGAGATATCTCTGGAAGGGAACACAGGAGTGAAGAGAACTGAGGGCGGGGTTTTGGAGAGAAAGCCTCTGAGAGTGGGTTGTGGAGCTGCTTAGAAGGGCAGGAAAGGGGATGTCTCCATTCCTTGATACAATTCTGCCAGCCTCAAAGGATAGTGGGACCCATAATGGGAATGAGAGGCCCTGAACATGGCTTGTGACTCGTAGATCACCTAGAGCACTAAAGTGTTGAGACTGCATTCCATCAGCTTTTTCCTGATTTAGTTCATCAGGGAAGTGCTTTCTGTGATAATGCATTGTTGATGGGATACCACTGGGCCTTGGGAGATATAATGAGTGCTTAGATTAAGATAGACATCAAGAAATGATTTCGCCAATGAATTGCTGCAAGGAATTGTGGAAATTATCTTTCATTTCTGTTCAAATTTTATGGTTAACTAAAAAATGACAAATTGAAGAAATCAAATGCTTTTCATTTTATTAGAAACATGAAGAATAGTATCTCAGAAATATGTTCTGAAATTATAATTCAAGGGACAAGATAAAGAATACCGATGACCCAATAGATGATATACATCACCTCAGTGGTTCCTGAAACTGGCCTGCTCATTATGAGCTGATGGAGCTGTGGCCCCTCCTCCTGCAGGGGATCACATTCAACTCCATTGGTGTGCTTTACTTTTCTTTCATAGCAGATAAGGCAGATTATTAAAGAAAAGGAATAGATTTACAGGGGTTTTTTTTAAGTTTCTTTTTCTTAGAAATTCACTTTAAGAAATATTTTCTTTTAAAATGAACTTCCAAAACAAAATAGAACACACATTGTATATGTAGTACACATATATATGTATGTGTATGTATACATCCATGTGTAGGCGCATTACGTGTGCAAACACACAGACACACCAAATGACTGACATTTCTTATATTTCTGGAATCCAGTCTGATAGCTAGCCTAGAAAACCTGGATTATTTCTGCTTATACTATATTCTTCCCTAGTGGTTCAGATGGTAAAGAATCTGCTCGCAATGCAGGAGACCTAGTTTAATCCCTGGGTTGGGAAGATCCCCTGGAGAAGGGAATGGTTACCCACTCCAGTATTCTTGTTTGGAGAATTCCATGGACATAGGAGCCTGGTGAGCTATAGTCCATAGGGTTGCAAAGAGTCAGACCTGACTGAGTGACTAACACTTATACCATATTCTAATTCCAATCCTCACAATAGATATGGGTGTGCTGGTGACTGATCACTGGACCTACTCTTTCGACTTGCTGCCCTGGAGAATGATACAGTGTGAACTGCAAGCTAGGGGCGCCCTTCCTCACATACCAGGGGCCAGACGATGACCTGTATGGGGGCGGCACTTATGTCAGACACGATGCAGATGATCTATTCCAAAGGATTTCATTGAACTAAATTTTATGAAGGGACTATTTCCTGAGGGCTTATTTCCATCAGGGACTTCCCTGGTGGCTCAGACGGTAAAGCGTCTTGCTTACAATGCAGGAGACCTGGGTTCGATCCCTGGGTCAGGAAGATCCTCTGGAGAAGGAAATGGCAACCCACTCCAGTACTCTTGCCCGGAAAATCCCATGGACAAAGGAGCATGACGGGCTACAGTCCACAGGGTTCCAAAGAGTCGGACACGACTGAGCAACTTCACTTTCACTATTTCCATCAAGGGAGGGTGAGGCTCTCAGAGACTGGAAACAGTGGGGAGTGGGAAGGGAACGAGATGGAATTTTCAGAGCCCAGTGAAAACTCACGCCACAGAAAGGGGCCCCCCCAGGAGCTGTTGTCAGAAGAACAGAGTCATTATCAAAACCTCAGCCAGGAAGCAGCAAGAACAGGAATAAACAGTCCAGCATCTCTTGGACTACCAGATAAAATAGAGGATGTGCATAGTCTAATATGAGTTTCAGATAAGCAACAAATAATTTTATAGTATAAGTAGGTCCCAGATACTTCATGGGACATACTTACATTACAAAATGTTTTTGGTTACCTACAATTTAGACTTCACTAGGATCCTGTATGTTTCCCCTTACTTTACTGAGATAGAGTTGTCAAATAAAATTATATATATTTAAAGTGTACAATGTGATGATTTGATACATGTATACATTGTGAGGAGAAGGCAATGGCACCCACTCCAGTACACTTGCCTGGAAGATTCCATGGACGGAGGAGCCTGGTAGGCTGCAGTCCATGGGGTCGCTAAAAGTCGGACATGAATGAGCAACTTCACTTTCACTTTTTACTTTCATGCTTTGGAGAAGGAAATGGCAACCCACTCCAGTGTTCTTGCCTGGAGAATCCCAGGGATGGGGGAGCCTGGTGGGCTGCCATCTACGGGGTCACACAGAGTCGGACACAACTGAAGTGACTTAGCAGCATACATTGTGAAATGATAACCACGATCAGGGTAATTAACACACCCATCGCCTCACAGTCACATTTTCTTTGTGCATGTGATGAGAATGCTTTAGATCTACTCTCAGTAACTTTGAAGTATATGATGCATTATTATTGTATATTATATTGTACAACAGAATATTATTCAACCATGAGGAAGAAAGAAGTATTGCCATTTGCTACAACATGAATGAACTGGAAAAAATTAAAATTAAACAGAATAAAGCCATAAAATTAAACAGAGAAAGACATACTGTGTGAGCTCACTATTACATAAAATATAAATTTAAAAAGTTGAGTTTACAGAAACAGAGTAGAAACAGGAGATGCTAGGATACTGTATTTTTTATATTTGTAATGCTTTTATTACATAAATTTTTAAAAAGTAGAAAAAGTGCACCAAAAGTAGAAAAAGATAATATAATAGACCCTCATGTACCCATCACTCAAAGTCATAATTTACCAACTCATAAATTGCCTTCATCCATATCCCTACCTGCCTCCTCCCATGTATTATTTTCAAATAAACTTCAGGAATCATAGCATTTCATCCATAAATATTTCAGTATATAGCTAGCAGTAAGAACTCTTTTTAACATTTGTTGTTGTTGAGTTGCCGAATTGTGCTGGACACTTTCATGACCCCCTGGCTTAGGTTGCGCCAGGCTCCTCTGTCCATGAGATTTCCCAGGCAAGAATACTGGGGTGGGTTGCCATGTCCTACTTCAGGGTGATCTTCCCGACCCAGAGATCAAACCCAAGTCTCCTGCACTGGCTGGCGGATTCTTTACCGCTGAGCCACCTGGGAAGCCCCCTTTCTATAACACAATCACATACAATTATCACTCATAAAATAATTAATAATAATTCCATTATAAAGGAACAAGATTCCTCAACTCACTAGACTTCTGACACCAAATCTGTGGGATTTCCATACCAAGCATTTCTGATACTTACTACTCAGAGTTAGTACAGACCCCACAGATTAAAGTTTCAATCCCCCTCTTCAGACTCAACCACAAGTATTGGTTCCTAAGGTATACACAGTTCTGTCCAACTTGGCTACATTAAATCAGGGGTTCCTAAAACCCCCTCCTTGGGTTCAATAATTTGCTATAATGGCTCACAGAACTCAGGGAAAAACTTTACTTACTGTTATCAGTCAACTATGAGCTTCCAGATTCCCTGGTTACTCAGTGGTAAAGTATCTGCCTGCCAGTGCAGGAGACACAGGTTCGATCCCTGGGCCAGGAAGATCCTCTGAAGAGGGAAATGGCAACCCATCCCAGTATTCTTGCCTGGGTAATCCCATGGACAGAGGAGCCTGGCAGTCTACAGTCCATGGGGTCACAAAAAAGTCAGACGTGACTTAGCTACTAAACAACAATAGGCTTCCCACTGTGGCACTTGTGGTAAAGAATACACTTATGAATGCAGGAGACTCAAGGGACGAGGATTCCATCCCTGGGTCAGGAAGATCCCCTGGAGTATGAAATGGCAAAATTCCATGGGCAAAGGAGCCTGTAAGACCATAGCCCACGGGGCTGCAAAGAGTTAGATATAACTAGGCAACTGAGTACAAACACCAGTTAATTATAAAGGGCTCTGTAAATGACAGAGATGAACAGCCAAATGAAGAGGAATACAGAGCAAGCTGTAGAAGGGTATCAAGCTCGGGAGCTTCTATGGGATCCTGTATTTTTATTTGCAAAATTTAGCAACCCTATACCTCTCTCCTCTTATTATCCACCCTTACCCCCTCTGCCACCCCAAACTCTGGCCAGTGCCTTCTGTTTTTCAGACTCAAACAGAAACCAAAGGGCAAGAGAATCTTTGTGGTATAGTCTCCAGAGATCATCCTCACCTGGGCCACAGGGTGAGCAGAGAAGAGAGACAAGATCTGGGGGTGGTGTGGTCAATGAAGAATAGTCAGAAATAGCCAGTTGCCAGCTCCTGCCAATCTAAACTTATCCTTTATGACAAAATTGGGTTTTCTCCAGAAAAAGCAAATATGTGCCCTAATTTCCTAGCTTTTTGTATTTGCAAACTGTTCTTTCTTCAATCTCTATCAGTGATTTTCAGTCTTTTATTTTAAACAAAGTATTCCACAGAAATCTCATCACACAAGACAAGTGGCCAAGTGAACAGCTAAGGTAGCAGCAGAGATAATAAGCCTGAAGCCCAGCCTTGCCTCCCCTCTTCACCACCCACCCACTCACCCATCCCCAGATACCCTGGGCACACCTGTGGAGCCATGGGTCTGACTGAAGCTGGTCTGAGAGCTCCTGCTACAAAGCTGCAAGAAAGAAAATATGGTGTGCTATCTTTTGTGTAAGAAAAAAAAGGAAAGCATGTATCTTGTTTTGGCAAGAGGAATCATAGGGAAAATATATCAGAAACTATTAAAGGCTATTACCTCTAGGAGCTAGGTGGGAATGTGCTGAGGAAGACAGGAATGGGAGCAGAAATTCTCCAAGTATACCTAGTTGTAGTTTGGGTTTTGAAATGAGTTGAGATCAAAGGGATGAAAAAATGCAAACTCTAAAACTGAAGTCAAATAGAAATTGATGAAACTGTGTTAAGTCAATAGCACAGCCCATAGAAAAAGAGTTAATTCAAGTAACTTCTAAACATAGCTCTCTAGTTATAAAAATTTAGAGGGATAAATTCTAAGACAAAAATAAACCTGCAAATGAGGGGGTTCTGTGGTGATGGGAAAGTTCTGTATTTTGAATGTATTATAAAAATCTACACATGTGATAAAATTGCATAGAGTGAAGAAGGGAATGGCAATCCACCCCAGCATTTCTGCCTGGAGAATTCCATGGACAGAGGAGCCTGGTGGTCTAGAGTCCTGGGGTCGCAAAGAGTCTGACATGACTAAGAAATTAACACACTATACATACATGCACACACACACACAAATGAATGCATGAGAAGCTGGTAAAATCTGAATAAACTCTGTAGATGGTACTGATGTTAATTTCCTGGTCTTGATACTCCACTAAAGTTAAGAAAGTTGTGTCCAGTGGGGTAAATATGGTGAAGCATACACAAGACCTCTTTTTACTCCCTATAAATCTATAACGATTTTTTTTTAATCTAAAGGAACTGCAAAGAATCCTGGAACTTTAAATACATTTATTGTATTAAAATGAGTTTAGTAATCCTAAAACTCTTTTATGATGGAAAATAAGATAAACACGTTCTTAGAAGTAGAATATTTGTTATAAATGTGCATACAAAATAAAGGAAGGTAAGAACAGACCTTGTAATGTCAATTATATTAAGATTGAATAGAAAATTCTTCCATAAACTTGGGGCCTGGAAGCAATGATACCTGGTAGGACTCATGCCTTGGATTCTGACTTTCATTCCCACTGGAAATCACCAGAGTTCCCTGGAAAAGTGCCTGGGTCTGAGTCTGGAGCTGAGACAGAATAAAGAGAACCTGGCATTTTATTTTGTGCCAGAGGTGCTCAAGTATAACAGAAGCACGTGAGAATGATGTAAGAGCTGACTTCTGAACAGGTCCCACTGGTCAAATTTTGAACAATTTAAACATCAGAGAGAAATAGTAATAGTAAAGGACTATATGCATTGAATGCTATTTTTAAAAAAATATTTGGTTATTTGGAGTAAGAGAGCGACAAAGAAGAAAAGTAGTTCTTTTTACAGAAAAACTAAATGAGAAACGTAACAAATGACAGAAATGGAAAAATCACCTTTTTTTCAGTGCTTTGTATAAACTGCTGGTGGAGAATAGGACATCACACAGTCACAAAATGCTACCCATAGACTTCTCGCTAATGACCAAGGGAAATAGACAATGGTGAGATCTGGAAGTCCTCAACTTAAGTAGAGGATCAAACATAGCATCACTAAGGGAAGGGACCTGGGCTGTGGCAATAGAATGCTGTGACTGGCATCTGAACACAATACAGGAGGCACAGGGCACAGCAGTAGCGAAGGCACAGTGGCTTGAAACAACCTCCTGAACTTACAGAACTGCAATGAGTTGGGATGGGTCAGAAGGACACAGTGCAGAGATGGGGTTAATAAAAGCTGGAGAATTAGGAGAGATCATTTAGGACTTCAATTACCAGACTACAGAGCTTAGAACTTACTCAGAAGGTGATGGGAGACTCTGGAGGGTCTTTTTGGAGGGTGGTAAAAACGCACATAGGAAGAAAGTGCAAATGAAAGAGCTGTGTAGAAGGTGGGCTCCATTGCACTCAGCGACCAGTCAGAAACGTGGATGAGGAGAGAAGCTATCAGGATGAACTGGAAAACGTCTTCACACTGAGAGCCAATTCTGTACCTGGGCAGGGTTGGGCTAGAGTCCCAGATGAAAAGCATCTCAGGGCAGCAGGAAATGGTGCTGAGATGATTCATGATGTCTGCTTCAGTTAAGAACGTGGAAAAGACAGGACTATCAGGGTAGAAAAGTGAAAGTTGCTCACTCATGTCAGACTCTTTGCGACCCTGTGGACTGTAGCCCACCAGGCTCCTCCGTCCATGGGATTTTCCAGGCAAGAATACTGGAGTGGCTATTGCCATTTCCTTCTCCAGGGGATCTTCCCAACCCAGGGATCGAACCCAGGTCTCCCACGTTGCAGGCAGACGCTTTAACCCCTGAGCCCCCAGGGAAGCCCACCAGGGTAGATGGTGGTGCCATTAATGATATTAAAAGCACAAGAGGAGGTGGATCATAGAGGATCCTGCTGTGATTTATGTTGGAGAGTGTTTTGCCTATGTTCTCCTCTAGGAGTTTTATAGTTTCTGGTCTTATGTTTAGATCTTTAATCCATTTTGAGTTTATTTTTGTGTGTGATGTTAGAAAGTGATCTAGTTTCATTCTTTTACAAGTGGTTGACCAGTTTTCCTAGCACCACTTGTTAAAGAGATTGTCTTTACTCTGTTGTATATTCTTGCCTCCTTTGTCAAAGATAAGGTGTCCATAGGTGTGTGGATTTATCTCTGGGCTTTCTATTTTGTTCCATTGATCTATGTTTCTGTCTTTGTGCCAGTACCATACTGTCTTAATGACTGTGGCTTTGTAGTAGAGCCTGAAGTCAGGCAGGTTGATTCCTCCAGTTCCATTCTTCTTTCTCAAGATTGCTTTGGCTATTCGAGGTTTTTTGTATTTCCATACAAATCTTGAAATTATTTGTTCTAGTTCTGTGGAAAATATGGCTGGTAGCTTGATAGGGATTGCATTGAATCTGTAGATTGCTTTGGGTAGTATACTCATTTTCGCTATATTGATTCTTCCAATCCATGAACATGGTATATTTCTCCACCTATTAGTGTCCTCTTTGATTTCTTTCATCAGTGTTTTATAGTTTTCGATATATAGGTCTTTAGTTTCTTTAGGTAGGTATATTCCTAAGTATTTTATTCTTTTCGTTGCAGTGGTGAATGGAATTGTTTCCTTAATTTCTTTTTCTACTATCTCATTATTAGTGTATAGGAATGCAAGGGATTTCTGAGTGTTGATTTTATATCCTGCAACTTTACTATATTGATTGATGAGCTCTAGTAATTTTCTGGTGGAGTCTTTAGGATTTTTGTATACACCCGTGGTGGATTCATGTCAAAGTATGGCAAAACCAATACAGTACTGTAAAGTAAAATAAAGTAAAAATGAAAATTTTTTTAAAATACATGAAGAAAAATCAAAATAAAAAAAAGAAGAAGATATTACATTTGAGAAACTTTTTTCTTAATGTACTAGAAAATGATTCCTGATGGAGAGGTCAGAACATGTGCCTTGGGGGTGATATTCGGTGTGGCTTATGAGTACTTTGTATGACTTTGCAAACTGTTTATTTTTAATTATACTGGGCCATTACAATAAGACTTTACTAATAAGAAAAATAATTCATCTGGCTATCATTATTCTTCATATTACTTTATCTAGCTGATAAAAATGTATCATAATTTTAAAAAAATTTTAAAAAGCACAAGAGGAGAAGTAAGCATAAGGTAAGAAGAATGAGTGTGTTATTTCAATTATGCTGAATTAGAAAGGGTTAGGCTGTTGAAAGATATTGATTGTAACAGAAGAGAATATATACACATATACACATATATACATATACACATGTATAACTGAATCACTTTACTGTACACCTGAAACTAACATTGCAAATCAACTATATTTCAATAAAAATTGAAGAAAGGGTTATGACTTACTTTGGAATTCCTATTCTAGTGGTAATTCAGTACGTATGTTGGAGGAGACTTTTTGAATTCTAATGGTAAATTAAGGGCTTCTTAATATATAGATTATTTAGCCAAAAGACCTCAAGAGGTACCCTCACGATATGCCCTGAAGAGCATCTTCTGGATTTAAAGCACAAATTCTTAATTAGAGGAGTCCTGTTAGTTTTAATAGGATTTACATAGCTGGAAGGCAAAGGATGCTAGAATGAAAAAGGCTCTCAACCTTCTTTTACATTTAATAATAACAAATATGCTCCTCCCCATGGGAGGTGAGCAGTGGCATTAAGTGTCTGCTGCAAAGTCAAGTCCCATGCTTTGGAGCTCAATTCCTTGCCAATATTGACACCCCAATTCCTGGCTAGCTCAGGACCCACCCTAGGTGACTTGTAACTAAAACAATTGCAATTCATTTGGAAAGTTTAATTCCAAATATAATTTCTCATTTGCTTCACAAGGGATGGCAAGCACAGCAGCCTATCTCTGGGGAAATGAAGGGAAAGCAGGGGATATGTGCTGCACAGCATTTACTGAATATATTAAAATAATCATTCATGTTTTTCTAGCAACACTTTTTAATAAGTGTCAAATCTTTATTACTTTCTTTGCCATTTGTATCCACATTAATCATGTCTCATTCACATGGTATTTATTTCTGGAGGTTGTAAAAGTCAACACAGGGGCTTCCCCAGGCCAATCAATTAGTCCAAACCCACTCCTGGGTTTCTGGCTTGTGGACCTTATGCTGGCCTAGGAAGGATGCAAGAAAGCAGATTGGAATTAGTGATGGCCTCAAGGGTTGAGGCAGAGATGCAGTCCCATCCTGAGCCACTCTCTCTGGGCCTTCCTGCTGTTTCAGTCACCAGGGACAGGCCCGTCCTGGGAAATCCACACATCACCACTCCTCCCTAGTCACAGAGTGGTGCTGGGTGGGTGGGCTGGAATTCTCTGAACCTTCTTTTTACAGATAAGGGAAGATCTAACAATGGGAGTAATATAGATGTTTGCTAGTCCTTCTGAGGTCACTCCTATGAATGATGGAAAGAGTATTCTCAATAATAGAGGCTAGAAGGACAAAAGATGCTGGTATGGCAGAAAGCATAGGCCTAGGAGCATGGAAGGGCTTCCCTGGTAGCTCAGCTGGTAAAGAATCTGTCTGCAATGCTGGAGACCCTGGTTCAATTCCTGGGTGGGGAAGATCCCCTGGAGAAGGAATAGGCTACCCACTCTAGTATTCTTGGGCTTCTCTCATGTCTCAGGCGGTGAAGAATCCGCCTGCAATGAAGATCTGGGTTGGATCCCTGGGTTAGGAAGACCCCCTGGAGAAGGTTATGGCAACCCACTTCAATATTCTTGCCTGGAGAATCCCCATGGACAGAGGAGCCTGAGAGGTTACAGTCCATGGGGTGACAAAGAATCGGATATGACTGAGCGACTAAGCACAGCACAGGAGTGAAGGGATGTGAATTCTAGTCTCAGCTCTACCAGAAATTACGTGCATTTCCCCTCTTGGTCTGAGTTTTCAGGCCATGTAGCATTCACCGACTTGGTGCCTAAGGTTTTACCAATTCTTAAGCCAATGAGTGACAGCATCCATCAGTGTGGCCAAGGTTTGAGGTCATGCAATGTGGAGGGCTAACCTTTCCAGAGCTGTGGTGGATTAACTTCTCTAGGGGGATGCTGGAAGGAGCAGTCACTATCTCTTCTGTTACACAATGGAGATAATGATTTTAAAAAAATACTAACTATTTCTGGGGGGAACAATAATTGCCTAGAAGTTCAAGTTTTATTTGAAAAATATGAGTTCTCTCGATGTTTTGACTTGTTTATTAATGCAGTGGATCTTTTAACACCCATTTCCCAGGGACCAGATGAGTTGAAAACTCACCCCTCTCTTTAGCAGTGAGCATTTCCTTGCTCACTTACATCATGGGCTGTCTGGACATTTCCATTGCCCTGTCCTTTGTCTTTAATGACTGAAAGGAAAGGTTTCTTTCAAATGGCACACTGACGGGTGTAAAAGGGCATGGTGTCTCTTCACCACAGTCTGGTATCCAGAGCCATGGAGGAAATTTGCTCTCACAGATCCTTTAAGCTTTCTTATAATTTCCAGCTCTTCAGTATGACCTGCCTTCTAAGTAATTGACCTATACCTTTCCTTCTGCAAAAGGAAGAACAAAGAAAAAGCTTATCCAAAGACCTTGATGAAAGGGAGAAAAGACATTTTCCCTTGCTTCACAGTCATGCCCTCTTGCTGGAGGATTATTCATCTTATGTCCAGCCAAGAAGTTCTGCTCTCATTCTGTGTTTGACCTTTGAGAAGACAATACTTTTTATAAAGAAAATGGGAAGGTGAGTTAACTTCATTTATTGCTGACCATGCCAGAAGGAAAAGAATAGTTGAACAGAAAATTTTCTAAGCTTTAGCTTCCTTAATTTCACGTTTATTCCTTCTAATGAGGCAAACATCTTCCAGAGGACTCAGGTTCACCCATGCCAGTTTGCCTTCAACTTTCTACCACAACAGAAAAATCTTAATAAAATAAAAAACTTAAAAAAAATATGTTAAAGAAGGCTGAATGCCAAAGAATTGATAGGGTATTGGAGAAGACTCTTGAGAGTCCCTTGGACTGCAATGTGATCAAATCAGTCAATCTTAAAGGAAATCAATCCTAAACATTCACTGATGCTGAAGCTGAAGCTTCAGTACTTTGGCCACCTGATGAGAAGAGCCGACTCATTAGGCAAGACCCTGATTCTGGGAAAGATTGAAGTCAGGAAGAGAAGGGGATGCATCACTGATTCAACTGACATGAGTTTGAGCAAGCTCCAGGAGATGATGAAGGACAGAGAAGCCTGGTGTGCTGCAGTCTATGGGGTGGCAGAGGGTCAGACATGACTGAGCAACTGAACAACAATCACAAAACTGATTTTTTGTTGTTCAGTTTTTCCTTTTCTTTTTAAACAGTTTTATGTAAAACTGAAAGCAATAAACTTCACATAGTGAAAATACAAAATTTGATAAGGTTTGATGTATGCACATACCCAGGAAACCATCTGTACAATTAAAATAATGAACATATTTCCCTCAAAACTTTATTCTTCTCCCTTCATAATCCCTCCCTCTCCTATTCTTTCTCACCCCTTTCCCATCTGCTTTCTGTCATAGATTGCATTTTCTAGAATTTTATATAACTGTGACTGATACAGTACATACTGTTATTTTGGCTTGACTTCACTCACTGAGCATATTTACTTTTAAATTCATCTATATGCTGCATGTATCCTTAGTTTATTTTTGTTACTGAGTAGTACTCCACTGGCATATGCCACGGTTTGTGTGTTGTGTTAACCTGTTAACAAACATTTGAATAGTGTCTAGTTTGAGGTGATTACAAACAAAGCTGCTATGGATATTCAGGTATGTCTTTATAAGGACATACACTTTCATTACCCTTGGGTAAATACCTAGAGGTAGAATGGTTGGATCCTGTTGCACTGGAGTAATCACTCAAAACTTTGCTAAGTTCTTTGTCAAAGTTCTTGTTCCATTTTAATTCTCATTAGCTGCACATAAGAGTTTCAGTTCCTCACCATCCTGACCAGCATTTGATGTGGTCAGTCTTTTTAATTTTGGACATTCTAATATATAAAGTGGCATTGAAATGAAGTTCTAATTTGCATTTCATTAATGAGTAAAGATAATGAGGTTCTTTTTACATGACTAGTTTTCATCTTGTTATAAGGTGAAGTGCCTAGTCAAATCTTTTGCCTACTTTTAAAATTGGGCTGTTTTCTCAATATTTGAGAATTATAGAATTCTTTATACATGCTGGATATAGTTCTTATCAAACATGGGATTTGCAAATAATTTCTCCATGTCAATGGTAACTTTCAAAGACCAGAAATTCCTAATTGTGATAAAGTCCAAGTTATCTTTTTTTTTTTTAAATAGATTACCCTTTTGGTGGCTTACCTAGGATATCGCTACCTAATCCCATGTCACAAGGATTTCTCCTATGTTTTCCCACCTCTCTTTCTTTCTTAGACCTTGAAAGGAACTATCGAATGCAAACTTATCAAGACTTTCAGCCACATGCAGAATGACAAGGTGGAGCAAATTGAATCGGAGTCAGGGAAAACCTGAATGGCCTTTCCTCTGATAAGTTTCCATTTGCACCATTTTATCTTAGTAGAGACAGCATTTCTGAAAGTTCAAATGGCACCAAACAGGCAGAGAGGGATAAATTAGCTCTAGCCAAGAACTGTTCCTGGCACTTAAGTTTCAAACATCAACACCTCATCCTCAGAGACCAGCTGTTCACAGAAGTCAGGTGAGAAGAAAAGGGTGAGATTCTTTTACAGTTCACTGTTAGGAGGAAGGGAAGAAAAGTTCTGAGCAAGTACTCCACTCAGAGTGTGGACTCTGAACTACCTGCCTCAAAAGTGCCTGGAAAAATTCAAACCCTGACCCCACACCACCCACTTAAATATAATCTTCTAGGGGTACTATCTCAAGGTTAAACTCACCAAGTGATTCTTAAATAAACTAGTTACAGATGGGCCATCAGGTACACAAGAATCTGCTGGGATCCTCCCTTGAGGCAGCTTCTGTAAAGGGTCTAAGGGTGAAGCTGTGGTTCTCAACCCTCTCAGCAGAGAATCACCTGGACAGCTTAAAAATACAGATTCCTAGGCCCTACCCATGAGGTTCTATGGCAGTAATCTGTGGTAAGCCCATTGTTTTCCTTTTGCTTTGCTTTCTTCTTCCTCTTTTTTCTTCCTTCCTCCCTCCTCTCCTGCTTCCTCCTCCTTCTTTAAAAAATTAAAGCTCTCAAGTTCATTCCAACATGTAGCCAAGGTTGAGAACTCCCAGGTCACAGAGCAGAAGCAGCAACATCCCAGCCATGGGGCTTGGCAGGAGATGGAAATGGAAGCAGCAAGCTGCCTGGGGACCACACTGAAGTAAAACCCTAAGCTCTGTCCAAAGAGGGCAGTTGCTATTAAGCTAGTCAACTCCTGCCGCGTGGGAACAAAGTACACGTTTGCCAATCCCTCTGATATTTCAAGAGAAGATAGGATAATTGTTTGGACAATGATTTTTAAATATATGAAAATGACATAAAATGTGTAAGTCATGATGCGCAAAGCAGAACATAGCTGTGGGTGGCTAGCTTGTGACCATTGCCGGCAAAGTTTCTTAGCCCCATGGACAAGGCTGATGCTGTTTAATGGTGGCCACTCCTTGGGAGACAGTTCTAAAGAAGCTGGTGAGTTTGTGTTCGGGCCACATCTGTCTTCAGAGAATGTCTAGGCAGGGATGAATTCTACTGTGTTCCCTGATGTGGGTTTTGCCACATTTCCTGACTTGAGGCCAATCAGAGCAGCAATCTCATAGTTAGTATGTAAGATAGTGTATTTTGCATGGTTTTCTCCCTATAGAAGAATCTTTCTTCTATCCCAAACAAGTGATATTTGTAATATGATTCTTACAAATGACAACTGAGAGTGTTTTTTTCCCATCAAACTCACTACTACTGGCAGTTTTATCCCATCCAATCCCTCTACCACACTTAGGATGGTGCTTCTCAAACTAATATGCTTAAGAATCACCCGGCCTCATGTGACAATGCGTAACTTCAGGCCTGGGGTACCCATGGAGTTTATTATCAAAATCAGAACCCTCCTGAAAATGAACGCAACTCTGAACTAATGGGTACAGACTGGTTCATGCTGTCAGCCTGCCTAGGCTTCATTTGTAAAGATTTTCTGATTCAGTCGCCTGTGCTGGAGCCAGGGACTCCCCACTTTTAACCAAGATCCCCTGAACAAAACCAGATGCAGGTGGTCTGGGCCACACTTTGAACAACGCTGACTTACTCATAAGAAGAGAAGATGGCAGAAAAATACTCATTTGGGAAATTGAGACGGAGAGTCCAGAGAGAAGACTCACTGAAACCCAGTTGTGCAATGCTCAAATCATTACAAGGTAAGCAACCAGCCATCAAGCAAAGTCGGAGACAAATGCTAATTGCTAATCTCACATTTTCCTTTTTCCAGATTCCTCACAAAAGTAATTTGTTAGCTCTACTCGATTACATAGTACTTGACTGCCTTCAAGTAAACGCCTAAAGGCAACTGGTAATTAATGAGGTGTGAATAACCATTGTGATGAGCAATGAACATGTGCAGCAGACACGCATTTTTATGAAGATATGCTAATGAATGTTAGCGTGCCCAACTGCAGGCATAACTCCAGAGGGTTTTCTTTTTATTTATTGATATTTATTTCAGCCAACAACCAAGTGATGGGTAATGAGCTCACTCGGGTCTGGCTTTCCATACTCTGGGTCCTGGGGGGTCACCGATGGATGCGTTTGACTCACTTCGGAGCCTCAAAGAGTGAGGCGCTGTATCCAGGAGCAAGGAACTGGCAAAGAGGATTTGCAATTTATTTCTGTTAGCTGAAAGCACATATTTGTACAACATGAACTGGTCAAGACGTGGCTTTTGTGCTTGATTTTGTTTTTAACTGAATCTCATCTAATGGGTGTAAGCCAGAGAAATTCCAGGATGCGGAAGGCCAGGGAAGCTCTGAGGTTCAGGAGCAAGCTCGGCTCCTTTTCTGGATGAGCTGGCAGAGTCAGAGCTTGGAGCAAGGACTGCAGAGCCTGCTGCCTGGGCTTGAACCCCAGCTGTGCCACTTATTGTTATTTTGTGTCCCAGAACTCAACTTCTCTGGGCTCTGGTTTCCCCATTTCTAAAATGAGGATGATAATAGTACATACTTCCCAGGGTCTTTTTATGACTAATTTTTGTCATAATAGCTAATATTTGTGAAGCATTTGAGGGTGTCTGGCATGCAGCAAGAGCTACAAAAGTGAACACTGAGGTCCTTGCAGTGGAGGGGCCCTAAAATGGGGAAGTCGGGTTAAGGGACTATTGGTTGATCTTGGCTCCAAAGTTTCATCTGTGAATCACTCTGTCTCCCCATGCCATCAAAACCACATCTCAGCTCCCACATTCCTCCAAAGTCTCCTTAGGACAATATTAACTTCTGGCACAATACCCCCACAACAAGACTGTTCAAGTTGAATTGAATGTTGGTTGAATTCAATTCAACTGGTTGAATCCAGATAGGAAGCAATGCTGCCAGCTAAAAAGATAGACACTTTACCCTGGAATTTTCAGAGACCAGCTACAGAGGGGAATGTAATCCTGGGGACATCTGCTCCTGTAAATGCTTACTGTAGACAGCTGAGTATGTAGCCATGACCATACCCTGGTCTTTCTGGGTTCTACGAACTGTCCTCCAAGTAAAGTTTGACCCCTCTCCCTCTCCTATGCCATACCCTGATCACACACCCTCCTCTCTGTCTCTACCCTTGTCTTTAGGAGAGATCAAAGCTCTGTTCAAGGTTCTTTTTTCTTCCCTCCAGACAGTCTGTGTTTAGAATTACAGCCACCTTTATTTTCAGCTCCAAGCAGATGTTCCAGGCAGGAAAATGCCTGCCAAATGTTTCGGATTACATTCGGGAGGTTTGGGCTCATACTTTGCTGAGCAAGAATCTGGGCTGACATTCTAGAAAACAGTAACACTTTGGGGGTAGTGAGACATCCCTCCTCTATGTGAAAAGGGTAATCCTTAGAGAGATTCGAAATTCCAGAGAAATCATTCCAGGGCCTTTTATTTGACAGAACTTTACAGTTGACCAGGTTCTTACAGGTCCATGATTTCCTTTACATCTTGTAACAACCTGGAGAAGTAGTCATGACAAGGATTAGGACTGTTACTCCACAGCTGAGGGGCTAAAAAGATAAGAGAGATGGGAGGACTTGACATCCTTATAAGAGTTTGGTCTCTTACCTCCCAAACCTGGGCACTTTCCACAAATAACAATGTGATACATTCACATATTGTTTTCTTATACATTTTTAAAGTACTAACAGGAGGGTAGTATCATTTTCTCTCCAGAAAATCTCATGAATTAGATAGGGGAGTGTTTTAGTCAGCATAGGTTAGGCTATGCCTCAATAACAAACAAGCCCTGATAGCTCAGAAGTTTAACTCAACAAAGATTGATTTTATGCCATATTATTTTCTGATGCAGGTTTATATGGGTCTCTGAGGTGGTTTTCCTGAGTGATAACCAGTACCTTTCTATATTATCTGTCTCCATTAAACATACACACACACACACACACACACACACACACACACAGCCTTAAAAGTCACCAGGAAATCAGAACATAATTATATCAATTTCTGGAAAAGTTTCTTGGCCAGGCCATCACTTCTACCCACATCTTATCTGCTTGTACCCAGTCATGACTTCAACCTAATTGTAAACAAAGGTAGTTTTCCTGTGAGCCAGAAAGAATAAATGTGATAGGTCTTGCTGAATACAAAGCATTATTTCTGCCATTTCAAACTGCACCAGCTCTTATTCTAGGCTGTCAATGAGGGGCTAGCAGATAAAACAACATGGTCACAGACTTGATATTGTGCCAGCTGTAGAACAGCAACTGAATATCTGTAGGGCAAACTAAACTATTTCAGAAGTAAAGCCCTCCACCAGCTGAAGAATGTAAGGAGGGCAAAAATGATTTGTACCTCGCTGGGGCCAAAATGCAATGCAGGCAGACCTCATTTTATTCCTCTTTGCTTTACTGTGCTTCACAGATATTGTTATTTACTAATTGAAACTTTGTGCCAACCCTGCATCAAATATGGCTACCAGTGCCATTTTTCCAACAGCATTTGTTCACTTCATGTCTCTGTGTCACACGTTGGTAGCTTTCACCATAGTTCAAGTTTCTTTCATTATTATTACATTTGTAAGGCTATCTCTGATTAGGGACTTTTGAAATACTATTATAATTATTTGGGGGTGCCACAAACTGTGCTCATAGAAGAACTCAAACAAATGTGTGTGTTCTGACTGCTCCATAGATCAGCTATTCCCCCAAATTTCTCCCTCTCTGAGCCTCCCTATTCCCTGAGACACAACAGTATTGAAATAAGGCCAATTACCAATCCTACAATGGCTCTAAGTGTTCAAGTGAAAAGAAGAGTTTCACATCTCTCACTTAAAAAAATTAGAAATGATTAAACTTGGTGAGAAAATGTCTGCTGAAAGCCAAGACAGGCCAAAAGCTAAGCTTCTTGCACCAAACAGTTAGCCAAGTTGTAAATGCAAAGAAAAATTCTGAAGGAAATTAAAGGTGCTGTTCCAGTGAACACATGAATGATAAAGCAAAGCAGCCTTCCTGCTGATAAGAAAGTTGTAGCTGTCTGGATAGAAGACCAAACCAGCCACAACATCCCCATAAGCCCAAGTCTAACCCAGAGCAGGGGCCTACCTCTCTTCCATTTTATGAAGATTGAGAGAGGTGAGGAAGCTGTGGAAGAAGGGTTTGAAGCTAGGAGAGGTTGATTCATCAGATTTGAGGAAAGACGCCATCTCCACAACGAAAGTATAAGGTGAAGCAGCAAATACTGATGTAGAAGCTGTAGCAAGTTACCCAGAAGATGTAGCTAAGATAATTGGGGAACATGGTAACACTAAACAACAGATTTTCAATGTAGACAAAACAGCCTTACATTGGAAGAAGATGCCTTGAATATTTTAATACCGAGAGAGACATCAGTGCCAAAGGACAGGCTGACTCTCTTGTTAAGGGCTGATGCAGCTAGTGAATAGTTGAGACCAATGCTCATATTCCATTCTGAAAAACCTCTTAGGATCCTTTAGAATTATGCTAAATCTACACTACCTTTGCTCTATAAATGAAATAACAAAGCCTGGCTGACAACACCTCTGTTTACAACATAGTTTACTGAAAATTTTAAGCCCACTGTTGAGACCTACTGCTCAGGAAAAAAAAGCAGATTCTTTTTAAAATACTACTGCTCATTGACAGTGCAACTGGGTTACCAAAATCCCTGATGGAGATGAGATGTACAAGCTGTTTTCATCCCTGTTAACACAACATCCATTCTGTAGTCCACAGATCAAGGAATAATTTTGTAAGGGTATAGATGCCAGAGATGGTAATTTTTCTCATGGCTCTGGGCAGAGTCAACTGAAAACCTTATGGAACAGATTCATCATTCTAGATGCCAATAAGAGCATTCATGATTCATGAGAAGAGGTCAAAACATCAACCTTAACAACAGTTTGGAAGACATTGATTTCAGAACACATGGATAACTTTGAGGGGTTCAAGACTTCAGCAGAGGCAGTAACTACAGATGTGGAAGAAACAGCAAGAGAACTAGAATTAGAAATGGAGCCCAAAGATGTAACTGAAGTGCTGGATTTTTATAAAACTTAAAGGAATTAAGTTGCTTCTTCAGTTCAGTTCATTCAGTCACTCAGTCATGTCCGACTCTTTGTAACCCCATGGACTGCAGCACGCCAGGCCTCCCTGTCCATCACCAACTGCCAGAGCTTACTCAAACCCATGTCTGTCGAGTCAGTGATGCCACACAACCATCTCATCCTCTATAGTCCCCTTCTCCTCCTGCTTTCAATCTTTCCCAGCATCAGGGTATTTTCCAATGAGTCAGTTTTTCGCATCAGGTGGCCAAAGGATAGGAGTTTCAGCTTCAACATCAGTCCTTCCAATAAATATTCAGGATTGATTTCCTTTGGGATTGACTGGTTGGATCTCCTTGCAGTCCAAGGGACTCTCAACAGTCTTCTCCAACACAATTCAAAAGCATCAATTCTTCAGTGCTCAGCTTTTTTAAATTTATAGTCCAACTCTCACACTCATGCATGACTACTGGAAAAACCATAGCTTTGACTAGATGGACCTTTGTTGGCAAAGTAATTTCTCTTTTTAATATGCTGTCTAGGTTGGTCATAACTTTTCTTCCAAGGAGCAAGCATCTTTTAATTTCATGGCTGCAGTCACCTTCTACAGTGATACTGGAGCCCCCAAAAATAAAGTCTCTCAGTTTCCATTGCTTCCCCATCTATTTGCCATGAAGATGGGACCAGATGCCATGATCTTCATTTTCTGAATGTTGAGAGTTAAGCCAAATTTTTCACTCTCCTCTTTCACTTTCATCAAGAGGTTCTTTAATTCTTCACTTTTTGCTATTAGGGTAGCGTCTTCTTAATATCTGAGGTTATTGATATTTCAGCTTGTGCTTCATCCAGCCCAGCATTTTGCATATGTACTCTGCATAAAAGTTAAGTAAGCAGAGTGACAATATACAGCCTTTACATACTCCTTTCCTGATTTGGAACCAGTCGGTTATTCCATGTCCAGTTCTAACTGTTGCTTTTTGACCTGCACACAGATTTCTCAGGACGCAGGTCAGGTGGTCTGGTATTCCCACTTCTTTAAGAATTTCCCACAGTCTGTTGTGATTCACACAGTCAAAGACTTTGGCATAGTCAATAAAGCAGAAGTAGATATTTTTCTGGAACTCTCTTGCCTTTTCCATGATCCAGCAGATGTTGGCAATTTGATCTCTGGCTCCTCTGCCTTTTCTAAATCCAGCTTGAACATCTGGAAGTTCATGGTGATCAATTCAAAAATTCAATGATCACTGCAAAGAAAGAGAGGAAAACAATGGAATGGGAAAGACTAGAGATCTCTTCAAGAAAATTAGAGATACCAAGGAAACATTTCATGCAAAAATGGGCACAATGGTGTGGACCTAACAGAAGCAGAATTAAGAGGTGGCAAGGATACACAGAAGAACTATCCAAAAAAGATCTTCACGACCCAGATAACCACGATGGTGTGATCACTCACCTAGAGCCAGACATCCAAGAGTCAAGTGGGCCTCAGAAAGTATCACTATGAACAAAGCTAGTGGAGGTGATGGAATTCCAGTAGAGCTATTTCAAATTCTGAAAGATGATGCTATGATAGTGCTGCACTCAATATGCCAGCAAATTTGGAAAACTCAGCAGTGGCCACAGGACTGGAAAAGGTCAGTTTTCATTCCAATCCCAAAGAAAGGCAATGCCAAAGAGTGTTCAAACTCCTGCACAATTGCACCCATCTCACATGCTAGCAAAGTAATACTCACAATTGTCTAAGTTAGGCTTCAACAGTATGTGAAAGATGAACTTCCAGATATTCAAGCTGGATTTAGAAAAGGCAGAGGAACCAGAGTTTCTTCAAATGGATGAGCAAAGAAAGTGGTTTCTTCAGATAGAATATAAACCTAGTGAAGACACTGTGAAGATTGTTGAAATGACAACAAAGGATTTAGAATATAAAATAAACTTCATTGATAAAGCAATGACAAGATTAGAGATGACTGACTCTATTTTTAAAGAAGTTCTACTGTGGGTAAAATGCTCACTGAAGACTCATGATGCTTGGCAATTTTTTTTTTTTTAAGCAATGAAGTATTTTTAATTAAGGTATGTACATTTTTTTAGACCTAATGCTATTTTACACTTAATAGACTACAGTGTAGTGTAAACATAAATTTTATATGCACCGATAAACCAAAAAAGTGATGTAACTTACTTTATTACAATATATTCACTTTACCACGGTGGTAGAGATGCTTTACTGTAGAAATGCTGAACACGCAGTATCTCTAAGGTATGCCTACACCAACTATTTATTCATTCATCCTTTTTATATTCCTATCTATATCCACAAGTAATTGAGAGGGGTTCTAATATTATATTAAAGTACATTCCAAAGAAACAATTAAGAATAAAACCCACTCAAAAAAAAGTAGTAGTTATGGAATGCAGAAAGCTAGCTACATCAAATGTTTAGGATTGGTTAATCATTATAACTGAACAACTGAGGTTTGTCTCTGAATTTACTAGAATTTCAAGTAGAAAGGAGAATAGAGAAGTTATGAAGATAGAATTTTGAGGACACTTAATGTTCCAGTTATGTGAAATATTTCATATATACATCAGCTTATATGACCCACACATCAACTTATGATCAATTAATGACAGCAGCAACCACATACCAAGTTCATTCTCAGTGAGATGACATAAAACATATCAGGTATACTCGGTACAAGGCTGGGTTCCAACTCAGCCCTGTCTGGTTCCAAAATCTGTGCTCTTTTCATAACCTAATGGTTCTCTTTGTCACATAAAAGGAAGCATATAACTAAGTAAATACAAGAAAAAAAAAACAGGAGATGCATATACCCTCTATTTTTACTAAAAGAGTGATATCTTAATGAGTTCCAAGTCAGTCAGTCAGTCAGTTCAGTCGCCCAGTCGTGTCTGACTCTTTGCAACCCCATGAATTGCAGCATGCCAGGCCTCCCTGTTCATCACCATCTCCCGGAGTTCACTCAGACTCATGTCCTTCGAGTCCGTGATGCCATCCAGCCATCTCATCCTCGGTCGTCCCCTTCTCCTCCTGCCCCCAATCCCTCCCAGCATCAGAGTCTTTTCTAATGACTCAACTCTTCACATGAGGTGGCCAAAGTACTGGAGCTTCGGCTTTAGCATCATTCCTTCCAAAGAAATCCCAGGGCTGATCTCCTTCAGAATGGACTGGTTGGATCTCCTTGCAGTCCAAGGGACTCTCAAGAGTCTTCTCCAACACCACAGTTCAAATGCATCAATTCTCCGGCACTCAGCCTTCTTCACAGTCCAACTCTCACATCCATACATGACCACAGGAAAAACTATAGCCTTGACTAGACGGCCTTAGTCAGCAAAGTAATGTCTATGCTTTTGAATATACTATCTAGGTTGGTCATAACTTTTCTTCCAAGGAGTAAGCGTCTTTTAATTTCATGGTTGCAATCACCATCTGCAGTGATTTTGGAGCCCCCCAAAATAAAGTCTGACACTGTTTCTACTGTTTCCCCATCTATTTCCCATGAAGTGATGGGACCAGATGCCATGATCTTCGTTTTCTGAATGTTGAGCTTTAAGCCAACTTTTTCACTCTCTTCTTTCACTTTCATCAAGAGGCTTTTTAGCTCCTCTTCACTTTCTGCCATAAGAGTGGTTTCATCTGCATATCTGAGGTTATTTCTCCTGGCAATCTTGATTCCAGCTTGTGCTTCTTCCAGTCCAGCATTTGTCATGATGTACTCTGCATATAAGTTAAATAAGCAGGGTGACAATATACAGCCTTGACATACTTCTTTTCCTATTTGGAACCAGTCTGTTGTTCCATGTCCAGTTCTAACTGATGCTTCCTGACCTGCATACAGATTTCTCAAGAGGCAGGTTAGGTGGTCTGGTATTCCAATCTCTTTCAGAATTTTCCAGTTTATTGTGATCCACACAGTCAAAGGCTTTGGCATAGTCAATAAAGCAGAAATAGATGTTTTTCTGGAACTCTCTTGCTTTTTCCATGATCCAGCGGATGTTGGCAATTTGATCTCTGGTTCCTCTGCCTTTTCTAAAACCAGCTTTAACATCAGGGTGTTCACGGTTCACGTATTGCTGAAGTCTGGCTTGGAGAATTTTGAGCATTACTTTACTAGCATGTGAGATGAGTGCAATTGTGTGGTAGTTTGAGCATTTATGACCTAAATCAAATCCCTTATGATTATACAGTGGAAGTGAGAAATAGATTTTAGGGTTTAGATCTGATAGATAGAGTGCCTGATGAACTATGGAATGAGATTCGTGACATTGTACAGGAGACAGGGATCAAGACCATCCCCATGGAAAAGAAATGCGAAAAAGCAAAATGGCTGTCTGGGGAGGACTTACAAATAGCTGTGAAAAGAAGAGAGGGAAAAAGCAAAGGAGGAAAGGAAAGATATAAGCATCTGAATGCAGAGTTCCAAAGAATAGCAAGAAGAGATAAGGAAGCCTTCTTCAGCAATCAATGCAAAGAAATAGAGGGAAACAACAGAATGGAAAAGACTAGAGATCTCTTCAAGAAAATCAGAGATACCAAGGGAACATTTCATGCAAAGATGGGCTTGATAAAGGACAGAAATCGTCTGGACCTAACAGAAGCAGAAGATATTAAGAAGAGGTGGCAAGAATACACAGAAGCACTGTACAAAAAAGATCTTCACAATCCAGATAATCACGATGGTGTGATCACTAATCTAGAGCCAGACATCTTGGAATGTGAAGTCAAGTGGGCCTTGGAAAGAATCACTATGAATAAAGCTAGTGGAGGTGATGGCATTCCAGTTGAGCTATTTCAAATCCTGAAAGATGATGCTGTGAAAGTGCTGCACTCAATATGCCAGCAAATTTGGAAAACTCAGCAGTGGCCACAGGACTAGAAAAGGTCAGTTTTCATTCCAAGTCAGTAAGCTCCAAATTTTCCTCACTACTGCAAACCACCAGAGGTTAAGGCAGAATTTACCTTGAATAGTATCAGAGGAACTATGATGTGTCTGAGGCACAGAGATGATTTCAAAGCCAAGGGAGGAACATAATGCAGGTAAACCAAGGTTAAGATTTCTGTGCAAGGTCACACAGCAAGGCAGGGCTAGTCTTCTAGGCCTTTTTCTAGGGCTTGGCTTATTTGATTGGATTAGACTAGAGTTTGAAAGCTTATCCACCAAGAGGGTGAATTTTTACTTTTACCAAAGGACCACAAACAGAGAGGAAAACCTGTTGACTGCATAATTGTTCCCTTTACCATCTTTGGCTGACACATGGGCAGTCATGCGGCTTATTAAACTTGCTAACGGCATTCTTGCTTCTCAGCAGTGATACATTGCACAACGCCCCCCCTAAATAACAGCTGTTTCCAGTCCTACTGCACAGATTCAAGGCTAAAATCACATCCTTGCTAAAGCTAGAGATGAGATATACCATCAAGGGATGGGCATCTGATGAAAGCTATGCTCTGCCTACGTCATAGCCACCTGGAAGTAAGATGATGACCTGGGGTATCTCGGAAGTATAGAGCAGAAAGAAACTGACAGGGAGTGGCCAGTGAATGAGTGGAAATGCCTTGAATTACAACAGAGGCGCTCTTCACTCTGCAGAGTCTGAAATCTGGTGTGCAGATTTCAGATGCGACAGTTTAATTCAGTAACACCAGACCACGAATAGCAGAGTTCGATTTTTAGTTACCATGGTATATTAACTCTGAATCATTGAATAAAGTTGAAACTGTGCTGCCGACTCATCTGTCCACAAATCACTATAATATATCAATAACAGTTATGCCTCAAGGACAGGGGTCAATCAACTCACATCTTACAAAGGCTAGCAGTGACTGATCAATGCACTTGTAGTTCAGCTCACTCACAGCCAGCAAACCTTGGAGTGGTGTTGTCTCTTTGTCTTTCAGTGATAAACCCGTGGGACATTTGACAAAAAAGGGTAATCAAAAGAGGAGGCTGGCCAACAAAGAGGAATGCACAGCAAAGAAAAAATAAAAACACTGAGAGCAAAATTCAGATTGAATGCCAGTTCAGTTCAGTTCAGTCACTCAGTTGTGTCCGACTCTTTGTGACCCCATGAATCGCAGCACTCCAGGCCTCCCTGTCCATCACCATCTCCCGGAGTTCACTCAGACTCACATCCATTGAGTCCGTGATGCCATCCAGCCATCTCATCCTCTGTCGTCCCCTTCTTCTCCTGCCCCCAATGTCTCCCAGCATCAGAGTCTTTTCCAATGAGTCAACTCTTCGCATGAGGTGGCCAAAGTACTGGAGCTTCAGCTTTAGCATCATTCCTTCCAAAGAAATCCCAGGGTTGATCTTCAGAATGGACTGGTTGGATCTCCTTGCAGTCCAAGGGACCCTCAAGAGTCTTCTCCAACACCACAGTTCAAAAGCATCAATTGAATGCAAATAGCATAGTAATACTAGGTTGGCTGAAAAATTCATTTGGATTTTCCCAAACCATCTTATATAAAAACCCAAATGAACATCCTGGCCAACTCAATAGCTGACAGTGGAATGCTGACTGCTGCAACTGGAGAAACTCTAGAAAGGCAGCCAGAGGAACTTACTGAAGGTGATTTACCCACATAAATGAAGAAAACAATGAAAATACCCTAAAGAAATTGGTGCCTTTAAAACCTCGTGAAAAGAACTCTTGGCGCTATTTCACAATGCTAAAAGTGCAAAGGATAGAATGTTGGAAGCTACTTCAAACTTAGAAAGAAGCAAGACAGAAAAGAGTTTGACACAGTATTATGAATTATATGATGAAAAGAAGGCAGGCACAGTTCACACTACTCTATAACTTTTTTTTAAAGAAACACAACATTTTGATTCTCAATGTTTCTTATAATTTAAAAAACATTAAGTGAATACCAGCTCTACTAATTTTCCATATCCATATATTTTTATAAGTAACAGTAAGAGAGGTTTTAATGTTTAGATAGACAAATTTTTATTGGAGTTTGTTTGCTCTACACTGTCATATCAGTGTGTGCTGTACTGCAAAGTGGATCAGAGGTGTGTGTGTGTGTGTGTGTGTGTGTGTGTGTGTGTGTGTGTGTTCCCTCTTTGAGGGCTTCCCTGGTAACTCATACCTGCAACGCAGGGGACCCCAGTTCAGTTCCTGGGTTGGGAAGATCCCCTGGAGAAGGAAATGGCTACCCACTCCAGTATTCTGGCCTGGAGAATTCCATGGACTGTATAGTCCATGGGGTTGCAAAGAGTCAAAAGTGACTGAGTGACTTTCACTTCTCCCCTCTTTGTTACCAAGGAGCATTGAGTAGAGTTCCCTGCGTTATATAGTAGGTTCTTATTAGTCATCTATTTATATTATACATAGTAGTGTTATGTAAGTCATCCCAATCTTCCAATAGATGTTTTTAAAGGTCACAAAACAATAGTATAATTTCTCATATATTATCAAGACCATTTTGTGCGGATTGAGTTTGCATGGCCATTTTTACAGCCCCACACTACCATGTAAAGACTTCCTGTATTTCCCTGATCTTTCGCTAAGGAATTCTGCTCACATAAGGCACAATAGAAAAACAATGCCCCATAAAATCTGCTCATAGCGCACACTGGAATGAGAATGAGATTCACTGCCACGACCTTTGTTCATTTGAGTAACCTCTGCTTAGGGTTCTAGCCTGGATGCAGTCCAAAAAATTAAAGAGGCAAATTGAAAAGTCATGTGACATTTTCAAGGAAAGAGCCTGTGGGATCTGAGTTGTATATGACTAGAGGTTTGTAGGTTACCCAAACGCAAGAACTATGTATCTAAATGGAAGAGTTAAGCAGGTATTTGGAATTTCCACTCTGATTCTCAGAAGAAACCCAGGCTAACGATAAATAACTAGAAGTCCTCACCCTGCTTGTTACAGCCAAGGTCATTAGCCATATCTAGTCTGCCCAAGAGAGTGAAACAGACTCTACCTTCTGTATCTCACTTCTGTTAGTGATAGAACCCAGTTATTTTGTTCTTCTCACCCCGCATGGTTAGGTATTCAGAGCAAGGCCTCTTCCCCATCACAGAAAATAAATCCTTTTTAGTTTAAAACTGCAAGGTTCAGGCATGAGCCTGGGCTGCAGTTCCTTCCATTGAAGTGAGAGCTGGGGTCTTATGGGAGAGCATCCCTCAGTGACGACAAGAGGTCAAGACAAACGTGTCTTTTCTTTCAGCTAGTCAGATTGTATCATGTGACACCTGGAATTCGAAGTCAATTGCAGCAACAAGAAGACAAGCCTGAGAACCAAGGCACCTAACCAGTGGAACAAAACAAAAGAGGGAAGTGACCTGAGCTCCTGAATGAACCCACTTGAAACTGACCGAAATGGGGATTTCTTGACATGAGAGACACATGTCCTTACAATGTAAGCTGTCATTTGCAATCGAAACATCCTAATACACCAGACAGGAACCTGAGGAATGACAGAGACTAGAGGAGCCAGGGGAAAGACACTAAGAAGGACTCAGGGAGGAGGGAAGAGAACCATTAAGTTCCAAAGAAGAGACCCAGGATGGGGGACTCCATGGTACTCTCTGATCCAAAGATTTTTTTCAACTTTATTGAAATATCATTGACTAATAAAACTGTAAGATATTTAAACTACACATCTGATCCAAGATTTTTAAGTAGACAATCTGCTTTCTCTTACAAGTGTTAATGCCATTTCCATATATAGATGTGGGTCAGCAAGGATTTAAGAGGCAAGTAAGTATCGGAAGAAAAATCCCAGTCACTACCTAAACCAGAGTGAATTTGATATATTTCTTTTTTCCAAGAACCTTAGTTACATCTTTCAAGGCTCTCAAGCTGCTGACACGTACAAAATGAAGACGAACATCTTGGCAGGAGGCAGAAAATGAACAACCATGGGCAACCAGCATCAGTAGAAGTGAGATAATCTGGAGCTTCAGTAATGCTGAAATTATCCACAACACAGGAGGAGATGATTATTAACAAAAAGGTACCAATAAAGGATCAAATGGAACTGATAAAAACTAGCCCAATCATGTTTCTGCCATTCGAATTAAATAGGATATGCCATCTGTATATAAGCAAGAAATGTCAGTGGGGAGATTTTGTTGTATGTTATTGGATTGGGATGTCAAGACAGCATCTTCTACTCAGCAGTCTTAGAAATTAAGTAAAGAGTGCTTGTATAATGGATGCTTTGCAATTATGATGAGACAGTGCCTAAAGGCTGGGGTGGTACAAATTAGTGCTCTGGGCAAAGACAGTTTTCTCCTCTCATTTCCCAACTACCTGCTTTCAAATTCATTATGTAGATATCAAGAGCTCTGACTTTGGAGTCTGATAAAACTGGATAATATCAGCTCTACCGTTATTAATGGTATGATCTTATGATCTCAAAGTCTCTGAGTCCCAGTTTCCTCATGTGAGACTCGGAGCAATTATAACATAAGGTTATTATATATATAAGGTGATTATAAATATTTAATGAGACTGTTCTTGTAATAATCTAAGTCAAAGTGACAGAAATAACTAATATGCATTAAACATTTATTAAATGGCAGACATTTTATTATGAGAAATGACAGAGAGAGACGAGACTTGGGTTCATCAGCAAGGCCAAGTTCGTGATGAGAAAATGCACCCTTGTGTTGAAAATGTGGGGAATTTGCTTTTTCTCTTAGATCGAGGTGACTTAAACAGTGGTTTTCATCAGCAAGACCAGTCAGTTCCTTAGACAAACATGATATTTAGCTTATACTGAGTAATTCGAGTTATCTTAGTTAATAAAATCTAAACTTGCTCCCTCATTTTTATTTGAAGTTCTATTACGTCTTTGTCTTAAGCGTTTCCCCCTTCCCTACAGGATTCTGTAAGACACGTGTGTTCTATAACTCAGTCCACCATCCCTTCCCTCCTTTGAGGACCTGAATATTCTCTGACTCCAAGTAGTTCTGGTGGGGCCTTAGTTTACAATTCTCCCAAATCTTGGCTGTAAGGGGGATGGGGAAGATGGGCAGGGGTGTCACACGATCCAGCCCTAGTGTGACGACCCTATTTCACTTCTCTGATCCTGAATGGACAGGTGACTCCGGGGTTTTATAATTGAGTGTTCAGACATGAAGCCTTCTCCACCCTGGGTAATAGGCTGTGACCCCCAGAAATGCTATCATCCAAGTCACATCTACTGGGAGGGAATACATCTGCAAAAGAAGAAAATGAAATCAACAAAGAGAAGCAAAAGAAAAGGCAGAGCCAAGAGATGGGAGGCCCAGAGAATATTTATTGTTTAGGTTCCAGGATTCAGTCACACCTAGAGCAAGCCTCTCCTCCATCCCTTCCAGCTACAGAAACCAACATATTCTGTGTTTTGCTAAAACTACTCAAATTTGAGTTCTGTCATCTTTAATTAAGGGTTTGGATTACCCTGAATATTCATTGGAAGGACTGATGTTGAAGCTGAAGCTCCAATATTTTGGCCATTTGATGTGAAGAGTCAGTTCACTGGAAAAGACCCTGATGCTGGGAAAGATTCAGGGCAGGTGAAGGGGGCGGCAGAGGATGAGATGGTTGGATGGCATCACCAACTTAATGGACATGATGAGTCTGAGCAAACTCCGTGAGATACTGAAGGACAGGGAGGCCTGGGGTGCTGCGGTCCATGGGATTGCAAAGGACACAAGTGAGTGACTGATCCACAACAACAAATCTAAAACAAGTGCATGATTATTTAAATAAAAGAAAATAAAAACATTTTGAGGTGGAAAAACATGATGGAAAGCCGTAGAATGAATATGCTTGAAAGTTGCTGATTTAGAACACAGTTCCTCCTCCACAGATCTTCCATGGATCCCTTCAAGATTTCACGGGAAAAACTTTATCCTGTATGTCTGTACTTCCTGCCACCAAAGACTTGCAACTTCCCAGGAAGAATTTTTTCTGCTTCAGATCAGTTGGCTCTAAAAGAATCATTTGCTGGGGGCCACAATCCAGTACTCTTGCCTGGGTGAGTAGGGAGGCAAGAGATGGGAGATGGACGGAGGAGCCTGGAAGGCTGCAGTCCATGGGGTCATGAAGAGTCCGATGCGACTGAGCGACTTCACTTTCACTTTTCACTTTCATGCATTGGAGAAAGAAATAGCAACCCACTCCAGTGTTCTTGCCTGGAGAATCCCAGGGACGGGGGAGCCTGGTGGGCTGCCGTCTCTGGGGTCGCACAGAGTCGGACACAACTGAAGCGACTTAGCAGCAGCAGCACAGCGCCAAAAGCTCTCTTGGATATTCAGAGAGCCTGGAGCTAATGTAAAGATTTCTTGCTGCCAGATTATTAAAAGGGACTCAAGCAGAAAGGTATAGGAGAGGAGACTAAACAGGAGACATTGCGGGTGGAGGGGTGTGAGGGGCAGCAGGGGAGCTGCAGCCAGGTAGAGGTGATGCAGAGAGAGAATGCCTCATGGTCAAGGCAGGCCAGGGGATGGAAACAGAGATACAAGATACCGGGGAGAGTCTTGAGTCTACTGATGACAGGAAAGCTGGTTCCAAGGTGAAATCTATCTTTGAGTTTCCATACATTTTAAAAGGACTGACTCATTGGAAAAGATCCTGATGCTGGGAAAGATTGAAGGCAAGAGGGGAAGGGAGCGACAGAGGATGAGATGGTTAAATAACATCACTGACTCAATGGACATGAGTTTGAGCAAACTCTGGGAGACAGAGAAGGACAAAGAAGCCTGGCGTGCTGCAGTCCATGGGGTCACAAAGAGTCAGACAGGACTGAGTGACTGAACAAAACATTTCTTAAGTGTTCGATTTGCTTTGGAGAACCAAAAATGAAACAGCTCTGGTTCCGAAGAGTCAGAAACAGGACATACGTCTAGGATGAGTTCCTTCTCTCCCCCAGAGCTTAGTCAGTTTTCTAAACTTATTTGACCACGGATCCCTTTGTTTCCATGTGGTTTCAGATAACAGCATTAACATCCTCTGGTAGCATTAGGGTTAACTTGTGTGGCTGTGTGAGCTCAGTTGCTCAGTCATGTCCAACTCTTTGCAACCTCGTGGACTGTAGCCTGCCAGGCTCCTCTATCCATGGAATTTTTCTGGCAAGAATATGGGAGTGGGTTGCCATTTCCTCCTCCAGGGGATCTTCCTGACCCAGGGATCAAACCCCTGCCTCCTGCGTTACCTGCCTTGGTAGGTAGGTTCTTTACCACTGAACCACCACACTTAACTACATTTCAATTAAAAAAAAAAAAATTCACCCTGATCTACTGTCTTCTGTTTCACAGCTATACTGTCATGCGCCATTTACCTAGTTTTCAGATAATACCCCCTGGAGAAGGGAATGACAACCCACTCCAGTATTCTAGCCTGGAGAGTCCCATGGGCAGAGGAGTCTGGGAGGCTACAATCCATGGGGTTGCAAAGAGCTGGATATGACTGAGCAACTAACACATTTTTATCACTCTCAGATCATACCAGATGGATTCCCCAACCTAAGAGATAAATGTACCGTCCCCCAAAAGGTTTATATTTCCTTTTAAAGGTAGACAAACTCATGATCCAGGACTTCCCTGATGGTCCAGTGGATAAGAATCTGACTGCCAATGCAAGGGATATGGGTTTGATCCCTGGTCCAGGAAGATCCCACATGCTGCAGAGCTACTAAGCCCACGTGCCACAACTACCGAAGGCCGCTCACCTAGAGCCTGTGCTTCACAACAAGAGGAGCCACTACAGTAAGAAGCCCATGCCGTACAACGAAGAGCAGCCCCTACCCACTGTAACGAGAAAAAGCCTGCACACAGCAGCAAAGAGCCAGTGCAACCAAAATTAAAACTGAAAAATGAATTAATTTAAAAAACATCATATAAAACAGGCAGAACTTGCAGCATCTGTAACACAAACACATTATGAATGGCCATAGACCTGGTAGCTGAGCTGATGCATTCAAGAAGAGAAAGCGTCTGAGCCGCATGCTGACATGAGGCCCTTTTCTGAGGCAGAGGGAAACTTGTCACAGTGCTCCTTTCTAGACTTGTTTCACTGTAGCTTATAATTAGGCATCGCCGCTTTGATAACTGGATGAATTAGCGAGGATGACGTGGGGACCCAGCAAAGGCTGAGATGGAGAGACTACAAAAATAAACAGCCAGAAAAAATTGTTCTGCAACAGTAAGGCAGACTTGTGGGAAGTCGGTGTCAGGAATTACATGTAGCATCTGATGATGATTTAAATGACAATGTGCCCGGGGTGTCTGTTTTCTCCATTCTGAGTCTTGTCTATATTTGCATTTCCTTTTGAAAAAGACACGATCACTCCTTTCTTACAGCGATAACCAGCAGCGCCTAAGAGAGATGGCCCAGCTCCTCTATTTATTCTTTCATTTGAACATTTACTGAGTTCTAGTATGTGTCAGGCATGGTTTTGAGTAGTAAAATAAACAAAAAACAAAAACAAACAAAAAACTCTGATGCATTCAGTTCAGTTCAGTCACTCAGTCGTGTCCGACTCTTTGCAACCCCATGAACCGCAGCACGCCAGGCCTCCCTGTCCATCACCAACTCCTGGAGTTCACCCAAACCCATGTCCATTGTGTGGGTGATGCCATCCAACCATCTCATCCTCTGTCGTCCCCTTCTCCTCCTGCCCTCAGTCTTTCCCAGCATCAGGGTCTTTTCCAATGAGTCAGCTCTTCGCCTCAGGTGGCCAGAGTATTGGAGTTTCAGCTTCAACATCAGGCCCTCCAATGAACACCCAGGACTGATCTTCTTCAGAATGGACTGGTTAGATCTCCTTGCTGTCCAAGGGATTCTCAAGAGTCTTCTCCAACACCACAGTTCAAAAGCATCAATTCTTCGGCACTCAGCTTTCTTCACAGTCCAGCTCTCACATCCATATATGACTACTGGGGAAACCATAGCCTTGACTAGATGGACCTTTGTTGACAAAATAATGTCTCTGCTTTTTAATATGCTGTCTAGATTGGTCATAACTTTCCTTCCAAGGAGCAAGAATCTTTTAATTTCATGGCTGCAATCACCATCTGCAGTGATTTTGGAGCCCCCAAAAATAAAGTCAGGCACTGTTTCCACTGTTTCCCCATCTATTTCCCATGAAGTGATGAGACTGGATGCCATGATGTTAGTTTTTTGAATGTTGAGCTTTAAGCCAACTTTTTCACTCTCCTCTTTCACTTTCATCAAGAGGCTTTTGAGTTCCTCTTCACTTTCTGCCATAAGGGTGGTGTCATCTGCATATCTGAGGTGATTGATATTTCTCCTGGCAATCTTGATTCCAGCTTGTGCTTCTTCCAGCCCAGTGTGTCTCATGATGTACTCTGCATATAAGTTAAATAAGCAGGGTGACAATATACAGCCTTGACGTACTCCTTTTCCTATTTGGAACCAGCCTGTTGTTCCATGTCCAGTTCGAACTGTTGCTTCCTGATCTGTATACAGGTTACTCAAGAGGCAGGTCAGGTGGTCTGGGATTCCCATCTCTTTCAGAACTTTCCACAGTTTCCTGTGATCCACACAGTCAAAGGCTTTGGCATAGTCAATAAAGCAGAAGAAAATTTCAAATAAAGCAACTCTACTGTCTCAGACCCCATCCAAGGAAATGGAGAAATAAACATCTTATGATCACACCAGCTTGTTGCATAGGCCTGTAGCTGAACTCTGAGGCAGGTTAGAACAAGTCTTCAGGATAATAATAATAGTAACAGGCAACACTTACTGCTGAAGCATTATGTTAAGTACTTCACATGTGTTGTATTTAATTCTTACAACCACTCTAAGAAGTAAGTCTTATTATTAACTCCCTTTTATGGATGGAGAAATTGAAGCACAAAGAGGTTAATTAACTTATCTAAGGTCACACAGTTAGAGAGTGTCATATTTCAAATAAAGCAGCAAGCAGCATGGCCTGGCTTCAGAGTCCCTGCTCTCAGCTTTCAACCTCTTTGAAATGGCCTGTCAGGTCACCTTTCTACCAGCTGAAGCCTATTTTCCATTTCAATTAATTCATCAAAAACTAACTCATGCTGAATTCGAGACACGCACCTTTCTAGGTTTTAGGATGGTGAAGACAAGGAGGGCTGTGCCGTGGTCAGTTCCCTTGGCCCTTATGTTCTGGCTGGGCTGACATGACACACGGGCAAAACACCATTCACAGGCAAGATATCCTCAGACACAACAGCAGCAGATCACACAGCAGGGCCAAACCCTATGGTTCATGCTATTTGCAAAGAGACTGGAAAGCAATCTATAACACTGGCCCCAAACTTGGCAGCCCTTGGTATATTTTAAAAATACTAGTATCCACCCCTGCTAGAAATTCTAATTAGTCTGGCATACTCCATGAGCCTCAGAGCCTTAAATCTATCTAGGTGATTTTAACATGCCACAAAGTATAAGGGTAACTGATCTGTCATTTATTGTGTATTTCAGTTCAGTTGCTCAGTCGTGTCTGACTTTTTGCAACCTCATGGACTGCAGCACAGCAGGTCTCCCTGTCCATCACCAACTTCCAGAGTTTACTCAAACTCATGTCCACCGAGTCGGTGATGCCATCCAACCATCTCATCCTCTCTCATGTAGTGAATTAGAGTACAAAACCTAAAGGGATCACTGCAGACTATGAATTTTATACACAGCTGCCACGTTACTACCTACTTTCATATAAATGTGTTTTCACACAACTTTTCTAAGCCTCACAGTCAATGAGGTAAGTTTTATTCTACCCACTTTACAGGTGAGGGAATTGAGGAGCAAGAAAAGAAAGCAAATTGCCTGGCGTAGAAATCACAGAGTCAAGACTTCCCTCTGGGGCTGTCTGCCTCAGCAGACTGTTCTCTCAACCACTAGCATGTTATGCTTCCCTGCAGAAAGAGAAGACTCTCCAAGCAGGTGTATCAAGGCTACCCTGCAGGATGGAGACAAGGTCAAGGAGCAGGAGATGGACTTATAAGAGGGATGGGTGGTCGGCAAAGTCCAGTTGCCTCTGGGCCTAAATGTATATATAGACACAAGCATATACTTCTGAGATGCTGAGAATTTCAGTCAAGAGCATTAACAGGCCATCTTAATCGTGGACCGAGCCATTCTGGGTCTAACATTTTTGTTTTTCCTCTGACAAGGTCTGAAGAGAAAGATAGAGGACAAAGGATGTGTGAGAGACTGCGTAGAGTGAAGGTGAGGAATTCTGAGCATGTGGTGAGTGAAAGCAAAGTGGAGAAAAGCGGTCCTGGGAGCCCAGGACTCCAGGAGCTGAGACACTGGATATCTGACCAAATGCCACTGCTGCTACATTTATGACACTGACGGCTGCTGCTGCTGCTAAGTCACTTCAGTCATGTCTGACTCTGTGCAAACCCCATAGACGGCAGCCCTTCAGGCTCCCCCGTCCCTGGGATTCTCCAGGCAAGAACACTGGAGTGGGTTGCCATTTCCTTCTCCAATGCATGAAAGGGAAAAGTGAAAGTGAAGTCGCTCAGTCATGCCCAACTCTTAGCGACCCCATGGACTGCAGCCTACCAAGCTCCTCCATCCACGGGATTTTCCAGGCAAGAGTACTGGAGTGGGTTGCCATTGCCTTCCCCATGACACTGACTATGTTTCAGGAAATACCCCATCTTCTTTACAAGTTATTGATTCATTTAAGTCTCGTAAAAGCCCTATTAGGCAAATTCCATTTCTATCCCCATATTACAGATGAGAAACTGAGGCAGAGGGAAGTTAAGCAATAAGATCACACAGCTATCAAACAGCAGAGCTGGAACCTGAACCCAGTGATCTGGTTCCAGCACCTCTTGATGATAATGACAATAGCTAACTCTTACCATACTTACTCCACACCCGATATTTCACACCTATTATCTCAGAAACTCCTGATAATCACTATGAAGTAGGCTCCACTATTACTGTGCTCATTCTACAGAAGAGAAAATTGATTATTAAATACCTCAGACTGGTATTATCTGTGCTTTGGAAGAATTAAGGCAAGAGCTGGGCCCATCTTAAGGTAAGTGGTAAAGGAAGAACATAGCAGACAGGAGGAGCAATTTTGCAGCATAATTTTGAGCGAGGCATCCTGAGTGAGGGTTTGCAATCAGACTGGGTTTATGGGAATCAGCAGCATTCACTGCAGCTCTTTGCGAGGCCTTACAGAAAACACTACTCCTGAAAATCAGAGTGAATTGACTCTGGGCAGTGTTCATTGGGTGTCATAAGTAAGGTACCTGCTTGGAGTCTAGGGAGTTTGGATTCACTCAGCAAATATATCTGACCCTCTTCTATGGCCCAGGCACTGTTCTAGGAATTTGGAATTTGTTGGTGAACTAAAGAGACAAAGGGCACACATCTTTGATAACCATGTGTTCCAATGAGCAGCTTCTTACAGCAAAGCACAGATGAAAGATCCCCACTCCTAGGGATGCTGAATGAAGGGTTGTTGTTTAGTTGCGAAGTTGTGTGTGGCTCTTTTGCACCCCCTTGGACTGTAGTTCACCAGGTTCCTCTGCCCATGGCATTTCCCAAGCAAGAATATTCGAGTGGGCTGCCATTTCCTTCTCCAGGGGATCTTCCTGGATCAGGGATGGAACCTGCATCTCCTGAACTGCAGGTGAATTCTTTACCACTGAGTCAGCAGGGAACCCCATGAATGAAGGACTAACAGACCTGAATTGCAGCATGCCCTGCACTGAAGCCCTTCATTCATTCTTTGGCTCTGTTTTCCCTTCTGTAAACTGGAGAGTATTCCTATTTTACCTAAACAGTGGGAATAGAGGAAGATAACGAGTAGATGATCAAAAAGAAATCATAGCGTAGTCACAAACAACAAATTTTCCTGCTTTAAACCCACTTTCCCGAAAACTTTTATATAATTGCCAATACCAACCCTCAAGAGCGGGTGAGGACATGCTGTCTGTTATTCATCGTTTGAGCTCCAGGACTCCTGCTCTCCGGAGGGGCCTAGCAGATGATTAACAAGTCGTCTGATGAATATGCAACATGATTCTGTCTTAATAAGTTTCGCAGCTGTTGGGAACTTGACAAGGAAAACAAAGCCATAGAAATATGTGATGTGGAAAAACTGCCTGCCCACCTCACAGAGTCCCCATAGACAGGGGTCTCCCAGCCACATGTGGGCCTGCGCGTTTCCAGAGATGCAAAATGTACTGCTGGTGGGACACTCCCATGCAATCAGGGGTGCCCACTCTCAAACCATCTTTTTTCCCTGTGTAACTTGTCTCCTTAGCCATCTGTCTCTCAATTCTCAATAGACAGATACACACATACACACACATGCACCATTTTTTCCCTATCAAATCACAAGCAGGAAATGCTTACTTAGGGACAGGCACAATAGACTGAGCTAGGACAGAGAGACTGGTTAAAATCCTGACTTCCTCACTTAATAGCTACTCAGTCTTGGCAATTCATTTAATCTTTTTGAGCTTCCGTGTTATCCTTAGTAGAAGGGCACACTAACGCTGGTCTCATGGTGTTATGATCAGGATTGTTTGTAGACAGAGCTTGGAATATAGTGGGGATTTCATAAGCAATAGTGATTATGTTCATTAATATCATCATCACATCACCATTTCATGTAAGAAGAGATTAAAGCCTCCTTCCGAGTTTTCGTGGACATTTGTCATCTTTCTTGTCCAGCATCCATTCTTTGTTTTCTGGTGCCAGCGCTCCAATTATCCTGTTTCCCCAATGCATGGGAAGAGGGTAGAACTGATCCTCGAAGCCCTCGGCCACAGTGACCAGTGTTTGGAAAGGTATGTGGCCTAATCCAAGCCAAAGAGCCGCAATCTCCGACTTCAGTCAGAACTGTAAGAAAAAGGGAGTTCTCATTTTGCCTGGACTTCAACTCAGGAAAAAAAACAGATGGGGAATTGCGTAGGGCACAAGGAGAGAGGGTGGCTGAAACCAGCAAAGAAAGAAAACAAAGCTGAAAAACAGACTGTCCTGATAACACCACCTGAGCCCCTGCATCCAGCTATATCTGAAGCCCTAGAACTTTCAGTGCAGGAGGCAATACACACCTGATGATTAACTCAATGTGACCAAAGGTTTTGGCAGGCTTGAAAGCGAAAGTGTTAGTCACTCAGTCGTGTCCAACTCTTTGCAACCCCGTGGATTGTAGCCTGCCAGGCTCCTGTGTCCATGGAATTCTCCAGGCAAGAATACCAGGGTGGGTGCCACGCCCTTCTCCAGGGGATCTTCCCAACCCAGGGATCGAACCCAGGTCTCCTGTACTGCAGGCAGATTCTTTACCACTGAGCCACCAGGGAAGCCCCAAAAGGCTTGGCCACATGCAAACTAAATAGGCCCACTTTGGTGCATTTTACTGTATATAAATTGTAACACTAGAAATGTATTTTTAAGTCATTTTTTTTCCTGAGATCCATGCAGCTAAACATATCTTCCCAGGAACGATTCTCTTTGCCATTTCTACCAAGACATTTTTATCTAACTCATTTTTGGCCCAATAAATGTGGCCCAAGTGCTAAAAACAGCAGGTTCACACCACCTCCTACACAGAATCTGTGATTTGACACAGTCTTGCATATTCAATAGAGATGTTAATTGATGCATCCTCTTCTAAGCTTGGTGGATTTTTAATGTCTTAAGATATATCGATTACAATTCACAGCATTTGTAGACACTGATGTTTGGTTTTGGTTTTCAAGATCATTATTTTTAAATGTGAGGATCTTCCAGGAATCATTAAGATCTTGTTTACACACAAACTACAGTTTAATTCTGCAAATTGTAAGAGTTTCATGGAACTCTTTGAGGGGAATGCACATGATATTAATCACAGTCAGCCTCCTATCTTTAAGCTTGTTGACATATGGCCAAATGTGCTTTATCATTATTCGTCAGTAAAGTGCTATTTGTATTTTGCATTTTTCATCAATAACTGGTTTTCTTTCAGCTTATTAAAGCTTGGGCAAAGTTGGTGGAAAGTATGTGTGTTCAAACAGTGTATGGAGATGTTGCAGGTGAGCAAAGACAGGGAGGAACCACAAAGGTTGTGATTATGCACAAGGGTGAGTGACTGTACACTCCTACAGTCCTGAATGGGATGGAAACAGTGGAAAGGCATTGTGCTTGATACTTACTCAGTTCTGGGTTCTGAGGGCAACCCACACTATTCATGGCACATAGAGACTATTCTCCATTACAGCTAATTAATGCCCAATGTCCTAGTCCACATGATAAATACTTATTTATCCATCTAGCTATTGAAGGATATCTTGGCTGATTCCAAGTTTGGGCAGTTATGAATAAAGCTGTCATAGATATTTGTGTACAGGCTTTGTATGAATATAAACTTTCATCTTTTTGGTAAATACCAACAATCACCATGCTGGATTATATGGTAATAGCATGTTTAATTTTGTAAGAAACTGCAAAACTGTCTTTTGATACTATTTTGCATTCTCATTAGCAAGAAATGAGGGTTCCTGTTCTACATTCTCATGGGCACTTGGTGTTGCCAGTGTTTTGGATTTTAGACATTCTAGCAGCTATGTAGTAATATCTCATTGTTTTAAATTGCCATTTCCCTAGTGATGCATGACGGTGAACATCTGTTTCATGTGTAGTTTCTATGTCTATATCATCTTTGGTGAGGTGTCTGTTCAGATCATTTGCCTGCTTTAAAATTGGATAATTTACTCTTTATTGTTGAGTTCTAATATATTTTGGATAAGGCCTTTATCAGAGATGTCTTTTACAAATATTTTCTCCCTAGATCACTTTTTAAACGGAACATATCCCATCTTACTGTGACTTCAGCGGGGTTATATCCATCATTTCAACATTAACATAATGTGAGTCATAGGTTTCAGATGAATAATTCTGCCACTCTAGAAATATTTAAATTCTGTATTTAAATTCCCAAGTTACTGAATGTGTAACTTGTAACTTAATACACATGGGTATTTAATTATATGTCTTACCAAGTCATGTTTCTCCTCTGACCCATTAATGTGGACAACTTTTATTAATAGAGTCTTACTACTATTTTTATACTTCTGGAGTAAATCACAGTATAATTTTAATATATATAAACCTATATAATATATACTAATACATTATGTAGGTTGATCTGTCTTACTCTCAGATTTTAGTAATAGATTAAATCCATAAAAAGAACTGGTACAATTTCTTTATATTCTATAATAGTCCAGACAGTATGAAATTTATTGCTTTCTTTGAATTTGAAAAATATTACCTTTAAAAACAAAATAATTTATCTTTTATCTACATTAATTTCTACCTCTTGCTTCCTATTGTTTATTGTTTTTCTTATCCAGTTTCTTATACTTAGTATTTAACTTATTTTTGTCTTATATTAAGAATAAAAGCATTTAAAGATAAGAATTTGCCTCTGAATTTAGCTTTGCCTATACTCTTCCATACTTAATATTATTGTTAATTTCTTGATTTTATATTACTAATTTTTGCTTTTCTGTTTGACCAAGATTATTTATAATATTTTCATTCAAAATGAGACTTTTCAAATATGCTTGTTATTAATTTTTAATATTATTTCCTTTAGGATAGTATGGGACTTTCCTGGTAGTCCAGTGGCTAAAGCTCTGTACTCCTAATGCAGTAAATTGCATCTAAGCCAAATAAATTTTTAAAAAATGATATATTTGATTTCTGATTGTTTTGGGAGTCATTTGAAACATTTTTACAGTCTCCACACACATATTTTATCTTGATAAGTGCTTTATTGGAAGTTGAATACAGAAAGGTATATTCTTTCTAGAGTACAATGTTTGGTATATATTTATTAAATTAACCTTAACATTTTATTTTTCCACATCGCTACCTATTTACTTTAATCTCTTGGCCTTTCAAATGCATTTCACTGTGTGTTAGCTGCCTACTTCATTTTCATCTTTGTCATTTTTTTATGTTTTTATTAGTCTTTAAGTATGTTGGTGTCATAAAGTTTAACAGCTATCATCCACTTGCCTTTTTTATATGCATTTTAAAACAAATTCTTCCCTATACCAAGGTTAGATGTTTTACAGTTATTAAATCAACCCTTTGCTGTTTCTAATGTAGGATTCAAATTCTGCCATTGCAATTTTATTTAAATTTGTTCAACTTCCTTTTATTCCTTCCTATATCTTATCTGAATGAAAAAATACACATGGGTTTTGAATAGGGCCTGAAGGAATGATGCTAAAGCTGAAACTCCAGTACTTTGGCCACCTCATGTGAAGAGTTGACTCATTGGAAAAGACTCTGATGCTGAGAGGGATTGGGGGCAGTAGGAGAAGGGAACGGCAGAGGATGAGATGGCTGGAGGGCATCACGGACTCGATGGACATGAGTCTGAGTGAACTCCAGGAGTTGGTGATGGACAGGGAGGCCTGGCATGCTGCAGTTCATGGGGTCGCACAGAGTCAGATATGACTGAGCGACTGAACTGAACTGAACTGACACGGAATAAGTGCTCAACAAATGTTAACTATTGTTACTGACATCTAATTTGTTTTTGCAGAGTATATTTTACAGAGAACATATTTTGGAGCTATCAAGGATCTGCTTGTCTAAAACTGATATATTTCCTGTGTGTTTCATAAATGCCCTCTTTCTAGGCTACTTGAAAGCAGTACTTTCATTTTTGCCATTGGCTCTATGGAGTTCTGTAGCATTCTGTTTTCCCACCTTAAACTGTTTTTCCAAGTTTGATGTTTGCCCTTAAGCTGAGTGTGTTCTCTTTGGTCCTATTCACTGAACCACTATTTGCTTTAAGAATCTCCCACCCACATCTTAACTTGGAAGACTGGATGACATAAACTGCATTTTCAGTTCAAGGACCTAACAACCAAGATCAGAAGGGATAGGAAGGGCCTGCAGTCCTAGGCTGGCTACTGTTGGCAAAACTCTAAGCCATTCCTTCAGCATTGTTGAGTGAATCACTTATGACGAGGTGACATTTTTCAATTAGATTTCTATTTGTTCTGGTCTTTTTACCAGGGCCATCCTGCAGCCTTGCCCAGACTCTTAACCAACTTCCATTCCCAACACTGACAGCTTTTCTTCTCACCTTTCTTCTGTGGGAACTGGGGATCTCCAGTGGCACTGACTTTGAAGGCTGCTAACCTGTACAGTCAACAAGCAATTCAAGTCCCACATTTTATGCCATAGCCTCCCTTTATCCTTAAAAAATCAGGGCTCCCTAGCAGTGGTTTTCTACTTGATTCTTACTGGGGATTAATAATATCAAGGAGTCCACTGTGGCATTGTGCCCAGGAGAGTTCCATTCTATGCTTGTTATAGGCCAATGAATGCTTACTGATTATCTTAGTGCTTCATTTCATTCTCACAAGTGCTTCTCTTTCATTCTCTCTCATTTCATTCTGCTTGGGATACAGATAACGTAATTTTCATATGCGTGGAGGTGGCTTTGTAAAGAAAGAGCTGACTCTCTCTGAAAGGGACATAGGTCTGGCACAATTAAGTAATAAATCTTTCAGTAAGAGGAGTGAGAATCCAATGAGGTTTGTGAAACTAAATACCAAGGTCTATATTCATGTGAGGTCATTCTCTCTGTTCCATTTGTTTGGAGGCTTTGCTTGGAATCTTTGCATCCCCTCAGGAAACCTTATCAGAGTTTGTACTTGGAAAGCAACATGTCTAACACATCGAACTTCATGGTCAGAGGTCATCTCCCTCGGCTCAGCCTCACTCATCTGCTCATTACTAATTCCTTAAGCTCTGGGACACCACACTGACACACATCTTTTGGTGACTGAAAAGGCTGATGCAACCAGAATAAGATGTCAGCCAGTTCAACCCTGAGCAGTAGGCAGCAACAACAATAATTAGGTTCAGAATGAGTGCAAAACCTGAAGGATAATGAAGTATTCCTGTTCCATTAGATTACCAGGCAGTCAGGGGTCCTGCAGCACCTCCAGTCTGCTAGCTAGACTGACAAATTAGTGCGGGAGTCATTTTGCTCAGCAAATAATGAGCACAGGCATATTTGGCGAGATGATGGTTCTGCTACTTTACAGGTGGATTACCTGCTTCCAGTCATCCCTAAATCTCCAGCAGAGGCTGGCTAGAGCCTTACAGAGGACCATGCTCTCCTCCCAACCTCTGAAGGCCTACCTAAGTAGGAAGCCAAGATGCAGTTAGAAACAAGGTTTAGGCTTTGTAAGATGCCAGGTGCTGGGAGAAAGGAGCCAGGACACAGCTTGCCCCACCAGCTCTCATGCCTTTCAATTTATCACAGGGGATAGAAGCTACCATCCATATTTTGCTTCCCATCAACTATATGAGGAAAGGAGGTGATCACTGGCTTCAGATTTGCCCTTTACCACCAGGAGATCTTGCCTCCACCACTCCTTATCAAAGCAGTGCTCAAGAACATGAGATTAAAATCCAGACAGAACTGGGTTCAGATCCTTGCTCTGCCATTTTAATAATTACATGGCCTTAGAAACCATATTTCTCTTGCCTCTCTCTTCTATTAAAGGGGAATAATACTACTTTCCTCGTAGTGTTAACATGAGATATTCAGGAGATGGCAATTACAAAGTGCTTAGCTCAGGCACTGGTAAATAACAGGGTTTAATTAGCCTTTATTATGATTAATATTTGCTGAATGAGGGAACCACTGAAGTTATGAATGAATGAAATGGGAATAGAGTTGGGAGTGGAATGAATGAGTAAATAATAATTGAGTGATTACTCGGAGTCAGGCACTGTGCTAGTTGTTGGGGGAAACAATTGTGACCAAAATTCAGATGCCATTCATTCTGTCATGGGCTGCATGTAGTACTGGAGCCAGATCTTAGCTTTAAAAGGAAATATAGTGCTGACAGGAGGCACTTTTAAAAATAGAGTTAAATGCTCCATGGGAACATGAAACAAGAAAACCTGATCTCAGGGAAAGCTTTTCTGAACAAGAGCCATTTCTAGAGATGGGATCTCAGACCTGAGGGATGAGGGGTTCATGTAGGGCAGTGTTAAGCATTCTAGGAGCGAGAACTACATGCATGCAAGCCCTCTGGTAAAAGGAAATAATGTGTGGTCAAGGAACCAAAGAAGGCAATTGTGCATCTTTGAGATATTCAACTGGGCAACAGAATCCATGGAGCTGGAAGTCAGAAGAAAGTACCAGGATCCTAAGGCCATCTCTATGCTCTTAGCACATGGGCCTAGATGAGCTGACAAAGGTGACTAAAAATGGATAGAGGAATAGTAAGCAACTCAGGAGATTTAATATCATGTATTTTAGTCACTATTGCTGTATAACAAATAGCCCTGAACTGTAGCAACTTGAAACAACCACTACTTTGCCTATGATTTTGCAGTTTGGGCTTGTGCACAGGGCTTGGTGCCACAGTTCTCTTTGGGGTCTCTCACGCAGATACAATCAGATGTCAACGAGGTGTGCTGTCATCTGAAGGCTCAACTGGGTTGGACATTCAGATGGTTCACCAGAGTGTTTTTCACTGGATGCTGGTTTCAGCTAGGGACTTAGCTGGGGTTGTTGACTAGAATGTTTGTTGACTAGAAAGTTTCATAAATGACACATGGTTCTGCCAGAGCAAGTGACCCCAGAGATGCAGGAAAAGCCTATACTACCACCTAGCCTCCAAAGTCACATAGGGTAACTTAATCTACACTCCACTATGAAGCAAGCACAAAGCCAATAAGACTGAAGGAGGGGACACAGACATTACCTCTTCATGGGAGGAGTGTAAATAAATGTGGAAGTCAGATTTTAAAACCACCACACAGAAGGAAAACAGAATGATGACCCCTGTCAATTGTTGATAAAAGCTCAGTCACAATGGGGTGTGAAAAAATGTATCGGATTTAGCAATGTGGACATTACGATTGACTTTCACCCATGTGCTGCACAAAACACATTAGAGTTAAATTGGCCTTCATTATTCATGTGTATATATTCTGTAACCTCAGTAAACAGTAAGGACTTGCTTTCTGATGTGGTTCTCACAATGCCTCACACAGAAAAACAGCTCAAGCCTCAACAAATACGCTACTTACTAGTACAGTTAGGTCACAACCTCAGAAATTCTTGAGCTCAGAGCCTAGGTCATCATGGTATGTTGTCCAATGTCTGGAATAGCACCTGGGCTATACAGGTGTTCAACATTTATTTAACAAAACAAACCAAAATTTTAAACCTCTCCAGTGGAAAGATTTTTGAGAAAAGGAACTATGACTGCACCAGCCTCAAAAGTTCTCATTTTTGAGGGCTTTTCAGATGTATCTGCTAAATGCTGAAGCAACTCTATTCCTGGCCAATAGTGAGACTCATCTCCAAAGATGACGATCAGATCCAGATTTCATTCAATATTTATTGGGGACTTATAACATTCCAGATCCCTTGGCCTGGGGGAAATCCATTCCTCAAACTTGACAGACTCCTGAGGCAGTAGCTCTTGGCTTCTGTATTACACATCCTAAATGCCAAATTTCTAGGTGCGTCAGAGCAGCCTACTTTATTTAGACAGCAAACACTCCTCTTGGTTAGAGATTTTGAAAATAATGCAATCTATTTTCCTTCCTCCTAGCTATTTTCCATTCTTATGTAACGTGTGTTCTACAAAGCTCTGGCCAAGCCGGGAAGCAGAAAGTCAGCATGTTTCTAATGTACTCAGGACCAAGGAGCCAAGGCTCTGTGCCAGGGAACGCTGGACTTGCTGAGTGCCTTGGCTCAACAAGTGCAGCGAAACAAGTAGCTCAGGTGAGTTTAAACCCATTAAACAGAGGGATGGTCAAACAGTGCAAATGGAAGCTTAAGCCATGGACGCTGCTGGTAATTTGGAGAATGGACTTCTTTGGCTCATGTTTCTTGGAAAAGGGGGAAAATTAAGCCCAGGAAAGCTACTCTCAGTTGCGAATCTGTCATCCTGGCCTCTTTTCCTGGCTCTCTTCTTTAGCAATGTCATTGTCTTCTTGAAGCGACCATCAGCAGGTGGCTTTCTGAATGCATGCTTGACCTCTTCTGAAAGTTCGCTGACTAGTTTAGGAATGTATGAGAAGTCCAGAGAGCTTTTTCTTTAACCAGACCAGAAGTGTTTTTTAACTACTAGGGGATTGGGAGACCAAAGAGCTCAGAACACCTCCACTGCCCTCTGTTAACTTAAGGGGGAAAGTTTTCTTCTACCCTCCTAGGATCACTGGTTGGGTCTGAAAATTAAACTCACAGATTAACAGAAGAAATGCACAAAAGCTTATTTAATATGAGTTTTATGTGATAAGGGAGCCTTCATAAGGAAATGAAGATTTTCTCCCCAAAACAGACCTGTGTATTTTATGCTCGGTTGGGTGAAGAGTGGGCCGTTGAGGAGGAATATGTAGGTTAAGGGGTGTAAGATCATTGTAGTGAGCTGGGGGAAGTTTAACAAGGTCTGTTAGGATTCTTCTTGGAGCCCCTTTGTCTTTGGAGATAAAGACGTTCCTTTTGCCCAACGTAGGGCAGACATCTCTCACATGAGAATTTATATTTCAGAAAAGAAAAGAAGGGAGGAAGGAGGTCAAAGTGACCTTCCTGCTTTTGCACTTTTCTCAAACCCTTTCAGCTTAAAATATTCACGATGCCAGGTGTCATATTTGGGGGTAGTATGTCCTAAATCCCACCATTAGCTTTTCTTGACTTCCTATTCTCTTGTTCAGCTTCACATAAAATATAATATACTACAGCTGTCAGACTTAATGGACCCATTCTGACTGGGAGCACTTTTACTCAGACTCCCAACTTTGGGAGATACAGATTTCCATGTTTAATTGAATAATACATTTTAATAATTGTTCTTTTTGGAGCAGGAGCCTTGAAACGCCCAGTCCAACAGTTTTTAATTCAGTATAAAGTGTCTCCTGATACTTTTGTGAATCTTTCAATACAAATGAGAGGCTACAATTAGCATAAATGGCTGGAGAATACACAGTAAGCTTAATCTTCTACATAGCACCAGCTTGAATATTAATAACTTCATCTGGAAGGAGAAGGGATAAATGGTAGCCTTTGACAGAGAAGTGCATTTTGAAACAAAATTACACTCTTTCCTTGACTTATTAGGGAAGAATCTGAAAATTCGGCCTCAACTTGTCCTCTAAGAAGAAGAGAAGCAGATATTGTCCAATTCCAGTCCTCCAAAAGCACTGAAGCTTTAAGAGGCGCCTCCTGTAAACTGATAGTGGAAATTACTCTTTTCACTTAATATTCATCTGTACAACAGACAGCAGGGCAGTGGGGATGGGATGAGTACAGCATTTGCTTAATGGTGGTCAAATAAAGACATTACAATGGCTAAGCATCACTGTTTTGTGTTGGCTCTCCCTTAGACAGATGCCTTAGCACCTACTGACTTGAGGACCCATCACCTTTTAAACCACTTGTTGCCTAAAAGGATCTATCACATCTTTGGAGGCCCCAGCAGAAACTACAATTTATGGTGAAATGAGAAGCAATGTCTTAGCATAGTTAATTGATCCCTTGTTTCTTTCTCCACTGTCAATCAGCCCCGAGAGTATCACTGTTTCTTCGTAAGTCTTGCGCTTCTTTCTCTTCCAGTCCAGCTCAACACCCACCTCTTCGATGCAGGTTCTCAGCACTCCTGTCTGCCCCGCTGCAATAGCTTCTCTCTGACCCTCTAGTCTCACTCCAGTCACTGGCCATCATCTAACTCATCACTTTTTATGTGAGAGATGGGGAGGAGAGAGAGATGAGTTTGGGAATCGGAGAGACCTAGGTTTTAATCTAAGCTCTCCTGTAGCTCTGCAAACTTAGACAAGTCATTCCACTTCGCTACTTCATACGTCTGGTCATCTATAACATATGAATATAATGCCCACCTCACAATGTTGCTGTGAAAATTATATGAGAAAGCACATGTGAAACTCAAGTCAAACATCCTTACTGGTTCCATCCTGTCCACACACATCATCGCTTCCTGGCATACTAATGGCATCCAAATGTCATTCCAGCCAACAAAACCCTGAGAACCATCCTTCTGTGCAATGCTAAAGGCAGAAGAAGCATATTTAGCCCAGCCTTCTCCAGGGCCTGATATTTGAGTGGAACAATTCTTCCATCTTTTTCTACCTGGTACCCACAATTTCACTATTGGCCTTCTGTATCATCAAGTCATTTCTTTCTCCTGGTGCACTAGTCAATCTCTTTTGTGACGCCTGCCTGATAAGAATATACTCCTTTCCAGCCTAAAGGGAATTCTCCCCTCAGAAGAGTCAGAGTATATATAAGGCCATCCTCCTCATTTGACGCAGTTTTTGAATGTATGTCTCCTGAGTCATTGGGATGTCTCCTGAGTCACTACATAATTATATCATTTTTTCCCCAACTTAAATATAGGCTCCTCTAGGGCAGAGACTGTATTTTCAGTCTTTTAGCATTTCCCACAAATCAAGGAGTGGGTGTTAAGTTGGGAAGTGGGGAGAGGCTTTGTTGTTAAGAAGTAGAAATTGCAGAATATCATTGGAGGGGGAGCAATGAAATAATTTGCTCATCATTAGTGCTGGTCACCAAGATGTCTGGTTCTTCTCCTTTTGTACCTATGAGAAACTGCACTTCCCAAACCCCTTGAAGTTAGATGTGGTCATACAACTTGCTTTGCCCAATGAAATTTGAGCAAAAATGACATAGTCATTTTCAGAATTATCTGAAAAGCTAGTGCATGGGGTTCCCTTATGGTACCATCTTCCATGCTGACTAGCTACAGTCTTGATTTTGAGGCTGAAGAGCCAGTATCCTTGAATGAGGCAGTATGGACTAACCTCCGGCTAGACTGAGACTGAAAAAACATAATTAAACAAGAATTAAACCTTTGTTGTTTCAAGACATTAAGATTTGGGTTTTCTTTTGATAGAGTTTATTTCTAAAACAGTTTCAGATTGAGAAGACAGTATGGAAAAATTGATAGTACAGAGTTCTCACTTAACTCTTGTATCCAGGTCCCCCTATTATTAACATTTTATACCAATGCAGTGTATTTGTTATAATGAGTGAATCAACACTGATATACTGCTATTAACAGAAGTCTATACTGTATTCATATTTTCAGAGTTTTTAACCTAACATCCCTTTTATGTTCCAGGATCCTATCCAGGATACCACATTACATTTAATCATCATGTCTCCATTAGGCTCTTGGCTGGGACAACTTCTCAGATGTGCCTTGTTTTTGATGACTTCAATAGTTTTGAGGAGTACTGCTCAGGTATATTGTCAGATACCTACTGGAATTAGATTTTTTTCTCATAACAGATTCAGGGAGGAAGATGACAGAGATAAAATGCCATTTTCATCTCATGTCAAGAGTATGTATATACCATCAGCATAATGTCAACTATTGATGTTGACCTTGATCACCTGGGTTGGGTAGTCTTTATCAGGTTTTTCCACTGAAAAGTCACACTTTATCCTCTTTTTCCATAGTGTACTCTTTGGAGGGAGATCACTAGGCACAGCCCACACGCCAAGACTGGGGAATTATGCTTCCCCTCTTTAGGGTAGAGTATCTACATAAGTTATTTGGAATCTTTCTACACAGGAGATTTATCTCTTCTACTTCATTTATTATCTACTCATTTATTAATTTATTCAATCATTGAAGTTGATTAACTCATGAGTATTTGTGTACACTTTGGGTTATAATTCAGTACTACTTTATTTGTTGCTCAAATTTTTCCTACTTTGTACATTGCCTGCTCTTTCAATCGGTTCCTGTGCTTCTTTGACATGCCCTCATTGCTTTGTTTTGTTTTTTGAACATGTCCTTACTTTCTAAGGTTATACAACAAGATGTTTTGGGATCATCCAGTATGTTTCCTGCTCCAGTCTTAGTAACAGATATTTCTCTAGAACACCCTGATTCCTCCATCCTTTTTATTTTTGGAGAATGGTTTTAGAAACCAAGATCTGAGTGCTAGCTATGCTCATTGCTACTGGAGTATCATTCCTTTCAGATGATGGAGCAAATAAATATATGAGCATATACTAACCCATGTATACACACATATGTAGGAGTATTTCTATTTGCAACCATCGGTATCTCTACCAACAAACACAAGTTAGTATGGATGTTTCCAACACTACTCTGTCATCGCTGGATAATTCTGGTTTCCTCTCGTTTACCTGTAAATTATCAGCCTAACACTGAGAAATACAGTTCCTATCATCCATCACCCACTTACTTAATTGCTCACATATACATATAGAACAGTGTCAGCATTTATAACCCATACTTTGATGGAAAATAACTCTATCCACGAAAATTCTTGTGAATAAATCCTTTTGCCGTTAGTTTCACAGATGCTATTCGTTTCCAAAGTTACTTAGGTCAGCATGTTTTTCCCCCCTACTTCCTTCGATAAAATTGTCTCATACATTTGTAACACATTTAGATTCTCTTTCCAGAGTCTGCATTCCCTCCTTGGATCTGGGACCTTTTTTCAACTATTCTGATACAATATTCTAGTCCTGCTTCATATACCTATTAACTCATGAAAGTGCTTAAGCCAACCTGAATGGTGTGCACACAGGGAAACTTCTGGCATGCCTGTTAAATGGTGGGACAGGATTATGTTTCTAAGGAGCAGCAAATCCCTTGTCAAAAAAGATGGTTTTAAAACCTGAAGGAGTTGTCAGCACTGAGTAATTAATAATTAGAAAATGCTTGCAGATGCATACAATTATACTAAGATTGCCTGGTACTTAGAAAGCAAGTAGGTCTGTGTGTGCACACATAAGTGCATACACTATAAAGGAGGGACTCTATCATAACAACATTTCTGACTCAGGCGACACATTTAGAAATATTTTTAAGTTATTAGAAGCAGTTTTATACTACATTATAATCAGTGCTCATATTGATTCACACTTAGGGAGCTCCAGTAAAAAATAAACATAAGCCAGTTCTAAAATGGTCTGCTTAGATAATTTGGTGGGTTTTTTGTTTTTTTTTGCTTATTTTTCAAACTATGATTATTCAAAAGTCACCACATGCCTACATCCTCCAGTTAAGACTATTATCTGGAGTCCCAGCCTGTGAGATAAGCCTGTGCTCCCATCAGGGAAGCATTTGAGAACCTTCCAGTTTTATACCCAGAGCACCAGCATGCATCTATCAACACACTGAGCGACATTGCAAGCGGGAGACAATAAGTCAAATACAATTTTGAAAATTTAATGTGTCAATTTAAGACTGCCACTCGCAGAGTGGTTGCAAAACCAATTTTCAGAGGAGCGGGTCGGAAGTGGTCAACAAATTCCCAGTGCTAAGCAGTTGCTGATGTAAATTGTCTGAAATGAAAGAAATTTATTCATGACCATAGTAGGCTCAAGAAATTCATTTAGAGAAGTTTTTTTCCCACCGTCCCTGGAGTCTGCAATTCTTAAATAAATGATCAATAGCTGACTTGAGCCAAACGAAGGACTTGCCCAGAACCAGGCAGGTAATTACTTACAGTGATGAGCTAAGGAAGGAAGGCATGTGGGAGCACAGTGGCATTAATCAGGGATTTAATCCATCCCTCCTTTTCTACTGGAATTATTTGCAAAATCACAGAACAACTCTGTCCACTAGAAAATTCATAGATCAAGGTGCATATTTCAGAGACTTTCATTTTCAGGACAACCCCCTGAGTAGGTAGTGAGAATTATTAATGGGAAATAATGTCATTTTGTGCTTTATAGGAGACATTGGAGTTACCGATTAGACAAGTAAGCCTGCGTGAAGGGGAGCTAGGGGAGGTGAATGAGACATGGGCCATTTGGGTCTGTAAATATCTGTTTAGTCCTCTACTGGGAATTAGGGCAGAACATTTGCTCTATTTAGTCCTCAGGACAAAATGCCTACTACTGGTGCTGAAAATGTCAGCCTCTACAAGCTGGAGCATGATGTAAGAGCTAACATTGGTGGGATGAGTCTGGTACTTCAGCCCCAGAAGTTTCATGATTTTTTTTCTCCAAGGGTAGTTAACTCACAGGGCCATGGAAGAAAACTGCACTGCAGTATGTCAAAGCTGAAGGAACACTGGACAAGCACATATGTACTCACCCTACAAATTTATACTACTTGGAATCTAGAGAGAGGCACTCAAGTATGTAAGCACTGCCATGGCTAAGCAATCTCAAGTCCATCACCAAGGAGATAGGCTTAATTTTTTTAAAAATGAGTATTTTGCAGCCATGAAAAACAATAAGGTAGATCTGCATGTATTGTGTGGAATTATTTGCAAGATAAATTATTAAGGGCAAAAATGCTAGAAACAGGATAGTACATACAGTCTGTTTCCATTTGGATAAAAGAACATATGTTTACCCATATTTTATATAGTATCATTATATAAGCACAGAAAATTTCTAAAAACACACCTAAGAAACAATGTATGAGGGTTGCCTTTTGTAAGTGGGGATAAAAATAGAAAAAAAAGGGTTTAAATTTTCCTTGTGTTTATTTTTCTTACTATAAGCAAGTATTGATATAAATGGTCAGTTAATTTAAAAGTCCCTCTTTTAAAAAAAAAAAAAAAAAGAACATAGTTCTAGTAGCAGCTCTTAAGTTCTAATTTCTCCGTTATTCAATGACCAGTGAGAACTCACTAAAACCAAGCCCAGGCATCAGGGCTCAACCACTGATTAGCTGTATGACCTTGGGTAAGCCACTTCTGGATTTTTCTATAGATAAATATATTGGTCTAGATTCAGTATATTCAGAAAGATGTCATATCTGCTGCCTTACCTAAGGGTATGGGAGGCTAGGGGAGAGGCCCAGGGATTCCAGGTGCTCTATACACAACTCTGCTTCAAAAATGGATACAACTTTATCCAGTCTAGATATATAGAGAGCCTATGCATGTGAAAGAAGGGGCCTCAGGCTAAACTTTATTTAAAAATCTGATATCCCACTGGAAAATGCCATTAAAAACACAACTGACAAACAACTAATCTCAAAAATATACAAGCAACTTCTGCAGCTCAATTCCAGAAAAATAAACGACCCAATCAAAAAATGGGCCAAAGAACTAAATAGACATTTCTCCAAAGAAGACATACGGATGGCTAACAAACACATGAAAAGATGCTCAACATCACTCATTATTAGAGAAATGCAAATCAAAACCACAATGAGGTACCACTTCACACCAGTCAGAATGGCTGCGATCCAAAAATCTGCAAGCAATAAATGCTGGAGAGGGTGTGGAGAAAAGGGAACCCTCCTACACTGTTGGTGGGAATGCAAACTAGTACAGCCACTATGGAGAACAGTGTGGAGATTCCTTAAAAAATTGCAAATAGAACTACCTTATGACCCAGCAATCCCACTTCTGGGCATACACACTGAGGAAACCAGAATTGAAAGAGACACATGTACCCCAATGTTCATCGCAGCACTGTTTATAATAGCCAGGACATGGAAACAACCTAGATGTCCATCAGCAGATGAATGGATAAGAAAGCAGTGGTACATATACACAATGGAGTATTACTCAGCCATTAAAAAGAATTCATTTGAATCAGTTCTGATGAGATGGGTGAAACTGGAGCCAATTATACAGAGTGAAGTAAGCCAGAAAGAAAAACACCAATACAGTATACTAACACATATATATGGAATTTAGGAAGATGGCAATGACGACCCTGTATGCAAGACAGGAAAAAAGACACAGATGTGTATACCAGACTTTTGGACTCAGAGGGAGAGGGAGAGGGTGGGATGCTTTGGGAGAATGGGAATTCTAACATGTATACTGTCATGTAAGAATTGAATCGCCAGTCCATGTCTGACGTAGGGTGTAGCTTGCTTGGGGCTGGTGCATGGGGATGACCCAGAGAGATGTTGTGGGGAGGGAGGTGGGAGGGGGGTTCATGTTTGGGAACGTATGTAAGAATTAAAGATTTTAAAATTAAAAAAAAAATAAAAAATTAAAAAAAAAATAAAAATAAACTAGTGATTTTAACAAATAATTTAATTTATGCTTTTTTCCCAAAATATTCTGTACATTAAAATAATTTTAAAATGCAAAAAAAAAAGAAAAATATGAAGACAGTGATGCTATTTCTTTGAAAACAATTCTTCTCTTCTGACTCTTCTCTAGTTGAGAATCTTGAATGATACTTCAAATAGGCATATGTATTAATACTCTAACTTACAAGATTGACATGTTCTGGTTATACAGTCTATCTTTAAAAAGGAAAATAAAGCAGCCCTTAAAGGACACACCTGTTCAAGATGAAAGTAAGAAATCTTATATTCCATGATGTAACGATTACACAGTCATGTTGTTTACTGAATGCCTGAGATGTGCCAAGCACTGTGCTAACAAGCTTATATGCATGATTTTTATTAATTCTTACAATAACTCTATGAAGTAGGTACTATTAACATCTCCATTTACAGTTGAGGAGACATAAATGACTTTTCTTGCCCAGCCTACATCCCATAGCCAGAAAACACTGAAGCTGAAATGAGAACAAACACAAGAATTTATGAATCCCATGTACTTGATGACTATGAGATATCTGACAGGTATCTGAGGAAGAGAAAGTGCGTTCCCATATGCCAACTCTACCTAACCCATCAGGAGGCTTACTGGGTGATACGTATTATAAGATAAATGCTTGGACAGTGCTACTTATAGAATGGTTCAAGGATGAGAACCATCACTTGCAAGCTTGTTAGAACTACAAAATCATAGGTCCTACCCAACACCAAGTGAATCAGCGTCTCTGGGGTTGAGCTACTGCCACCTAAATTTAATAAAATCCTCAGAGGATACAGTACCTTCAGGTAAGAGAAATAATCTGGGGACTACTACTCAAAGCTCATTCTAGACCAGTGGTTCTGATCCTTGCTGAATATTATAATTATCTAGACATTTCCTTACAACTATTGATGCATCAACCTTACCACAAACCAATTAAACTCTGGGGGGAGGCATAGAGTGTATTTATGTAGCTGCCTAGTTTATTCTGATGTGCAGCCAAAGTTGAAATCATTTTTCTAGAACTCAAAGTTCAAAGACACTGTGTCTCAACCATTGGTTACACACTGGAATCGCCTGGGGAGCACTAAAAATAATTCTAAGTCACAGGTTCCTCCTTCCCACCAAACTGTGTTTTAATTGCTCTAAGGAGTGGCCTGGACTCTGGAATTAAAAAAAAAAAAAAACATTCCCCAAGCAACTTGAACAAACAGCCAGGCAACTTGAACAAACAGCCAGTCAAGAAGCAGGTAATGCAAGAGATGGGAGGGTGGGGGAGGACTAAACACAAACCTGACTTCTGATTCTACATGGCTCAGCTAAACTAGATGCAGCAAAAGCCTGTCAGTTCAGTTTAGTAGCTCAGTCATGTCCAGCTCTTTTGCAACCTCATGGACTGCAGCACGCCAGACTTTCCTGTCCATCACCAACTCCCAGAGTTTGCTCAAATTCATGTCCATTGAGTTGGTGATGCCATCCAACCATCTCATTCTGTGTCGCCCCCTTCTCCTGCCTTCAATCTTTCCCAGCATCAGAATCTTTTCCACGGAGTCAGTTCTTCACATCTGGTGGCCAAAGGATTGAAACTTCAGCTTCAGCATCAGTCCTTCCAATGAATATTCAGGAGTGATTTCCTTTAGGATTGACTGGTTTGATCTCCTTACTGTCCAAGGGACTCTCAAGAGTCTTCTCCAACACCACAGTTCAAAAGCATCAATTCTTTGGCACTTAGCTTTCTTTATGGTCCATGACCAATAGCAAAATCATTCCAATGGATAACCATCAGTACTTGAGCACTCAGAACAAACTCCCTCTTCCAGTCATGGTACTCAGACACCTATTTGCCAAATTGACTATGGAGTAAAAGTTCTGTTGTACACCTTCACTTCCTACTGCCTCCCCTAGACACTCAAGTAAAAATGAGTGCAGATCCTGTGGTATCTAACCTTGACACTTATTTAACTGAAATCTTAGAAATTTGAATTTTTCCCAGGGAACACCTAAAATTGTAGCCCATCGAGAAGGAGAAGCCTGAAGGAAATAAACTCAGACCTGAAGTACTCCTGAGAAAATTATGCCTTTTGAGGAAGAACAATACATCATAACTTATAATGAATAGGATTTATTCACTCAGGTCTCTTATCAATTTAGAGTTCCCACAAATCCCGGTGGAGGAGTTAAATTTGCATTTATATAGAGGCTAAACACTCTAAAAAGGCATCTGTCCTCAATTTTTACTTTTCTATAGGAAACAGTAAAGTAAAAATGTCACCATCAAATCATCTGGTGAAAGTATGGAACAGGCTTCTGTCTGAGAGATACAAACTCAAGTATGGCCTCGACTTTTAACTAGTTCATCTTTCTAAGTTACAGCTTAGTTAGCTGGAAAATGGGGATACTATTGCTTTCACAGTCTTCCCTAGTAGCTCAGGTGGTGAAGAATCTCCTGAAATGCAGGAGACCTCAGTTTGATTTCTGGGTCAGGAAGATTCGCTGGAGAAGGAATAGGCTACCCACTCCAGTATTCTTGGGCTTCCCTGCTGACTCAGCTGGTAAAGAACCTGCCTGCAATGTGGGAGACCTGGGTTCAATCCCTGGGTTGGGAAGATCCCCTGGAGAAGGGAATAGCTACCCACTCCAGCATTGCTTTCATGGTGCAATTAGTAATAATCAAATAGGACAATGTGCATAAAGCACCTAACACAGTGATTTGAATGTTATAGGCACCAAATAAATATTTGCTTTCATCCCTTTCCTTTCCTGTTTTTCCACCCAAACAGTAGAGGAAGTGAATTTATTACCATTAAAAAAAAAATCCACTCCAGTACCTCAAAGGGCAGCCACTGGAAGTCATTTAGACCAATCAAAGCCAGAATCTCACTTTTGGGGGTCTTATCAATTCTCTTGTAGATTCTTCATTAAGCAAAGAGACTACCATGACTTAGAGAGAGATGCTCAGCATCAGAGATCAAAGAGCCATGAGCAATTGAAAGCCATCCAAGAAGACAACAAGACTAAGAAATCAGATATTTAAAAAATGAAATAGAACTTGAATATGAGCTTGACCAATCCAGGTCTTATGAAGTCTTAAAGACTCCCTCCCTTGGTTGCTCTGGTAACACTCATTCATGGGCCTTCTCTTGAATATCTAGTAACTGCTTCTATCTCCTGTTCTTCCTCTGGCCAACCTTCACATACAGTGTTAGGAAGAAGAGAAGATGACTCAAGACAGAAATTTAGAATCTTGTAATCACCCCTGATTTCAAGGATGGCATTTGCAGAATGGCTCTCAAGCGACCCCCCACTCCAAGCTCCTCTTCTGGGCTCCAAATGTGAATATACAACTCCCTGATGAGTCTTTGATTTCCAACCAAAACTTGAATCAAGTATGTCTAAAACTTAACCAGCATGTCCCCCTCAACTTTGTTCTGTCTCTTATAATCTGTTCTCAATGAAAAATGCCTCCAGTAATATAATCTCAAGTCAGAAACCATTCTTGACAATTCATTCTTCCATATCTAATTACTAATACACCCTGATGATTTCATTTTTGTCATTAATTCATTGGATAACTCCAAAATCCATCCAGTTACTGCTATACATGCAAGTTATCCACATACGAAAAATAACAGTAAAATGTAATATCCAGTCATTTGTTTAATAAATGTATATCACTGTTTTATTCTTTGGTAGACATTGCTTTAGGTTCTCCGATAAAAACAAAAACAAAATAGAAACTCTGCTTTGGAGGAGCTCAGAGTCTAAAATACAAGAAAAAGATGTTTGTCTATCAGTGACAAAAACCCAAAGTTATGATAATTGTAACATAGGATAATACTTGCCAAAATAAAGTCTCTCAACCTTGAACATTTTGAGAAGGGCTCATAGGGAGATAGAATTTGAGAAGGAAATACAAGGATAAAAAAGTATATCAAGAAGATTCTACTGCCATCACTCCTCCCATTACTAGCTAATATTAAACATCTTATTATGTACCAAGCCCTGTGTTCAATACTAGTTAGTTCAGTCACTCAGTCGTGTTCGACTCTTTGTGACCCCATGGACTGCAGCACACCAGGCTTCCCTGTTGATTACCAACTCCTGAAGTTTACTCAAACTTATGTCCATTGAGTTGGTGATGCCATCCAACCGTTTCATCCTCTGTCGTCCCCTTCTCCTCCTGCCTTCAATCTTTCCCAGCATCAGGGTCTTTTCCAAGGAGTCAGTTCTTCACATCAGGTGGCCAAAGGATTGGAGTTTCAGCTTCAACATCTGTCCTTCCAATGAATATTCAGGACTGATTTCCTTTGGGATGGACTGGTTGGATCTCCTTGCAGTCCAAGGGACTCTCAAGAGTGTTCTCCAACACCACAGTTCAAAAGCATCCATTCTTTGGTATTCAGCTTTCTTTATAGTCCAACTCTCACATCCATACATGACTAGAAAACCATATCTTTGACTAGAGGGAACTTTGTTGGCAAAGTAACGTCTCTGCTTTTTAATATGCTGTCTAGGTTGGTCATAACTTTTCTTCCAAGGAGTAAGCGTCTTTTAATTTCATGGCTGCAGTGATTTTGGAGCCCCCAAATATAGAATCATTCAACTTCAGCTTCTTCAGCACTACTGGTCTGGGCATAGACTTGGATTACTGTGATACTGAATGGTTTGCATCAGAAACGAACAGAGATCATTCTGTTGTTTTTGAGATTGCATCCAAGTACTGCATTTTGAACTGTTTTGTTGACTATGATGGCTACTCCATTTCTTCTAAGGGATTCTTGCCCACAGTAGTAGATATAATGGTCATCTGATTTAAATTCATCCATTCCAGTCCATTTTAGTTCTCTGATTCCTAAAATGTTGATGTTCACTCTTGCCATCTCCTGTTTGACCACTTCCAATTTGCCTTGATTCATAGACCTAACTTTCCAATTAGGTCTTTCCAATATTTTCTATGCAATATTGCTCTTTACAGTCTTGGACTTTCCTTCCATCACCAATCACATTCACAACTGGGTGTTCAATACTAAGCATACATTATCTTATTTATTCATCACTAGCCAGTGAAAGAAATCTGAGTGCCAAAGAATTGATGCTTTTGAACTGTGCTGCTGGAGAACTCTTTAGAGTCCCTTGGACAGCAAGATCAAACTAGTCAATCCTAAAGGAAATCACTCCTGAACATTCATTGGAAGGGCTGATGCTGAAGCTGAAACTCCAATCTTTTGGCCACCAGATGTGAAGAACTGACTCCTTAGAAAAGACTCAGATGCTGGGAAAGACTGAAGGCAGGAGGAGAAGGGGATGACAGAGGATGAGATGGTTGGATGGCATCACTGACTTGATGGACATGAGTTTGAGTAAGCTCTGGGAGCTGGTGATGGACAGGGAAGCCTGGTGTGCTGCAGTCCATGAGGTAGCAAAGAGTTGGACATGACTGAGTGACTGAACTGAATTGAACCCAGTGTGATAGAGGTTGCAGTAAAAATATTTCCTATATCCTGATGAAGAAACTGAAGTTTATACAGACTGAATATTACCCAAGGTCATACAACTTGTAAGTGGTGGAGGTTCTAACTCAGGTTCATTCTTTTCTTCACTGTGCCATATTTGAGAATCATATGCCCAGCAGAATATAAACTCAGTGCTATGAGAATGCCCCAGAAGGCAGGGCTCAAGCTGTGTTCTCCAATATGGTAGTTACTAGGCAATGGCACCCCACTCCAGTACTCCTGCCTGGGAAATCCCATGGACGGAGGAGCCTCATAGGCTACAGTCCATGAGGTCGCTAAGAGTCAGACACGACTGAGTGATTTCATTTTCACTTTTTACTTTCATGCACTGGAGAAGGAAATGGCAACCCACTCCAGTGTTCTTGCCTGGAGAATCCCAGGGACAGAGGAGCCTGGTGGGCTTCCGTCTATGGGGTCGCACAGAGTTGGACACGACTGACGCGACTTAGCAGCAGAAGCAGCAGGCACATGTAACTCCCAAGCAATTTTGGCTTTGGCCTAATTGAGATATCTGATATAAATGTGAAATATAAGCCACATTTGGACAACTTTATATTAAAAAAGTAATGCAAAATATTTCAATGGCTTTTATATTGAATATAAATTAAGATGATAATGTTTTGGATAGACTGGGTTAAATGAAATACATTATTAAAATTAACATTACATGTTGGAAAAAAATGTTGAAACTCCCAATTGAGGAAATGCAATTACAAATAACTAGTAAAGTCCATAAGGTTCATGAAGATTTTACGAGTTCTGATATCCAGTGTTTAATAAGGAAGGAGAGAAATAGACTCCCACCCAACACCTTTGGAAGTCAGTTTGTCATTATTTGCCAAATTAAAAATGTACTCTAACTTAGCTAAATTAAGCAATCACATTGTGTACAAAGATATATTAAAAATGCTTTCTATTTCTAAAAGTGACCAATGGAAATATTCTCAATCAATAGCATGGAATAGCCACAGAATTAAATGAATTCTGAAATGGAAAGATATCAATTTAAGGTTGATAAAGTTTGTGTTTTATTTTATTATTGGTTGGAAGATAATTTCTTTACAGTGCTGTGTTGGTTTCTGCTGTTTAGCAGTGTGAATCAGCTATAGGTATATATGTGCCCCCTGCCCCCCTCTCTCAAGCCTCTCTCCCACTCCCAATCCCACTCCTCTATGATAATTAAAAAAAAAAAAAAGCAAGTGGGAGAAAATTTCATAAAATATGATTCTCTCATATTTTATATATGTGTGGATTTCTAAATGCATTTGAAAGTCTTGATACCAAAGTACTCATTTTAAAAAATTATGTTTCTTTTAATATTTTTCTGTGACTATTAGAGAATTGTAAATTACATAGGTGACCTGCATCTGTGGCCTGTGTTATATTCCTATTGGATATTACTGAAACTTGGGGCGTTGAGGAGGTGGCGAGATTACTATGAGCAGAACTGTCTGCGAAGTTGTCACAGAAACATCGCGACCCAAGTTGACAGTTCAGAAGGATGTGTCAACCTTGATTGAATAGAGAGAGGAGGCAGACTTCTTAAGTGGAAGGAACAGCTAGCGAGGCAAGATGGCCTGATTTCTGTGGGGGAATAGAGGTCAGGGGAGGCTGTGTAGGGTATCGGTACATAAATTAAAGCTTTCATTTAGACTGATGTTGGTAAACAGGAAATAGCTTTCATTGAATTCTTCATTAGCTAAAATGTACGGCCTATTGTAATTCTATTGCAAAGGGAAGTCAACTGTCAGTTTAAATAACAGTGCCATTTGGAGAACTATTTTTCTGTGAAAATATTAGGTGAGGCAGGTCCTTGGAAATTCAAGACTGCAATTTGCTCATCCTTGAAATTTCCAAGTACATTATCTCTAACTGGAAGGTAGCACTCTAATAAATTAAAGATTTTATTTCAGATAAAAGATTGTACTTCGGATTATAGGTTCTGGCCCTAAATTTGCATTAAGCTTTCCTTTTTTATGAACCTTTATCTAAACGTGTCTCCAGTAGAAATGATATGCATGCGTATAGATTCGAAGTCGAAGTGACGCTGTCACACAGGCTTTGGCATTAAACAGACCTGGGTGGCCATGCCGACTCTCCTACTTACCAGCTAGCTATGTAACCTCTCTGGTTTTAAATAACCTTGTCTGTGTAAAATGGGGCCAATGATACCTACCTACATACCTACTCACAGAAAGGTGTTAATAATTGAGAAAAGGTAGGCAGTGCATTTAGCACAGTACCAAGAATATGGTGGAAGCTTAGGCACAAACAAATGTATGTGCCTAGTGTGAGAAATGCACACTCAGTTTTGAATATACTAACCATGATGCTGAATGGTCATGGGAAAGCATATGCAAACCTGTCCAAGTGACTTCCTGACATATCAGGGCACCAAGACCACTCAGCCCCTGAAGGACTCTTTGGAATGCTCCATTAGTGCCAAATCAACTGAGAGTACACCGTTTGTACAAGAAGCAGCAATCTCCTTTTCAAATTTTCTTAATCAAAATGGGGAAACAGTCTTCCAGACCAAGAAGTGTAAATCTCAAGAGAAGACTGAATACATGTTGATGAGATCCCACGCCTAGGCTGACAGAGGAAGCCAGCAGGGTCAGAAGGAAGGTGGATTGGGTCATTCTATCAACCATTATGACTGCTACATTCTCAGCCCTTCACACAATTCTGAATTAATTGTATACCCATATCTGGAAGAGAAGGCTGGATACTCCTTTTATTTTATGATGCTTATTCTCAAGATGCGCAGCAGGGCTTTGAACTCTGAAGCAGTAAGGATTATTTTACTCATGATTGACCCAAAATGATAAGTTCTAGTACCAACCAAATAGTTGAATGAATGAACAACTTGGGTTGAAACTAACACATTTGTGCATGCTCTCATAGGGAGTGAGTTTACTCTCGTACAGGTCAGAGGCGTTGGACTTTCCAAGGACCCCAGGGACAGCCATTTTCAAACCTGCTTATAGCTGAAAACCAAGAAGAAACATTTCAAAATGACAGATATCCTTGCTCCTGACTCTAAACTTTGTATTTCTAAGGTGGGGAGCAAAAATATTCCTCCCAGACAATTCAGAAAATCAAGCAAACTTGGAACTCATTGTCTCAGGGATAAAGCAGGAGAATATAGACCCAAACCCAGGGGAAATTCATTGACTCCTCAATCAGAATTGTAAAAATGTTCCATCTGGGAGTAAAACAGCCAAATGGGCATTTCAACAACAAAAAAAGCAGTAGATTTCAAATACATTTAGGAGCAGTGATAAATAGTCCCAATCCTAAGAGAATGAGAATGTGTTCTCTCAATTCATTAGTCATCACAGGCTTATCAGGTGAATGTGTTTAAAGCAATAAAGCAATGATGAATGACGTCAGCTGTCATTAGCAGACTGCCTTTCCTCTGGTAACTTCTGTTGCCAAGTTCATAAATGGAAAGGGAGACTCATCGAGGTAATTAGAAGCCAGACTGGCAACTATGATGATTCTTTTCCCAGATTTGCTTAACCAGAAAGGAAAGGGCCGGACTCATTGTCGAAGGACACCAGGAAGTCAGAGGCTTCAGACAGCATGTCCCTACTGACTGGCAGAGCAGGAGGAGTGGAGTTGTATGCAAGTGTTACCTCGCCAATTCAAAGGCAAGGTTGGGCAATGAGACTTCTCATGAACATCTCAAGCTCCAAGGCTACTGTGGGGGTGGACGCATGGTTGCACCTTCCTTTCCTTTACTCACAGTGGATTCCCCAACTTCAGGATGTCGTGCTTATCAGAAGCCAGGCCAATGTGAAATAATTTAAATATAGGAGGAAAGAGATTCATCATCCACTAAAGAAGTGTTGATCAGAGGAGGAGGTCTGGCTCAGTCAGAACTACGGATGAGTTCCAAGAGCTCTCATTTCTAAAGGCCTCTAGGACATTGATAGCTTAGAAATACAGCCAGGGAGAGTTGTCTGACTGGTCACAAAGATGGGGATATCTGATCTGAGCAGAGTCAGAAGACAGGCAATGTAGACTGGGTGGCAAGCAGCTTCAGTGGGAGTCGGCCAGCCAGAGTTCTAACTGGACTTCATGGATTTTCACTCCACTACTGTGCCTTGCTGGCAGCATGAGCTACTGTTAGCTTCTGTTTCATCTGACAAAAGTAATAAAGAGTATCTAACTCAGAGAGTGGTTGTGGAGGTTAAATGTGATAATTATGAAGCATGTTAATTGAGTGCTTCCCAAAGCTGAGCTCGGCTATATGATCAGAGGATGCTCACCATCTGCTGAGAGCACACCTAAATGACAAGGTCTGTTCTTTGTGTAGGTAAATACAGGCCATTTCTTCTAAAAGCTAAGCTACCACTTTACAGGGTAACGTAAGGGGAGAGACCTGTTCTCCACTTTAAAGACTGATATGAAGAGTAGGTAGCTTTGAAGGAGCCAACTTCATGGAGATCAGCTGATCCACTTTTTCTTTTAGCCTGAGTTGTGTCATTCTTTCTCCAGGACATGTGCCACATAGCTTTTTGTGAAATCAGTCATCTGTGGGCCCATAAATCAATATCTAATTTGCATCAAATGTGTCAACAAGCTAACAAAAAGACAGCAAGGCTGGGTTTTTCTGGCACTTGTGGTTTCCCTGTCAGCTAATTTGCAAGCTAAATTGAATCATCAGCACCCAATTAAATTCCTCCTGCATCATGACACAAAATGTTAATTTTAATTTTTTTTTTTTATGAAGGGGAAGACGTGGTAGAGGAGGGGAGAGCCATCACATTCTCGTCCAATTATTTCCTTGAATCAGAATAGGTTTCACTCTTGAATTCATCTAGTTTCCCAAGTCTAGTCAAGTAAGGAAATGTTATAATTATATTTCCTGGTTGCCTACATATTTATCTCCTTTGCTATAATCTCAGCTACTCATTAAACTCCCACTGATTCCATCAAGGTTAAAAAATTTATCTGCACAGATCCCAATATCCGTTGCAGTCCCTAAACACCCATGAGCCAGCAGCTTTTGCACTGAATCCCATCCGGAGAGGGGGTTTGTCATTTCTGAATGGGACCTGCCAATGAAATATTAAAATCTCTGCAGTCTCCATGCCACCACAAAAAATGAAATTCTGTTGAAAAGGGACAGTTCTTCCTCCTGGAAGGAGGTTGATGTAAAAAGCCATACCATCCACCCTGCAACTTGCCCCACTGGTTCCCTGTCTCAAACCTTCCTGATACCCAAGGACATAAAGACAAGTTGGGAACACTCCAGCCTACACCAGATCCAATATCACTTTTGTCTGGATTCTGATTCCTCACCAGAGATCCCACTTACCAACTCAGTCTTGCCCTGTAGATTTGATGTTCAGAGGAGAAAGCTCCAGACCTAAGTAAAGACTTTCACTCGGGATTATACCTCCAGCTGTCCCAGGGTTGTCTACCTTAGGAACGGCTTCAGTTTGGATTCCCCCAAACCACACCCTGAGACAAGGATCTGCGTACAAGATAATCTCAGAAAGCACTGTGGGAGATGGGAGAAATCCAACAAAAAAAGGATGTACTGATGAATAGGTTACTATGTGAACAATTTATGCTTAGTTGTTAAGTCATATCTGACTCCTGTGAACCCATGTACTGTAGCCCGCCAGGCTCCTCTGTTCATGGGATTTCCCAGGCAAGAATACTAGAGTGGGCTGCCATTTCCTTCTCCAGGGGATGTTCCTGGCCCAGGGATCAAACTCATATCTCTTTTTTGGCAGGCAGTTTCTTTATCACTGAGCCACCTGGGAAGCCCAATAAAGAATTCCCAAAGCCCTTTTTTCTTTTTGTTTTTCGCTGGACCACCAAATTCTTGTTCCTCCTATGACAAGTCTGGCCTACTGGTGAAGAGGAACAGTCTGCTCTCTGCAGGGAATGTAGGGACTTTTCTGGCACTAGCCATCACCACACGTGCTACATATCTCCATTCCTGGACTGTCACTAAGGCTAAAAATTTCATGGTCATCAATTCATTCTTTGGGGCTAAGCATAAAAAGACCACATAATTCTCTTGGGAAGCATAGCAAGTAAATCCATTAGACTGAGCTAGTCTAGGGCAAGGTCCTTATGAGCTGTCATTTTCTCTCCAGTACCTAGCAGAGCTTGGTGTTAAAAGGTCCTTAGTACTAATATTTATCTGCTGAATAAATAAGTAAACCTCAGTGTGAATAAATTTAGAAAATAAATATATGAAGGCTGCAAAAGCTAAATAGAAAAATAGAAAAGAGTAAACAATGCAGGCAAAGAATTTCCCCTATTTCTCATTAATTCTATTAACCCAGAAATCTGTTTATAAATTTTCCTTTTGTTTTGTTAATCACTATAGCTAATATTTATAGGCTGCCTGCTACTTTCCCAAACCTTTCTGTATATAATTACATTTTAAAGCCTTAATAGGGTCCTAGATTTCCTTCTAGACTTGATACTCAGAAGGAGTCAACTTCTTTCTGTTTTGTATTTTACTGTTAACTTATTCCCAGCTTAGCACTGGCTCTTACACAGAATAGGATGAGATTTACAAGTGGGATCTTCAAAAGTGAGTTGCTAACCTTCACTCTAAAGAACAGCTGAGATGATCAGCAGAACGTTCAAATTTGCAGTTTGCTCTAAAGTTCATAAAGAATATGCGATAACTCAAGAAATACAGACATCAAATTCTACTCTGTTGACTCCATGTTAGAGAAAAGGGGTTTCTGTGGACTCCCTAAACCTAGGTCGAACTATTATTCTTCACAATATGAAATTGAAGGTTATACTGCTCTTTATCATGGAGCCTTTGGGAGAGGTTATAAGGATAGCATGGGGAAATAAAATGTCCCAAGTTTCTGTTAAAGAAAAAGTTATTCACGACACTTGTTACAACAGAAAAACAGACATTATTTGAGACCATCACAATAGGTATAGGGACTACTGCAGTGGGTTTTGCAATAAGGGAGAAAGTTTGGGCTTAAGTTTGAATAATAACAAGGAAAAAGTGTGAATTTATAGCCAAAGAGAAGAGAGGTGTGGGGGAAGTTTGAAAAATTAGTCAGAGAAGATATCAGGGATAAGGGGGATATTCTGGCTAAACCAAACCTAACAAGATTCCTGTTGAAGGCAGGCCAGGGTGCTCTGACATCACCTAGAGAATGGTAGGGGATGAGAAACCTGGTCATATAGCAAGGATGATCAGATAGGTAGAGGATTCTGGCTAAGCTGAATCAGCAAAATTCTTGCTAAAATTGGGCTCTTGAGAATGTGCTGAAGGATAGGGCCTCATTGAAAAAAGAACTCAGAGGAGCTTAGAGTTTGGTCCAGGAGAGAATCTTTGTCATCTCTCCCAACCAGATCTATCTTTTTCTCTTCTAGATCACCTAAAGCCTCAGGAGCCCACAACATCTGGGGTGGGGGTGGCAGAGGGGTGGATTCCAAATTGTGACAAACGTTATCAGATTATTTTATTCCAGCTCAGAAAGCTCTCTAGGTCCTCCTAATTCCCAATCACAGCATTACAAACAGTAAACTAATTTTGCAATGGCAAAGCAGGGATTTAAACCCAGAAACTGAGACTGAATTTAGTGCTTTTCTACTATAGCAACTAAGAGAGTAGAGGAGTCTTAGAGGGTAATTTTTTTTTTTAATGACAAAATCATGACTCGCATGCAAATATAAAAGAACACATCAGAGATTTTCTTTTTAGACTAGCTAATAATGAAAGAACCTATAAGATGTCATAGCTGGTCCAAAAGAGAAACTGAAGGACAGGAGCGTACCTAGGTATTTAGGAACTTGGAAGATTTTCTGATCAGTACAACACCGGCCTCTTCCATAGGAAGGAAGTCCTGCGTACCTTCACTGCAGCTGTTTGCGTTCCTCTGACTGGGAATCACTTGCATCACCGTCAACTCTTCAGAGATTAACTTATATCTCTACAAAATTACAAAATAGTGAAAGACAATGAAAGATTCCAGGCCGTTGTGCAATCAGACAGTCCTATAAGGATTCTTAGACCAGATCCAGGTTCCACCAAAAAAAATTTCAAGTAACTTTTGGCCAGTTTCAAAGTCCTTTGCAATTGTTCCTGTTAATAGCAAGACATGGGCTGAGATGTCTCTGCAGGGCTCAGCTAAAAGGACCATCTATCTAGAAGCCCAGCTAGGCTCTTTTCTAACCTGTGCTATTTCATTGCCTGCCTTAAAATGAAAGTCAGGATCCTGTCCCAGGGCCTGGTTCAGGGAAGGCTGCCAAAGTGAGAAAGAGATCCCATGGAAACATCTAGAAGCCATTGGATTCTCAAGCTGCAGTGATTTGTGACATAAAATCACAGGGCTCAGCTCCCCCTGCTCTCAAAGGGCTATTGCCAAGAGCTAACCACTCAGATAGAAAGGGAATAATCAACCTCAGCAGGCATCCTGGCTTGCTGATGACCCTCAAAGAATGAAAATTAACTCAGAAAGACTTTTGAATGTGAGTCAAGAATTCTGTACTTTTTCCCCTCCCTGTACATTTAGATGCGTACATCAAAACTAAACATTTGGGCTTCCATAGTAGATCAGTGGTAAAGAATCAACCTGCTAATGCAGAAGTTCAGTTCAGTTCACTCACTCAGTTTTGTCTGACTCTTTGCAATCCCACGACCTGCAGCACTCCAGGCCTCCCTGTCCATCACCAACTCCCGGAGTTTACTCAAACTCATCTCCATTGAGTCGGTGATGCCATCCAACCATATCATACTATGTCATCCCCTTCTCCTCCTGCCTTCAATCTTTCCCAGCATCAGGGTCTTTTCAAGTGAATCAGTTCTTCGCATCTGGTGGCCAAAGGATCGGAGTTTCAGCTTCAGCATCAGTCCTTCCAGAGAATATTCAGGACTGATCTCCTTTAGGATGGACTGGTTGGATCTCCGTGCTCTCCAAGGTACTCTCAAGAGTATTCCTCAACACCACAGTTCAAAAGCATCAATTCTTCAGCACTCAGCTTTCTTCATAGTCCAACTCTCATATCCATACATGACCACTGGAAAAACCATAGTTTTGACCAGATGGGCCTTTATTGGCAAAGTAATGTCTCTGCCTTTTTAATATGCTGTTTAGGTTGGTCATAGCTTTTCTCCCAAGGAGCAAGTGTCATTTAATTTCATGGCTGCAGTCACCATCTGAGGTGGTTTTGGAGCCCAAGAAAATAAAGTCTGTCACTGTTTCCATTGTTTCCCCATCTATTTGCCATGAAGTGATGGGACCAGATGCCATGACCTTAGTTTTCTGAGTGTTGAGTTTTAAGCCAAATTTTTCACTCTCTTCTTTCACTTTCATCAAGCGGCTCCTTAGTCCTTCTTTGCTTTCTGCCATAAGGATGGTGTCATCTGCACATCTGAGGTTATTGATATTTCTCCTGGCAATCTTGATTCCAGCTTATGCTTCATCCAGCCCAGCATTTCCCATGATGTACTCTGGAGACATTGGTTCAATTCTTGGTCTGGGAAAATCTCACATGCCCTGAAGAGCAACTAAACCCCTTCGCCACTACTACTGAGCCCACACAGCCTAGAGCCTCTGTTCCACAAGAGAAGCCACAGCAATGAGAAGCCCTCGCACTGCAACTCCACTCGCCACAGTTGAAGAGAAGTCTGAGCAACAGCGAAGACGCAGCACATCCAAAAATAAAGGAATAAAATTATATAGAAAACCCCTAAACATTTATGAAACACTCAAGGTGCTCCATATTGGAGTAGGCCCAATGGAGCAGGCAGGAGGAGGAGCAGGGAACCCTTGGAATCTGGCTATGTATATGTCACCCTAGAGCAATAGAACACATTGCTCATCTGAGGATAGGCCGTAAAAGCACATTTTAGGGGGTGTTTAAAGGAGTACAGGGCTTCCCTGGTAGCCCAGATGGTAAACAAACTGCCTGCAATGCAGGAGACCCAGGTTTAGTCCCTGTGTTGGGACAATCCCCTGGAGAAGGGAATAGCAACCCACTCCAGTATTCTTGCCTGGGAAATCCCAAGGATAGAGGAGCCTGGTGGGCTACAGTCCACGGCGTCACAAAAGAGTCAGACATGACTGAGTGACTAACAAAAGAGTACAAGAGAAAGTAAGCCTGAGATGGCATCAGGGAAGACTCTAAAGGGGACAGCAGGGTGGGGACTAGACACCAGACCTCGGTATCTAGGGACAGTCAAGAGTTAATCAGGTTAAAGAAGGTGGGGAAACAGTACTCTTGCCTGGGGAAACGCTACTGTAACAGCTGCAAATAATTTGCAGTTATGGCAGCACAACTCCAACTCATCTCCCTGGGCCCTGATGTCTGGCTCGGAAAAAGCAGCCTAATTCTCCTTTCTCCCCAATTCTTCTTCAATCAATTGAATCTTGTCCACCGCAGAGGTTGCAGCTACTAAATATAACAAACAGCTTATCGGGAGGATTCAAGGGGGTGTCACTAGCATGAAAATAATTGCAAGATGGACAGAAGATGGTCCTGAAAAACAATCTGTCCTAAATCATGTCCAGGTTGATGGAGTAGAGGTAAAGAGTGAAGCTATTGTGAATATCAGACGAGACAATTTGTAACATCCTTGACCCAGGGTCTGGCAATTAGTAAGGTTTCAGCAATAGCTAGCTATGAGGCTCTCTGCCTTCTGCCTGTCTGAGTACCTCCTGGAACATGTCCTATATTATTCAGTATCTACTGGGGCATTTGATGCCCCAATGACATTTGGTATCAATCATTTACTTGACAGATCTTTTCATCTGTAGTATATAACCAAAAAAAGCCCACCTCTCATTAGTAAGAATAAGTTTTTCACCTAAAAACTTATTTTCATCTAGCTATAAGTTTGCCAGTTAACAGTGTTCATTTCTATTTTTTTTTAAGTTTTTTATTTTTTAAATTTTAAAATCTTTAATTCTTACATGTGTTCCCAAACATGAACCCCCCTCCCACCTCCCTCCCCATAACATCTCTGTGGGTCATCCCCATGCACCAGCCCCAAGCATGCTGTATCCTGCGTCAGACATAGACTGGCGATTCAATTCTTACATGATAGTATACATGTTGGAATGCCATTCTCCCAAATCATCCCACCTTCTCCCTCTCCCTCTGAGTCCAAAAGTCCGTTATACACATCTGTGTCTTTTTTCCTGTCTTGCATACAGGGTGAGATGCTTTTAAAAACAGCAGCTCTGTAAATCTCCAAGCACCACATAAGGGACTTTTATGGGGCTATTAGCTTTCTGCAAAAATATCTCTTTAGTGTTACATCCTAAATATAATTGTAAACACTCAATAGTGCCGTTTAACTGCAATGACACATGAGTAGGGAAAAGCAGAAAAAATAATGGGCTCCCCCAAGAGAAAGCTGAAATTATAAAATCAGGAAAGCCTTTGTCTCCCAGTTAAATAAGATTTATAGAATGGCCTACTTGGAGGCAGGGTAGCTTGGTGGGTAAAAAGTCAGACTTTGGAATCCAGCTGAGACCAGAGGTATTAACACCTGTGAGGCTTTTTCCTTTTCAATGATGTGAGGGTTGTGTTAAACACCACTCCAGATAACTGAGAATTCCCTTAAAGGAAAGCACAAATGTGTATATATATATATATATATATATATATATATATATATATATATATATACATGTATATATATCAGAGAAGGCAATGGCACCCCACTCCAGTACTCTTGCCTAGAAAATCCCATGGATGGAGGAGACTGGTAGGCTGCAGTCCATGGGGTCACGAAGAGTCAGACACGACTGAGCAACTTCACTTTCACTTTTCACATTCATGCATTGGAGAAGGAAATGGCAACCCACTCCAGTGTCCTTACCTGGAGAATCCCAGGGACAGGGGAGCCTGGTGGGCTGCCATCTATGGGGTTGCACAGAATCAGACACGACTGAAGCGACTTGGCAGCATATATATGTATAATATATATATATATGCCCCACTCAGATGCTTGACTATGTCCCTTTTCAGGCATGAAGTGCCACTTTCTTCTGAAGAATTGGTGGAATCAGGGATCTCTCAGTGGAAGCTTTACTCTCTGGCATATAAATGAGGCCTCTAAGTGCAAATGAAAGGAACATTTCTCAGGTCTTACATACAGATATTTCATTTTAGATCTGCTCACATGAGGATTCTGTAGTAAGATCTGTGGCTAAAGGGCTCGGGTAAAAGCAAGAAAACAGAGTTTCCTTCAAAGTAAGTGTGTTCCCCACACTTATTCCTCAGCACTCTACCTGGAATGCTTTTGGAAAATTCCATTATGCCACCTGGATTCTGTTTTGCCACAGGGGGAAAAAAAGTGTGGCTTATTTGAGATGACGGTGTACAATTTATTTTGGTTTTAATCAGAATGCTTCAGAGGTGAGTATAACAGAAAGCAATCTTCAAAAACAAAGTTCCGACCCTCCCTTGCAGGATATGTGCTGATCCGTACAGACACATACCTTCACACACACCTGCTGACTGCTGCCCCCGTGCCTGACGTTACACCCAGGGAAGAGAATGTTGGGGCGAGTACCTGTGTGCCTGTTATGTTTAATGATGATGCAGATGAGACAGTGAAAGTGTTTGGGGGAAAAAAAGTAGAAAAGAGGAGATGATTCTCACCTCATCTATATTTCAAAGTAAATCCCCAGGCAAAATGAATCAGCTCTTCAAAGATATTTTGTCAAAGAGCATTTTGAGATTCCATGACAGGTTTCACTGTGAGATCCCAAACTGATCAATTAACTACCTTATTAGAATTTTGTAGTCAGTTCTCTTCCAATAATTGGGGCTTTATGCCCCTGCTAAACAACTTTGAAAAATCAGCTTTATTAGGCATCCTCTAGCCAGTAATGCCCCTAGAGTTCTCCTGTCTAATTCCCTTAGGGATGAGGGACCAACTTCTTATCAGCCAATATAGATGACAGAAACCCTCAATTCAGACTGGCTTAAAGCAAAATGAAATTTTTATTCAAGTAACTGAAAAATCCAGAGGTAGTGAAAACTTCCAGTACAGGTAGATCAAAGTGCCTAAGCATTGTTATCCAGCATGTATCTGCCTCAATCCCTCATTCTGTTTGTCTCTGTATTGCCTTAATTCTACTTCAGATTCTCTTTCTGAAGAAATGAAGATGGCCAGCATGACCTCCAGCCTAGAACTTCAATTGGAAGAAAGCTTTCTTTCCCCAGAAGCAAAAGTCCCATGGCTGCCACTCATTGGCCATCTGGAATCAGAAACCCATGTTCTCATGTACTTAGAGTAGATGGAACATAGGGGTCCCAGGGCTGCGGGCTACAGGAGGGGAGAAAGTCACCAAAGCAAAATAAGACTACTCTCAAGCTAGAAGACAGATGAGTACATTTTAGGCAAAATTGACAGATGGTTACTGCAGACATCAAAAAGGGCTGTGACTTGACTTAGAGAACAAACTTGCGGTTACCTGAGGGAAGCATGGGGGAACAGATAGTTAGGGAGTTGGGGATGAATGTGTACACACTGCGATATTTGAAATGGATAACCTACAAGGACCTACCGTATAGCACAGCAAACTCCACTCAATGTTAGTGGCAGCCTGGATGGGAGGGGAATTTGGGGAAGAATAGATACGTGTATTTGTATGGCTGAGCTGCTTTTCTGCACCCCTGAAAACTATCAAAACATTTCTAATTGGCTATTGTTTAGTCACTAAGTTGTGTCCAACCTTTCTGACCCCATGAACTATAGCCCACCAGGTTCCTTCTGTCCATGGGATTTTCCAGCCAAGAATACTGGAATGGTTTGCCGTTTCCTCCTCCAGGGGATCTTTCAGACCCAGAGATCAAACCCAGGTTTCCTGCGTCTTCTACAGTGGCAGGTGGACTCTTTACCATTGTAGTCCGTGGAAGCCCATAACTGGCTCTACTCCAATATAAAATTAAAAGTTTTAAAAAAGGGCAGGGGGAGGGGCTGTGACTTACTCCAATCCTGCATCACACTACATTGATGGTTGACCTAATAGGGTCAATTGTTGTTGTTTAGGCACTAAATTGTGTGCAACTCTCTGGCACCCCACGGACTGTAGCCTGCCAGGCTCTGCTGCGCATGGGATTTCCCAGGCAAGAATAGTGGAGTGGATTGCCATTTCCTTCTCCAAGGAATCTTTCCTACCTAGGGATTGAACCTATGTCTCCTGAATTGGCAGGTGGGTTCTTTACCAGTGAGCCACCAGGGAAGGGCCAGAGGAACCAGAAAAATTACTGAGTCAGCAGATTCATATCGGGTTACTTGAAGAGTGTACAAGTACACACTGTCAACTAAGAAAATACGTGATCACACACATACCAAGAACTATGAATTCATTGTTAACTTTGGCATAATTATTAATCCCAAAGATATCCACATATATTTGAAAAAATAGCCTCTCCAATATATGCCAGACATTGTAACAATTCAGTCCCAAGACACAGCTTGTGGCCCATGTGGATTTACAGACCTTTTTGTAATAAACAGTAACCAGCTCACTAGGTTCACTGCTCAGAGAATCACTGAGAATAGTAATTCTAATCCTAGTCTTGCCAGTAGAGAAACGTCTTCAGCAAAACTCAGGTAACAATCAAGCTCAGAGAATAGTCGCAGAGGAGATAGAATTTAAGGGCTATAGGAAGAGAATGATTGCAGTGTTGAGAGGAGGGAAGGCTACCTTCCATTTGGTGGGACTAGCAGACGCAGAGAACAGAAGACCAGCCTGTGTGGAGTAGAGATGGAGGCTGGGAGACAGTGCCAGGCCAGATTTTGGAGATCAGGAAATCAGCCTTTGGCTTCTGTTTTCACATATCTACTACATGTATATTTTGATTCAATATTCACTGTAGGGGTGGTTTCAGGTTTTTAAATTAGCAGATACTAGAATAAACAGAGTAAAGCTATACAAAAAATCTTTGGCAATGTTAGGAAGCCAGTTATCCTGATCTGTAGTATTTGAGGAATTATAATAAATTAATTATCAGTCTTGGATTGATTAGTCTTCAGTCTTCAGACTAAAGATAAGCCTTTAGTATCAGTCTTAGAATTCTGTTCAGTTCAGTCGCTCAGTCGTTTCCGACTCTTTGTGACCCCATGAATCGCAGCACACCAGGCCTCCCTCTCCATCACCAACTCCTGGAGTTCACTCAGACTCACGTCCATTGAGTCAGTGATGCCAACCAGCTATCTCATCCTCTGTCGTCCCCTTCTCCTCCTGCCCCCAATGTCTCCCAGCATCAGAGTCTTTTCCAATGAGTCAACCCTTCACATGAGGTGGCCAGGGTATTGGAGTTTCAGCTTCAGCATCATTCCCTCCAAAGAAATCCCAGGGCTGATCTCCTTCAGAATGGACTGGTTGGATCTCCTTGCAGTCCAAGGGACTCTCAAGAGTCTTCTCCAACACCACAGTTCAAAAGCATCATTCTTCAGTGCTCAGCTTTCTTCACAGTCCAACCCTCACATCCATACATGACCACTGGAAAAACCATAGCCTTGACTAGATGGACCTTTGTTGGCAAAGTAATGTCTCTGCTTTTAAATATGCTATCTAGGTTGGTCATAACTTTCAGTATTCTTGCCTTGAGAACCCCATGAACAGTATGAAGAGGCAAAATGATAGGATACTGAAAGAGGAACTCCTCAGGTCAGTAGGAGATCAGTGGAGAAATAACTCCAGAAAGAATGAAAGGATGGAGCCAAAGCAAAAACAATACCCAGCTGTGGATGTGACTGGTGATAGAAGCAAGGTCCAAGGCTGTAAAGAGCAATATTGCATAGGAACCTGGAACGTCAGGTCCATGAATCAAGGCAAATTGGAAGTGGTCAAACAGGAGATGGCAAGAGTGAACGTTGACATCCTAGGAATCAGCAAACTAAAATGGACTGGAATGGGTGAATTTAACTCAGATGACCATTATATCTACTACTGTGGGCAGGAATCCCTTAGAAGAAATGGAGTAGCCATCATGGCCAACAAAAGAGTCCGAAATGCAGTATTTGGATGCAATCTCAAAAATGACAGAATGATCTCTGTTCGTTTCCAAGGCAAACCATTCAATATCACAGTAATCCAAGTCTATGCCCCAACCAGTAACGCTGAAGAAGCTGAAGTTGAACAGTTCTATGAAGACCTACAAGAGCTTTTAGAACTAACACCCAAAAAAGATGTCCTTTTCATTATAGGGGCTGCTGCTGCTAAGTCACTTCAGTAGTGTCTGACTCTGTGCGACCCCATAGACGGCAGCCCACCAGGCTCCCCCATCCCTGGAATTCTCCAGGCAAGAACACTGGAGTGGGTTGCCATTTCCTTCTCCAGTGCATGAAAGTGAAAGTGAAGTCCCTCAGTCATGTCCGACTCTTCATGACCCCATGGACTGCAGCCCACCAGGCTCCTCCATCCATGGGATTTTCCAGGCAAGAGTACTGGAGTGGAGTGCCATCACCTTCTCCGCATTATAGGGGACTGGAATGCAAAAGTAGGAAGTCAAGAAACACCTGGAGTAACAGGCAAATTTGGCCTTGAATGCGGAATGAAGCAGGGCAAAGACTAATAGAGTTTTGCCAAGAAAATGCACTGGTCATAGCAAACACCCTCTTCCAACAACACAAGAGAAGACTCTACACATGGACATCACCAGATGGACTTAGAGTTAGGATAAGCCATTTCAGGTTCCAATGAATCTCCACTATGTGATGAGCAAACAACTAGCCCCCTTGTTACATGGAAAGGGCAATGGAGGGTCAGAATGTGAAATGCTCCCCTGAGCAGCAGAGGCTCATGGTCCTACTCTTATTCTGCTGAGAACTTCCTGGTACTATATCACCAAGTCTTGTTATTCAGTCACTAAGTTGTATCTGACTCTTGGCAACCCCATGGACTGCAGCATGCCAGGCTTCCCCGTCTTCCACTATCTCCTGGAGTTTGATCAAATTCAAGTCCACTGAGTGGGTGATGAAATCTAACCATCTCATCCTCTTCATTTCCCTAAGGCTGGGAAAGACTGAAGGCAAATGAGAAGAGGGCAGCAGAAGATCATCAAGTCTTAATATTGGTTATTTGATAAGATCTTTAAAAGGGGCCAACAAGATGTTAATATCATGACTCTAGATAAGATATAGGACTAACATCATCTCCGCTCTTCTTCATCTTGACTATTTGAATGGTCCACCCCTGGACTGTTGGAAAGGCCCAAGCTCCTGATCATGATGAAAGAGAGGAAAATAAAGAGAAGTAAACCCAGAACTGATGGAGCCAGAGATCAGGCTAGATGCATTCTCATTCATTTTCTCATTCAACCTTCCCAAATACACTACATGCTAGGTGTTACTGCCTTCATCTTAACAGAATGACGTTCAGAGAGGCTGAGTTAATGACACTACAACTTGAAATGGCTCAGTTGAAAGGTCTGAATCTAAAGTCCATGCACTTTTCAATATAGTATACAATTTTGACAAATAGGGGCAAGGTGATAGAAGGGGTGCAAAGCAGTCTTGTCTATTATTATTCCATTGTTATTAAAGAGAGAAATACCTGGGACCTTGAATAACTAGAGGACCTTACTCTGCCCACCTCTCACTCCTTAGACTCATTCCTCCAACTGCAGAAGAATAATCATCAACCCATTTCCCTTCAATTTTATTTTGAGTTCACCCACTGAGACCTTATAATGTGTTGGCCAGTAATGTACATAATTTCATTTCATTCTCACAGCAGCTCAATAAAGTAGGCACTATTTGCCCTTTGGGCTTTCCAGGTGGTGGTAGTGGTAATGAACCTGCCTACCAACACAGGAGACATAAGAGACGTGGGTTTGATCCCTGGGTTGGGAAGATCCCCTGGAGGAGGAAATGACAACCCAACTCCAGTATCTTTGCCTGGAAAATCCCATGGACAGTGGAGCCTAGCGAGCTACAGTCCATGGGATCGCACAGAGTCAGATTCGACTGAAACCACTAACTAAGCACACAGCATTTGTCCTTATTTAACATGTGGGAAATCTAAGGAACAAAGAAGTGAAATAACATGCCCAAGGCCACACAAACAAGAAAAGTAAATACAAAGGTTGAATTTTCACCCATGTCTGGTTTTAAACCCAAGCTCTCCCCACACGGCAAACACTCAGTCATGCCTGGCATTTGAAGGTGCATCCTCATTCATTCCCTAACCACTAGCCATTTTTGTTCAAAACTACTTGCCATAGCAATTTTCAATTAGGCTGTGAAGGGCCGCAGCCAGCTGAGCATTTGGAAGTCTCTTTACTCAATTATAAACTTTCCCAAAGGAACAGAGACTCCAACAGGGTTTCTTCCTGCTTTAGGTACCAGCTGCCAAGCAGCAATTGGGTGTTTCCTTCAAGGCTGAATGGCAATGACGTTGCCAGGTGCCATTAAACTGTCAAATCCTTTCCTGGAGCCGCAGCAGTCTGACAAGCTAATTGTCAGGTGTTGAAATCAACAAGTTTCAAAAGATTTCACAATTAACCTCCCTCTCTCTCTCGCAGCCTTGCTGCTCTTTCAGCTGAGGCTACCCTTGCTCCACTTCCCGCGTTTAAAGCCTCCCTGTGCCGCTGGCTTTCAAGTCCAGGAAACCCACATTCATTTTAGCTTGGACAGTGCAATACCAAGACTGGGAGGTAAGTCAGCTGCAACAGACATATGAGAGTGCCTTCCCAAGACAAAGGTATTTCTGATGATCCACTGGGATATTCACTTGGAACCATGAACCCCTATGCTTGTTAGAGCACAAAGCAGAAAACAAAATATTTAACTCTAAGATACACTCCCAAATATCTCAATTCCCTTGAAGCTGAAAACGTGTTGGATATACTCTTCCCCAATTAAAAAAGACCAAAACTTAGCATTCACCAATTTGTAACATAGAAAACTGCATTTCAGTTATCCAAGCTATAACTCAACACCATGAGGAAAGTACGGTGGCATTTTTAGCTCAAGGTAACACTGATTATCAGAATGTAAAATAGAAAATGGTTTTATTGACTCCCTTTTCAGGGTTCTCTTTTTTTTTTTTTTTTTGAAAATATTGTCTTCAATTGTTCTCCAGAGAGTATATAAGACAACCAACTAATTGGTAACTCAAGGAATTGGAGCTCAGGGATTGAAAGAAAGAAGAGATAAACTTCTAGAAAATTCCAATTTCCTACAGACCTAGTCCAGCATGCCAGCCAACCTGACAATTTTAACAAATATTCAGAGTTTTTCTATTATATACCAAGACAATCCCAGATACTAGAACCACAGAATTTAACAATCTTTATGAAAGTTGCTCGGTTGTTCCCAACTCTTTGTGACTCCATGAGCTATACAGTCCATGGAATTCTCCAGGCCAGAATACTGGAGTGGGTAGCTGTTCCCTTCTCCAGGAGATTTTCTAATCCAGGGATCAAACCCATGTGTACCACATTGCAGATACTCTACCAGTTGAGTTACCAGGGAAGCCCAAGAATACTGGAATGGGTAGCCTATCCCATCTCCAGTGGATCTTTCTGACCCAGGAATCAAACCAGGGTCTCCTGCATTGCAGGCAAATTCTTTACCAGCTAAGCTACTAGGGAAGCCATCTGTCTTGTGCATCTTTGGGTGGTTCACAAGCTAGTTGTTCAAGAATGATCTACAGAAATAGCTGCTATTAGAGAAGGATGCACAAGACATATAGAAACTCAAAGGAGAGATAAGGGGGAAGACAGGGAAGAAAGGCACCCCAAATACAGGAAGAGTATGTAGAAAAGGTAGGTACATTGGGACCTTATTTGAGTTATCTTAGTTGGTGTGGCTGGAATGAAGCCACAATGTTACTACCTAGAAACATAGGAAGTAACAAAAATCTGAAGTGCCTTAAGTGTCAAATAAAGGATTTGAACATTATTTTGAAGGCATGGGCAACCAGTGAAGAAATTTCAGCCACTGAAAATATTTGAAATTATTTAACTTCCATTTTAGAAAAATGCCTCTGATGGGAGTGGGTAAATGGGACTGGGCAAGAGCAGAGGTAGGAAAACCAGCTAGGACATTATTTGAACCATTCAGATTATTTTTAGTGCTGTGAAACTAAAGTAACTAGAGGGACGTAGAAGGACAAAGACCGAGTTGAGCTGAGTGATGTTTAGGAGATTAAATTAAGAGGAATTTCTGATAGATTAAAAAGTAGGGAACTAAAGAGCCTCTTGATGAAAGTGAAAGAGGAGCATGAAAAAGTTGGCTTAAAGCTCAATACTCAGAAAACTAAGATCATGGCATCTGGTACCATCACTTCATGGCAAATAGATGGGGAAACAGTAGCTGACTTTATTTTTGGAAGCTCCAAAATCACTGCAGATAGTGACTGCAGCCATGAAATTAAAAGATGCTTACTCCTTGGAAGGAAAGTTATGACCAACCCTGGACAGCATATTAAAAAGCAAAGACATTACTTAGAAAACAAGGGTCCATCTAGTCAAAGCTATGGTTTTTCCAGTAGTCATGTATGGATGTGAGAGTTGGAATATAAAGAAACCTGAGCACTGAAGAACTGATGCTTTTGAACTGTGGTGTTGGAGAAGACTCTTGAGAGTCCCTTGGACTGCAAGGAAATCCAACCAGTCCATCCTAAAGGAGATCAGTCCTGAGTGTTCATTGGAGGGCCTGATGTTGAAGCTGAAACTCCAATCCTTTGGCCACCTGATGCGAAGAGCTGACTCATTTGAAAAGACCCTGATGTTGGGAAAGATTGAAGGCAGGAAGAGAAGGGGAGAACAGAGGGTGAGATGGCTGGATGGCATCACCGACTCAATGGACACGAGTTTGGGTGAACTCTGGGAGTTGGTGATGGACAGGGAGGCCTGGCATGCTGTAGTTCATGGGGTTGCCAAGAGTCGGACATGACTGAGTGACTGAACTGAACTGAAAAAGTAGGGGTTGAAAAGACAAAAGTTCGGCAATGACTCCCAGATTTCTGATTTTTGGTGGTTGGAAAAAGGTCATGCATTTATGAGGGAAGAACAGACTAGAGAGAAAGATGAAGAATAATAGACTTTAAAACATGTCAAGTTTGTGAATCACTGGATGGAGATTAGAAGACCTATGGACACACAGCTTTGGGCTTCTAAGGGGAGATCAGGGATGGCAGGAAGGACTGGAGAGTCCTCAGTATGTAATCAACAGTTGAAGTTAAAGCCAAAGATGACAATAGCCACTGGGAGGGGGAAAGAGTGAATAGATGAAAGCTTGGGACATGCCAACATCTAAGTCGAGCAGAAGTCCTAGAAATTAAGGGCAGAGAGAGGTCAAGTGGGAGGAAAGGTCAACAGTGATCTGACAAGTGTTGATTTCATGTAACACCAGGAGGTTGCTGCTAAACAACTTTTAGAAAAGTTGCAACCCAGTTCCTCTGCAACTGGGTCCCCGGTAAATGGGAGGGGAAATAGTGTGGGATGGCATTTTTATTTTTATTTTTTGGAAGCAGGTTATATCTTTTTACAGAGGAAAAGGCTTTCAATTGTTTTATATACAAAAATATCTATGCACATCTCACTGTGTAAGTCAGAGAATCAAAGGTGGGAAACAGGACTCCTAGCTCTAACCTGTATCATTCTTTCATCTCCCTAAGCATCAAATGCTTCCCACAATTAATTTTTTCTTTCCTAGACACTCAGTTAATAATGCCACTTAAAAAAATACTACTGAAATATAAGCTGAAACCATGTATAGTCCTATCTAGAGATGATTTTGCAGAGTCAAAGAAGCACAGTCCAACAACAATAAATGCTTTAAGAGTTATTCCAATTATTAAGGAATGTGAAAGGGAATGAATTCATAATATTCCCCCAACCTCCTTAATGATTTTTCAACCTCCTTCCTTTCTTGTACCTCAGTGACTGCTTCAGATTCTCACACTCTTAAACCCACAGTTTCTTTCCACATCTCCACAACTTCAAAGCCCCAGAATCTGGGTTATTTTTTCTCTTGTCCCTTTAGCTTCTGAACTAGTTTCAGGGGCAGAACCTCCATCACCAAGAGGGAAACAGAGAGAGGAGGTGAACAAGAAAAGATTCAGTTCAGTTCAGCTGCTCAGTCATGTCTGACTCTTTGCGACCCCATGGACTATAGCACACCAGGCTTTCCTGTCCATCAGCAACTTCTGGAGCTTGCTCAAACTCATGTTCATCAAGTCAGTAATGCCATCCAACCATCTCATCCTTTGTCATTCCTTTCTCCTCCTGACCTCAATTTTTCCAGCGAGTCAGTTCTTCTCTTCAGGTAGCCAAAGGATTGGAGCTTTAGCTTCAGGATCAGTCCTTCCAATGAATATTGAGGACTGATTTCCTTTAGGACTGACTGGTTTGATCTCCTTGCAGTCCAAGGACCTCTCAAGAGTCTTCTCCAACACCACAGTTCAAAAGCATCAATTCTTTGGTGCTCAGCTTTCTTTCTTTTTTTTTAAATTAGTTTTTTATTTTTTAAATTTTAAAATTTTAAATTCTTACATGCGTTCCCAAACATGAACCCCCCTCCCACCTCCCTCCCCATAACATCTCTCTGGGTCATCCCCATGCACCAGCCCCAAGCATGCTGTATCCTGCGTCAGACATGGACTGGCGATTCAATTCTTACATGATGGTATACATGTTAGAATGCCATTCTCCCAAATCATCCCACCCTCTCCATCTCCCTCTGAGTCCAAAAGTCCTTTATAAACATCTGTGTCTTTTTTCCTGTCTTGCATACAGGGTCATCATTGCCATCTTCCTAAATTCCATATATATGTGTTAGTATACTGTATTGGTGTTTTTCTTTCTGGCTTACTTCACTCTGTATAATCGGCTCCAGTTTCATCCATCTCATCAGAACTGATTCAGATGAATTCTTTTTAACGGCTGAGTAATACTCCATTGTGTATATGTACCACCGCTTTCTTATCCATTCATCTGCTGATGGACATCTAGGTTGTTTCCATGTCCTGGCTATTATAAACAGTGCTGCGATGAACATTGGGGTACATGTGTCTCTTTCAATTCTGGTTTCCTCGGTGTGTATGCCCAGAAGTGGGATTGCTGGGTCATAAGGTAGTTCTATTTGCAATTTTTTAAGGAATCTCACACTGTTCTCCATAGTGGCTGTACTAGTTTGCATTCCCACCAACAGTGTAGGAGGGTTCCCTTTTCTCCACACCCTCTCCAGCATTTATTGCTTGCAGATTTTTGGATCGCAGCCATTCTGACTGGTGTGAAGTGGTACCTCATTGTGGTTTTGATTTGCATTTCTCTAATAATGAGTGATGTTGAGCATCTTTTCATGTGTTTGTTAGCCATCCGTATGTCTTCTTTGGAGAAATGTCTATTTAGTTCTTTGGCCCATTTTTTGATTGGGTCGTTTATTTTTCTGGAATTGAGCTGCAGAAGTTGCTTGTATATTTTTGAGATTAGTTGTTTGTCAGTTGCTTCATTTGCTATTATTTTCTCCCATTCAGAAGGCTGTCTTTTCACCTTGCTTATATTTTCCTTTGTTGTGCAGAAGCTTTTAATTTTAATTAGATCCCATTTGTTTATTATTGCTTTTATTTCCAGAATTCTGGGAGGTGGATCATAGAGGATCCTGCTGTGATTTATGTCGGAGAGTGTTTTGCCTATGTTCTCCTCTAGGAGTTTTATAGTTTCTGATCTTACATTTAGATCTTTAATCCATTTTGAGTTTATTTTTGTGTGCGGTATTAGAAAGTGGTCTAGTTTCATTCTTTTACAAGTGGTTGACCAGTTTTCCCAGCACCACTTGTTAAAGAGATTGTCTTTACTCCATTGTATATTCTTGCCTCCTTTGTCAAAGATAAGGTGTCCATATGTGTGTGGATTTATCTCTGGGCTTTCTATTTTGTCCATTGATCTATATGTCTGTCTTTGTGCCAGTACCATACTGTCTTGATGACTGTGGCTTTGTAGTAGAGCCTGAAGTCAGGCAAGTTGATTCCTCCAGTTCCATTCTTCTTTCTCAAGATTGCTTTGGCTATTCGAGGTTTTTTGTATTTCCATACAAATCTTGAAATTATTTGTTCTAGTTCTGTGAAAAATGTGGCTGGTGGCTTGACAGGGATTGCATTGAATTTGTAAATTGCTTTGGGTAGTATACTCATTTTCACTATATTGATTCTTCCAATCCATGAACATGGTATATTTCTCCATCTATTAGTGTCCTCTTTGATTTCTTTCATCAGTGTTTTATAGTTTTCTATATATAGGTCTTTAGTTTCTTAAGGTAGATATATTCCTAAGTATTTTATTCTTTTCGTTGCAATGGTGAATGGAATTGTTCTCAGCTTTCTTTATAGTCCCACTCTTACATCTACTGGAAAAACTATGTCTTCATTCAGTTCAGGTAAGTTCAGTCGCTCAGTCGTGTCTGACTCTTTGCGATCCCATGAATCGCAGCACGCCAGGCTTCCCTGTCCATCACCATCTCCCAGAGTTCACTCAGACTCATGTCCATCGAGTCCGTGATGCCAGACAGCCATCTCATCCTCGGTCGTCCCCTTCTCATCCTGCCCCCTATCCCTCCCAGCATCAAAGTCTTTTCCAATGAGTCAACTCTTCACATGAGGTGGCCAGAGTACTGGAGTTTCAGCTTTAGCATCATTCCTTCCAAAGAAATCCCAGGCCTGATCTCCTTCAGAATGGATTGGTTGGATCTCCTTACAGTCCAAGGGACTCTCAAGAGTCTTCTCCAACACCACACTTCAAAAGCATCAATTCTTCGGCGCTCAGCCTTCTTCACAGTCCAACTCTCATATCCATACATGACCACAGGAAAAACCATAGCCTTGACTAGATGGACCTTAGTCAGCAAAGTAATATCTCTGCTTTTGAATATGCTATCTAGGTTGTTCATAACTTTTCTTTCAAGGAGTAAGCGTCTTTTAATTTCATGGCTGCAATCACCATCTGCAGTGATTTTGGGGCCCAAAAAATAAAGTCAGCCACTGTTTCTACTGTTTCCCCATTTATTTCCCATGAAGTGATGGGACCAGATGCCATGATCTTCGTTTTCTGAATGTTGAGCTTCAAGCCAACTTTTTCGCTCTCCTCTTTCACTTTCTTCAAGAGGCTTTTTAGCTCCTCTTCACTTTCTGCCATAAGAGTGATGTCATCTGCATATCTGAGGTGATTGAGATTTCTCCCGGCAATCTTGATTCCAGCTTGTGCTTCTTACAGTCCAGCGTTTCTCACGATGTACTTTGCATATAAGTTAAATAAACAGGGTGACAATATACAGCCTTGACATACTCCTTTTCCTATTTGGAACCAGTCTGTTGTTCCATATCCAGTTCTAACTGTTGCTTCCTGACCTGCATACAGATTTCTCAAGAGGTAGGTCAGGTGCTCTGGTATTCCCATCTCTTTCAGAATTTTCCACCGTTTATTGTGATCCATACAGTCAAAGCTTTGACATAGTCAATAAAGCAGAAATAGATGTTTTTCTGGTACTCTCTTGCTTTTTCCATGATCCAGCGGATGTTGGCAATTTGATCTCTGGTTCCTCTGCCTTTTCTAAAACCAGCTTGAACATCAGGGAGTTCACGGTTCACGTATTGCTGAAGCCTGGCTTGGAGAATTTTGAGCATTACTTTACTAGCATGTGAGATGAGTGCAATTGTGCGGTAGTTTGATCATTCTTTGGCATTGCCTTTCTTTGGAATTGGAATGAAAATGGACCTTTTCCAGTCCTGTGGCCACTGCTGAGTTTTCCAAATTTGCTGGCATATTGAGTGCAGCACTTTCACAGCATCATCTTTCAGGATTTGAAACAGCTCAATTGGAATTCCATCACCTCCACTAGCTTTGCTCGTAGTGATGCTTTCTAAGGCCCACTTGACTTCACATTCCAAGATGTCTGGCTCTAGATTAGTGATCACATCATCATGACTATCTGGGTCATGAAAATCTGTTTTGTACAGTTCTTCCATGTATTCTTGCCACCTCTTCTTAATATCTTCTGCTTCTGTTAGGTCCCTACCATTTCTGTCCTTTATTGAGCCCATCTTTGCATGAAATGTTCCCTTGGTATCTCTAATTTTCTTGAAGAGATCTCTAGTCTTTCCCAATCTGTTGTTTTCCTCTATTTCTTTGCACTGATTGCTGAAGAAGGCTTTCTTATCTCTTCTTGCTATTCTTTGGAACTCTGCATTTAGATGCCTATATCTTTCCTTTTCTCCTTTGCTTTTTGCCTCTCTTCTCTTCACAGCTATTTGTAAGGCCTCTCCAGACAGCCATTTTGCTTTTTTGCATTTCTTTTCCATGGGGATGGTCTTGATCCCTGTCTCCTGCACAATGTCACAAACTGCATTCCATAGTTCATCCGGCACTCTATCTATCACACCTAGGCCCTTAAATAAGACTAATAGAGTTTTGCCAAGAAAATACACTGGTCATAGCAAACACTCTCTTCCAACAACACAAGAGAAGACTCTACACATGGACGTCACCAGATGGTCAACACCAAAATCAGATTGATTATATTCTATGCAGCCAAATATGGAGAAGCTCTATACAGTCAACAAAAACAAGACCAGGAGCTGACTGTGGCTCAGATCATGAACTCCTTATTACCAAATTCAGACTTAAATTGAAGAATGTAGGGAAAATCGCTAGGCCATTCAGGTATGTCTTCATTACCTCCACCATAGTTTGGTCTCAGGTCAAACAACAGGGAGGGAACACAACCCTGCCCATTGACAGAAAATTGGATTCAAGATTTACTGAGCATGGACCCGCCCATGAGAACAAGACCCGGGTTTCCCCCACAGTCAGTCTCTCCCATCAGGAAGCTTCCATAAGTCTCTTATATTTATCCATCAGAGGGCAGACATAATAAAAGCCACAGTCACAGAAAACTAATCAAACTGATCACAGGGACCACAGCCTTGTCGAATTCAATGAAACTATGAGCCATGCCATGAAGGGCCACCCAAGACACACGGGTCATGGTGATGAGTTCTGACAAAACGTGGTCCACTGGAGAAGGGAATGACAAACCACTTCAGTACTCTTGAGAACCCCATGAACAGTATGAAAAGAAAAGATTAGGTCCCTGCAAAGCCAATGTTGTGAAGTTCATCAAAGGCTGGGAAATGTTCATTTTAATAAAATCTGTCCCAGCATTATCTTGCACTGAAGGCTTTTCAAACCAAACTGATGTTTGTAATCCCATATGCTCTTCATCCCACTATTTCTATGAGATTAGTGGGACTGATCTTAACACTTCTATTTCTTGATGAGAAACCAGGCACTGAGATACCAAAACCCCTGTCTGAATTCACATATTTAGTCATACCAGAGCCAAACTTGACCTTCAGCAAGGTTTCCTAACTCCTTCCCAGAAATGTCATCCCAGCCACCTTTTCTCTCCCTAAGTACGACATGGCTCAGTCTCAGCAGAGGCTCCCTGGCTGTGCTGTGGCTGATGAGAATGAATATGGGAGTATGGATCCATTTTTGAAACCTGGGATCTTAAGTGCATTCCACTGTTAGGGGAAAACAATTTTCCTCTACCTTTCTGAGTTCTTAGCTGAGAGCCCTATGGTAAAAAAACAAATTAAGAAAAAATAATAAACAAGTTATTAATGTGTATCCCTTGAGAAGGAAATGACAACCCATCTTGCCTAGAAAATCCCATGGACGGAGGAGCCTGGTTGGCTACTGTCCATGGGGTCGCAAAGTGTCGGACACAACTGTTTAACATGTATACCTGGAAGATAGCCAGAGAAAAATGTGTAACTCAAAAAGGTGGCTTTGAATTCAGGCTTAATTACTGTGTTAATATGGAAAGGGCTGGGGGCGATGTGGATTTCTTAGGGGAGAGTAAATGATCTTTACGAAAGATGAATGAGCTCTCAGAAGATAAAAGTATACTAGTTTGTGACAGAGTGTGGTTTTAAGTGTGGTTAAAAGTGTGGTTTTCTCATCACTGGGTGATGAGAAACCTCAGGAAAGGGATTTATGAAAATTGAGTTCTCTTTGGAGGATTTATCTTTAGGCCAGTAAGGGGAGTTCCAAGAAAGCCTCTCTGCAGCTGCTATATTTTAAGTTCCTACAGCTCAAAATAACCCCTATGCCAAAGTGTTATACTCTATCCTTCACATACATAAATACGGACTCTAAATCTATAGAAGAAGAGCATAGGGGGAAAAGAACTCCATTCTCCCAACTCTAGTCTAGGCATCCCTGGACCCCAGCAGCAACCTTAAACACCGTATTACTTTTATGCTTCAATTTTGTGTGCCTACAGTTTTTGTTAAAATAATACCTTTCATGCCTCCTCCTGGGCTGACAGCTCCCTCTCAACCCCATCATCTGCCAGATACACAAAACTAGGATGGATACACTGGAAGCACAGCCCCCTCTTCACAGATAATTATATATTAATTATTCTGCAATTCTAAGTTATTGAACAGCATTTCGGTGGCAGTTTTGCCCACTCGCCACCTTTTCAAGATAGCAAACAAAATCCAATCTGCCGCAGAATATTTTAACTCTTCTTAACTTTCAAACTACTTTAATTGAGATATAAACTGGTAGGGGGCGGGACTAATGTTTTATGGAAGAAGATCATGCATCTCACAGGTAATAATTTCATCTGAGCACAAAAGCACAGAATGGAGAGAACAGACAGCAATAATACTACCAGCAGTTCTTCACGGGAGCAACTGTGTCTCCTTCTTTGCCAGCAAAGTCAGGGACTTATCTGAAAATATGTGTGGAAGCCCTGTTTACGCATCTCAGGGAAATATCTCTGCAAAATTTAAAACACTATAGGCACCACGTGCATGCTAAGAATGTAAGTAGTCCTGTTCATTTACTCTAACTAATTACAGTAATGTCCTGATCTACACGGAATTTCCCTAGAAAGAGAAATGGAATGGTAAAAGGCAACTCTGATGCTACTTCTTCACTCTCACTGGCAGAAATTCACTCTGAAAGAGCATCTCTGGTAAATCTGGAGGAGAGGAGGAGAATCTACACACCAGTGGTCTTCAGCAAGTATCAGAACACATGGAGGGCTTGTGAGGATGCGCTCACTGCTGCCCCCCACCCCTCACCCCGGCAGAGTTTCCGGTTCTCTTCTAACAAGTGCCCAGGGGATGCTTCCTGTTGCTGGTCCAGGCACCACACTTTAGTGCTATGGTCCTAGACCAAATGATCCACAGAGCAGAAGGCAACATAAGCTCTGGAATCAGCCAGGCCTGGGGGCAACTTACAGCTCAGCTAGCTAATTCCAAAACCCTATGGAAATGCCTTAACCACTCAAAGAGATACACCGTTCGTCTGTGGATGAGTGACAGTAACCATACCCAGAGCTTCAGTAAAGAAGAGGGATGTTCAGCCTGACACTGAAAATCAGGCAGGGACGCACGTTTACCCGAGCAGTATTCCCTCTGCGCCCCTTTGGGTCCATCTTTTTAAAACCCTGTTCTTCAGTAGAGACTAGGATAAACTACAACATGTAATAATAATGACAGTCACTGACTGCTAATGAGTGCTTCCAAGATGCTGAGCACCTTGCCAAAAGAGGTACCATATTTACACTGAAACTTCCTAACAACAATTGTAGGAAGCACCATCCCTACAAAAGGTAACTGAGAGGAAATCAAATCTCAAACAGGATTAGTGACTTGCCTGAGATTAGCCCACCAGTAAGTGGCAGAATTAGGATTCAGATTCAGATGGGTCTCCCTCCCGAGTCCAGGTGCCAGCCATCATCGTGTGGGCTCACTGATGACATTTCGCATTGACTCTGTGCTTTCCAGCTTACACAATGCTTCTCTGCTCCATCACTGGGGCTGTCCTCCCACCACCCTGTGAGATATGCCAGGTAAGCATTACTCTGTCCATTTTACAGACTCAGAAAGATAATAGGTGACGCAACCACCAGGGCTCAGAGCTTCACGCCCTGACATTCACAGTGCTGTCTTTTCATTATACACAGTCAAGCCCAGCTTGTGTTATGAATATATCTTCTCAGGAAGAAGCAGACAGCTGGTCACGAGCGTAGGTGGCAAATTCAGTCCCAGTTTTCATGGAGCAAAAGACTGTCCAGAGACCCAGCATTAGCTGCAGGGGTCATGAGAAAGCTAGACCGGAAGTAAGAGACATTGGCTTTGAATTTGTGACTTCTCTACCTACTTTCTGTGTGCCTATGAAGAAATCATGAAAAATCTCTGAAAACTTTTTAAAAGCTTCAGCAGCTCAGTGATGAGTTATGGGAATAAGAAAAGATATGACAGAGAAAGAAAAGTCAGAAAAAGGGATAACAAGGAACCTCATACCACCCACTCTTCATACTAGTTTCAGTATCCACTCATATGTGTTAAAAGACGCTTGCTCCTTGGAAGAAAAGCTATGAGCAACATAGGCAGCATATTAAAAAGCAGAGACATCACTTTGCTGACAAAGGTCCATATCATCAGAGCTATGGTTTTTCTAGTGATCATGTACGGATGTGAGAGCTGGAGCATGTAGAAGGCTGAGGGCCGAAGAATTGATGCTTTTGAATTGTGGTGCTGGAGAAGACGCTTGAGAATCCCTTGGACAGGAAGGAGATCAAACCAGTCAATCCTAAAGGAAATCAATCCTGAATAATTCATTGGAAGGACTAATGCTGAAACTCCAATATTTTGACCTCCTGATGTGAAGAGCTGACTCATTGGAAAAGACACTGATCTGGAAAAGATTGAAGGCAGGAGATGAAAGGTGCCAGAAGATGAGATGGTTTGATGGTATCACTGATTCAATGGACATGAACTTGGGCAAACTCTGGGAGACAGTGAAGGACAGGGAAGCCTGGCATGCTCCAGTCCATGGTGTCATAAAAAGTCAGACATGACTTAGCGATTGGACAACAACAACACAAGTGTTAACCAGAGGGTGGGGCTTCCTAGTTTCTCAAACCAAGGGTAGATTAAAAAGTGATCCAGCTCCAAAGTAGTCATGGTTATCACAGGGCAGAAATAGCATTATCATCTATTGTGTACTGGACCCTCCAATAAGGTGCTTCAAATCAATGTATATATTTAGTTTCATCCTTTTAGAGCACTGTGGGAGTGATACAAATGTCTGATCTTCCATTCAAGCTTAGTTGAGAGAAGTCAAGTTACCCAGCTAGACACAGACCTAGAGCTTCCAATGATCTCTTTTTCCATGAGAAACTCCATCAAGGTGGGGAGATAAAAGAAGCCTGTTGCTCACCCACCAGTGATGTGCTAAGTGGGCTCCCCGTGCTCTTGAGAGCCTCATGAGTACATCTCTTCCCAACTCTGCTTCCAGTCACTTCATGTTGACAGCTTGAAGCCAGTCACATGGGATTATTTCCCCAAGGAAATCACAAATGTTACAAAGCAGGGCTTCCCTTTCCACTAAGTGACTTCACCAGCCCATGACTGTCTGCTTCCCTCTTCATACCACTCACTGGAGAAGCCAAAGCCTGTATTTCTTTTCAGCCAAAGTGAATCTCCCAGCCAGCAACAGAGAAGTTACAAAGTACTAAACCACTACTTAATATTTCTTAGAGAAAAACTAAAGTTACTTTGATCAAAAATTGTCTTGACTTCAAAAGACTCTGTTCCCTTTCTGTCCTCACAGGATGGGTGGTGTTCATTACCCCCAGAGCCCTAGCAAAGCACTGAGTGTGCTGGGAACATTGTTATATAGGTTCTGTTTGGCCTCTTCAGACCTTACATTGAGTGCAGAATATCAGTCCCAGAACATAAAAGCATCAGCAGTGTCTTCTTCTCCATCCCAGCCTTAGGACTCAATGAAGAGAAGCTGTGAAAATGTCAGGCAGCAAAGACAAAAAGACACATCTTCACTTAATCTCCAAGAGATTCCTTTCTAGGGATCATGAGGAGGCCTCTCTCTCCAGCTTCCTGGAAATAAAGTAGTCTTTCCAGTGTTGATACGGAAGACTGTGTGTTTTATTCTGTGGTTGAAAGTAGGGAAATTCCTAGGAGGTCAGTCCCTCTTCCTCTTTTTAAGTCTCCATCTTCCTCTCAGTAGGATGATTCAACTAATCAAAAGAGGTCTTTACTTTCTCTTGCCTTTAAATTGCCCTTCACTCTCTGCACGCTGCCTGGCGCTCCTTAGGAGCTTGTCTCTGCAGCTTCTTTCTTAGACCTTCACAGCTCTTAGGATACAAGAAATTTTGCTAACGGCGTTTTTTTTTTTTTTGCAATTCCACAAGAGCGAAAAATAACAGCCTTTCATGTTTCTGCATTTGATAAAAATAAGTAAAAGTTTAAAAACAATACCAATGGGGACTTCCCTGGCAGTCCAGGGATTAAGACTCTATGCTTCCACGTAGGGGGCACAGGTTCTATCCCTGGTCTTTAAACTAAGATCCTGCATGTAGCCAAAAAGAAAACAAAAAACCTGAAAACCTAGCAACAAAAACCTGCCTCTTGTCTGCCCATTTTATTAGCCTTTCCTGTTACTCTTTTTGAGGATCACTTGTTTCTTCTGTTTGCTGCAAAGCTCTACAGTCCCTCTGTGGTCTTGAAATCTCCTTGTCTGGTTCAAAAGCTCCCAGTGTAGGTGACAGGGGCTGGGCAGGAGGGATTTGGGTGGGGGAGTTGGTGGAGTTCTCTGAGGGGAAACAGAGTAAAAACTTGAGCAAAAGCTGAGCTGGGGATAAATACCAATAAGAAGCCCAAGGCTCCTGCAACCAGACAGAGGATTGTCAATCATGACGTGAGCCCACACCTAAAATTTGAATATTTCCTTCTTTAGTGAAGAATAAAAATGAGATTAATTTAGGAAAAATACATGGATTTTAATTCTAGTCTAACCTTTCAACGAAACTTTGCTTTTCACTAAGCAAATATTTTCTGAGGGAAAAATTTTTCTCATGAACAGAACATGCTGCTAAAGAACAAAAATAAACAGTTAGTAAATGAAAAGGAACCACAACTGCCCCCCCACCCCCACCAAATAAACACAGAATCATTGAGGGTGGAACCCAGAAATCTTGGCCTTTGTTTTCTTTTTAAGTTGACCAAATGCAGCAATCAAGGTTCTCCAGAGAAACAGAATATGAGACTATATCTACCTACCTATCAAAAAGGGACAAACAAGGAGAAAGATTTATTTTTAACAGTTGGCTCATGTGTTCATAATGGGTTGGCAAGTCTGACATCTGCAAGGTAAGCTGGCAAACTGAGAATTCAGACAAGAGTTGGCTGTTCTTCACCTGGTTCATGACAAAGAACTCTTAAAACCCTAGTGATTTCCTGCGTGTTGGTGGTAACAGGAGCATCTTACGTATAGCTCCTAAACCCTTAGCATTTCTTGGATAATAGCAGTAGATGCAAACCTATAAAATTTTAGCAAAAGGACTCCAGGCATAGCTAAGTCATAAAACCTCATGACAGTAGGGTTTATCCCAGAAACACAAGGATAATTTAACATTTAAAAATCCATCAATGTAAAAAAAAAGAGAGAGAGAGAAGAATCAATCAATGTAAATTAACAGGCTACAGACTGTACAAAAAAGACCTTCATGACCCAGAATATCACGATGGTGTGATCACTCACCTGGAGCCAGACATCCGGGAATGTGAAGTCAAGTGGGCCTTAGAAAGCATCACCAGAAACAAAGCTAGTGGAGGTGATGAGATTCCAGTTGAGCTATTTCAAATCCTGAAAGTTGATGCTATGAAAGTGCAGCACTCAATACGCCAGCAAATTTGGAAAACTCAGCAGTGGCCACAGGACTGGAAAAGGCCAGTTTTCATTCCAATCCCAAAGAAAGGAAATGCCAAAAAATGCTCAAACTATGGCACAATTGCACTCATCTCACATGCTAGTAAAATAATGTTCAAAATTCTCCAAGCCAGGCTTCAGCAATATGTGAACCGTGAACTCCCTGATGTTTAGCTGGTTTTAGAAAAGGCAGAGGAACCAGAGATCAAATTGCCAACATCCACTGGATCATGGAAAAAGCAAGAGAGTTCCAGAAAAAACATCTATTTCTGCTTTATTGACTATGCCAAAGCCTTTGACTGTGTGGATCACAATAAACTGTGGAAAATTCTTCAAGAGGTGGGAATCCCAGACCACCTGACCTGCCTCTTGAGAAATCTGTATGCAGGCCAGGAAGCAACAGTTAGAACTGGACATGGAACAACAACCTGGTTTCAAATAGGAAAAGGAGTACGTCAAGGCTGTATATTGTCACCCTGCTTATTTAACTTCTATGCAGAGTACATCATGAGAAACGCTGGATTGGAAGAAGCACAAGCTGGAATCAAAATTGCCGGGAGAAATATCAATAACCTCAGATATGCAGATAACACCACCCTTACGGCAGAAAGTGAAGAGGAGCTAAAAAGCCTCTTGATGAAAGCGGAAGTGGAGAGTGAAAAAGTTGGCCTAAAGCTCAACATTCAGAAAACGAAGATCATGGCATCTGGTCCCATCACTTAATGGGAAATAGATGGGGAAACAGTGGAAACAGTGGCAGACTTTATTTTGGGGGGCTCCAGAATCACTGCAGATGGTGATTGCAGCCATGAATTTAAAAGATGCTTACTCCTTGGAAGGAAAGTTATGACCTACCTAGATAGCATATTCAAAAGCAGAGACGTTACTTTGCCAACAAAGGTCCGTCTAGTCAGTTCAGTTCAGTTCACTCAATCGTGTCTGACTCTTTGCAACCCCATGAATCACAGCATGCCAGGCCTCCCTGTCCATCACCAACTCCCGGAGTTCACTCAGACTCACATCCATCGAGTCAGTGATGACATCCAGCCATCTCATCCTCTGTCGTCCCCTTCTCATCCTGCCCTCAATCCCTCCCAGGATCAAAGTCTTCTCCAAGGAGTCAACTCTTCGCATGAGGTGGCCGAAGTACTGGAGTTTCAGCTTTAGCATCATTCCTTCCAAAGAAATCCCAGGGCTGATCTCCTTCAGAATGGACTGGTTGGATCTCCTTTGCAGTCCAAGGGACTCTCAAGAGTCTTCTCCAACACCACAGTTCAAAAGCATCAATTCTTCGGCACTCAGTCTTCTTCACAGTCCAACTCTCACATCCACACATGACCACAGGAAAAACCATAGCCTTGACTAGACGGACCTTAGTCAGCAAAGTAATGTCTCTGCTTTATAATATGCTATTTAGGTTGGTCATAACTTTTCTTCCAAGGAGTAAGCATCTTTTAATTTCGTGGCTGCAGTCACCATCTGCAGTGATTTTGGAGCCCCCCAAAATAAAGTCTGACACTGTTTCTACTGTTTCCCCATCTATTTCCCATGAAGTGATGGGACCAGATACCATGATCTTTGTTTTCTGAATGTTGAGATTTAAGCCAACTTTTTCACTCTCCTCTTTCACTTTCATCAAGAGGCTTTTTAGCTCCTCTTCACTTTCTGCCATAAGGGTGGTGTCATCTGCATATCTGAGGTTATTGAGATTTCTCCTGCAATCTTGATTCCAGCTTGTGTTTCTTCCAGTCCAGCATTTGTCATGATGTACTCTGCATATAAGTTAAATAAGCAGGGTAACAATATACAGCCTTGACATACTTCTTTTCCTGTTTGGAACCAGTCTGTTGTTCCATGCCCAGTTCTAACTGTTGCTTCCTGACCTGCATACAGATTTCTCAAGAGGCAGGTCAGGTGGTCTGGTATTCCCATCTCTTGAAGAATTTTCCACAGTTTATTGTGATCCACACAGTCAAAGGATTTGGCATAGTCAATAAAGCAGAAACAGATGTTTTTCTGGAACTCTCTTGATCTTTTGATGATCCAGCGGATGTTGGCAATTTGATATCTGGTTCCTCTGCCTTTTCTAAAATCAGCTTGAACATCTGGAAGTTCACGGTTCACGTATTGCTGAAGCCTGGCTTGGAGAATTTTGAGCACTACTTTACTAGCATGTGAGATGAGTGCAATTGTGTGGTAGTTTGAGCATTCTTTGGCATTGCCTTTCTTTGGGATTGGGAACTGGCCTTTTCCAGTCCTGTGGCCACTGCTGAGTTTTCCAAATTTGCTGGCGTATTGAGTGTAGCACTTTCAGGGCATCATCTTTCAGGATTTGAAATAGCTCCACTGGAATTCCATCACCTCCACTAGCTTTGTTCATAGTGATGCTTTCTAAGGCCTACTTGACTTCACCTCCTGGATGTCTGGCTCCAGGTGAGTGATCACACCATCGTGATTATCTGGTTCATGAAAATCTTTTTTGTACAGTTCTTCTGTGTTTTCTTGCCATCTCTTCTTAATATCTTCTGCTTCTGTAGGTCCATACCATTTCTGTCCTTTGTTTGGCCCATCTTTGCATGAAATGTTCCCTTGGTATCTCTAATTTTCTTGAAAAGATCTTTAGTCTTTCCCATTCTGTTCTCTTCTTCTGTTTCTTTGCATTGATCGCTGAAGAAGGCTTTCTTATCTCTTCTTGCTTTTCTTTGGAACTCTGCATTCAGATGCTTATATCTTTCCTTTTCTCCTTGGCTTTTCTTTTCCATCTAGTCAAGGCTATGGTTTTTCCTGTGGTCATGTATGGATGTGAGAGTTGGACTGTGAAGAAGGCTGAGCACAGAAGAATTGATGCTTTTGAACTGTGGTGTTGGAGAAAACTCTTGAGAGTCCCTTGGACTGCAAGAAGATCCAACCAATCCATTCCGAGTGAGATCAGCCCTGGGATTTCTTTGGAAGAAATGATGCTAAAGCTGAAACTCCAGTACTTTGGCCACCTCATGCGAAGAGTGGAGTCATTGGAAAAGACTCTGATGCTGGGAGGCATTGGGGGCAGGAGGAGAAGGGGACGGCAGAGGATGAGATGGCTGTATGGCATCACTGACTTGATGGATGTGAGTCTAAGTGAACTCCAGGAGTTGGTGATAGACAGGGAGGCCTGGCATGCAGCGATTCATGGGTTGCAAAGAGTCAGACACGACTGAGCGACTGAACTGAAACTGAACAGGCCAGCAAAAAATAAATTATATGATGTTTTCAATAGATCTAGGAAATAAGCATTTCATAGAATCTAATATCAATTTCTTACTTTAAAGCTGACATAAAACAAAGAATGGAAGGGAACTTTATAATTTATAAAAACATAAAAATACTTTTGAAAAGTCTCGATTAAGATAACTGGTTTTATTTAAAATATGTAAATTACAAATTTACTTCAAGAAACCAGTAGCTATAAAAGTACTTTAAATGTAGTCCATTATCTATTGTAACCACACTATTTCCTTAGTTAACTCTTCGAAACTTTCGGAGAAAAGCCCATTTTTATGTTATAAACTCTTAAAAAATAGGAAAACTAAGCAAACTTGCCAACTCAATCGAAAAGCCCTTTTCCACACAGTGCTTGTTACACACACACAAAAGCAGAAGAAGTAGGCCAACCTCACTCATGTTTATAGATTTCTCATATTAAATAAATATTAGCAAATCTAGCCTAGAGGTGTATTAGGGAAAAATCAATCATGCCCCGATAATTCAAGGATGCTTAACATTAGGAAATCTACTCTCATAAAGAGTTCAACTAGCTGATTAAAATATAAGAACAATATGACCACTTTAATAAAAAAGATGCTAGAAAGTAATAAAATTTAATATTTTGTATTTGCAGATCAATGAACTCAATAAGCTAGATGGATAAAATATTGATAAAAAACCTAAGCTAACATTTTCACAAGGTAAAACATTCCTAAAATCATTTTATAAGATAATTAAGAATGCCAACTGTTACACTTGCTAATCAACAGTGAACTGGAGAATGAGTAAATGAATTAAGAATGGAAAGAATGAAGTGCATTGTCAGTGAAAAGAAGATATAAAGCTGTCCTTTACATAGAAATGGAATGAAAAACAATGGCCAGCTATTATTACTAATAGGAAAGCTCCAAGAGTTGGTTAATACCAACAAATGGCTAAAATAGCCAACTAGAAAATGACATGGTGGGGAAAAAGAACACAAAATACAATTTAAAAAAAAAGAAAAAAAATGGAGTAAAAAATATCAGCAATAAATACACAAAACAGGAAAGAAATAATTTTAAAATTTTTTACAAGCTCAATAACCCCAAATGCAAGGAAAGACAGGTCATTTTCCTGCCTGGAAAGACTTAAAGATGTCAGTTTTATTTAAATCAATCCATAAATCAATCACTTCCAAAAAAACCTCGATTTATGACTAAAATTATGAAAAATATAAAAATTGCAGGAATGAAAAAGATCTTTTTATAAAACAATGAGAGGATTTAGAATTGTCAAATATAAAGACATTGACAAATAGAGCAATAGAACAGATTGGTGAGTACAGAAGCAGATCCATATTGCGCTCTATTAATCCATCGTGTAGACGGTATGTGCTTCCCTAGATTCAATCAAGCCGACCTACTCCCCATGTCTGAGTTTCTTGCTAAGTGGAGACTCTGGGGCCCCCAACCATCACTTATCCTCTGGTACTGCTGGGTATCTCATTTTCCCTGAGAGGCTTAAGGCTGGGTTCCAGTATTGCATCATTGTATCTGCTGCAATGGGGTCCGAGTCACTTCAGTGCCCAGGTCTGACCCTAACATATCCATAGTTGCTCTGACTACATATCCATAGTTGCTGTGACTTCCTCGGAAGCAGGGAGAGAGGGGCAATTGTGTGAAAAACTAATAAACAGAAACCTCAGTTAAATAGAACTGAGAAACAAGAAGGGGTAGCTCTCATGTCCTACAATGATAGCAGAGCCCAACAGGAAGAAGAAAGATTTCCTTCTTTTTCCTGGCAAAACTTCAGCCATAAGAGAGGATCACAACTCAGCCAATGAAAAGCCATGAGCTCTTTGATTACTACAACCATCCCAACTTCCTTTGTCCTTCTATAAAAGAATGCCCCTTGCATGGGGGCTTGCAAGGGGCTCACTGTGGTTGCAGACCTTGAATTACAATTTTTCCTGAGCCTGAATAAACCCATTTTTTGCTGAAGAAATAATTGGCAGTCAGTTTGTTTTAGGTCAACAGTGGTTAATAACTGGAAAATGCTTCAAAGTTAATTATATTGGGGCAAAATTTGACCAATGAGCAATAGATAGGGGACAAGATGAAGAAAGAAGCCTATATATAAATTTCTTGTTCCTCCTCCTGACCCCTTTCAACAGAGTACAGCAAGACAGACTAATTCCACATGGCCTTGCCAGACCTAAAGGACTCAGAAATTAGCTTTTCCTTTTGGAGGCTGGGTTAGTAATCAACCACTTTGTATTTACTTCCTCTCCTTTACTCTCTCACACCTTTTTATTTCCCCACATTCTGTGGGCACTGACTTGCATCCTGTACTAAATCATTTTCATATAATCTTTGCTTTAAGCTGTGTTTTCGAGGGAACTCAAGTGAAGACACAAACATAAGAATATGGAAATTTTGCTTACAACAATCACAGTATTTCACGTAGTTTGGATAATATTGACTATTTATAATTGAGTGCTGACAACTGGCTGTTAATTTTAGAAAAATAAGCTTCCTGCTTTACCCAAAAATAAGTTTGATATGAATTAAATATGCAGATACAAAAGACAAAACTATAGGGCACAAGGGGAAAATATAGAAAAATATTTCTCATGCTACTCCAGATAGAGAGGGGGTTTTGTTTGTTTTTTAGCAACACAAAATCCAGACATCATAAAGAACAGGATTTAACCCCCACGCACCCAAATGTAAAGCTTTTGTAAGAAAAAAGACAATGTGGAGAAGGTTAAAAGACAAGGAAATGACTAAGAGAATATATTTATAAAATCAGAAAAAGCACCTGCAAATTAATATGACTAATACAGATATCCTAATTGATAAGTCAGTCCATAGCTGAGGGTCAGTCAGGAAACCAGAAACACATTAGATATTTCATGTGCTGTGCTTAGTCGCTCAGTTGTGTCCAACTCTTTGTGACCCCATGGACTGTAGCCTGCCAGGCTCCTCTGCATATGGGGGACTTAATATAGGAACATGATAATCCTAGTGTTAGAGGGTTGAAGGAAAAAAGAGGTAACCTAGATAAAATAACTGTAGGAAAAAGTTTGTCTCCTCTAGTGCTGGGGGAACAAGAACATAAAGAGGTTCAGAATCTGACATTGTTGGGGGGTTATGGGACTTGTTCTAAGGTGGCTGCAAGAAGCTGGCAGCTGGAACTAATTGCCATTGGTAGAGCAAGACCAATTGCCACAGGAAGCCAGCCCCTTCTCTCTCTCTCATTTTTCCACCTCCCTCTAATATAGACACCCTCCTGCTGACAGAGCCAAGAAAGTGAGGATGACAGAGAATTCTGGTTTTCAGAGTTCCAGCTTCAGCACAATAGAACAGAATGCAAAAGGATGGATTCGGAGTTGAGATAAACACAACAGGTCAATAACCAGCAGAGTTATGAATAATCAAATTTCTTAAAGAAGTCAAATGGCCAAAAAGATAATGAAGTTGGTTTTTCCTTACTAGTGGCCAAGCAAATGCAAAGGTAAACGATGATACCATTTTTCTACTGACAACTTATGAAAATATAGACTGATAACACCCAGGGTTGACGAAGCTGGGGGAAATAGGTCACCTCTTAGATTTTAATGTGGGTGCAAAATGCCCTCACCCTTTGGAGGCATTGGCAGCATCCGTCAAAGTTAAAAACAGGCCTACTCTTCAGACTGATGCTCCAATACATTGGCCACGTACTGTGAAGAGCTGACTCATTGGAAAAGACCCTGGTTCTGGGAAAGACTGAAGGCAGGAAGAGAAGGGGACATCAGAGGACAAGATGATTGGAAGGTGTCACCAACTCAATGGACATGAGTTTGAGCAAACTCCAGGAGATGGTGAAGGACAGGGAAGCCTGGTGTGCTGCCATCCATGGGATCACAAAAAGTCAGACACAACTCAGCTACTGAATAACAGCTCTTCAGACTGGGAAATACTGGTCATGTGCACAAAAATGCAGCAACCTTTATAAAAGTAAAAATAGCAACAACAACAACAACCCCTAAATGTTCTTCTGTTGAAGAAGGCTACAACCTCCAAAGCATAAATAGCAATTACTTTCAGAAGGGAATAGAATTGGGAGGATAGAATATGGGAAAAGGGAAGCTTTTACTTTTTAATCTATATACATATCTACTGTATATATCTGTATACATAGCTACTTAAAAAGTTTTATAAGAATACAGAACCACACTGTATAATTAGAGATGACTCTTTAGTACTAAAATAATTCTTTTTAAGAGTTTAATTATATTTAATGTTTTTATTTAAAATAACATTAGCAATAAATTGCTAAATTTGCAATCGAGTATTTTTTTCCTAGGACAGATCCTCTTGAATGAGAGAGAGAAGAGACTCTATAGTCTGTGCTGTGGCTCCCTATCCCTGGGTGTGCCCACAAGGGAGGTGTCATGAGGCACCACCTGTCCTCTGTCTGATGGAGGAAAATGACCCGAGGACTGTTGTATGCCACTTCCAAGAATCAGAATTTCTACAAGTCTCAGTCTTTGTTTTCTTTTTAACTTCAAGGTTCAGAAAGCCATTTCTCACTGTCCCCATCTCTGAGAATTATCTTCAGAGTATTGGACATATTGAAAAACTATGAAAAGTAGAGAAGGACTAAGTGGCATACAGTTGAACTGCAGAGGTGATACAGCACAAATACTACAGAGAAACTCCAAGGCAAGAAACCTCAAAGGCCAGCTTTCCGTTGTTCATGTTACTTTCTTTCAAAAGCTCTCCAGTGATTTTTTCCCCTCAGATCCGGAACTGAAGACCTTGTTCCTAACTTTCCTATTTAGATCATTAAGGTTTATCTATTTCAAATACTTAAAGATTAAGTAAAAACCCCTATCACTCCTGCTCCTTTAATTCAAGAACAAGAAAACAATTTTAACTCAAAACCCTCTCCTGAAATCAAACATATGGTCCACAAATTGGGTTTCTCAGAAAGATATAAATGAGTAGAGGGAAGAGGTTGTGGCATCACACATACTGGGATGAAAATCTTGCTCACTACCATGGCTACCACAATGTGGTTAAGAAGAAAAGAGAAAGAACGTGACAGAAAGAGAAAGCCAACACAGCCTTTTCTTTCTATCCAAAGATAAAGCAAGGTAAGAGCCCATAATACAACCCCTCAGATTCTTACTCTTAATGATCTCCAATCCTCTTGTTCCTGCATCACATGGAAGCAATGTACAATAGAGACAAGAGCACTGACTTGGAGGGGGATAGGGCTTGGGGTCCTGGACTTATTTTTAGGAAGCATGACTTTGGATACTTCACTTAACCTTTCTGAGAGATTTAGTTTCCTCGTTTATAAAATGAGAACCATACCTGTCATTTCAGATCACAAAGTATTATATCTGTATATTAAAGCCACAAGGAGAAGGCAATGGCACCCCACTCCAGTACTCTTGCCTGGAGAATCCCAGGGATGGGGGAGCCTGGTGGGCTGCCATCTATGGGGTCGCTAAGAGTCAGACACGACTGAGCAACTTCACTTTCACTTTTCACTTTCATGCATTGGAGAAGGCAGTGGTACCCCACTCCAGTACTCTTGCCTGGAGAATCCCAGGGATGGGGAAGCCTGGTAGGCTGCCGTCTATGGGGTCTCACAGAGTCGGACACGACTGAGGTGACACAGCAGCAAAGCCGCAAGGCTTAAAATGTTTCTTCACTAGCCATTGCTGTCACTTCTTTGCCAGGGTCTTAGTAACTGAGTTACCTCATCATTTGAGCTAAATGTCTGTTCACCAAGATTGATCATCCACCAGTAGAGCTGAAGTTATGACCTCAAAATGGTTCACAGTTTTCCATCCCTTGAAAACCAGGATAGGCTATTCAAGCTACTCATAACTAATAATTCCAATGTAAAAATTCCCAATCCTTTAAAGCTAAGCATCTTGCTGCAAAACATTTCTTGAAAGGAGGTCTTGTTGGTATTAGAATGTTTCAAATGTAAAATTCCTAAGTTTGTTCCTCACACACTAATCTCATGAAATGCTTAAGGAGGGGGTGGGGTGGAAGGGGAGATAATTCTAATTAAGTTTGGGAATAATCCACACTAATTCCCTCCCTTTGAGGTTCACAATAAATGCTAGCATAGAAGTAGACACTTGTGTAACTTTCAACTCAAGAGTTCCAAATTTGACTAAGGAGACTATCTGATGTATTGGATCCCTGAGTAGTGGAACTAAGATAAGGATTTGAATGAAAATAGTTTATTAAGGAAGTGAGAAATGAAATGGGATGGAGAAGGAAACAAATATTGAGCATGTTTAATGAGCATGTTACCTCTATTGATGCCTCTAGGGACTTCTAGATGACAGTCTTGAACATACCTCAGAGTTGTGCCACCTAAGAATCAAAGAAGCTGAGGTTTTCATCTACCAACTCCCTTCCATCCTTAGCCAAAGGCTAATCCCAGGGCCATCAACTTCTGCAGCACCTTATGTCCTACAGCAGGTGTGAGTTCAGAGAAAGCCCTTGGGTAAAGACTAGAAGCTTGCAAGAGGAAGCCAGCAGAGCTCCTGGAACAGCATCTGCCAAGAAGAGATTAGTGGCCACTGCCAGCATCCCATACATTGCATGACAAGGTGACATCAGCACTTTGTGGGACTAAAATCCCATGGCCCACACTGTGACCTAGGGGAACAGTTTTGGAGAACAGTGAATTCTGATGATGGGTTTCCTAGGTGGCTCAGTGGTAAGGAATCAGCCTGCCAAGCAGGAGACATGGGTTTGATCCCTAGCTGGGGGAGATCCCCTAGAGAAGGAAATGTCAATCCACTCCAGTATTCTTGCCTGGGAAATCCCACAGACAGAAGAGTCTGGCAGGCTACAGTCCGTGGGGTCGCATGAGAGTCAGTTGGACATGACTTAGTGACTAAACAGCAACATGTCTGATGACACCCATTTGGGTGGCTCCTTTTTCTATTAGGCTAAAGGTTGAGGAGAAGGAGAATGGTAAGATGAAGAAAATAGAGGGCACCAAATATGCCAGAAAATTCTGTTGCTCCTCTATCCTCCAATTGAACCTGGTCTCATTTCTATCAAGACTTATTACAATGACTATGACCTTTAACTTGTTTCCCTCTCACCAAAACACGTGCCATGTTCTAGGCTCATAACATTAACTCCAATAAGCTATATTCTATCTTCCACATTCTATAACAGAAAAAGCAAAAGAGACAGAAGCATTTTTCTTAAGTAAGGCTAAGAAACTGGATCCATCAGGACCTCATCCCCTAGGCTGCTGCTGCTGCTGCTGCTGAAGTAGCTTCAGTCGGGTCTCACTTTGTGTGACCCTATGGACAGCAACCCACCAGGCTCCTCTGTCCACGGGATTCTCTAGGCAAGAATACTGGAGTGGGTTGCATTTCCTTCTCCTCATCACCTAGGATTCATATTTTAAAGATTTGGGTCTTCAAAGTAACAGCTAGTCTAGAAAATGACAGCACTCACCATTCAGAGGAACCATCACTTATCAAGTCAGTACTACTGGGTCTGTACAAAAACATAAAATCACCCATTGATATTTAAACCCGCTGGAACAACTCAAAGGGAAGAAGGTGGGAGAGGTGGGCAGATACAACCCTAACATGAGAACATTGGTACCAGGCTGAAAGTTCAGCAGTAATTTGCCAAGAATAGATCAATAATGATTTAATTGTTTAACATCCTCTGAACCATGAAGTTACAATTGAATTACAGAAGTAAAACCTGGACATTTTCCTTGGACATTGGTGATAAACCAGCAGCTTTCCAGCTACCCTATTTCTCATTATACACAATCTTTTGACCCAGTTAAATACGGAGGTCCAGCAGATTATGAGGCATATTAGATTTCAAATAGACAAGCTTAACAAGAAGATGTCACCACTTTGTACCTACATAATTCAGTTCATTCATTCATTTAGGAAATATATGACTGCCGCCTATGTGTCAACACAAGACGAAATCATTGTGTTCAAGGAGCTTACATTCTCTTGAAAGTAATGGAGACAATTATCCTTCTATGCTAAGTGCCATAATAAAAGATTTCTGCATGGGCTGGAAGAGAACATAAGTCAGGCGTCCACCAGTCCTTAGGGGTGAGTCAGGATTTCTAAGAGGAGATATTAAGGTGAGGAAGACTTTTAAAGTGTGATAAGAAAACTGCTGAAGCGGTTAGAACGAAGGCACTATCCAGTTGATACACATCAGAGAATCCCCAAAACAGGATAACTCTGGTCAAAGCACGGCTGGAGTTCTCTGCAAGGATGAGTAGCAGAGCTAGGGCTGTCTGTGTCGAATTTGTCCTTAACTGGCACAAAACCTTCAGTTAGAACAGTGGGCACTAGTTTTCATGCCTTTTGTCTTCCAGTTCCTGAGAACACTGCTGTTCTGATAAATGTCAGAACATTACTTTCAAAAATGGTTTAAGCAAGTCTTGCAGTTTATTCAATTAGTTAACGATCAGGAGCAGGGAAAATAACCAAAAAGGAAAAAGGTGGAAAGAGGAAAAGTAGAGAAAAAAGGCAAGGGTTGAAGTCAAGAGAAACTAGAGATCCTCTGTAACATCTAATTTTCTCCTTTTCCAAAAAAAGACTCTTATTAAGGTTATGGGCCTCTTTTTCTTCACCTTTAAAGAGAAAACAGCATGGGGATATCTATACCTACAAAATGCTTAGTTAGGTTTCCTGAGGGTTCAGCAGGGGGTGGTTTCATAGAATCCTCCAGTCAATGAATACTCACTCAAGCCTTCAATGTTTGCGTGAAAGCCACTATGCTAATATTCAAATGTTGAAAGAAAGACTTTCAAAAGAACTGGTGTGATCTTGTGATATTTGCATTTGACCTTGGGCAGCTAATGTTGGCTGCCCTCTTGGGAATTTCTTCTTTCAACCCATAAGTGTTTTATCTGAGAGGAACAAATTGGTAAATATGTTTACACTGAAATATGAATAAATACATAACACATATTAATATTTTATTAATAAGCCTTAAGATCTGCTAGAATGAGCATGATATGTGGCAGGTTCTGCCAGCTGAGATGAAAGACTCAAACATGGTTTGATATTCTCAGAAGCAAGACACAGACTATACTCAAGCTGTTGTTTCTAACACTGTGAATAATCACAAATACAACTACACATACTGATGACAAGATTTCTGAGCAAAGGAGACAGTAAAAAATTTCCACAATTCAATTGCTTTGCCAATGGTAATTTTTATGTTGAAAGAGATTAGAAACCAAGACATTCTCTTGAACAAATCACTCCACCTCAGTGTCTTCACTGAACTATGTGGATATTGAAAGCAATTGTTTTTGTTGTTTAGTCACAAAGTCATGACTGACTCTTTGAGACCCCATGGACTGTAGCCCCTCCAGGCTCCTCTGTCCATAGGATTTTCCAGGTAAGAATACTGGAGTGGGTTGCTATTTCCTTCTCCAAGGGATCTTTTCTACTCAGGAATCGAACCCAAGTCTCCTGCATCGGCAGGTGGAGTCTTTACCACTGAGCCACCAGGGAAGCCCTGAAGGGGATCATGGCTATGGTAATTCCTTCTTAAACATTTCAACATTGTATGTTGGCTCTTGTGCCAGATAGCTGATGGAGACTGTTTCAGCTCCGGACCTCCCTGATTGATTTCACAAATTCCTTACTGCATGTTGGCTTATTCCCCATTTTATGACATTTGAAAGTCTCACCTGAGGGCCAAAAATTGTGATGTAGGGAGGAGAAACACAGAAAGGGGGAAATGTAACCCATTTCTCATGAAAAAGTTCTTCCAGGCCCAGAGACTTAGGTATCCTTGGGTATCAGAGAAAGAAAGCCTACAGTTTTACTGTTTATAGCAGAATCATGGAGAAGGAAGATGGATTACAACAGGAGATGTCCCAGAAACGAAGCAAACCAGCCTGGTAGGAGCTCAAATAACTGGTTTTGTATTGGAAAACTAAAGGACACAAAAGCTAAGAAAAGACAGCAATTATAAAAAGTATTTGATAAGCTGAAAAGCCTCACAATACAACCTATTGTAACTCTTTCTGTGAGTGCTCAGCTGTGTCTGACTCTTTTGAGACCCCATGGCCTATAGCCTGCCAGGCTCCTCTGTCCATGGAATCCTTCAGGCAAGAATACTGAAATGGGTAGCCATTCCCTTCTCCAGGGGATCATCCTGACCCAGGAATTCAACCAAGGTCTCCTGAATTGGTAGGTGGATTCTTTACCATCTGAGCCACCAGGGAAGTTTCTGGAAAGTAACTTTTTCTAGACCTTTGTATATAGATCCCACTATAATTCCCAGCCTGGTGATTCCAATAGACTTACTAACACCATACGTGGTCCTAGAGAACCCATTGCATCTCAAATACAGAGGAATACCCACTGTGCCTGTTTCCTGATAAGGCAAGCAATATTTTTCATTCACACAAGTTGTGTGTGTGTGAGTGTGTGTATGTAATCTGCTATACCAGGCATTATGAGATATTTCCAGGTCTCAATTTCTATCATTTCTATAAGATTCAGAACTTAACAAATTCACAACAGAACCCAAAAAACTGACCCATCCAGACCACTAAATTGCTTCCCTGCATCATATACTCCAAGATTTCTTAACCTGACAATTCTAAAACTCACATCCCTATCACACTTAGATTCCCCCAAATAAAGTAATCTATGGCACACTGGTTAAGTTTTGGATATCATTTATAGAATGTACAGAGCAAAAAAAAAAAAAAAAAAAAAAAAGGAAATTAATTAATTTAAGGAAATTAAGTCAGATTCCAGCCACCAGCAGAACATGTTTTATGCAGTATTTTAATAATTTTCCTGTTAATTAATGCTTGTTCTTCTACTTTTAATGAAATAAAGAAGTTCTAAAAGTTTTAATTTCTTGCAGAGGAAGTGCGTCATGTTCTGGAGATTTGGCTGCAGTAATGCGCTTACTAAACTTTTTTCTCATGCATAAAAAGCTTCCAGCATGAAGAAGTTTTAACAGAGGAAGTCCTTAGGGATAGAAAAAGTAGAACATTCAGTCTGAGTATCTAAGGAAAAAATTTAGTTAGAAACTGCCTAGGAGAATTAAGACAAATATGAAATGCTTAAGTCCCCCTATAGTATTTTTAAAATAAACAAAATCAGCCTAAAATGACCCAGGCTTCACAGGTAGTTCAGTGGTAAAGAATCTGTCTGCCAAACATGGGTTCATTCTCTGGGTCAGGAAGATGCCCTGGAGAAGGAAATGGCAACCCACTCCAGGATTCTTGCCTGGGAAATCCCATGGCCAGAGAAGCCTGGCGGGCTACTGTCCATGAAGTCACAAAGGATACATGCCTTAGCAACTACACAACAGCAAAAATGATCTAGTTAGACACCTATTCCACCCAGGATTGCTCATTAGTGTGTGACTTTATATCTAGTAGATGGACTAGCTAGTTTATAAATGGCTGCACCATGAGTTAAGAGACATAGGTTCTTTGCTCTGACAGTAACTAGTATGTGATTCTGAAAAGCACACAGCCTCCCTGGACCTCCATATTCTCATTTAAGAAATAGGAATGGTAAAGCATGTCCTGACTACTAGTTGAGAAATGAAACAACATATATAAAAATGCTCCAGTATTTTAAAATGTCATTTCATTTTCATGAACTTCCATGCACCACCTGTCTAATCTAATAAGCCAGAAAGTCAGAATCAGGTCTGTGCCTAGAAATGGTATCTGCAATAGAGCTTGTGGTCAACTCCCCACCATTCACTTCATACCAAACAACTGACATGAAACTAAGCCAATCACACTAACCCATCCCCTTGCCAGGGGTTCAGGAATGGGAAGCAAATTGGGCACATTTGGGCCCAAGACATATAGGGAGATGCATTGGAGAAGGAAATGACAACCCACTCCAGTGTTCTTGCCTGAAGAATCCCAGGCACGGTGGAGCCTGGTGGGCTGCTGTCTATGGGGTCGCACAGAGTCTGACACAACTGAAGCAATTTAGCAGCAGCAGCATATAAGGAGAGGCAGACTCAGGAATAAGAAAAAAAAAAACTGGTCCATCCCCCCTGTTAGACATACATAAAGAAGTACATTGTACCAGCTGATGCTGGTGGCCACTTTGGTTTCATTCCATAAGGTGAAGCAGAGACAAAAGGTGGAATATTTGTAAGGAACCTGTCCACATGAGTACTGGCTGAGGAGCAACTTCCTGAGTTCAAATCCTGGCTCTGTCACCAGCTACCAATGTAATTATGGCAAGTTACATAATGCCACTAGCCCTCAGGATCTACAATACTGGAATAAAAATAATACTTTCCCAACAAAGAGTCAGACATGACTGAGCAACTGAACTGAACATAGGGTTGTTATGAGGATTCAGTAATAATTTTAGGGCTGTCAGTGTCTGGCATATTTTAGGCACTATATAAGCATTAATAAATGATTTAGAAATTATTTACTTCTATACTTAATTATTATTTTAAATAGTCTAGGTTAGATTTTTGTTATTTGGTCCCAAAAGCAAACAAAATAAGACTGTTTTTCTTAGTTCTCTCAGCTACTCTTAATTATAATTTCAAAAATCAATGGTGTATCACTGCTATATTTAAAATGGTTAGCCAACAAGAATCTACCGAATAGCACAGGGAACTCTGCTCAACGTTATGTGGCAGCCTGGACGCGAGGGGACTTTGTGGGGAGAATGGATACATGTGTAAGCATGGCTGAGTGATTCTGCTGTGCACTTGAAACTATCACAACACTGTCAAATGACGGTACTCTAATGCAAAATTAAAAGTTAAAAAAAAATCCATGGTCTATCAAAAGTAAATTTTAGTAATGCTAATTACACAGCAGGATGACTTAGCCATACATATACATGTATCCAGTTCAAGGTCAGGAGGGGCGACCTTGTCCAAGGTAAGGGGCAGCAGCTGCACTTTGCTGGAACAGCCAAGAAGAGATACCCCACGTCCAAGGTAAGAGAAACCCAAGTAAGACAGTAGGTATTGCGAGAGGACATCAGAGGGAAGACACACTGAAACCATAATCACAGAAAATTAGTCAATCTAACCATATGGACCACAGCCTTGTCTAACTCAATGAAACTAAGCCATGCCCTGTGGGGCCACCCAAGATGGGCGGGTCATGGTGGAGAGGTCTGACAGAATGTGGTCCACTGGAGAACGGAATGGCAAACCACTTCAGTATTCTTGCCTTGAGAACCCCATGAACAGTATGAAAAGGCAAAATTATAGGATACTGAAAGAGGAACTCCCCAGGTCGGTAGGTGACAATATGCTATTGCAGATCAGTGGAGAAATAACTCCAGAAAGAATGAAGGGATGGAGCCAAAGCAAAAACAATACCCAGTTGTGGATGTGACTGGTGATAGAAGCAAGGTCTGATGCTGTAAGAGCAATATTGCATAGGAATCTGGAATGTCAGGTCCATGAATCAAGGCAAATTGGAAGTGGTCAAACAAGAGATTGCAAGGGTGAACGTCGTCATTGTAGGAATCAATGAACTAAAATGGACTGGAATGGATGAATTTAACTCAGGTAACCATTATATCTACTACTGTGGGGAGGAATCCCTTAGAAGAAATGGAGTAGCCATTATGGTCAACAAAACAGTCTGAAATGCAGTACTTGGATGCAATCTCAAAAATGACAGAATGATCTCTGTTTGTTTCCAAGGCAAACCATTCAATGTCACAGTGATCCAAGTCTATGCCCCAAACAGTAATGCTGAAGAAACTGAAGTTGAATGGTTCTATGAAGACTTACAAGAGCTTTTAGAACTAAGACCCACGAAAGATGTCCTTTTCATTATAGGGGACTGGAATGCAAAAGTAGGAAGTCAAGAAACACCTGGGGTAACAGGCAAATTTGGCCTTGGAATACAGAATGAGGTAGGGCAAAGGCTAATAAAGTTTTGCCAAGAAAATGCACTGGTCATAACAAGCACCCTCTTCCAACAACACAAGAGAAGACTCTACACATGGACATCACCAGATGGTCAACACCGAAATCAGATTGATTATGTTCTTTGCAGCCAAAGATGGAGAAGCTCTATACAGTCAGCAAAAACAAGACCAGGAGCTGACTGTGACTCAGATCATGAACTCCTTATTACCAAATTCAGACTTAAATTGAAGAAAGTAGGGAAAACCACTAGACCATTCAGGTATGACCTAAATCAAATCCCTTATGATTATACAGTAGAAGTGAGAAATATACTTAAGGGCCTAGATCTGATAGAGTGCCTGATGAACTACGGAATGAGGTTCGCAACACTGTACAGGAGACAGGGATCAAGACCATCCCCATGGAAAAGAAATGCAAGAAAGCAAAATGGCTGTCTGGGGAGGCCTTACAAATAGCTGTGAAAAGAAGAGAAGCGAAAAGCAAAGAAGAAAAGGAAAGATATAAGCATCTGAATGCAGAGTTCCAAAGAATAGCAAGGAGAGATAAGAAAGCCTTCCTCAGCCATCAATGCAAAGAAATAGAGGCAAACAACAGAATGGGAAAGACTAGAGATCTCTTCAAGAAAATTAGCGATACCAAGGGAACATTTCATGCAAAGATGGGCTCGATAAAGGACAGAAATGGTAGGGACCTAACAGAAGCAGAAGATATTAAAAAGAGGTGGCAAGAATACACAGAAGAACTGTACAAAAAAGATCTTCACGAACCAGATAATCACGATGGTATGATCACTCACCTGGAGCCAGACATCCTGGAATGTGAAGTGGGCCTTAGAAAGCATCACTACGAACAAACCTAGTGGAGGTGATGGAATTCCAGTTGAGCTATTTCAAATCCTGAAAGATGATGCTGTGAAAGTACTGCACTCAATATGATGATGGACAGGGAGGCCTGGTGAGCTGCAATTCATGGGGTCACAAAGAGTCAGACACAACTGACAACTGAACTGAACTGATACATACATACATACATACTTGTTAGTCAGTGATAAAAAGCAAATTTAACACTATCTTGATATCAACACTATGCTTGCATACTTTGCCACAGTTAGACATGTGCTGTGCAACAAACATTTTCCCTCTCTGGATCTTGGTTTCTTGAAAAATGACTGGACTTAAACCTAATACCACACAGGGATCTGAGAGTCGCCTGGGTTTGCCTATACAAGCGTGTTGTCCATGGGTGCCAAAGGCTGCACACTAGTTCTGAACCTCCACAAGGAATTCACCAGACAGGAAACCTAACTTAAGGCCAGGTTTGCCAATCCTCGCCCATCATCTGGCTCATGGAAAAGACCAGCTTTTCGGAACACTGTCTTTTGTGCTAGAGATTAACTAAGATGCCCAGCATGCCTATTACCTTGTCTCCCTGGACACCCAGCTGGACTACGTATTTCCATTTCCCTTGCTTTAGGTGGGATATGTAGTTGAGTTTAACCAATGGGATGTGGGCAGGGATGAAGTAACTCAGTACCAAGCCTGACTAATAAAAGCCTCCCACATTTGATATCCCATCCTCTTTCTTCATCCTCTTCCAAATGAAGATTCTGAGGGCCTAGAGAGGGTGAAGTCACAGCATGAAAAGAGCATGAGTCCTTCACCAGAGAAAGGTGAACTGTCCAGAAACAACTGCATTAAACAGTCATACAAAGCAGCAATGAACTTCTATTTGTGCTAACTTCCTGAGAAGTTGAGGCTTATCTACTAAAACAGCTCATGTTCCCTTAACAAACTTCAGTTCCAAAGACAAACAAACAAACAAACAAACTTCAGTTCAGTCACTCAGTCATGTCCAACTCTTTGTGACCCCCATGGACTGCAGCATGCCAGGCTTCCCTGTCCATCACCAACTCCTGGAGCTTCTAACAAGCTTAAACATAAAAGGAAATGTATTGACTCACATAAATGGAAGGTTCATGAAGCATTTGTGCTTCAGGAATGGCTGCATCTTGGGGCTTGAATAATGTTATTGTGGCTGGTCTCTGTCTTTCTGTGCCGTGTTTTCTTTGATGTTGTCTTTATTCAAAGATAGACATTTGTGTCATGGTTCACTATCAGTTCAGTCACTCAGTCATGTCCAACTCTTCGCAGCTCCATGGACTGCAGCATGCCAGACCTCCCTGTCGTGGATGTCATCACCAGCTCCCAGAGTTTGCTCAAACTCATGTCCATCAAGTTGGTAATGACATCCAACCATCTCTTCCTCTGTTGTCCCCTTCTCCTCCTGCCTTCAATCTTTCCCAGCATCAGGGTCTTTTCCAATGATTTAGTTCTACCCATTAGGTGGCCAAAATATTGGCGTTTCAACTTCAGCATCAGTCCTTCAAATGCCTATTCAGGACTGATTTCCTTTAGGATCGACTGGCTGGATCTCCTTGCAGTCCAAGGGACTCTCAAGAGTCTTTTCCAACACCATAGTTCAAAAGCATCAGTCTTCAGTGCTCAGCCTTCTTTATAGTCCAACTTTCACATCCATACATGACTAGTGGAAAAACCGTAGCTTTGACTAGATGGACCTCTGTCAGCAAAGTAATGTCTCTGCTTTTTAACATGTTGTCTAGATTGGTCATAACTCTTCTTCCAAGGAGCAAGCATCTTTTAATTTCATGGCTGCAGTCACCATCTGCAGTGATTTTGGAGACCCCTAAAAATAAAGTCTGACACTACTTCCATGTTTCCCAACCTGAAAGAAAAGTCATGTCCCTTAGAAAGACCAACAAATTCAGAAAGAAACTTAACACATTATTCACTGGAGACATGTAAATACTTATTTTGTTACCCCCAGAGATGCATCAATAAATTTCTAAAGTGATACAATTAACATTACTATGCAAAGTTGTTAGAGCTTAAAATTGATCGAGGGTTCATTATACAACTTATTATTGTCATTATTCTTTCACATTTTTCCCGGTTAGGTTTTTGTTCCAACCCTCTATATTATAAATGCAAAATTTTCAAAAAATGACACATCATGAAATTTTGAGTGAAGAATGTTTTAGTTTATTAAATGCAGTTGCTTTCTCTTAACTGTCTGAGTGACATATATACTAGCATCTCAGAGGATGACAGTGCTTCAGAATACAGCTCTGATTCAGAAAATGTGAATAGTAGACCTACAAAAAAGACAAAAAACCTTAGGGTTGATTCTGAACTAGAAAGTGAAAATGAAACCCTTGGTGTGGAGAATGCGCCTTTACCTCTACAGAAGAGTGGATTCAAGACAACATTTCATGGGGGAGCCTGGTGGGCTGCCGTCTATGGGGTCGCACAGAGTCGGACACGACTGAAGTGACTTAGCTTAGCTTAGCTTAGGAGACTTTACAGGAGTGTCGGGTGTAGCTATTGAATGTAATAACCCTCAAAGTGTTAGTGAAATAACAGAAGTAATTTGCCGCCAGCCAAAATAAAAATTGCTGGCTACAGGAGTTAGCTTCTGGAAAAATCCTCCAGTCAATGATGAGCTAATGTTGCTCTCCTTAATCTTGCTTTTACTAAGGACTCCAGGTAATCAAGCGAATTATTGGATTTGCTCGATCGCTCTCACATGACACAGAATATGGGTGAAGAGCTCTGTGTTCCTCTGGCAGGGCCAAACCCCAGCACTTGTGGGCACTCTAGCTTTTAACTGACTGTCTACGAGGCTCACAGGACATCTTCCTTTTTGTTTTGAAGAGGAAATGTCTTTCAGAGAGTATGTAAGTGCATTCAGGCAGCAGTCATAAAGAGAAAGGTCACTATTGTATTCTTAATATAACTGTTCCTTGCAGCAGGTGATGTCATCTGTCAGAATGACTTTCAGGAACTTCTGAAACATGTTTGTAAAATCCTAACATGGACTCAGCAGTCACTGTCGCTCAATCACAGGCCCTTCAACAAGGGGGTTTGGGCTGTTATTTAACTCTGATGGTTCTCTATTCCATAATTAAATGCTCTTAATCCATTACAGAAAGTGAAAAACTGGAAATGAAATGGTATGAAGCAAAGATGCCCCACCATGGTATTGAAAATCATTCTAGAACATTCTTTCTCTAGCGGTCTCTTTAAATAAGACAGCAAAGACAACAGATGTTCTGCCTTTTGCCCCTTCTTACACCCACACTCTCACTTTGTTTTTTCTTTCCCATTTGAAGTCATTTTTTTTTAATGTATGAATTGTGACATCAGCTGCATTTTTATATTACTTTTCAGACCCATTTTCATTAAAGATTGCTCCCAAATTCTTCACTATATGATATTCTTAGTATAACCCCCAAGGGCTCAGAAAACGGTGTGATTCAGGTAACTGAAACCAAGGTGGGGCTCTGTAAGGACAGCCAAACCATGAAAGGTCTCTGGAGACATGATATGAATTCCCAAGCTGAGCTGAAAAATAATGGATGGCCAAAAGCAACAAAAAGTCAAGAGTTCAGATCCAACCTCCACCGCCTCCCACCCTCACTCTGTTTTCTTTAGTAAGAAAAGAGAATCTATGGTGATCCAAGTACCTTGGTAGCTTCTTTTGTATTTATTAATCAATTCTTTTAACAGATATTACCTGACCTTCTACCACATGTCAAGTACTGGCATGATCCAACTCTCAAGCTCACCAAAAGAAACTACACTGAAAACACCATTATTTTCAGTCTTTTTCATCACCAATATATAATATTTCTGGTACATTAAAGTTTAAAAGGCTTTAACTTAAAAAAAACTTTAAAAGATGGTGTGGGAATCTAATCATTATTTATCACATTATTTCATGGGAAAAATACCCTGAGCACTCCAAACAACTGCCTTGTATTTGTTCATAATTTTTCCTCCACTTCTTCTCAAAAGGATTTCAGTTGGTAGCTGAGGAAACATAGACTTCAAAGCCATTTTAAGAAAGAGAACAGCACACTCTACCAGAGATAAACTATTAAAATTGAGCTCTAAATCAGTTAAGTGATTCACTGAACAAGAGTATTTGAAGGTTTCTACTAGATGCCAGGCTTTCAGCATGGAATAAGATGGCAGTCTTTACCCACATAAAACTAATATTCTAGTGTGTCAGATGAAAGTGAAAGTGGAGAGTGAAAAAGTTGGCTTAAAGCTCAACATTCAGAAAATGAAGATCATGGCATCTGGTCCCATCACTTCATGGGAAATAGATGGGGAAACAGTGGAAACAGTGTCAGACTTTATTTTGGGGGCTCCAAAATCACTGCAGATGGTGACTGCAGCCATGAAATTAAAAGACGCTTACTCCTTGGAAGGAAAGTTATGACCAACCTAGATAGCATATTCAAAAGCAGAGACATTACTTTGCCAACTAAGGTCCGTCTAGTCAAGGCTATGGTTTTTCCAGTGGTCATGTATGAATAAGAGAGTTGGACTGTGAAGAAGGCTGAGCGCCAAAGAATTGATGCTTTGGAACTGTGGTGTTGGAGAAGACTCTTGAGAGTCCCTTGGACTGCAAGGAGATCCAACCAGTCCATTCTAAAGGAGATCAGCCCTGGGATTTCTTTGGAAGGAATGATGCTAAAGCTGAAACTCCAGTACTTTGGCCACCTCAGGCGAAGAGTTGACTCATTGGAAAAGACTCTGATGCTAGGAGGGATTGGGGGCAGGAGGAGAAGGGGACGACAGAGGATGAGATGGCTGGATGGCATCATTGACTCGATGGACGTGAGTTTGAGTGTGCGCCAGGAGTTGGTGATGGACAGGGAGGCCTGGCGTGCTGCGATTCATGGGGTCGCAAAGAGTCGGACACGACTGAGCGACTGAACTGAACTGTGTCAGAGCACAAAGCATAGTGGAAGGATTCAAACAGTGAACAAGCATCACAAATAGGACTGAAATAAAAACTCCAGACAGTTATGGGTGCTGTGAAGACAAAGTGAATTATGATGAATGATGTGTGTTGAAGAGCATCCCCCCAAAATGCATTTCTCCTGGGATCTCAAGATATGACATTATTTGGAAGTAGACTCTTTGTAGATATAGTTGAGATGAAATAACCTTAAAAACACATTCCAATATACATTAGGTGCAGACAAACTCGTAGGAGGTACCTAGAAAAGTCAAATTCATAGAGTCAGAAAGCACATTAGTAGATGACAAGGGCCAAAAGGTAGGTAGGGACAATGGGGAGTTAGTGATTAATGGGGACAGAGTTCCAATTTAGGAAGGTGAAAAACTGGGGAGATGGATGATGGTGAGAATTGCACAGCACTGTGCATGTACTTAGTGCCACTGCTGAGTTAAGCATGGTTAAAATAGTATGCTTTATATTATGTGACTTTACAGTAAAAAATTAAAGAAAGATGAGATCAGATAAGGGTGGGCACTAAAACCAATGACTGTTATCTTTATAAGAAGGCTGTGTGAATACACAGAGAGAAAAATGCCACATGGAGTCAGAAATTGGGGCCATGAGGCTCTAAGCCAAGGAAGGCCAAGGATCTCCAGCAACCATCAGAAGCTAGGAACAGGTATGAAAGGATTTTCCACTAGAGCCTTCAGAGGGAGCACAGCCCCGCTGACACTGATTTAAGATTTCTATCTTACAGAATGATGAGATTATTTCTCTTGTTTCAAGCCACCCAGTTTGTGGCTCTTTATTTCAACAGTGCAGTACTATTGCCTGGAAAATCCCATGGACGGGGGAGCCTGGTGGGCTTCTGTTGATGGGGTTGCACAGAGTTGGACACGACTGAAGCGACTTAGCAGCAGCAAGGAAATAAATACAGTAGGAGTGATCAGAAGCAAAGCAAGCTAATTAATTAGACTGGATGAATTAAATGACCTTTCTTAAGAAGTGACAGGTGAGCTGAAATATGCATGACACTAACTTTCATGCTGAGCTCCCTAGTAGACAAGGCAAAAAAAGGAGGCGGTGTTTCTTTGCTGTTGAAAGCAAGCATACATATTCATTGTGAGGAGAAAAACATTTTAGTAATGACCTTATAAGAGATTTTAGGGGACTAGAACACATTTTTCGGAGAAGGCAATGGCACCCCACTCCAGTACTCTTGCCTGGAAAATCCCGTGGATGGAGGAGACTGGTAGGCTGCAGTCCATGGGGTCGCTAAGAGTCAGACACGACTGAGCTACTTCACTTTCACTTTTCACTTTCATGCACTGGAGAAGGAAATGGCACCCCACTCCAGTGTTCTTGCCTGGAGAATCCCAGAGACGGGGGAGCCTGGTGGGCTGCCGTCTATGGGGTTGCACAGAGTCAGATACGACTGAAGTGACAGCAGCAGCAGCAGTAGCAGAACCCATTTTTACATTAAGCCCTCTGTCTTAAAGGCCAGTCTTGCTCTCTTTCTTCCCAGAAGCTGATTTTTAAAAACCTATGCCACCCCATTGATCGTAGGGTCTCCCTCTTTTCCTGGAACTTGAGAAGGTATTTAAAGGCAGCAGGACTTGAGGCAAAGCAGAGCTGGCCCCAACATTCTGCCTTGGTCTCAACTGCTACAAAATGAAATAAACTGCACTTTGGCCACAGTTTACTTTTGCATGGTCCTCACTGGCAATGTGTGCCATCTGCTATTCCTAAAAGTTAAATGATTTAGTGCAGAAACTATTGCATGATTTAAATTGTAGAGAACAGTGCAGAAATGACATTGTACAGTATGGAGAAAACTTAGAATTTGGTCTTAAGGCCATTAATAGAAAGAGAAATTATAAGACACAGCAGAGGGACTTCCTTGGTGGTCCAGTGGTGAAGACTTTGCCTTCCCATTCAGGGGTGAGGATTCAATCCCTGATTGGGGAGTTAAGATCCCACATGTCACATGGCAAAAAATAATAATAATAATAATAATACAGAAGCAATACTGTAACAAATTCAATAAAGACTTTTAAAATGGCCCCCTAAAAAATAAAGACATGGCAGAGAAGACAAAGATGGGCTCTGAGATCAGATCCTACAAGATGGAGAGTCAGGGAGGAGTCAAGAAATCCCAAAAGTGATTGCAGAGTGATTATTCTTGAAGTCATAGCATTGATTAAAAATCACTGATGAAAAAATGTCAGCTATAGATCTTTTCATGAACTTTTCAGAGTGTATAGCATTCAGTCTGAATTAAGGCAATATAGCTAGTTCCAAATTCACATTCTGCCAACATTAAGGACTGAAAACTGTAGAAGCTTTGAATAATAACCTTACCTCCTCCCCACCCAAACCTGTTCAATAGATTAGATGTGACTTTCAAACAGAAGCCCAGTGAGTTCTAGTGGGTCATGTCATCTGTTTTAGCCTTGCTCCAAAGAGCAGCTTATATGTTTCATGTAGAAACATTCTACCTGTAAGTACATTTTTTCAAGAGATCTACTGTTTTGTGATTTTTTTTCTGTTTCTTTTTTTTTTTTTAACAGAAAACCACTAATTTATATCCAGAAGAGTAGCAATAAAGCCATAAAGACTTGAACGTTATTGTCAGGGACAAAGCCTTCAGCAAGTGTCATCATTTTATTCTGTAGAAAGGCTGCCTTCAAATGAACTTTTAAGATCTGCTATAGCTTGAGCAGAACATTGCCCAGCAAAGTCAAGAAGATTTCTTTAGCTAGCTGCTCAGAGGACTCTGAAGAAGCCATTTGCCTTATGAATCCACTGTGGCTCACCTCTGGCACTTCCTCTGAAATCTCAGAATCTCGAGCACTGAGATTTTCGTCAGCACTGCAAGAGTGAGCTCAGTGATCTGGAGTTGACTTATGTTAACGGAAGCAGAGAGGCTGATGTCAAAGCCAGAAGGCCAAACAATTTGTTAATGTGATAAGAAACAGAAATGTCACGAGAACAACAACTCTCAAGCAGATATGACGAAGGCATTCTCTGCCTGTGGACAAATCCATGTGAAATGTCAAAGGATACCCCAATGAGAGACTGAGGAACAAGTCTCTATATTAAACAATGCAGAAAAATAAATTATCAAGCACATTCACTTTTCGTTGCCAGTATCCATACCGTTGAATGCTAGCCTGCCTGCGGGGAAGGCTGTTTAGCGCCATAGCAACCCAAGAAAGTTTCAGCCACCCAATCCCACTTCCCCAGTGTAGGTAGAGCAGGTAGAGAAAACTGGTAAGCTGTAGCTTCTGGCCTGCTTGGGCTCCCCGGGCCCCAGCCCCATCAGCAAGTGTTCTTTACATACAGGGTTTTTGACTCTGACAGTTCAGTTCAGTTCAGTCGCTCAGTCGTGTCCGACTCTTTGCGACCCCATGAATGGCAGCACGCCAGGCCTCCCTGTCCATCACCAACTCCTGGAGTTCACTCAGACTCAGGTCCATCGAGTCAGTGATGCCATCCAGCCATCTCATCCTCTGTCGTCCCTTTCTCCTCCTGCCCCTACAAGCCTCTACTAAATGCCTGAAACCTCCCATCTCAATCAAGCAAAAACAACCACTCTTAGTAACGGGGGCGGGGGGGGGGGGGGGGGGGCGGATTACCATATATATCCTTTGGGGATGAGGATGGAGGCCACATCTGGGTTGTAGAAGAAATCAGTCGCATTAACATATTTAAATACTCCAGCCTTGGACTTCTCTGGTGGTCCAGGGTGTAATACTCTACCCTTCCCATGCAGGGGGGATGGGTTTGACTCCTGTTCAGGGAACTAAGATCCCACAAGCAGCATGGCACAGCCAAAAAATTAATTAAAAAAATACTTCAATCTTTCTTATTACTTCAAACTTTAAATTCTTCTCTCTAGTTTGCCCTCCAAGTGCCAACCTGCCCTTAGCAGTTACTACATCTTATTAAAAAGAACATTCTCTTATAATCAATTAGACTCATTACTTTCAATATTCAATTTCTGCCAAGCCATAGTTTAAATAACTACTTCAGAGAAATCTGTAAACCTCAGGCCTACAGTCATAACTGAGTACACTCACTTTTCTAGGTTGATCTGTTCCCTTCTGCTCACATAGTCTCTTTCTCAACACTGTCACAACAATTAAGTTTCTGCTTAATGGCTTATGATAACACGTCCACCTTGTCTCTCTGAGAATAAACTCAGATGATCTTATATCAAGTTCTGTGTGTCCGCAAAGTCTGCAATGCCAGAGTTAGGGGTGGAATCAGTTTATCATCTTACAGCTGGATCAGCAAAGCCATAGTGTATGTAGGCTTTACTTGTCTAAATCAGAGAGATCCCATTTCCCTGGTAACTGCATTGGATTTTACTGTTAACCTCATGTCATGTCAACAGCCTTGATACCCTTGCTGAAGTCATGGCCAGTTATCCAGCCACTGGCTCTCAGCATCAAACCCACCATCCTATACTCTGTTCTGTGGTGCTGCGCCTTGCTATTGTTCAGTTGCTCAGTTGTGTCCGACTCTTTGTGACCTCATGGACTGCAGCATGCCAAGATTCCCTGCCAGCTTGGTCATCTGGGGCTCAGTTAGGCTTTACCAATATGGGGCTCTAAAGAGAGACCAGAAGAAGTTAGGAGGAGAGGGGAGGGATTTGCTGATTCCTGTTTGTCTATAGATCTCCTGTCCTTTCATTTGAAAAAGGAGCTACTCTTAGGCAAATGCAACTTAGCTAATCGAGTACAGAAGCTTTTAATTTTTTTTTCCCCCAGTTACTGTCAGTGCGGAAAGGATCAAAGTTTGGTAGACCTAGCAGGCCCAGAGCCAGGGTTTTATGAAATCCAGGGCCAAGCTTGGCAAACTACATCCTGTGAGCCAAATCTAGCCTACCACCTGATTTTGCAAATAAAGTTTTATTGCAACACAGTCATGCTCATTCGTTTGTATAGTGTCTATGGCTGTGTTCACACTGTGACAGGGCTCAGTGGTTCCATCAGAGATCTGATGGCCTACAAAACCTAAAATATTTACTATCATCATCTACTGTATCAGTAAACAAAGGAGGGTGTGGCCTTCAAGCCATCAGCCACTGTGCACCCTGAGGGGATTCAAGATGGAAAAAAGAAAGAAAGAAAGAAAGTCAGGATACTGGATATAGATAGTCAAAGTGCATATCAAAGGAATAATTTCAATGAGGCCAGACCCTTGCATCTTCCCTCACACAGGAAGTGCTAAAAAGTCATTAACTTGAGATGTCCAGCTTTTCCTTAACAGTAATCTTTTGATTACTGAACAAAAGAATGGGAAAGACTAGGGATCTCTTCAAGAAAATTAGAGATACCAAGGGAACATTTCATGCAAAGATGGGCACAATAAAGGACAGAAAGGGTATGAACCTAACAGAAGCAGAAGATATTAAGAAGAGGTGGCAAGAATACACAGAAGAACTGTACAAAAAAGATCTTCATGAACCAGATAATCATGATGGTGTGACCTAGAGCCAGACATCCTGGAATGTGAAGTCAAATGGGCCTTACAAAGCATCACTGTGAACAGTGGAGGTGATAGAATTCCAGTTGAGCTATTTCAAACCTTGATAGATGATGCTGTGAAAGTGCTGCACTCAATGTATTGCAGCAAATTTGGAAAACTCAGCAGTGGCCACAGGACTGGAAAAGGTCAGTTTTCATTCCAATCCTAAAGAAAGGCAATGCCAAAGAATGCTCAAACTACCACACAATTGCATTCATGTCACATGCTAGGAAAGTAACGCTCAAAATTCTCTAAGCCAGGCTTCAGCAATATGTGAACCATGAACTTCCAGATGTTCAAGCTGGTTTTAGAAAAGGCAGAGGAACCAGATATCAAACTGCCAACATCTGCTGGATCATCGAAAAAGAAAGAGTTCCAGAAAAACATCTATTTCTGCTTTATTGACTATGCCAAAGCCTTTGACTGTGTGGATCACAATAAACTGTGGAAAATTCTGAAAGAGATGGGAATCCCAGACCACCTGACCTGCCTCTTGAGAAACCTGTATGCAGGTCAGGAAGCAACAGTTAGAACTGGACATGGAACAATAGACTGGATCTAAATAGGAAAAGGAGTATGTCAAGGCTGTATATTGTCACCCTGCTTATTTAACTTATATGCAGAATACATCATGAGGAACGCTGGGCTGGAAGAAGCACAAACTGGGATCAAGATTGCCGGGAGAAATATCAATAACCTCAGATATGCAGATGACTGATACCACCCTTATGGCAGAAAGTGAAGAGGAACACAAAAGCCTCTTGATGAAAGTGAAAGAGGAGAGTGAAAAAGTTGGCTTAAAGCTCAACATTCAGAAAATGAAGATCATGGCATCTGGTCCCATCACTTCATGGGAAATAGATGGAGACACAGTGGAAACAGTGTCAGACTTTGTTTTTTGGGCTCCAAAATCACTGCAGATGGTGACTGTAGCCATGAAATTGAAAGACACTTACTCCTTGAAAGGAAAGTTATGACCAACCTAGATAGCATATTGAAAAGCAGAGACGTTACTTTGCCAACAAAGGTCTGTCTATTCAAGGCTATGGTTCTTCCAGTGGTCATGGATGGATGTGAGAGTTGGACTATAAAGAAGGGTGAGTGCCAAAGAATTGATGCTTTTGAACTGTGGGGTTGGAGAAGACTCTTGAGAGTCCCTTGGACTGCAAGGAGATCCAACCAGTCCATCCTAAAGGAGATCAGTCCTGGGTGTTCATTGGAAGGACTGATGCTAAAGCTGAAACTCCAGTACTTTGGTCACCTCATGCAAAGAGTTGACTCATTGGAGAAGACTTTGATGCTGGGAGGGATTGGGGGCAGTAGGAGAAGGGGACGACAGAGGATGAGATGGGTGGATGGCATCACCAACTCAATGGACATGAGTTTGAGTAGACTCCGGGAGTTGGTGATGAACAGAGCGGGGCCTGGCGTGCTGTGATTCATGGGGTCGCAAAGAGTCGGATATGACTGAGCGACTGAACTGAACTGAATCTTTTGATATTCAGACCACCTGGGTTTTGTTGCATAAATTCCAAGATATTCTGGTTCCTCACTTACCTCTTCAGAGCAGTCCCTCAGGGCTATCTGAGAGGTTGCCTCTTGGACTTAAGCCCTCAGCAAGTCCCCCAACTAAAGCCTAGTTCTCAACTTTTAGGTTGTGTCTTATTTTTCAGTTGACATTGCTCTTTGTCAGAGGAGAGCTTACCATCTATAATCCCTCACTGCTATCTTCACAGAGGTGTTTGCATCCTACTGATAACATTTCCATCCACTGTTGCTCTCATGGGAAACCTGAAGTTAAGCTGAAACAAGCCCCTGAAACTGAGTGGAGACTTACACACTCAGGATGAGGATGAAGTAAGACAGCATTTCACCCAAGAAAAAGTCAGCATGAGTTATTAACAGCAGTAATGATTCCAGGAGAAAGAAGAAAGAGTAACTCTTTGATCTTTTAAAGGCCATAGTCATCTCAATCAGAGAAGACTTTTACAGTCAGGTACTGCACTTTCATCCATCTCCCAAACATGCAGCTCGACTTTGAAGCAACCAGCAGCTTTTAATCTTTTTAGCTTCTTTTTAACAGGGAGGATAGAAAGTGGAAACCCTCTTCACTAATGCTTTCCCATTTCCCAGAAGCAGATGAAAATCAATTCATCTTCAGGTTTGTATTTTAGATTCTGAGTGCATATTCAGTTGGGGCTAGGTGTTAGTAGAAAAGGACTCAGGAAAAAGTAAAATGTGGTATCTCCCAGTTCAAGTCTGAAACCCAATAGCAAAACAAGATTTACACACTTAAAAAAGAGGAGATAGAAAATGCATCAAAGTAGGGCTCATTCATTCATTTGGCAAACATTCATTGGCTCTGAGGAGAAAAAGATAAAATACTGTATGTATATATATTTCACACATACACACATTTATATACTCTGTCCTCAAAGGAGTTACTAATCTAGTCTGGAGGTGATAAATCCTTAGACTGAATCATTAAAATATCATTTGATTGGTGCTATAAAAAGCACAGGCTTTTCTTGGACACATGGGAGTAAATAACTATCTTGGAAGGATTGGGAAGGATTTGCAGAAAATATATTAGAACTGTTTTCAGAATATCTGGGAGATTGTTGAGGAAAAAGTACAGTCCAGGCAGAGAGACAGTTTTCACTGTGGTCAGGATGGCCCCTCACTCATCCTGATGATCCCAGTCTTCTAGCCAAACCCAGAGAGTGGAAAAGAAGGATCAAGAGTTGTGAGGCTCACAGACTCTTAGGGATATTTACTGGTTTTATGATTGCCACTGGTATTGGAAGAGGAAAAGTGACACCCAAAGCCACACTTTACGTAGCTCACTTTGACAAAAATGTACGCTGGTCATACCCTTGTTTACAGTGACAAGTCCTATCCCAGAGATGCATCAGCATTAACCTCCCTTTTGTCTCTGTAACAGTCCACATCCCACCACAAACAAAAAACAACAGAGCAAAGAGCCCCCAAATGACACCTTTGCCCAGTTTGTCCCCAGGAAGTGACTGTCTTCTCAGAGTTCACCTCTCAACTTCTGCTCTCAACAAGTATTGGCTAACGTGGTACTTTCTAGGTGTCTCTGGATCAGCAATATCAGCATCACCTGCAGAACTTGTTAGAAATGCAGATTCTTAGGCCATACCCCAGGCTTCCTAAATCAGACGCAGGGGGTGCAGACCAACAATCTGTGTTATCAAAGTCCTCAAGAGGACTCTAATGGACACTGAGTTTGAGAGCCTCTAGGCTACACATATCTAGATGCCCGAGAATGATGGGCTTAGCATCCTAAAGGGTCTATCCCATTAAAAAGTAGAAGAGAGAACAGGGTTCCGGTTTGACTATCACAAAAGGGAATACAGACATCATTATATGGCCAATAGATTGGGCAAGAAAGGATGCTAGAAGACTGTGGGGGTAGGAGCAAGAAAGAGAGGCAACTAGATGAAAAGTCCTGTTTATATTTCTGGGTTACTCCTGAAGCTTCTTAAGCTTCCTCTGGCAGAGAGCACTGCAAAGGCCCAGGAACCTGGAAGAGCAAGAAATTTGCTCTGGCTCAGTCCTACAATGGAAGTAAAGAAGCATGGAAAAATAGACCTTAGGGCAAGGTCATGAAAGGCTGAGTTCTTCTTTTACATTGGGCATTTTACTCCATAGAAAACAAAAATTCACTAAAGTTGTTTTTGGTATTTAGAGAAGAAAGAGTTTTATTCTGAACAGATAATTCTCATGGAATTTGTGTGAAATTCACATAGCAATATCTAGTGTAATTGTATTTTTTTTACCTGTTACAGCAGAGTGCATGCAGCTCACTCTCACTGGGTTTAGTCTCCGCTACTCACATCAGACCCGCAGGTTTTACACAATATCCACCAACCTCTAATATGGAACAGAGGCATTTAATTCCCTTGGACTGCAAGGAGATCCAACCAGTCCATTCTGAAGGAGATCAGCCCTGGGATTTCTTTGGAAGGAATGATGCTAAAGTTGAAACTCCAGTACTTTGGCCACCTCAGGCGAAGAGTTGAGTCATTGGAAAAGACTCTGATGCTGGGAGGGATTGGGGGCAAGAGGAGAAGGGAACAACAGAGGATGAGATGGTTGGATGGCATCACTGACATGATGGACGTGAGTCTGAGTGAACTCCAGGAGTTGGTGATGGACAGGGAGGCCTGGCGTGCTGCAATTCATGGGGTCGCAAAGAGTCGGACACGACTGAGCAACTGAACTGAACTGAACAGAGGAGCTGTCTCAATCCAGGTTTGCATATGCAATCAGGTTTGCAATATGATTTGAAATGGAGCTGTACTTGAGAACATTTTCTGTTCCATAGCTCTTATTTGGGATATCATTTTCTAAGTGATACTACTAACCAGTTTTTCAGATCTCATCTGGTTTTGGTTGGAAATTAAGCCAAACTGGAACAAATCCATCATGCTATCTGGCACCTGGCATCAGTGTTTCAAAGAATAAAAATTAGAAGACATAGCTAGTTATCAGACAGCATGTGATGCGAATGTCATGCAAATGAACAATGAACTCCTTTGCCAAGTTTGAATCAATAGTAGTGAATTGAAAAGAAGGTACCAGCCCTGATAATAATGCTGTTTTCTCAGTCTCTCCACACACAATTGACTCTGCTTGTCTGCTCAAACTACTTGAAAGGAAAAAACAAACAAACAAAGAAAAACCCTCATTCCTGGCATTCTTAATCCCTTCTTCTATTTATGGCTTAAGGAAGCTGAAGGATATGTGTCCAGAGTATAACTCAATTTTAAGAAGTGGGCCAGAACCCAGTTCAGATGAGATACATTTATGGGGAATGGGAGATTCACCTCTGGGCCCTGAATTTCTTCTTTGTTGAACCTGGAAAGTGAGTTCGGAAAAAATGAGGCAGATGTTTGCAGTGGGCCTCTCAGGGCAATTACTTTGCTTTATTTTATGTTTGCAGCCAGATTTGATTAGAAAGAATCTTCTGAAATCATCCTGGCCACTTAGTGAATAATATCTGGTATGAAATGTTCGAGGGATAATTGGCAACGAGAATGTAAGCATGAAAGCAAGAGTGGTATCATTTGCAGAGAAATTATTTGCATTCAAGCAACCTCAAAGCCATTGGTCTAATAGGACTGGATCACAATCTTTTGATGTTAACCTCTGAATGAACCAAAAGCTGCTGCTAAGGGAGGAAGGAAAAATTAGCCTGTTCTGTTTTCTGGGAAGAAAAATTAGAAATAGATGTTACTCTCTGTCTGTTTGAATATTTCAGCTTAAAAAAAAAACCAAAACACTTGACTGCAGAGATAATTACTTGAGTAAGAGTGTTAGAGTCATCAGATCTATAATGAGTTGACCAAATACCAATCAGGATTGCCTCAGAGCAGCAGAGGGGGGATTTTTTTCATGCCATTAAAAAAATGAGAGTTCATTGCCTAACTGGAGGGTGAGTGGTTCTGGAGGTTAGAGAGAGAAGGGAGCAGGGACCAGGATTTGCTCCCCTCATAGTCCAATCCTTTATATTTGAACCCCTGTCCCGGTGCAAAAAGGTTGGGGAAAGCGAGAATGCGGCAGTGTCTGTGTGTAAATGCATGTGCAAAATTGATGGAATATAGCTTGGGTAAAGCAATATTCTTACAGAGCAAGGGGGATGGTGTGAAATGAATAGCTGCCACTGGCTAAAAACATTTCACCCTAACAACTAATCTATTGGGAATTCCCTGGCAGACCAGTGGTTAAGACTCCACACTTCCGCTGCAGGGGGCATGGGTTCAATCCTTCCTCCGGGAACTAAGATCCTTGACCAAAAAATAAAGATACAAGTGAAAATTTCCTTAGAAACCAACTAATGTATTGATTGCATCAACAAGGCAAACCATTTCAGCAACCAAAGAGTGGGCTCTCAAGAAAGGGGTAAGTGCCTAGAAGGTTGACCAGAATTTCTGCACACTCAGTCCTTGGGCTGAACTCAGTGTTAGGCAATAACAGTGTACAGAGTGACCAGTGCAAGGTGCGGGCCCTACAGATTGACTGACAGGTAACCGCCACCTCACCAGCAACACCACTCCTGCACTGGCCGACCAGGGTCATCCATCAGGTGGGAATGGTAGGTAGGCAGTTGATTCATGGTCCGCACAGATGCCAGCAGGCCAGTATGGCTATGATCACAAAAACCGCAAGACTCCAGTCTCTGCCTTTATCCTCACTCAGACCTTAAATCAGGCATTGAAAACCTAAATGCAAAGGAACCAACTGGGGACATAAATGCATCAAGGGGACTGTAATGCCCCTGCTCAGCACCAATCAAGTACTGTCAAATGGGAAGATGGTAACTGCCATGTTGTGAGACCATCCAACATCAAGGAAAGCTAACGCATATGACTTCCATGTGAAATCTCATGAAGTTTAATATTTCATAAATATGCAAGCCAAACAAAATCCTTCTTCTGAGTGGATCCACCAGCCTATGATCTTTGTCTTACTCCTTTGTTGTTGTTCAACTGCTCAGTCATGTTTGACTCTTTGAAACCCCACAGATTATACCCAGTCTCCTCTGTCCATGGGATTTCCCAGGCAACAATACTGGAAAGGGTTTCCATTTCCTTCTCCAGGGGATCTTGCTGACCCACAGATCAAACCTGGGTCTCCTGCATTGCAGTGGGATTCTTTACCTTTTGACCCACCTCTTTAACCAGGCTCAAAAGCCTCAACAGCAAAATCAGTAATACAAGGCTCCAAGTCAAAGCCTGTGGGAACTAGGTTGCATTGCTCTTTGCTGGAACTTGGGGAATGTGGGATGAAGGACATATGCTGTAGGTTCCCAAAGAGGACAGTGTGAGTTACAAGATCAAAGGGAACAAAAAGTAGAGCCTCTGTGCTCTGAGGATATTTCAAGGACCAGTCTTGGGCAGGAATATCTTGTTGTGATGACTCAGAAGCTTCCCCAATGGCTCAGCAGGTGAAAAATCTGCCTGCAATGTAGGAGAGGCAGGAGGCGCAAGTTCGATCCCTGCATGGAGAAGATGCCCCAGAGAAGGAAATGGCAATATGCTCTATATTCTTGCCTGGACAATCCCATGGACAGAGGAGCCTGGTGGGCTACAGTCCAAAAGGTTGCAAAGAGTAGATTTGATCGAGAGACTAAGCACACACAGGTAGAGTAACTGGTGGCCACGGCAGCTTAAACCATTCTTATCAAAGAAGTGTGTGTCTGTGTATATGTGGGTGAGGAAGGGGATGAGCAAGAAGAAGTCTGTGAGGACCCCAGAGGATGCTGCCAAGATCACTCCCCCAGATAAGTTCCTTTCCTCCTCTTCACACCCTCTCCACCAATTCAAAGCATGGCCATTGCCATTCTGAACATAAGAATCACGCTTATTCATAGCTAGCATATTCATGGGCTTTTTATTATTTAAAGTATGCTCAAAGTATATCATTTGTGCAGCTTAAATAGAATGGAAAGTCACGAAGAGAATTTGGTGAATGGGATAAAGGAATGTAAAGATTCAGGGGCTTCTCCCCAGGGCACTGGCAATGAGGGAGCTTTAACTGAATCCTGCTTCAAGTCTGAAGTCTCTCACTGCAAAGGGGTCTGCTTATTTTTTCATATAGAAAAGAGCTTCAAAGGGCATGTTTTTGCTTTGGTTTTCCTTTGGGCAACATAAAAGGGGAGAACAAAGGGAATTCAGAACCTCTTTTTTTGTTTTTTGCCACAGGCCACTCAGTAGACAATCTAAGTTCAGAAGTACCAGTGAAGTGCCGATCTGCTCCTCTGCATGCCCAATGCCGCCCTTGACGTGGCAGGCAGTTCTGATGCTGTTTCTTCAGCCAGGACCCAGAGGAAGGAGATCTCTTCTTAGAGTCAGAAAGAAACTTCTCTCAGCAAAGGGAAGAAATGTGTTCGAGGTCCCACGGCATGTGCGGAGAGCAACAGCCCTATCCCGCTTCTTGGTCGAATCCTGGTTCTGACACTAAGCTCTGCAATCTTGGCAAGTTACTTAACCTCTATGTGTCCCTGTTACCTTATCTATAAAGATAAAAATAATAACTACTTTGTAGGATTGCCATGAGGATTAAACAAGATTCTGGACATGACTCACACATAGTGAACACTGAATAAATATTAGCTAGTTTTGTTTTTATTATCATTGAAATCTATACCTTAACTGTATACTTCCTGATTTGTTCTGACATAAACTGCAGGATTATTTTTTTGATCTAAGGCAAAATAAATAAAAGTAAAAATAAACAAATGGTACCTAATTAAACTTAAAAGCTTTTGCACAGCAAAGGAATCCATCAACAAAATAAAAAGACAACCTGTGAAATGGAAGAAAAATCTTTGCAAATGACCAACAAAGGGTTAATAACTCATACAACTCAATCCAAAAAAAAAAAAAAAAAAAACACCTCAATCCAAAAAATGGTCAGAAGACCTAAACGGACATTTTTCCAAATGAGACACACAGATGGCCAACAGACACATTAAAAGATACCCACCATCACTGATTATTAGAGTAATGCAAATCACAACGTTATCACCAAAAAGTCTACAAATAGAAAATGTTGGTGAGGATGCGGAAAAAAAGGAACCCTTGTACATTGCTGGTGGGAGTGTAAATTGGTGCAGTCACTATGTAAAACAGTATGGAGGTTCCTGAAAAACATAAAAATAGAACTACCATGTGATCCAGAAATTCCACTCCTGGGTATAAATCTGGGAAAAAAATAAGAACTAGCAGGTATTGAAACTCCTTTTTGGGGGTCTTCTTCTAATCAGCTACACGTGTATCCTCTCACAGACTCAAGAAAACCTCAAGATACAAGCAAAGCATCATAAATGTATTAGTTTAACTCAGAAAGTCTGTGTCCAACATAAACTGTGTGGAAACAGTAAAACAACAGGGAGAATTGTATTTGGTGTAGTGCTAACTAGAAGGGAAAAAATACAAAATCATGTTCACACTGCAAGTGCCAGAGTAAAAGCATTTGAGTAATTGAGAAAGAAATAGGAAAAATTTAAACAGTTTCGCAAGAGCAAGGAAGTGAGGATTTTTCTTCCTTCTCAACTTCCTTTATTATTACAGCATTGTTTTTGCAATAAAGAGGCTCATGCTGTTTTGGTTGTCCTGCACCGCCTGGTGTACCCTAACTGCTTGCAGACCTGGGATGTCCTGGCTTAAACCGTAATTATATTAAAAATGAAACGGAATAAATGAATAATAATAACCATAAGAGCTGCTGTGAATTAACCATAATTGTCTTAATGATTAGAGTAGCTATGAATTAAGAAGCCAGTTGTAATCATCATGGCCACTGCAATAATGAGCTAGAAAATGAGTGCATGCAAATGGATCCATGAGGGAAGAGACCAGAATATATGGCCAAAGACCAAGGGTCTGTGTGGGGGAAGATGGAAAATTACAAGAGCATTACACCAGCCAAGACAAGATTCCAACAGGAGCACCAACCAGAGGGCTTTCTCCTCCAAAGCAGCTTGGGCTGAACTACACAGGGCCTGACCCATCTAAGAAGAGCAAATACACATGTCCCAGAGTGGAGACTGATTACAGATGCTTCAAGGATGAAGATGGTGGAAGTGGGTCCCTCTAAAAGTGGGGAGAAGATCACAAAACCACCCGAAGTTGACGAGGTTACAGCTGGACACACTGCCCTTCTGAGGAGCGTGTTCAGGCTCTGACTCCTATGTAAAACAAACTCCAATACAGAACTTCCCTAAAGCATTCCATCTACAGGATTAACTCATAGACCCTGTATCTCTGGACCTGCAGATATGGCACTCAGAACATAAACTTGCCAATGAAAGGCCCTACAGACAATATGCACTATAAGGAATGCCCACATCGATGGTAAAGTCATTAAGATTGTGGGTTTTGGGAAAAGAAGCCAGGTTCAAGGGTAGCACTTATTAGCTATGCTTATCAGACAAGTACTTACCTTCTTTGGCCTCAGTTTTCTCACCTGTAGAACAGGAAGAGTAACAGAGCTTACATGATAGAGATGCAATGAGAATTAAATGAGATGATACATGTCAACTTCTTAGCACAGAGTTTGGTGTACTGCGAAAGTTTACTGTTAGTTATGACAGTTAACGTTATGAGTTAGATTAAATGATGTTCAGTTCAGTTCAGTCGCTCAGTCGTGTCCGACTCTTTGCGACCCCATTTGCAAATCAAAATTTTATGTTTAACCAGAATTGCACACCTTTTATTTTCCAACTTTCTGTCCTGAGATTTTGTATTTGAAAAAACAATCTATCATACTGTATTTGAAGCCAGTAACTGGAGGCCAGTCCTACCTGTTCACTGAAACATTAACAGTGAGGTCCTATTTTGAGCCTAGATATGAGGAGAGAGATAAAAGCAAGACTTTTAAAGTAGATATGAGATCTTGTAATAAGAAAGGCTTGCCTAGTTTCAAAGCGTATAATAGCTAGACATAGGAAGGCACTACAATTGTTTCTTCCCAATTCATTTATTCATTAGAATCACTTAGAGAACTTAAAAAATACATACTAATGCCCAAGCCCATCACACAGACTGATTTAATCAGAATGCCTGTGGGTGAAATATTTATTTGCATCAATATTTTAAAGCTCTACACTTATTGTAATGTGTAACTAAAATTGATGCCTTTACAAACGAGTAGAATTTCATCCTAGCTCTCCTTTCTTCTTCTTCTAAAACAATCTTGAGGTGAGACTCCTATTTAGAGACGATCACACACTGAATTACTCTTCACACAGTGTCCCTAAATATTCAGTCCTGAGACAGTTCCACTCCAGCTCAAGAAGTTTGAGTACCTGGAGACAGAGTAAGTGAATTCATTTTGTGTGCCAAGCAGTCCTTGTTTGAGAATCTTCACAGACTCTCAGAAGTGAGCATGAAATTCTGGCATATCAAATGGTAGCAAAAAAAGATAGACAGGATAGAGAGTTCCTAGTTCCAAAGAAAACCTCAGTTTAATTCAGTCGCTCAGTCGTGTCTGACTATTTGCGACCCCATGGGCTGCAGCACACCAGGCTTCCCTGTCCATTACCAACTTCCAGAGCTTGCTCAAACTCATGTAGTATGGGACTAATGTATTTGCATATCAAATGCAGTTTAATAGCAAATACCAGAGTATTCTGGGCTTCCCAGGTTGCAGAGTGGTAAAGAATATGCCTGTCAATGCAGGAGCTGCAAGAGACATGGGTTCAATCCCTTGGTCAGGAATATCCCCTGGAGTAGGAAATGGCAACCCACTTTAGTACTCCTGCCTCAAAAATTCCCAGGACAGAGGAGCCTGGAAGGCTAGAGTCTATGGGGTCGCAAAGAGTTGGACTCAACTGAATGTACATGTACTCAAACATCAGAGCATTCTAGAGTATGCTGGTGAGCCTCTTTGTAGGGTTCTGGGGCCCAAAAATTGTCTTTGCCTCCTCCTACATTCAGCCCAGATGCTGCAAAACCATCTTGGGTGAGAATATGACTTTTAATGACTAATTTAATTTGAACAAAGCAACTCCTGACCACTTGTTCAGGTCACCAGAGCAGACGGTTAAGATGAGAGGATGCCAGTCAAGGCCAGACTTCAGCATCATCTTCAATTTCTAGGCCCCCATAAGCTTGATTCAGAATCTCCAGAGATAGAGACTTGAGTTTAAGAAGCTCCACAAGTGATTCTGACATGCCTAGTTTGGCTTTCCAGGGTGGTAGAAGCCTTGAGCCATGGTCTGATGAGAAAAGCTTTAGGTCTCTAGAATCCAAAGAGCTCTCCCACCTACTCACCCACACACCTGAAGAGTCCCCAAGTACAATCAAATGCAATGAGGATGTGCTACCTGTGGACCTCAGACTCTATGCAGGCTATAGAACTGAACCAAGGGTGCAACTTTGCTGCACCGTAAGTAGACATGACTTTGGAGTTAAGCTGGTTTGGATTCTATTCCTGCCTTTGCCACTTCACAGGCTTTGAATATTTGAACCATTAGTTTCCTCTCCCTCAGCTTTAATCCCTGCCTCTAAAAGCTGGGGAGTATAAATGCTCCCCTGTATGCTTGTGGCAATGCTATACCATGCCAGTCCTGAGCCTCCTTAATTTGCAGATCGATTGTTTATTGTTCCATTGGCCTCCTTTGTACAGTTGGGAGCTGACACCCACAGGCTGACTTCTGGCTTGGCCAGTGGGAGATCCCACGAGAAAAGTAGGGTGGGGGAGGAAGAGAGTAGCCACGGCACTCTCTCCTTTTCTCTCTGACTTGATGGCATCCCTCCAGTGGCTCCTCTGTCATGGCCCAGGCTCCCCCCAGATCAGCCACCATGGCTCCAGTGGAATAAAAGCAGCAATCAACATGTACACAGTGCTTCCTCTGTGCTAGGAATGGTTCTAACTGCTATATTTAAATTAACTCATAGTCAAGGCTATGGTTTTTCCAGGTCATATATGGGTGTGAGAGTTGGACTGTGAAGAAAGCTGAGCACCGAAGAATTGATGCTTTTGAACTGTGGTGTTGGAGAAGACTCTTGAGAGTCCCTTGGACTGCAAAGAGATCCAACCAGTCCATTCTGAAGGAGATCAGCCCTGGGATTTCTTTGGAGGGAATGATGCTAAAGCTGAAACTCCAATACTTTGGCCACCTCATGTGAAGAGTTGACTCATTGGAAAAGACTGTGATGCTGGGAGGGATTGGGGGCAGGAGGAGAAGGGGACGACAGAGGATGAGATGGCTGGATGGCATCACTGACTCGATGGACGAGAGTCTGAGTGAACTCCAGGAGTTGGTGATGGACAGGGAGGCCTGGCGTGCTGCGATTCATGGGGTCGCAAAGAGTCGGACACGACTGAGCGACTGAACTGAACTGAATCTTCACCATAATCCTGTAAGGTAGACACAATTACTACTAAAAATGAGGCAAAGAAAAACAAACAAACAAACAAACATGAAGTGACTTGTCCAAGATCATAGAGATAGTAGACGGTAGAGCCATGGTTCAGCCCCGGGGGTCTGGCATATGAAGTTGTTCTCCATAAGCGCAATCCTACACGCCCTTTCAAGATGACTGCCTCAGAACCAGGGAAACGATGCAGAACCAGTCCATTGCCTCCAGTCAGTCTGGAGCCTCCCATGCAAAGCAGCCTCTAAGTCTTACAGTTTCCGACCTGCACAAGAACTATGACACCTTGACAAAGCATCAAGATCAGATCCCTGTCCACTTAGCTGAAAGGAAGGTCCAGCATCCAGCCCTGAGCCTGCATGGTACCTACTGGCCTTTTCTGCTTTAATAGACACCTGGAGTAGAAACTGACCACACAGAAATGCATAAGCCTTTAACTGGAACTACATTAAGCCTATCAGAATCCATCGCTAACATTCCAATGACCTTCTCATAAATTAGTTTATCAGGTGGTTTTACTCATTCACTAATTAACTGAAGGTAGAAGGAAACGAGCTTCTACTGAGTGTTCACTCTGATTCCAATCATCTCTTAGGAGCTCTGCACATGAATCCTTTTCCTTTTCACCCTCCTAGCAACCCTGTGAGAGAAAAGCATGATTCCCACCTCACAGAGAAGAAAACTGAGCTCAGAGGAATTGAGAGGTGAGAGACGCAGCATTTAAACCCTGGTCGGTCTGCCTCCCGTATACCAGAGTCTCTTCCGAGCTAAGATAAGGATGCTATCTCAATGGGAATTTTACAGTGTGGCCACAGAAAGCATAATTACAAAGTTTGGGACACTTTTCACAGAGATTTCAGAGCTACTTTAGATGGGTTACTGCTCTGTAGCTTGTCTTTTTCCTCTTTGAACAGGAAAATCTAGAGCAGTTATCCTAAGCTTGTCTCACCATGGTACCTTGTGGGCAAGGGGAGCAGATAACTGTCCCTTTAGACTCACAGATGCTCATACTGTAACTGTACTGAAGAAGCTCTTAACTATAGTCAGGGAGCCTCATCCCACCTGAACCTGATGTAGGTAGATGGTGATTTCGCAGACTTTGAGCTGATGCTGTAATGGTAGGAGACATTTTGCATGTGAAACATACGTGAATTATTGGGGGCCAGAGGGTAGACTGTTGTAGGCAGCCTTTAATCTGAGCCACCATGATCCCCACCTTTTGACGATGTTCACACCCCTATATAATGCCCTCCCCTTGAGTATAGGCTGGACCCAGTGACTTGCTTCTAAGTAATAGAATAAAAGGGATGAGTTTGGTTACAGATTTAAGACACACTGTTTAGATTTAGGTTTAGCTCATGTGTCTTAACTTTCCTGGACTATAGCTACAATAAGTTTAATTTTCAGAGCCTTTGCGGTTTTATTTTGGGTTGCCTGGTTTATCTGGTACTTCTGGGGCTCCACTGGTTCCTGTTGGTGCTGCCTGGGAGAGTGGAAGAGATTTCTCTAGCCTGGGATACCAAGTTGAGGAGAGGAGTAGAATAATTTTAATCAGACAAATTATATACTCAGTATTGCAGTTTTAAACTGCTTTTTTTCACTTAGTATTATAATGCAAGCATATATTAATAGCATTAAATTTTAAATCATGAGTGACATCATCATTCTTATGCTGTTTTAACCCTCAGGTCATTCTAGAAGATAATAGATGAGGAGATTAAAAAGTTGGGGAGCTAATATTGGTATTCCTATCTCATTTTGATTTTTAAGATATAACTGGTAAGTTAATCTCACCCTTTGTCTTTATGCCCCTTTAACATACCAGAAAGGAAAGCTTAATGAAAATGATGGTTTTCAAGGATGGGAGAGTCTCCCCTTCAGGGAATCTTATTCAGATCTTGAATTTGAATAGTGGGTACCATTTTTCCTTTTCAAAGTGCTATAATATGAGAGTTTACATTTTTAATTAGGAATAACTAAATTTGACAACATATGAAAATTATGGGCAATGGGCATGAATCTCAGTCCATGAACTCAAGGGAACAAAAAGTAATAAAAGATGATATATTAAATCTATCTCCAACACCTCCTCTGATGGACTAGCTGCATATATAAGCTCCATCAGTCTTAGAAACCATCCCACAGACATAGAGCAAAGGACACAGAGTCCCCCACTTACACCATGGCACTGAGGTACCTCTCATATTTTTCAGTCTTGACTAATCTGTCATCCTAGTTTGTAAGGTCCTTTCAGAGCTTGGACTTCTATAGTAAGACCTTTCTTCCCCAAAGTAGCACGGTATCATTTCCCACAACCCACAAAAACCAAAATTCCTCTCATTTTTCTGGATTCTAGAAATTTTTTTCTAGTTTTGTTAAGGTCCTTTCATTTCTCTTTATGGACTATGCTGTAAAGCTTCCCTGGTGGCTCAGATGGTAAAGAATCTGCCTGCAGTGCAGGAGACTCAGGTTCAATTCCTGGGTCAGAAGATCCCCTGGAGAAGGGAATGGCAACCCACTCCACTCTTCTTGCCTGGAGAATCCCATGAACAGAGGAGCCTGGCAGGCTACAGTCCATGGCGTCGCAAGGAGTCGGACATGATGTAGTAACACTTTCACTTTCATGCTGTAGAGCAGATTATGGGCTCAAACTCTAGTTCTATCACATGTAAGCCAAGTTTCCTCGGATAAAAGCCTCAACCTCTCTGTGCTTCAGCTTCTTCACCCATAAAATGGGAACAGAAACAGAACCTTCCTCAAAGGATATTATGAGTATTGAGTGAGCCAATATATCTAAAGGCCCCCAAATTGGAACCTGGCATTTCATGCTTGCCTTTATCATCATCACCATATTCCTTCCTGTTTCTCTCCAAGGCACTCCATCTCTTCCCCACCAGGATGTCTAGCATAAGCTCCTCCATGGGCTGACGGTTTTAAACAGCAAAGTCAGGAAGCCATGAGTCTTGCAGACTGTTTGCCCTCTGCAGTGTCACAAAACTCCTCTAAATCAGGGAATGAGAGCCTGCTTCCTGTTGTGGAAGTGGAAAGAGAAAATGGTAAACCATTGTCTGCAAAGATTACCCTGCCAGTTGTGGTAGTGATTTTAAGACTGTATATATTTGTCAAAGCTTATCAAATGGTACACTTTAAATTGGTGAAAGGATCATCAAAAAAGCAAGAGAGTCCCATAAAAACAGCTATTTCTGCTTTATTGACTATGCCAAAGCCTTTGACTGTGTGGATCACCCCAAACCATGGAAAATTCTGAAAGAGATGGGAATACCAGACCATCTGACCTGCCTCTTGAGAAATCTGTATGCAGGTCAGGAAGCAACAGTTAGAACTGGACATGGAACAACAGACTGGTTCCAAATAGGAAAAGGAGTGCATCAAGGCTGTATATTGTCACCCTCCTTATTTATCTTATATACAGAGTATATCATGAGAAACGTTGGGCAGGAGGAAGCACAAGCTGGAATCAAGATTGCAGGGAGAAATATCAATCACCTCAGATATGCAGATGACACCACCCTTATGGCAGAAAGTGAGAAGAACTAAAAAGCCTCTTGCTGAAAGTGAAAGAGGAGAGTGAAAAAGTTGGCTTAAAGTTCAACATTCAGAAAACAAAGATCATGGCATCTGGTCCCATCACTTCATGGGAAATAGATGAGGAAACAGTGGAAACAGTGACCAACTTTATTTTTGGGGCTCCAAAATCACTGCAGATAGTGACTGCAGCCATGAAATTAAAAGATGCTTACTCCTCGGAAGGAACGTTATGACCAACCTAGACAGCATACTAAAAAGCAGAGACATTAATTTGCCAACAAAGGTCCGTCTAGTCAAAGCTATGGTTTTTCCAGTAGTAATATATGGATATGAGAGTTGGACTATAAAGAAAGCTGAGCACCAAAGAATTGATGCTTCTGAACTGTGGTGTTGGAGAAGACTCTTGAGAGTCCCTTGGACTGCAAGGAGATCCAACCAGTCCATCCTAAAGGAGATCAGTCCTGAGTGTTCATTGGAGGGACAGATGTTGAAGCTGAAACTCCAATACTTTGGCCACCTGATGTGAAGAGCTGACTCATTTGAAAAGACCCTGATGCTGGGAAAGATTGAAGGCAGGTGGAGAAGGGGACAACAGAGGATGAGATAGTTGGATGGCATCACCAACTCAATGGAGGTGAGTTTGAGTAAACTCTAGGAGTTGGTGATGGACAAGGGGGCCTGGTGTGCTGCAGTCCATTGGGTTGCAAAGAGTCAGACATGACTGGGTGACTGAACTGAACTGCATGCAAATTACATTTTAATAAAACTGACAAAAAGTCACCCTGGTACATGCATAATACTATATTCAAAGAAATTATTTTGGAGAAAAATAACTTGGATATAGATTTTTATTTAGGGGAATTACCATTGTAGGCTGTCTTAACATTTCCAGTGTCTCTACCATGAGAAGAAATCAAGGCTCTTAATTATAAACAACTCAGTTTGGGTTGAGGTTGTGGAGCTTCAGGGTGGTGGTTGTTCTTATACATATTCAACAAAGGAGGACAGAAAGCAGAGTCATCGGTCTCTAAAAATTTGATTTCATACCCTGGGATTGTAAGAAAATAATAAACACTACTTCTGTGTGCAGAGCCCTAAATCAAGGCTAGAGACCCACCTTCACACATTGTCTAATTTGATCAGTTCACATGGCCCAGTATATCAGGTATTGATCACACTTGACGGATGAGACGAACGTGTCCTAAGAGAAGAGGACCCTTGCCCAAGGTCACACAGATGGGAAGTCCCATAGCCAGACCCTGAGTCCTGGTATGTTGTTGCCAAATACAATGTTCTTTTTACTACCTAATTGGAAAAAAGTGATCATATTTTCAGGTTCTGAAATTTGCCACATTTGCCTTTAGGGTTGATTAGTACAAATTCCTATAATAAAATAGGATTCTGCTGGTCCAAGTCTAGAGCCCCACGTTGGCATCCCACAGTGAATGCCATATTGTTATCACCCTGGCCTCACAGGAACAGATGGGGAGAAAATGCAGAACGTTCTTCCTCCTGCTCCCGTTGTCCTGATCCACATGAATTGTGGAGCAGCAAAGGGAAAAATGAAAAGGCAGCAGTTTGCCTCTAAAGCATCAAATTGCCATCTGGCCTTAAGGAAATTATTATTTAACCATTCCCATGTAGGATTTGAGACCGCTCCAAAGTTTCTGTTTTGCCTTGAGGAGTTGGATAGTTTCAGAAGCATATTTTACCATCTTTGTTTCCTAAAAGCGAAGTTCTCACTTTCTGAAATTAGACAACTAATTGATACATCCTATGCACAAGCGAGATAGCAAGAATCTCCTAGAACCTCAAGAAAGAGGAAGAGAAGTAAATGGCGGTGGAAGAGATTTCCATCGGCAGCAATGATCCAACTGATTTCTGCAAATAAGAAGCTAAAGAAACATGGGGACAATCAGGTTTAACCATTGAGCGTTAGAGACAATCTCCAGGAAAGACAATGGAACATAATGTCTCAGGATGATACACCTTTCTTGTATTAGTTTGCTAGAGCTTCCATGACAAACTACCACAGACTAGGTGGCTTAAACAACAAAAATGTATGTTCTCATGACTCTGGAAGCTAGAAGTCCAAGCTCAAGGAGTCAGCAGGGTTGGTTTCTTCTAAGGCCTCTCTTTTTATTTTGCAGATGGCCTATGCCATCCATCCATGTCCTCCTCAAGGTCTTCTCTCTGTGCTTATCTGTGTCTAAATGTTCTCTTCTTATAAGGACACCTGTCATATTGTGCTAGGGCCATGTGATTGACCTCATTTTAACTTAATTTGCTGTTTAACAAAACCCATCTCCAAATACAGTCACATGTGAGGAACTGGGATTAGGTCTATAGTGGATGAGTTTGGGGCATGATATAATTCAGCCTAAAACATCCCTTACCATCTTGTGTCTTATGCTGAGACTTGTTGCTCTCATCACTTTCCAATCTGAGATGAGATGCCATCCAACCATCTCATCCTCTGCCGTCTCCTTCTCCTCCTGCCTTCAATCTTTCCCAGCATCAGGGTCTTTTCCAATGAGTCAGTTTTTCACATCAGGTGGCCAAAGTGTTGGATGAGATGATTGGATGACATCACCAACTCTAAGGGCATGAGTTTGAGCAAGCTCCTGGAGTTGGTGATGGACAGGGAAGCCTGTCATACCACAGTCCATGGGGTCTCAAAGAGTCAGACACAACTGAGCAACTGAACTAAACTGATTTCTAATCTTTGCTCTGTAGTGAATAAAACTACTTTTCCCAGTCTTCCTTGCCAAATGACTCTGGCTAAGTATAAATAGAAGGCATTGTTGGAATCCTGAATAGCAAGGGAGGGAAGGAGCCAGCCGAGTTCTCCCTCTGCCTCAAGCAGCCTCTCTGACAGTGGATGACTTTCCTCCATTATCCCAGAATCTGGGAGAAAGCTCCTCTGTCAAGATTCCTATGCTGTTGGGCAGTCCTTACCATAGCTGTCAGATAGTCCTAGGCTTCTGGCACTGGTAATTCCATTTCCTTCCTTTATCCTCCCGTCCCTAAGGGTAGAAGCAGATTTCTGCAATTTCTAATCTCCAAGGTGCTTCCACATCCTCTGGCTTCTCAGCTCTTCTATCATCTGGCTAACCAATTCCCTATACTGACTTTACTCTGTTATTATAGACTTAGAATGTCTTTTGTTTCCCTGCTAGACCAAATGCTACATTCCCAATCTCAGAAAGATAATTCTAACAGAAGACAAAAACAAACAAAAAAACAAAGTTCAGCCTAGAATCTTAGAATACTCAGGAATGCCTACTATGTGCCAACAAAATAAAGTAACAAATAGGAACCCCATATTCTATCTAGGTAAAGAGGTGGACGTTAATAAAGACTCACAAAAAGCAAAATTATGTGATCCCCAGATACAAAGCCAGCTGTCAGCTGCCACTGAATAAGCTTAATCCTCAGGGTTCCTCACCTTCTTGGGCTCTTCTAAGGCCCTGGGAGAAACCCTAGCTATATGTTTATATGGTCATATTTTGGGTTAGAATTTTCAAAAGAAACATTTTTGTATTACTTTTCTTAAAGAGTTTTCTTAATTTGCATATACCTGAAGCCCAGAAAATCTCCATCTGCTCCTACTGCAAATATTTCAGAAGAGAGAGTTACAGGCTCAGTCTGTACAGAAGCAGATACTGCATTTGATTAAAGATCTTTATCTGTTTTTCTAGATTCTTGAGTTCTAGATACTCTGATCCTGGACTAGAATCAGCTCCTGGCTATAGTCATCCTATTCCTCAACATTTTACTGAGGAAGCAGCATGTGGTTAAGTACACACTCTAGGGTCAGACAGCCTCAATTATATTCCCAGCTTCTCCTCTTATTACCATGTGCATTAGAGCCTCAGATTAAATGGACATAGTATTAGTCCTTAACTCTTAGGTTTGTTTTGAGGATTTAATGAGATGATCTAGAACTCTATGTAGTGAAGTGCTACATGAATGTTAGTAACTATTAATATTTTTATTATAGACTTGATCTCAGACTTCCTGTGTCTCAGTCCCTATCCCCATGTTTGTTTGCCTGGACTTACTTAGCTCCCCACTTTGAACAACTTACTGACTGCATCATCTTTGTTGGTTCTGTCCTAGCCTCAGTCTTTGGTTTGGAACTTGAGCTTACAAGGGGAACTCTCTAGGAATGGACATGGACAGCTTCTTTCCACTGGTGCAGAGGTTCCACCACTGTCCCAAGCATTCTGTTGGACCTCCCTAGCCATATGCAGCACTGCCCCTACAAGGTAACAGGTAGACCTTCTGTGTCTGAAAGCAGCTTCTTGTGTCAAAACAGAAAAACACAAAAGTAGCCAAGCAGCACAGTTATTACCAGAATTTCCTAATTTCCTGTGAACATTGTCCATTCCATACCAGACCTCCAGAGAACCTGTGACATCTAATAATCAAGAATCATCTTCCCTTAAGTTCCAACTTTATACTTTCCACTATGACACCCTTAATTCCTGCCAAAATTCTCAGTTATTCCTGGTCCATCTTTATTATTGTTACTATGAAAAAAGATAATTGATATAAATAAAATAGAGATTAAGGATAGCTCCATTTGCATTTTCATAATGTATTTTTTCATTTAAATAAGCACATAACATAATAGCTAAGATCTATAGAAAGGAACAAAGAATAACACAGTGAAGTCCTAGAATGCCAGCACCCAGTTTAAGATGTAAAATATTGCCAGCTGAAGCCCGCAGTGTCTTCCTTCCCTATCACGCTTCCCTCACTCTTCCCAGTGGCAAGCACCGTTTGAATTTGCTGCCCCTCACTCCCTTGCACTTCTTTATACTTTTCCAATATACAGGCAGATGTGTACTCTTAAAGCAAGTTAGAGAACATTTATATTATTTCTGTAAAAAGTAAAACATATCTAGTTGTTGTTGTTTTAACCAAATGGATCTATGGTTGGTTCCACGAGGGAAATATGGACCATATCAGGAGGGAAGGCCAAATACCCACTGGGTGCTGCATTTAGATTTAACTATCAGCTCTAAAATTTCACTTGGTTTTCTTTTTATGGTTTCATTTTCAAAGTTAATCATTATCAGTTTGAGGGTTTGCTCTGGGTCTCCGATGTTGTGCTCAGACTTTCTTTAGTTTCAAAGAGCAGGAGCTACTAGTTGCTGTCCGAGGGCTTCTCACTGTGGTGGCTTTTTTCGCTGCTCATCACAGGCTCCAGGCACACGGCTTCAGCAGCTATAGCATGCGGACTCGGTAGCTGTGGCACGCGGGCTTAGTTGCTCCACAACATATGGAATCTTCCTGGACCGGAGATCGAGCCCATGCCCCTGCATTAGCAGGCAGATTCTTATCCACTGTACCACCAGGGAAGTCCCTATTTTTATTTCAGCTTCCTATCTATTGAACAATGCTACATTTTCTTTTAAATATTTACAATGACTTCTTTAAAGTGCTTGTCTGTTAGTTTTAAAATTGGGTTCATTTTATGCCTTTTTCTATTGATTACTTTTCCTCTTGATTATGGATCACATTCTCCTGTTTCTTATTTCACATTTTCTGCATGTCCAGTATTTTTAGTATATTGGATATACTACATGATATATGGTGAGCTATGGACTCTGTCATATTCTTCTGACAGGTGTTGTTTCAAAACACCATTAAATTATTGATTGACATTTTTATCTCGTGAAAGCCTGATTTTTACCCTTTATTTTGGTGCATCTGTTTCTGTATTTGGCCCTTTATTCTAAGGCAAATCCCTTAGACAAGAGATATGGTGAGACTTCAATGGAAAGCCCAAAGCATTTACCAAGACCTACTAACTTGGAAGAACTAAAACTCTTAATTCTGTCTCCTCTTTACTAAGTAGAAGTTGAAAGCTCTGCTTAAATCATTTAGCCTTTCAGCTATTGCTTTCTGCTGAGCTTCTTGAAATCTCCCCTATGCGTATGCAATTTAGAGTCAGCCAAGGATTCAAGGCGAGTTTATACACCTATTTAGGGTGTTCCCTCTCCATTCTGAAAAATCTCCCTCACTTTCCAGCTTCTTTGGCAGCTTTGAATTCTGCCTCGTATCATGTCAAGTTAGTGATAATGTGTCTTTCTAGCTCAGATCTAGTCATCTTGTAACATAGACTAGACTAACTAATCCCAATGAGAAAACCATATATATGTGTATTCCATTCAGTGCTGTTTCCTTCTTTCAAGTATTAACAGCTTCCAGTTTCTGCCTGCTGTGGGTCACTCTCCAGTGCCTTCAGATGTCTTTTCTTTAGTATTTTGTTCAGAGTTTATGATTATTGTCAGTAGAAACATTAGTTGATACAAGACACTATGCTGTTATTGAACTGGATCAAAAGTGACATTTTTACAAATTAAAAATATGCTCCAAAAGATCAAATAATTTATTTTCTTTTTCTCACCTAGGACATTAAGTCATGTCAGACCAGCTATTCAAGGTGGTACAGTTGTTTCAGTAACAGGGAAATAGTGTCACAAAAATACAGTTTGTTTTACCTGTAAGAAGGTACTGCCTTGTAGGTGGTAATATGCCTCAGGCACTTCTTAAACCAGTCAAAGTTTCCACAACCAAAATATCAGTTCTAATAGGTTATTTTATAGACTTCTCTTATTTTCCACCCAAACTTTAAGGCCATCATAGAGCATGTCCTAAGTGAAATATCCAGCGAGGTTTTACTCGAAACCTTCTAACTCTTCAAGTATAACTTTGCGGTAGGAGGAGAATTCCTGTTTCCCATAGTTATGAAGATAAAGTGCCAAAAGCTCCAAATTACTTTTCATAGGTACCTGGATTTTGCTGCATGGTCAGCAGCCAGACAAACATTTATAGCGCTCTCTAGGAATCTGACCTAATGTCCCCAGCCCATCCATCACCCTGACCTAACACAGATTCAAACTGAGAAAACCCAATATACAGTCAAGATGAAAGCAGAACTGCTCTGTTTGAAGTAAATTAGGCCGCAAGAATCTTGTCAACTGACACTCACACCCAGGTGAAAGAGGCTTTTGAGTTCCACTTCAGTGAACTTAATAGGTCTCTGGAGAATATGGTTTGCAAACTTTTCCTTTAGACCATGGGTCAGCAAACCTCTACAAAGGGCCAGAGAGTAAATATGTATGCGCTGCGACCCATACAGTGTCCATCACAAAAACTCAAATTTACCATCGTAACAAAAACAGCCAACAAGGACAATAGGTAATGAATGGACTTGAGTGTGTTTCAATAAATCGTTATTTATAAAAAGAGGTGGTAGCCGGAATCTGGCCCACAGGCACTAGAGCCGATCCCTGCTTTAGCTGTAAGGGGAAGAGATCCTGAAAAAGCCAGAGCAAGTCCTAGATGTCACCGCATGTTCTTTTTGAAGCTGTGAAGGTTAGGCACTTACCCCTTCCTTACTTTGTCATTGTTTTTGTCATTGGTTACACTTTGCCTGGACAATGTGTTAAGAAAATAGCCACTGACATTCTCAGCATCTTTGAAGTATCCTTTCTTATCTGTGGTGGTAGTTTAGTCACTAAGTCATGTCTGACTCTTGCAACCCATGGACTGTAGCCTGCCAGTCTCCTCTGTCCATGGGATTTCCCAAGCAAGCATACTGGAGTAAGCTGCCATTTCCTTCTCCAGGGGACCTTCCTGATTCAGGGATTGAACCCAAGTCTCCTGCATTGCAGGCAGATTCTATACAAACTCAGCCACCAGGGAAGTCATTCTTATCTGTAGAAAATGTTTATTTAAAAAAAAAAAAATAGAGAGGGCACAGCAATAATGATTGGCAAGTACAACCATTACTGGAATGTTCAAACTACCATACCATTGTGCTCACTTCACATGCTAGCAAGGTAATGCTCAAAATTCTTCAAGCTAGGCTTCAACAGTACCTGAATTCAGAATTTCCAGATGTACAAGATAGATTTTTTTTAAAAAGCAGAGGAGCCATAGATCAAACTGCCAACATCTATTAGATCATATAAAAAGCAAGGGAATTCCAGAAAAACATCTACTTCTGCTTTATTGACTACGCTAAAGCTTTTGACCATGTGGATTACAACAAACTATGGATAATTCTTAAAGAGATGGGAATACCAGATCACCTTACCTGCCTTCTGAGAAACCTGTATGCAGGTCAAGAAGCAAGTTAGGACTGGACAAGGAACAATGGTCTGGTTCAAAATTGGGAAAGCAGCATATTAAGGTTGTATATTGTCACCCTGCTTATTTAACTTACATGCAGAGTACATCATACAAAATGCTGGATTGGATAAACTATAAGCTAGAATCAAGATTGCCAGGAGAAACATCCTGGAAAACACCCTGATGCTAGGAAAGACTGAGGGCAGGAGATGGGAGAGATAGAGGATGATATGATTGGATTGCATCACCAACTCAATGGGCATGAGTTTGAGCAAACTTCCAGAGATAGTGAAGGACAGGGATGCCTGGCATGCTGGAGTCCATGGGGTCATACAGAGTCATACGTGACTGAGCAACTGAACAACAGATATGCAGATGATACCATTCTCATGGCAGAAAGCAAAGAGGAAATAAAGAATCTCTTGATGAAGGTAAAAGAGGAGAGTGAAAAAGCTGGCTTAAAACTCAACATTCAAAAAACTAAGATCATGGCATCTTGTCTCATCACTTCATGGCAAATATATGGGGAAAAGTGGAAATTTTTCCAGATTTTGTTTTCTTGGGCTCCAAATTACAGGATGGTAACTGCAGCCATGAAATTTGAAAATATTGCTCCTTGGAAGAAAAGCTATGACAAACCTAGACAGCATATTAAAAAGCAAAGATATCACTGTTCCAACAAAGGTTTATAGCTTTTCCAATAGTCGTGTACGGATGTGGGAGTTGGACCATAAAGAAAGCTGAGTTCCAAAGAATTGATGCTTCTGAATTGCGGTGCTGAAGACGACTCTTAAGAATCCTTTGGACAGCAAGGAGCTCAAACTAGTCAATCCTAAAGGAAATCAACCCTGAATATACATTGGAAGGATTGATGCTGAAGCTGAAGCTCCAATACTTTGGCCACCTGATGCAAAGAGCCGACTCATTGGAAAAGGCCTTGATGCTGGGAAAGATTGAGGGCAGGAGGACAAGGGGACAACAAAGGAAAAGATGGTTGGGTGGCAACATTGACTCAATGGACATGAGTTTGAGCAAACTTTGGGAGATGGTGAAGGACAGGGAAATTGGGAGTGATAGAGTCCATGGGGTCACAAAGAATCAGACACAACTTAGCAACTGAACAACAACCATCACTAGCTGTGCAGAACATGGGCAATTTTCTTCCTCTCTCTGAGCCCCTTTCATCATCTGTAAAATGGGAATCATAATAGCTACTCTACGGGGTTGTCATGAGGATTAAAGAACTTCAGAGTAAGTGCTGAATAAGTGGCAGGTCCCTTTCCCTTTGTATTAGACACAGAGGAAAAGGATGAGTTCCTTCTGAAAAGTGAAATCAAAGGAACAAAAGCAAAAAATTCAATTTGCCTACAAAATCTTGTCTAGTAATTCCTCTTGAAATGTCAGTATTATTTTAAAGAACGCCAAGTCTTTCTCTTCCAATGGAATATGCAATAAGTTCAGCCTGATGCAGTGGGGAAAACGTCAATATCAGGAAAAGGGCCCAGGTGACCCAGGTTGTTGTTCTAGCTCAGTTGTGGAATGTTGTGTAAATCACTTCTCTTTATTATAAATTTCTTTAATTTCCTCAATTGTTAAAATGATGATGGCTAAACTGCTGCTGTTGCTGCTAAGTCGCTTCAGTCATGTCTGACTGTGGGATCCCATAGACGGCAGCCCACCAGGCTCCCCTGTCCCTGGGATTCTCCAGGCAAGAACATTGGAGTGGGTCGCCATTTCCTTCTCCAATTCATGAAAGCGAAAAGTGAAAGTGAAGTCGCTCACTTCACAGTCGTGTCCGACTCTTTATGACCCCATGGACTGCAGCCTACCAGGCTCCTCCGTCCATGGGATTTTCCAGGCAAGAGTACTGGAGTGGGGTGCCATTGCCTTCTCCGGATGGCTAAACTAGGGGTTTCCAAACTGTCAGAAAATCAAAGGTTCCTGAATACACTCAAGAATCAGGTATTATGTGAATAAAATGTGAACATATAGAGATAGAAAAAACAACATTAAAAGCAGTCCTAGAATTCAAAGCATACGGAACATTGGGTTAGATGATGCCTCAGGTGGCTGCCAGTTTTAACTGCCCACATTTCAGTGAACACATACACACCACATAAATGTAATTGCCAGTACGGCATTGTGATTCACGAGGCATTTTATTAGTCACATTGAGCTCACACTATGCATTCATAGTGTGGATTCTCTCTTTGGCTGTTTGAAAAATCAGTGGAGCCCAGCTCCACTGCAGGGAGGCATGGTACCAATATACACAATCAATCTGCCCTCTCTGAAGAAGTCTCAGTGCCCAGTGACATGGAAAAAGTTACTATGATGGAGAAAGAGCTTTGAGACAGTATCTCGATGGTAGCTGAATTTACAGTTTCATTTAGCAAGTGCACAGCTCTGCTCTAGAACTAGAGGTAAATTATGGAAGATATCATTTGTTTTTGCTGGCTCAGCATCTTTTCCCATTCTTGTTTCCGTTTCAGTTTCCCCTGGAAGTGAAGGGACTGGATTGCAAGTCTTACTATAAAATTGTAAGAAAGATCATGTTATCCTAGCATTAAGACCAACAAGTACTTTAATGGGACAAAACAGAGTTCTGAAGCAGACCCAACTGATATTCTGACAAAGATACAAAGGTAATTTAACTGCTAAAGTATAATACTTGCAACAACTATTAAGGAAACAATTGGAAATCTATACCTCCACATAGCATACAAAAATTAACTCAATATACTTGTGGGGCCTAAAACAACAAACTTTATAAAATAAACTATACAGCTTCTAGAAGAACACATATGCGAAAGCCTTAGTGACTTTGGATTAAGAGTTTTTAGATAAAACATCAAAAGCACAATCCATAAAAGAAAAAAAAAACTGATAAATTGAACATCAAGATTTTAAACTTTTGCTCTTTAAAGACACAGTTAAAAGAATGAAAAGCCACAAAAAGGGAGAAAATATTTGTAAATTATACTTCTGAAAAGGAACTTATATCCAGAAAAAATAACTCTTAAAAGTCCACAATAAAAAAACAGAATAGCTTTTAAAACAAGCATAAGATCTGAACAGACACTTCACTAAAGAAGACACATCTGTGGCAAATAAGCACATGAAAACATGCTTACTTATTAATTATTAGGGAAATTCAAATTAAAACCTCAATGTGGTACCTGTGCATACCTATTAGAGTAGAAAAATTTGAAAGATTACCCATTCCAGGGGATAGTCATGACTTAGAGAACTAGAACTTTCACACACTGCTGGTGGAAATGTAAAATGGTGCAGCAGTCACTTTGGAACAAAGTGTGACAGGTTCACAAAAAAACAAACATAAAACTACTTTATGATTCAGTCATTCCACTTCTAGCTATTTACCCAAGAGAAATGAAAGTGTATCTCCCTACAAATACTTACATGTGAATATTCACAGCAGCTTTATGTGTACTGGCCAAAAATCCAGAACCAACCCCAGTCCATCAACTGGTGATAAGTAGATAAACTGTCATACACAAATGAATACTCACAAATAAAAATGGATACACCATGGGCAAACGATTCAGCATGGATAAATCTCAAAGTAATTACGTTAACAGGAAATAGCTGGCAAAAAGAATATGGTTCCGTTCATATAAAATTCTAGAGAGCACAAACTAATCAAAAGAAGATCAGTGGTCACCTGGCTAGGGGAAGGGACAGGAGGGAAGTGTCACCAAGGGGCATAGGAAACTTTTCAGGTGACAGGCATGTTCATAATCTTGATTATGAGGATGGTCTCACAGGCATATGGGAACGTCAGTATGTACCAAGGAAATGGCAACCCACTCCAGTGTTCTTGCCTGGAGAATCCCAGGGACGGGGGCGCCTGGTGGGCTGCCTGTCCATGGAGTCGCACAGAGTCGAACACGACTGAAGTGACTTAGCAGCAGCAGCAACATACACTTTAAATACGGACTGTTTGTTGGTATGTTAATTATACTTCAATAAAGCTGTTCTGGGTCTTCCCTGGTGGCTCCGAGGTAAAGAATCTGCCTGCCAATGCAAAGATGTGGGTTCAATCCCTGGGTCAGGAAGATCCCCTGGAGGAGGAAATGGTAATCCACTCTAGTATTCTTACTGGGAAATCCCACGGACAGAGGAGTCTGGCAGGCTACAGTCCATGGGGTCGCAAAAGAGTCAGACATGACTTAGCGACGAAACAACAAAGCTGTTTTTAAAGACAATAATCAAAATTCTTTTCCTTTGTATATCCACATCTCCTTGCAATGTAATTTTGCAGCTACTTCCGTCAAAAGTAAGAGTCCTTCTCCATCCTTTGAACCTGAGATGGCTAAGAGAATGTGCTAGAAGTGATGCTGTTGCCTGTTCTGAAGCCTAGGTCTTAAAATACTTGTTCATTCCCTACTGATTTAGTCCATTTGGGTTGCAATAACAAAACCATCAACAGGGTGGTTCAGCAAACATTTATTTCTCGCAGTTTTGGAGGCAGAGAATTCTGAGACCAAGGTGCCATGGAGTCAGTGTCCGGTGAGAGCTCACTTCCTGTTCATGGAGGACTGACTTCTCACTGGGTCCTCACATGCCAAAAGGGGCAAAGGTGCTCTTAGGAGTCACTTCTGTGAGGACACTGATTCCATTCATGAGGACTCTACCCTCCAGACCTAATTACCTACCAAAGGCTCCCACCTTCTAATACCATCATTCAGGGGATTAGAATTTCAACATGTGAATTCTGGGGGGACACAAACATTTAGACTCTAGCATCCACTCTCCCTCAGAACCCTGCTGCGACCCTGTGAACAGGGAAGCAAGATAGTGGATGGAAGACACATGGCCCAGCCACTCCTCTCCTTTTTAACACCCAGTCACCCCCAGAGGCAGAACCGCCTACCTAGCCTGCAGTCAAGGAAACTGAGTATATTAGAGGACGGGCCAGTCAAAATCATATGACCTGCTCAGCTGAGGCCAACTTGAACTTTCAACCCTCTGAATCAAGTAAATAGCTGTTGTGCTATAACACTAAGTGTGGAGTGGTCTCATTTGTGGTTAATATTAATACATAAGTGATTCACTTCCCATCCAGGACCATATCCCTCACTCACCCAACTTGACTTGATCTTGGTGGGGCAGCTAGAGATTAGGAACTGTTCACTATCTTAGGCCACCCACCTTCACTCCACTGAGAACTTTCATTTTTCATACACCAAACGTGAATGTCCATTATCTAGGCACTGTGCTAGACCCCAAGGGTAGATGATGTACAAGACAGTCCCATCACAGGAGATCTGAGATTATAAATCAGAGTTATAGGGGGTAGCAGCAAGCATATCAAATTCATTTTTTCCCTTTTTTAGGTTGGCTTTGTTGTCTTGGATATTTCTAAATCAGTTAATTTCCCTCATAAGCTTAGTATGAAATCCCTCCCTACTCTACGAAGAGTTAAAGAAAATGGGGGTAAACCTCCTGTGAAACAAGACACAATTCAAGCAGCATTAGAAAAGGATGCCATTCAAAGAAGGATGTGATCACAAGTGAGAAAGGAGTGAACTTATACAAGAACTGTTGTTCAGTAGATCAGTCATGTCAGACTCTTTGCAACTCCTTGGACTGTAGCCTGCCAGGTTCCTCTGTCCATGGAATTTTCCAGGCAAGAATACTGGAGCGAGTTGTCATTTCCTTCTCCAGAGGATCCCCCTGACCCAGGGATCTCTTGCATCAAACCTGCATCTCCTGTGTCTCCTGCATTGGCAGGCGAATTCTTTACCACTGAACCACTAGGGAAGCCTGTACAAGAATTATTGAGGGGTAAAGGTGCATAGTTTGGAAGCAGATGAGAAGTCATAGGATTGGGCTAAAAAAAAACACAAGCAAATTCATTAATGCAAGTATCAAGCACTGACACTTGTATTTTTAAAAGGTTCTACGGGCCCAGCTTCCAGATGTTATTCTTCAGAGATACTGACCATCTTAGTCAATTGCCATTTAAATGTCCTGCCCTCAAGTTGAAGGAAACACATATTTTGTAAAGACCTCCAGGAGAGTGTGGGTTCTCAAGGCTGAGGCCATTCCACTCCCAAGAAGTGGTTTATGGATGTAACAACAAGGGCAAGGAATAAAAGCATGAGGTGTTCTTTGCTCTTTATATCTATCTAGATCAAGAGAATACTCATGATTGCCCTCAGAAATATTTCTATTAGACTATCAAGAAAATCCACCTCTTGATGCCTCAAATGTCACCCTGGGTGCTCATCGCCTATTGAAAAGAGTAGACTGCCACCCCAAGGGGAAGGAACAGGAGCCAGGTTCATGGCCACAGAGCTCAATTCTGGATGAATCTATTTTTGTCAATCTTCCTAAGATAGCATGGGTCACTGGTTCTACTCAGATTCCAGAAATAACTAATGACTAGTCGTTATTCACTTTTTGGCCAAGGGCTGAAGAAACAGAACAAGGAATAGCTAAATTGATATTTAATGATATTTTGAGTAAAAAACAAACACACAAAATTGGTTTAAAAACCCTCCTGACTTCAAGAGAAAGACAAATACCATATGGTATCACTTATATGTGGAACCTAAAATATAACTCAAAAGAATGTATCCATGAAACAGACTTATGGACAGGGGTGTAAGGGAGGGGGTGGGGAAGGGATGGATTAGAAGTTTGGGATTATCAGATACAAACCAGTATATATAAAACGGATGAACAACAAAGCCCTACTGTATAGCACAGGGAAGTATATTCAATATCCTGTGATAAACCATACTGGAAAAGAATACGAAAAGTATGTATATGTACATGTAACTGAATCTCTTTGCTATACAGCAGGAATTAACACAACACGTTAAATCAACTTGGGGGCGGTCCTAAGATAGCGGAGGAATAGGACAGGAAGACCACTTTCTCCCTCACAAATTCCTCAAAAGAACATTTCAATGCTGAGCAAATTCTACACTTTAAATCAACTATATTTCATTATAACAAACACATTTCAATAAAAAAAAAAATCCTCCTATGTCTCTCAGTTGTGCACCTTTCACTCACTATCTTTTTAAGAGAATATATTCATTAACCTGTGCTGCGCTGAGTCATTCAGCTGTGTCTGACTCTTTGCAACCCCATGGACTGTAGCCCTCAAGGCTCCTCTGTCTATGGGGATTCTCCAGGCAAGAATACTCGAGTGGGATGCCATGCAATCCTCCAGGGGATCTTCCCAACCCAGGGATTGAACCCAGGTCTGCCACAGTCCAGGCAGATTCTGTACCATCTAAGCCACCAGGGAAGCCATTCACTAACCTAGGACTTGGCAAAGAGAAGTCTCCCTAATCCTTAGCCGTGCATACCCCTAAGACAGAAGCCCAGGAGGGATTTAGAGACAAGTGGAATAGTTTCTGCAGCCCTTCAGGCTGATCTCCAAGTCCCCTGGTAACAAACAGACCCTTGTCTACCTAACAACACGTGTACACACCACCCACAAGACACAGATCCTACTTCTTATTTCCCAGAAGCCTTGGGCCTTCTGCTCAGATGAGGGTTCTATCTAGGGAGTGCCTCACTGGAACTCGACCCTTCTTCCAAATTATATCTTCCCCAGATTCCTGGAAAAGCTTTCACCTCAATGGAGAAAGATTTAAGTTGGTCGCTATTAAAATTGCTTTTATTATTATTATTTTTTTGCTTTGACAGCTTTGTGCCTTTTATCATTAAAAGTACAATATCATTTAAATAAAAGTGAAGAGTGACATTTCTAAGAAAATGCCTACCTCTCAGGGATAACACTATTAATTTTAAAAGGTTATTACTCGAAAGAACACCCTTTTAGCACACCGTGTTAAACAGCACAAAGCTTAGCATGTCAACAGGCCATACATCAGCAATTTGCCTTTGGTTCTGAGAGTCCAGAAAGAATCTCCTGTACTGGGAGTAGGCTGACTGCGCCTCCAGCCCTCTCCATGTCAGCACCAGGCCCAGGGCCACAGCCGTCTTCTCAGTGAGTAAAACCACATGCACTCATTCTCCAAGTACCACTGAAAGAAAGCCACGCCTTTTTTTTTAGAGATCCTTTCATCAGATGTGTTCCCAGCCTCTGGTTCCACTTGGCAACAGGCCAAGCTCAGTAGCCTTGATAGAGGAGCAGTGAGCTTGTGAACCACCTGAAAATTCAGTCCCCACAAGACATAAGGAAATATTTCATTATCGCCAGTATTCAACCAACATGGTAGATTACAAAGGCCATAAATCAAAGTCAAAACAGGCCAGTCATAGCCCAGTTCACTGGCAGACTGTATTTTGTACCTTCCAGATGCATTGGCCTCTAGGATAGAAGCCGAGAGAGAAAAGACCATTCCATAGGAAAGAAGACCAGCTTGGCTAAGAGACAAGAATGTAGGATAATGGGGCTTGGTGGCAGAAAATGCATTGATTTTAGCCATAGTAAGAAGTAACCTCACGAAAGTGCTTACGTGAAAGTTAGTCATTCAGTTGTGTCCAACTTTCTGTGACTCCATGGACTGTAGCCTGCCAGGCTCCTCTGTCCATGGAATTTTCCAGGCAAGAACACTGGAGAGGGTAGCCACTCTCTTCTCCAGGGGATCTCCCCAACCCCAGGGATCAAACCTGTGTCTCCTGCATTGCAGGCAGATTCTTTACCATCTGATCCACCAGGGAAATGGAATAACTGAAAGGGACTTGCATAGACACACGCAAAACCATCAAGTACCAATTCCACTTTCATTCTTGTATATACCACTTAGAGAAAATAGTCTTGCTGGAGCAATCAGCAAAATTCAGACGGGGCCAGAGTGAAGCAGAATCAAAGGGACTTTCTCCAAAGCCCAGAAGCATGCATTCTAAGAGGAGCATTGGTTTGACAGTACATGCAGTGTCCTGCAGCAGCGCTCTCTGCCCATCAGATTACTGTCATCATACACATTGCTAACAAAATCAGACTCCCTCATCTAATCTCCCTTCAGTTTGACCTGGTTTCACTCCTATGAAAGAGAGACCAACAATAAGTCCAAATGCAATACAGGTGGCATAGAAAATAAACACTGTCTCCAAGACAAAAAATTAGTCGATAACACTGAAAACCTATATCCAACAGTTTCAAAAATCTATCAGGATTCTCCCACTATTGGACAAGAAAAATCCTTTCAAATTTCCTGGAAAGAGATTGACAAATGAAGATCTGAAGGGTGGAACACCCCTTCCCTTTAGAAATGGAGAGTTCAGGAATTAAAATGATAATAAGTGCTGTCAAAAAAATCAGTGCTACAAACACAGTTCGATCACTGGTGCTGATAGGGGGTGCCACAAGACTCAGCTTGCTCCTTTCTCTGTATGAAACGTGACTTGTCATCTGTCATGTGGCCTAGGCTTGACAATTTCAGTCACGTTAGGGAACATCACATCTGCTAGGGCCATCAGCCACTTTCTGCAAATGCTCTTCAATCTGAGGGTGTTGCTTGAGAATCGGTGACAGTGTTGGCAAAACCAGAAGTCTTTTCAAGGCTGAGCTCCAGTGTTGAAGGCTGACGTGATGAATGCCTCCAAAGGTGACTGAACCCACTCTCAGGGCCCAGATTCAGCTCCATGTGGCAGTTTCAAAGCTCACATACGCAACTATTTTTGATTCCCACACACTGATTTAGTCTTGGCTCAAGTTAAAAAACTAAAATCAGGTGTCATCAGAACCAGTCGCACATTTTCTTATGCTGTAACATGAGCACATCTGTGGCCCACACTGGCCATCAGAAGCCAACATCACCAAAATAAGAGTTCTGGGGTCTGCTACTGATTTGAACTATTACTCTGAGCAGTCAATACCATATCTACCTTTAGATCTTCTGAGGGGATTAGACTCAGTAATGTCTGAGATGTCTATTTTAAGAGTCTGTGCTTAGGAACTGACAATAAAAAGGAAAATATATATCTAAAGATATAATTTGACCTCACAATATTTCAAAACGCCTTTAAATGCCGAGTCGAGTAACAAATTTCTGACTTTTTAACAATACAGGAAATGCCTATCTTTGAATAAAGACAACATCAAAGAAAAGAGGGCACAGAAGGACAGAGACCAGCCACAATAATATTATTCAAGCCCCTAGATGCAGCCATTCCTGAAGCAGAAATGCTTCAGGAACCTTTCAGTTATGTGAGTCAATACATTTCCTTTTATGTTTAAGCTTATTTACAAGTTGAGCTTCTGGTCAATTCAAATCAAGATGATTCCTGACTAATAGACAGAAGGAGGAATCTTTAGGACCCCTGAAGAGCGTTCAGTATTTCAGTTGATCTCATTACTTTGAGTACCAGATCAAATATACGTCAACCTCAGTAACTTGATCTGTAAAGAAGAAATGGACTTCGTGACCCATCTTCTTATACTGAAATCAGTATTCGTCTGGCTTAGTCTATAATCCAGTGGAAAGAAATTCGTATAGGCTCCACTGAAAGAAAGTGGAGAATGTAAAGAGAAGTGAGAGTTAACTCTAGAGATGAATTAGTGAATGCCTAGCCTCTCTCTAGGGCTTCCCTTGTGCCTCAGCTGGTAAAGAACTTGCCTGCAATGCGAGAGACCTGGGTTCAATCCCTGGGTTGGGAAGGTCCCCTGGAGAAGGGAAAGGCTACCCACTCCAGTATTCTAGACTGGAGAATTCCATGGACTGTATAGACCAAGGGGTCACAAAGAATTGGACACAACTGAATGACTTTTACTTTTCCTTCTCTCTCTCTCTAGAAGTCCTGAACTGGCCACACAGAGGCACTGGTCATGATTGCTGAGGCCATATCTGGTCGTGGTTGTACAAAATAACCAAGAGTAGATGGAAACAAAACAAGAACACACACCCCCTCTCCCCACCCCCACCACATTCACAGATTGCCAAACGACAAACCTGGGAAGCCAAAATACACTGCAGGTCCAGGGCATGAGATCAGGCTAGAATCACAGCAAAATGTAATTCAAAAGGAGTGGCAGAATCAAGAAGTCCAGTATAATGCAAAGTAGGACTGCATACGCCGACCTCGTTACACCTGGATTCCAGTGTCAGGGCACACAGGGTCAGGCTGGGAAGAGATTCAAGGCGGACAAAAGGTAGCCTGCCTTTAGGTTTAGGAGAAAGAAAGAAAATGGAAAAGGGGACTGGAAGAGGAAAAATGAAGATAGAACAAGAGATATGAAGTATGGTGGTTAAGACCAGAGCCTCAGACTTCCTTGGTAGTCCAGGGAAGTGGTTAAGATACCATGCTCCCAAAGCAGCAAGCCCGAATTCAAGCCTGAGTCAGAGAACTATTAATAGGTCCCACATGCCACAACCAGGAGTTTCCATGTCACAACTTTAAGATCCCACAGGCCGCAGAGAAGACCCTGCATGCCCCAACTGAGACCAGGCACCACCAGAAAAGGCCAGGGCCTCTGAAAACAGACAGACCTGGGTTCAGATATGAGTTCTGCTTCTTTTGAGACTTCTCTTTTTCCTTCCTCCCTCCTTTTTTTTTTCCTTTCTTTGGTCTTTAACAATTGTATCGAATTATAGTATACATGTTATAAAATTGCACATTTCAAGTACACAAATCAGTGACCTAGTAACTTTACCAAGTTATGCAGCCTTCACCCTAAATCAGTTCTAGAACACTGTCATCCCTCCAGTAACCACCTTCAGTCTCACAGTTAATCTCCATCCCCATTCTCAGGTCCAGAACTACCACTATGTTGAGTTTCTAAAATAAATTTATTTTCTGCCTCTATAAATTTGCCCTTTCTGGACACCTCACATAAGTGGAATCACATGATATGAGGTCTCTTGTGTCTGACCTCTCTTATTTAATGTAATTTTTTGAGACTCACCCATCACCATTTGCATAACAAATGTCAGAAGTGTACCCCCATTTTGGTGAAGAGTAGGTCACTGTCAGTATGAGACTTATTTTCTTAAACCTCAGTTTCCTCATCTGTAAAATAAGGATAAGAATAATAGAACCAATTTGATAGTGTTAAATACATGTGATAAATGAAATAGTGCACATTAAGACTGTAGCATAGCAGCAGGTACCCAAAACATGCATAATTAATTTCAAGAAGCTACAGTAGTAACATAAAGAAAGCATTGCTATTTCAACCATTCACAATTCTGACTTTACAGACATCACCTTCCTCCTACTCACTATTCAGGGAAGAAAAGGAAGGTATGTTTGCCTGCATTTTAATAGAAAAAGAAAGGAGAACAAAAGCTAAGTGAGTGCCTCAGGGCCCCCAGTCTCCGAGAACCTCTGGGTGGAATGGGGAGGGGTGCTTTGGCACAGACAGCTCACAAAATGAACCACCTCCTAAACAGCATCACCCCAACTGTCAGAGAGCCTATTGCTTCTAAGTGAATCTGGGGGAAGATGGCAGAATTGAGTCGGTAATGCATAGATTCACTTTCTAAAAAATGGAGTGATAATGATGTAAGAAAAAGCTCCCTAAGTAGGAATAATGGTGTGAAAGTAAGGAAAAGAACAAATCCAAGTGAATTAGAAAATGCCACCCAGATCTTGTCATGTACTCAACTGCTGTAAGGCCTCTCCCAGGGAACTGCACGGGCACAGCCCTGTTCCAGCTCCCAAAACTCAGGACAGAGGAAGGAGACAGCTCCTTGTGAAGAGGCATCCTATAGCTTGATTACCAGTCCAGCCTTCCCTGTCTTTCATGTAGCTGACTCTGAAAATACATTTTTTTAAAGCTCAGATGTTTAAAGGTTTCATCATTCCTGCTAGCAGAAATACATTAATCAAAAACAGAAACATGCATGGAGAAATGATTAAATGGTCCCAAGCAGGGCAACTGCTGACACCATTCTCTGCTGCAGGGCCCATGGAAGGAAGATCCACAGAGACCTGGAGCAGAAGTATATCAAATGGAGCTGGAACTTTCAGAAACAGAAATAGCCAGATTATAAAAGGGTGGGATTTTAGGTATGGGAAACTTTCATATACTTAGTAAGTGTTCCTGAAAGTAGCAAATATCCAAACCAAAGTTTGAATTTCAGTTAGAGCACAGTTACTGGAAAGACTCTCATACACCTCTAAGTCAACCTTTCTATTTATATCTAGATATCTAGAAAGAGGAGAAGGAATAGAAACACACACAAATACACATCCATGACCCTGGCAGGATAGATAAGGACCTTTCATCATTAATTAGATTTAGGATAAATTAAACAACTATAATTTTGAAGGCTGCACACTTTTTGCATTGCTAAGACTAGACACTCAACAGATGGCTTTTGTATTTTGCTAAAGTAAACACTTCAGTGAAGTTTCTTTAGATCCACAAAGTCACAGCAGGAACCTAATGTGAGATCAAGGTTAGAAATTAAATTGCTCGAAGGAATGATGTATGAAGAATGTTTAGAGTCTTCTCTCGGTGCTTGAGGAAGTAAGGAGTCTAGGGACCTGAGAATGACAAAAAGGGAGATGAGGTGAAAGTAATTCTAGAACTGTAGTTCTCAACCAGGTATGCTTTAGTTGCCAGGGGACATTTGGCAATAGCTGGAGACATTTTTAGTCTTCCTCCACAGCTTGAAGGGGAAACACAACTGGTGTCTAGTGGATAGAAGTCAGGGCACTGTCAAACACCCAACAGTGCCCAGGTCAGCTCCCACTACAAGGAATTATCCCTCACAAAAGTTCAATAGGGCCAAGTTTAAGAAATGATGGCTTTGAATTGTGATGCTAGAGAAGACTCTTGAGAGTCTCTTGGTGAGTCAGACACAAGTTAGCAACTGAATAACAACAGCAAGCTGTAGAAGAAAAATAAAAGGAGTCTATTAGCAACTTGAAACATCAGGAATCAGACAAATAGGGGACAGATAGGGGAGAAATTCCCTGGGATCAGGGATGGACCAGGAAGTTTTCATAATACCTATTCAACTTTCCTTTGTGTGCTTAGAAGTACCAAGACGTCTCTTTCCATTTTCTCTACATTAAATTCTATGACATGATAGCCTTGTGGTAGATATGTCTTGGAGAATAGGAAAGAAGAACCGCAATCAGCAGAGGGCAGGGAGATAGGAGAGCAAGGTGCTGCAGCAGAGACCAATGGCGATGCTTGAACCAGCCAAGCCAGCAGGGCAGGCTGCCACGTCTTCACCTCGGCAGTCTCCCAGACTTGGGGGGTGCGGGGGTGGGGTGGAAGTTCTGCCAGGATGTGGCAAGAAGGCTTGGGGAGATGGTGACACAGATAAGGAGGCTCATACTCATTCAGTCGTGTCAGACTCTTTGCAACCCCATGGACTATAGCCCACCAGGCTCCTCTGTCCATGGGATTTTCCAGGCAACAGTACCAGAGTGGGTTGCCATTTCCTCCTTCAGGGGATACTCCCAACACAGGGATTGAACCTGCATCTCCTGAAATGGCAGGCAGATCCCTTACCACTGAGCACCTGGGAAGCCCCCTCAGTGTAATAAACTTGCTTGCTGCAGGGTGATTAAATACAGTCAAGTCTGGCCAGAGCACACAGATCTGGTAGGTGTCACAGCCTGCTCATCTCTGTCTTCCAGCACCTCACACACCATCTGTACCCTCGTATCTGAGGTTGGACTTTCCATCCCTACATTCAACTGTGGCAGTTTATGTCAGTTATTGTTATTTGTCTTTTGTGCTCCTTTTTAATTTGTAATTAAAAAATAAAAACACAGCCTTAAATTGGCCAAAGGCATGAGAAGAATGCACATACAGGGTCAGTCAGCTTCTCTGGAGTCTCACAGTCCCCATGCCAAAATGTTCAAGCACCCACATATGCCAGACATGGTACCAATGGACATGAGTGGCACTCTGAATCTTCAGGGCAAGACGGTGACATACAGGTAACTATTTCCGTTTTAGTGATGAGAGAACAGACTTGAAAAGACAAAGTTACTTCTAAAGGTTACGCAGGTGGAAAATATTTGTTTCAGGCTTAGAACCTGGTCACCTTGACTTTAAGGTCAGGGGAACAAGTTATCATGGAAATATCATAACAAGTGGAATAGAAATGAGTACCTAGCACATAAACAGATGTTCAATATTATCTATATATTATTTATATTATTTATATTATTCAATATTATCTATATATATATTATAGTTTAAATAAAGTGAATTAAAACAGTTAAAAATCTATTAGTAGATGTAAAAAATCATAAGGGTTTAAGTAGTATAACTTGAAATACTTCCAGGAGTCAATTTGTCAATAAATATAAAGAGAGCTAGTGAGATTCTTACTATCTCATCAAGTAATTCTATTTCTATTATCATAGTCTAAAGATGAATGAAGGTAGAGATTTATTCTGCAAATGAAGGTAGAGATTTATTCCCAAGTATTATGGGGGTCATTTATTATACAAAAAAAGAGAAATCTGCTATCATAAGGAAATTAATTTTAGCATATCCATAAAATAGAATTGCATGTATTTACTAAAGATTATTTTACCAAAATACTTACTATGGGAAAGTCCTTAAAATATTAAAATAGGATTATACAATTACATCTTCACTGTGATGCCAATTTTTTTAGTATATAAGAAAAAAGATGGCAATAAAATATGCCAAAATATTATTAATAGTACATTTTTTTCTTCTAAACACCTTTCTGTATTTAAAATTTTTTCTACAAAATCTAGACCTTCCATTTAAAATTGTAAACAAAATGAAAACCAAGATGACCTTGCAATAACTTGAAAAAGAAGTCCATAAATGATGACTGGGTTGGGCAACAGTAAGGTGCATTTGAAAGACCTTCAACAAAGAAGTCTTACTCTGCAATATGACTCCAAGATAACACCCACCCCCCAACCCCAGCCAAACCAGCATTACCTGTGGTGTGTCAGAGACACACAAAAGACTCACAAAGTTTCCATCAAGAGGGAGCTCAGAAAAGAGAATGACAGGGATCTGAAGTCCTAAGAAAAGACCAGGGCTTACCAAGAAACATGAAAGTAGGTGAAAGCTAAGTGGGTAGAAGCCAGGCTGGCCCTGGACAGTGTAAACAATTTGTAAAGCAGCCTTTCCCTCAGGGGGAGGAGATTATTACAGTCCCTGGTGATGTTAAAAGGAGGAGCCCCTTGACATGTCTATAATAAAAGTGGTTCCTGCTACTATACAATGCCGGCGCGCAACAGCACCTTGGGCCAACTCTTAAAACAGGAGTCGGCTGACTTATTTCTATAAAGAGCCAGATAGTAAATATTTTAGCCTTTGCAAGCCATATAGCTACTCAACTCTGCCATCGTAGTATGAATACTGCTGGGAGACAAGACATAAATAAATGGATGTGGCTGCAGTCCAAATAAACCTGAATTTATAGAAACACTCATTGGGCTAGGCTGTCCCTCTGGCCACAGCTTGCTGATCCCTCAAGACTTTAAGCACAGCAGTGAAAGCTTTCTATTCTGGCTTTACCCACTGGTCATGCTTCCTCGTATTAAGGCACCCGAGTTTGAATTGCGTAAATTATGTGATTATTTGGGGAAAGAGCTGAGTGAGATCGAGGTAAATCAGAAAGCGCGTTCATTTTACAGAGCTTTGGTAACTGAATGGACAGCAGGTACAGAGGGAGGCCTTCTGCCCGGAGCTCGCCAATTTACTGGTGACACAGGCTGATCAACACGCAGTCTGCCTAGTGGAGTGAGCACCATGGACTGGTGGGAAGAGGAGCCAGAGACTGGAGACCCAGGAGTGGCAAGTGAGCTTCACATGAGTGGAGTCTTTTAGGCTGGAACTCCAAAACCAGAGGCCGTGCTTTAATTAGCCATATGACCTTCATCTCTCACTCAAAAAAATCTGAAGGCCTGACATTGTTGGATTTTCCCTGAGCCCTGTGATCCTACAGAACAAGGAAGGTTTGTGTTTCAGAAATCAGCTTACTGCAGAGAAGCATCCTTCCCCCTGAGACTTAGAAAAGACTCATGGGTGGCTGCCAGGCCCTGTTTACTGATGGCAAAAACAGGCACAAACCCTCCAAGTTCCCATTTTTCACCCCATAAATAACTAACTGAACTGCTTATCTCCACTGCTCAGGGCAAAAAAAATACTTATTAACCAAGTTTTAGTTCTGCTTCTCTTACTACTCCAGACCCCTGAAATCTGGCCCACCCTCAGCCCGAATTAGCACACAGTGCCCCCACCCCTCAGAGACTAGGTTGGCCTCAAGGTCACATCCTGTATTCACACCATCGTTTCCTCCCACTCCTCCACATCTGGTTCTTTGTAGCCTTGCTTACTCCTCTATAAAACCTAAGTCCCACTTCCCTGGTGGTCCAGGGGTTAAGAATCTGCTGCCATGCAGCAATGAAGTCCAGGCACCACAACTATTGAGCCTGTGCACCCTAGAGCCCATGCTCTGCAACAAGCCACTGCAACGAAAAGCCCACACACCACAACTAGAGGACAGCCCCCACTTTCCACACTTAGAGAAAGTCCATACTCAGCAAGGAAGACCCAGTGCAGTCAACACATAAATAATAAAAAAAGAAAAATCTCCTTTTGGCTAATTTTTGATACACTGGCTTTATAGTTACATTTTGCCTCTGGAAATAGTCCCTTTCTGCTTTGTAATATTCCTTTGGAATAAATCTCTCCTTACTGAGTCTGGATTGCTTTTTCTTTGAAGGGCTCTAGATGAGATGGTTGATATGGTCACCGGTCATCTCTCCATCTCCCTCTCCTCAAGTTCCCACCTCCATATCTGCTCTCTCCCACTCCACCCTAGCCCCACTGCCTTCCTCAAACTCCAAACATGTTTCCATTCCAGAGTGTTGGCATTTAGCCTTGAAACAGGTATAACCTACCTGGGTTACTCTCTCTCTTTGTCCCAGTGTTTGTTCAAACGCTAGCCTATCCAAGAGTACCAACTCCATCTCTTTCCTTTCTGCTTAATCCCATACCACCTTTTTTCTTTCTTCCTTGTGTTTATCTCCACCTGATATAGATTTATTTATTGCCTGTCTCCCAGCACTTAGGATATAAACTCCCCATGACTGTGCCTTCTTTGTACATTGCTGTACCTTTAGGGCCTGGAACATGGCCTGGGATGAGACAAAGTCAGCTGTCAGTAAATACCTGGCTCAATAAAATGACCTGAAGAAAGAGAGTAACGTGAAACCTACTAGTGGTAATTATTGAGTGCCTCCTAGATAATTGCTCTGTGCTGATTTCTAAGCCTCACAATTAACTGTTAAGGTAGGGGTTATCATCTCCTTTGACAAATGAGAACACTGAGTTACAAAGATTCACTAAAATGTCCACATTTTTATAGCTATGATGTGCTCAGGCTAGGATTCAGATTGATCCCCGCACCCTTATACTTTTGGCTGTAATATAGCGAATTCCCTCTCAAACCTTTATTACTGCTGACATGCTATTGTCTGCAAGAAAAGAAGACAGAAGTCCTAGAGCACCACTTCTTTTTGGCTCCAGGAGCAAGGATTTGAGGGAGAACCTGCAGGGGTAACATAAGGCACCTTCCAGCTGTCCCCAGAAGTTATGGTGAGAATCCCAGTAACGGGTCTAGAGCCAGAAGCTGGCCACCCCAGCTCACCACTACGACCTCAACAGCCAGCTGTGCCCGACACACAGAAGAGACTGAATGCATGTTGAACAGAAGTGCCATAGGGGCATGGAGGGAATGCAACCACCAGAGGAGGAAGGGCACACTGGAAGCTGGGGCAAATCTGAGGCGGCTTATGCTAGAGGTGGCCATTGAAAACTCCCCGCAAAGGACAAACAGCATTCACATAAGCAAGAGGAGAAAAGGCCTTCGCGTCCTCTCTGGGACTTCCTCAGCCCGTCTCCTTGTGCACTCCATCTCACTGTGTCTGACCCAGGGCACAGCCTGCCAGTGGGAAGTGTTCCAACCTGACCAGCTATTTCACAGTCATAAAAATTAATTACCAAGCTGGAGGTGGAACATGTGACTCATTTATTCTTCTCAAAGCCAGCTCTAAATCTTGAAGGCAAAAATAGCAGGCACTGAATACTCTTATCATTCCCCCTGTATGCAATGAATTCTTAAATAGGTCTACCTATATCTATACACCTTATTTTTGACTGAAAAATGTTTGCTAAACATATTAATGACCTAACTTTTATTGAGCACCTAATATATGTCAGGAACCGTTAGACATGTTCCATGCGACAAGGCATCTTCCTCTTACAGGAATCCATGAGATATTGGTTATGCCCATTTTACTAAAAAGAGGCTCAAGGGGTCCATCATCTTTTGGTTATAAAATCAGGGTGCAGATTTAGGTCTGACTGTAATATCATTGCTTTGTCATCTGGATTACTTGGTCTTCCAAGACATAAACTTTTTACCAACTTCTTCATATTTTGCTAAATTAAGCACCCACACAGAAATGGGGCTCCTCCCACAGGAAACCAGTTCCCTTTGACAGCACATTACCCAGCATAGTAATCGGTGCATGAAATTACAGGTGTGTTCCTCCTTCATGAATGCCGAAAATAAGAAAATAAACTGAGCAATCAGATAAATCAAGGGCAACTATCTACCTGTTAAGAGGATTCAGCTCTTTAGAAAAGACTGAAAGCAACGTCCTAATGGATTTCATTGCTGCTAATAAAGAATGCAGTAGGTGTTTGGGAAAATGCTCATCAATTTGCCTGTCATGCAATTTCTAGTTTTCGTGTAATCTGCTCATTCCTCAGCCTGGGCAAAGGAAACCTTCAGTACTACGTGACCTGGACCCTGGTCTCAGCTGATTGTCATGATAGACAGTCTGACTCAAGCTGGGCTGATTAGATTTTCTACAGAGAATGTGTCGGGCATGACGTATGAATACAGGGCATCAAGGCGGCTACAGTTCATAGAACACAACCAATGTTCTCGGGGAGCAAGAACAGAGAAGTCAATATACAGAAGGAGAGATGGGAAACAGTACAAGAAGCCAGACTACACCAAAGAGCCAGGGAGTGGCTGATTGACACCATGGAGAGAACTTTCCGCTTCTGAGGAGGCCAAACTATCCCCTGAAGTTAGGTTCTGAGATTCCTCTGATATCTCACACTATGCTCAGTTGCTCAATTGTGTCCAACTCTGCGGCCCCATGGACTGTAGCCTGCCAGAATCCTCTGCCCATGGAATTTTCCAGGCAAGAATACTGGAGTGGGGTACCATTTCCTACTCCAGGAGATCTTCCTGACCCCAGGAATCAAACCCACATCTCTTGCATCGGCAGGCAGATTCTTTACCGCTTGTACCACCTGCCTGATATGTCTTACTGGTGGTGGTGGTGGGTTAGTCACTAAGTCATGTCTGACTCTTGTGACCCCATGGACTGTAGCCTGCCAGAATCCTCTGTACATGGGAATCTCCAGACAAGAATACTGGAGTGGGTTGCCATTTTCTTCTACAGGGGATCTTCCCGACCCAGGAATTGAACCCGGGTCTCCTGCATTGCAGGCAGATTCTTTACCAACTGAGCTATGAGGGAAGCCCAATATATCATGTTAAATTTCCCTTTATTTAAGCTATTTCCTTGGAGTGTACAGGCATACCTTGGATATACTATGGACTCAGTTCCAGACCACAGCAATAAAACTAATATCTCAGAGAGTCACACAATTTTTTTTTGCTTTCCCAGTGTATATAAAAAGCTTTGTTTATACCATACTGTAGTCTCTTAAATATGCAATAGTTCTATGTCTTAAAAAAACAATGTACCTACTGTAACTAAAAAAGTATTTTATTGCTTAAAAAAAAAGCTAATCATCATCTAAGCCTCCATATTATTTTTTAACAGTAACGAAGATCACTGATCACAGATCATCATACAGATAAAGTTATGAAAAAGTATAGAACTTTGTGAGAATTACCAAAATCTGACACAAAGACACAGAGTGAGCAAATTCTGTTGGAAAAATGTAGCCCACAGTTTTGCTGGATGCAGGGTTACCATAAACTTTTAATGTGCAAAAAGCACAAATCTGCAAAGCACCATAAAATGAGGTATGCCTGAATTGTAGCACACAGGCTTAGCTGCCTCATGGCATGTGGAATTTTTCCTGGGCCAGGGATCAAATCCCCATCCCCTGCAATGGTAGATGGAATCTTTACCGCTGTTCCATCTCGAAAGCCTCATAGTCCATGGGGGTGCAAGAGAGTCAGACACAATTTACTGACTAAACAACATCAACATGCCTGAATGAATTACCTATTGCTGTGTAACAAACTACCTCCCAAATGTAGAAGGTTAAAACTATCAGATTGCTTATTTTATGCAGTTTTAGAGGGTCAGATTGCTTATTTTATGCAGTTTTAGAGGGTCAGAAGTACAGGAACAATTTAGCTGGTGGTTCTGACTCAGGCCATCTCCCGGGCTGCAGGCCAGCTGGGCTGCTGGTGGGGTCTCCAGTCACTTACTGGCTTGACTGGAACTGGGGAATCCACTTCTTGACTCACTCGCCTGGCTTTTGGTTCTCCCAGAGGGAGAGAGAAAGACAAAGAGATCCTGGTGGGTTCCTATCTGGCTTCTCCGTTATGGCTGTGGGACTGCGGACACGTCACTGAATGGCTGGACCTGTGTTCCCTCATTCATAGAAGGGGCTGACTGCCACAGCAACTACCTCTTAGAACTGATGCGACAGGGTAACTGGACATGGACAGTGCTTACGACAGGACTTGGCACAGAATCAGCGCTCAACAACCATCAGCTGTTACTCTGGGTTCATGACTCTGCCATTCACTATGCGATTTACCTCCTATGCCAGAAACTCCTGAATCACAGAGCCAGATGGAGCAAGTCCTCCCTATCCCCTAAACACAGATGAGGAACAAAGTAATACAGATTCAGTAAATAAAGGCTCCTCAACCACACAAGGAGGGGCCAGGGGACCAGGAGACGCTGCTGCAGATTCTTCATCAGTACAAAGTTCAAATACGGAATTCAAATATGAACTATTGAACTATGAAGTTTAAAACTTCATATTCTCTAGTTCATCCACTGCTTTATTCGCATCATAAACATCTTCACACTGTTCTTTAATTGAATGCAAAATTCTCAAACTAGTGTTTAAGGACTTGCAAGGCCTGCAGTCAGGCCATCTTGCCCAGTAACCACCCAAATAACCACCAGGTGATTGTTTCCTATAGTAACTGCTTTCGAGAGACTGGACTCCTTGCCTTATTCTGAGCTCATGCTGGTCTCGTCTGCATCTTCTCCCCTCAGCCACTCTTGCTCCCAGCTTCAGTTTTTCAAATTCTGCTCATGGCTCAACTCCATCTGATCCATGCAGTCTTCTCTGACCACATACTCAAGAGCGGTTGTTCTTGCTTCTGAATTCTTGTAATGCTCTGGGCTGTTTATTAATTCATTTGTTTACTCAAACTATTATTGACCATTTTTTTTTCTTTTGAGGGAAAAAAAGTCAGAACTCTACATCACACACAAAAATAGATTCCAGATGGATTAAAAAGCTAACTGGAGTGAATAGGCAGTTCTAGAGAGATGGAAAATAGATCAGTGGTTGCCAGGGCCTTGGGGTTGGTGGGAAATGGGGAATGACTGTTAAGGGGTCAGGATTTTCTCTTTGGGATGAAAAAAACGTTCTTAAGTTTGATTGTAGTGATGGGTTTTGCAAACATATAAATATTTTAAAACCATTGAATGGTACACTTTAATGAGTAAATCATACTAAACCATTGGCTAAGGAGCTAACGCTCAGTCGTGTCCAACTCTTTGTGACCCCATGGACTGTAGCCCACCAGGCTCCTCTGTCCATGGGATTATCCCAGCAAGAATTCTGGAGTGGTTTGCCATTTCTTCCTCCAAGGGATCTTCCCTACCCAGGAATCAAACCCGCATAGCATGCATTGGCAGGTGGATTCTTTTACCACTGTGCCACCTGGGAAGCCTCAATAAAACCATTAAATATGTTAAAATCATTGGATGGCATACTTTAATAAGTTATGTAATAAGTGCATTGTATATTTTTTACATTTTTTAAGTATTATTTTTAGAACTTCTGGAAAAAAGCTAACCAGAGGCAATTCATTGAGCTTAGACTTAGGATTTTTATATTCTTCTCTGTGTATATTACATATCAATAACAGAGTTATTTTCAAAAAGCTAACTGGATAAAGAGAGATCTATTTAAGTTTTAGGAGACACAGCAGGAAAATAGTCTTCATAATACTTGGATGGGCAGAACCTTCCTGACAAAGCACCAAAAACCATAAAAGAAAAAAACTGACATGTCATACTTTAGTATCCATACGTAACAATCAGATTTTCCCATCAGTAAATGACATCATAATTATTTAAAAGACTAGATAATATTTACTATACATAAATATATAACACATAATTTATTAACTATCAAGGATTTACTATTCCTAATATAAAAAAAGAGGGCTTATCTGGTGTCTCCATGTAAAGAATCTGCTTGCCAATGCAGGAGACTGGGTTTGAGCCCTGGGTCTGGAAGCTCTCCTGGAGAAGGAAATGGCAACCCACTCCAGTATTCTTGCCTGGAAAATCCCATGGGCAGAGGAGCCTGATGGAGTCAGATATAACTGAGCAACTAAACCACAACAATACAGAAAGAGCTCTTACAAGTTGATAAAAATGATAAACAACCAAATGTAAAATAAAATAGGCAAAGATATGAACATGGGATGCAAAGAGCTGTGACCAAGACAAAGTGCAACCGATGGTGAGGGGACTCTGTCCCGAGATACGGCCTCGCTGCTCCTCAGTAACTACACTACCTTATCCACAGTGCGGTCAATGCGTGTTTACCTAGGGCAACACTTTTTTTTTTTCTTTCTGGCCACACCTCATGGCCTGTGGAAATTCCCTAACCAGGGATCTAACTCCTGTCCCGTGCTGTGAAAGCGCCGTCTCAACTGCTTGACCACCAGAGAAATCCAAGTGTAACATTCTTATTTGCCTCCCTTGAGTTTCAATCTGTCCTTTATCTTTTTCAGTCTAACAGATTTTACATTTTTCCATCTCTACTTCTGCGATAGCAGATGTTCCTTTTTTACTTTTATTTGAAAGCAAAAACATGTTGTGTGTATGTGATTTTAGTAAAAGCCTTCTGTTTCATACTTCTCTTTTTTTTTTTTTACTTAATGATGATTTCTCTTTTGATATGTTGATGCAGCCCAAACTAATCCATTTCCCTTCCACCCTGAGTTATGTGATCTGTTGAGAAGAAGCAACATGTCGATGGAAGCAGAATAGGAACTCAGCCTTTTCATCAGTAATTCCATCCTTGGTGTAACAGGCGAAATGATTATGCTTTCGGGAGTTTAAAGTAATTGCCTGTGGCAAAAAGTAGAATTTCCCATTTTGTAATGAAAATACTGAGGAGTTCTAAGGGACTAAATTGGCTTTAGCATCACATTTCCCGATTTAAAAATAAAAATTCAAAAAATGTGCACAGGTGGGTAGAAGGAAAGAAAATTCTTAACCTTGGATTAGCCACAAGAGCATGATGAGAGCTAACTGTGAGGTGGTTTTTTTTTCCTCTGTGCTGAGAGATTTAATAGGAAAAAAAAAAAAAAAGTCCTTTCAGGAAACAAATTTCTCAGCAGTAGCTGAGTTTGAGAGAGCTATGGAAATCACAGGATTGAAGCTCCGATTCCCATTCCTTCCCCACATGCCATAGCCTACATTTGAAGGCCGATTTAGAAACCAACTGAAAATCCTGCAGCCACCTCAGGAAAGCCCTCTAGAAGCCGTTCATCTTACTGTGCTTCTGCAGCGCCGCAAACCCTGTCACCCAAGCTAAACACTGTTCCTCTGAGACCCTTCTCTCCCCTCTCCCTCACCACTCAGCCAGTCACACACTGAGCTCTTGCTCTTATTGATAGTGATGTTGTGCACTCTTTTTTTTCTGAAGTCATGCCGGATAAGGAATGGAAATTTCATGCATAAATGGGACCGATTCTTTCAGTCCACTAATGGTCCCTCACCTATCCTTCCCAGGACACAGTTAACATTAAAAGAGAACACACTCCAAGAATGAAGTGATCATATTCCAGAGAATTCAAGATAAGCCCAAACTCCAAGTTGTGTTATTCTGTTTATGCTATACTGCAACAATTCTGAAAAGTGAACTTAACACGACTAGAAAATGGATGACCATCTACATTTTCCAGTATACTCTGGGTAGGACTTCCGTTTGTGGTCATCAACAAAGCACAGTAATAATCAGAGAAAATCACTGGAAGCCAGCTGTCATAGGCAATGTTATGGAATAAGCAGTATCACGAATGGTGATATAACTAACAGTAAATAAGTAGCATTTGGGAGCTGCAGAGGTCAGAAGGTCATATTGACTAACTACAAACAGCTTCTAAAGAACTATGGCATTTTGAGTAATAATTTTGCCACCCTTTTCTCTCAGCAGAAGTTATGAAATCTACCAGAAATGCTTCATTTGGCAGAACATGAAGAAATAGTTTATGGACCTGAACATGAAGATATGATGTTTGGACACTATGATGAATCTCTGTACATTAACTGGTCAATGAACTAATACGTTAAGTACATCTTCTACCCCACTCTAAATCCTTATCAATAAATCACCTAGTGTACATGGGCCCATGAATTTTGTAATATATTTTACTTGACAGTGACATCTTCAGATTTTTCAGAAAGTATGTTGCTGTTGTTCAGTCGCTCAGTGATGTCTGACCCTTCACAGCCCCATGGACTGCAGCACTCCAGCCTTCCCTGTCTTTCATCATCTCCTAGAGCTTGCTCAAACTCATGTCCATTGAGTCGATGATACCATCCAACCATCTCGTCCCCTCCTCCTCCTGCCTTTCAATATTTCCCAGCATCAGGGTATTTTTCTAGTGAGTCATCCCTTCACATCAGATGGCCAAAGTTTTGGAGTTTCAGGTTTAGCATCAGCCCATCCTATGAATATTCAGGGTTGATTTCCATTAGGATGGACTGGTTGGATCTCCTTGCTGTCCAAGGGACTCTCAAGAGTCTTCTCCAACACCACAGTTCAAAAGCATCAATTCTTCAGTGCTCAGCCTTCTTTATGGTCCAACTTTCGCATCCATACATGACTATTGGAAAAACCATAGCTTTGATTAGATAGACATTTGTTGGCAAAGTAATGTCTCTTTTTTCCAATATGCTATCTAGGTTTGTCATAGCTTTTCTTCCAAGGAGCAAGCATATTTTAATTTCATGGCTGCAGTCACCATCTGCAGTGATTCTGGAGCCCAAGAAAATAAAGTCTGTCCCTGTTTTCATTGTTTCCCCACCTATTTGCCATGAGGTGATGGGGCTAGATGCCATGATCTGAGTTTTTTGAATGTTGAGTTTTAAAACAGCTTTTTCATTCTCCTCTTTTACTTTCATCAAGAGACTCATTTTTAGTTCCTCTTCTCTTTCTGCTATAAGGGTGATGTCATCTGTATATCTGAGGTTATTGATATTTCTTCAGGCAAACTTGATTCCAGCTTCCATTTTTCATCCAGCCTGGCATTTCACATGAGGCACTCTGCACATAGTTAAATAAACAGGGTGACGATATTCAGCCTGACATACTCCTTTCCCAGTTTGGTACTTAGAAGAAATGGAGTAGCTCTCCTAGTCAACAGAAGAGTGCAAAATGCAGTACTCGGATGCAATCTCAAAAACAACAGAATGATCTCTGTTCATTTCCAAGGCAAACCATTCAGTACCACAGTAATCCAAGTCTATGCCCCAACCACTAATGCTGAGGAAGCTGAAGTTGAAGGGTTCTATGAAAACCTCCAAGACCTTCTAGAACACCCAAAAAAAAAAAAAAAAAGTCTCTTTCATCATAGGGGACTGGAATGCAAAAGTAGGAAGTCAAGAGATACCTAGAATAACAGGTAAGTTTGGTCCTGGAGTACAAAATGAAACAGGGCAAAGGCTAACAGAATTTTGCCAAGAGAACACACTGGTCATAGCAAATACTCTCTTATAACAACACAGGAGATAACTCTATACATGGACATCACCAGCTGGTCAATACCAAAATCAGGTTGATTATATATATTCTTTGCAGCCGAAGATGGAGAAGCTCTATACAGTCAGCAAAAACAAGACCAGGGGCTGACTGTGGCTCAGATCATGAACTCCATATTGCCAAATTCAGACTTAAGTTGAAGAAAGTAGGGAAAACCACTAGACCATTCAGGTATGACCTAAATCAAATTCCCTTAAGATTATACTGTGGAAGTAAACAATAGATTCAAGGGATTAGATCTGATAGAGTGCCTGAAGAACTATGGATGAAGGTTCATAACACTGTACAGGAGGTGGTGATGAAAACCATCCCTATGAAGAAGAAATGCAAAATAGATGCCTGAGGAGGCCTTACAAATAGCTGAGAAAAGAAGAGAAGCAAAAGGCAATGGAGAAAAGGAAAGATAACCCATCTGAATTCAGAATTCCAAAGAAGTGCAAGGAGAGATAAGAAAGACTTCCTAAGTGAATGATGCAAAGAAATAAAGGAAAACAATAGAATGGGAAAGACTAGAGATTTCTTCAAGAGGATTAGAGATACCAAGGGAACATTTCATGCCAAGATGGGCTCAATATAGGACAGAAATGGTATGGACCTAACAGAAGCAGAAGATATTAAGAAGAGGTGGCAAGAATACACCAAAGAACTATACAGAAAACATCTTAATGTGATCTTTATAGTGTGATCACTCACCTAGAGGCCGACAACCTAGACTACAAAGTCAAGTGGGTCTTAGGAAAGATCACTACGTACAAAGCTAGTGGAGGTGATGGAATTCCTGTTGAACTATTTCAAGTCTTAAAAGAGGATGCTGTGAAAGTGCTGCACTCAATATGCCAGCAAATTTGGAAAACTCAGCAATGGCCACAGGACTGGAAAAGGTCAGTTTTCATTCCAATCGCAAAGAAAGGCAATGCCAAAGAATGTTCAAACTACCACACAAACTACCACAAAATTCCACTCATTTCACACACTAGCAAAGTAATACTCAAAATTCTCCAAGCTAGGCTTCAAAGTGTAGGAGGAGAACATTTTAAGGAAGTTGGATTTTGGCATATCCCATTATGTTATGCTTAAACTTTATTTACAGCCCCCAAATGTGGCTTCTCCAGTTGACTGAGATCTGATTTCAGTGAGTGGGAAAAAGAGAACAGGTTATCCATTTATCTTTGTATTGCCAGGAAGAAAGACCTTGACACACAAATGTTCCCATAAATGTTCATCAAGTGAATTATAACCTTAATTGTAACAATGATTTTGTCCTCACAGAGAAAGTCTAAGATATCCCACTTGCTTGCATTTCAGATACATCTTTGAATGTTTTTGATCTCCATTTAGAGTAAGACTCTGTGGTTTATAAGCACCATGGGATGAATTATCTGAGCCAGGAAACATTTTCTCAGCCCTTATCTATGTCAGGTTCTGGGGGAAAAAAGATGAAATGAAAAGTCACTGCTCTCAAGGATCTCAAAATTCAGCATAAAGAAGAATCAGACATACTATTATAAAGGCAGCATTACTAAGAACTGTGCAAAGATTAATTTTGTGTGTCATCTTAACTGAGCTAAGGAACACCCAAGTAGTTGGTAGAATATTACTTCTGTGTGTGTCTATGAGGGTGTTTCCAGGAGAGATTTAGCCTTTGAATCTTTAGACTGAGTGAAGAATATCACCACGCCACTACAGATAGGCGTTATCCCATCCATTGACGGCCATTCAGGAAAGGCAAATTTGCTCTCTCTGCCTAAGCTAAACATCCATCATCTCCTGCCCTTAGAGGTCAGCAATCCTGGTTCTCGGGCCTTCAGAGTCAGACTGATTTATACCACTGGCTTTCCTGCTTCTCTAGCTTGCAAACAGGAGATGGTAGAATTTTTTGGTTTCTGTAATCACATGAGCCAGTTACTATAAGTTGTCTCCATATACATATATATAAAGGCATCATAAATTGGTGGTAGAAGAGATGATATTAATATAAGTATGGGAAAGAATATATTGAATTAGATCTGCTTGTAATACATCAAAGTTCAAAAGGTCAAGATATTAATCAAAGCTTAGGACAGAAGTTGGGGCTGGAAATCCAAATGAATGATCATCTGCTAGAGGAAATTTCTCAAAAGCCATGAGAGATAATTCTTGAGTTTTGATTATTGGAGCACACCATATGTAAAAAGTATAAATAGAAAACTAAGAGGAAGAATGGCTGGGCTTCCCTTGTGGCTCAGATGGTAAAGAATCTGCCCACAAAGTGGAAGACCCAGGTTTGATTTCTGGGTCAGGAAGATCCCCTGGAGAAAGGAATGGCAACCCACTCCACTATTCTTGCCTAGAGAATTCCATGGACAGAGGAGCCTGGAGGGCTATAGTCCATGGTGTTGCAAAGAGCTGGACAGGACTGAGAAACTAACACTTAACAGGAAGGACAGAATGGCCAGGGAAGGAGAAGCAATAAGAACTTACAGTCTTGGGAGCCAAGTGATAAGAAAATTAGAACTATTTTATCTTCTCAACCACCCTTTTAGGGGAGCAAAAAGCAGTTAGTTACCTCCATTTTAGAAATGTGAAGACAAACACTCAGAAGAGTTTGGAGACCAGGCCAAGGCTCTGCAGGGAGCAGGGGCAAGACCCAAATCCAGGTCTTCTCACTGCAAGTTCACAACTCTTAAAGCAAGCATTGCTCTTAAGGATAAGGGAAGAGTTGTGTTAAGTGTTGTGGGCGTCTCTGATGGCTCCAATCAGACACATTCAATCACTAATGTTCGTTACTCCCTGAAATTTTCATCACCAATATCACTCTTTGGGATAAAGGAATTTTCAGAAGGCCTTTAAAACTGCGCATTCACAGGGAGGATTTTAACACATGAACACATTAGCAGCTCTTAAGGTGATTTTTCCTCTCAGAACAGGCCTCTGACAGCACCTTTTCATCAAATTGCCAAAGAAATAACAGGTCATGAAGGGTGCCAGAACGGGAAAGGGACGGAGGGAAATGTCTTTTGCATGCTGAAAAGCCTCCATGGCTACCAACTAAGCGTACTCCAACCAAATCAAAGAGGGTAAAGGAAGGAATCAAGCACTGGAATAGGGCAATGAGAAGATGTAGATTAGACTCAGGTTCTGCAAGGCTGGGATTGGAACTGAGCACCCATAGGAGAAGCAACACAAACATTGAGAATTAGAGGGAAGCTAAGTATCTGATTTCCAAGACCAGACAAAATGCCCCCAAATCAGAGGCCAGAGGCTGGACTGGAGCAGGAAGATCTCAGAACCAGAGAGAGATGGAAACAGAAGGGAGGTGGTCAGGAATTGGTAAGGAGGCTGAGGGAATGGCAAAGAGGATAGGAGGGGGAAATAGGACCACAGATCATGAATATTTATACAATCATGAATATTCATGACTAATATTCATGAGCCAGTGGGTTTATGGGTTGGGCAGGAGTGGATTTAGCACCATGACTATCTAGCCATGTGACCTTGGGAAAAGATACTGTGCCTTTCTGAGTTTCATATCTATAAAAAAGAAAAACAACAATTTGATTAAATTATTTCTAAAACCTTCTCCAAATTCCAAAGCAAGACCTTCTCTTAAAAAAAAAAAGAAGAAAGTACATTTCTTATCTGGACTGAGGAAACTGTCAGATGCTTAAGAAATTATCCATTGATTTATTTCTTACCTTCTAAACAGCTATTCCTTTTAGCAAGAATAAAAGTGAAACAAACCAAGGGGTGGAAACAAGAGGGCATTTTAAATCTCTAAATTGAAACAGAAAGGGAAGAAAGGTTTAAAGGTAGCATAATAACGGCTTTTCTGTTTTCCCACTAAGAGCTTTTTATCTAAAAGGTTCACCCAGAATGCTAACAAGGCAAAGCTTCAGAAATGCAGCAAATGAAACTATTTCCATTTCCAATGGCCTTAATCCTCTCTGTGGTTCAGACAGAATTAAAGGGAACCCCTAAGGAGTTGGCATCCTTCAGATGTTTTCCAAGTATACCTGTTCAGGGGTCCCTAGGCAAGGGCATTAGCCTGATTCATCTCCACACTCCCACAGTCACTCATGGGCGTCTTCAGCATGTCACCGGCTTGCCACAAAGAGCACCAGTTAGAAACCAACTGGATAGCGTTTTCCTAACTGGATGCAGCTCACCACAGGGAATTTCAGTTTAGGACAAACCTACTTATAGGTTGTATCATTTGTGCTGATAACATTATCTTCTCCAAAAACAGAACATAAGAGCTCCCATATAAGTAAAAGTTTGAGATTTAAATTCAACCTTTTGTATGATATTTTTCATTACTTCCTTTACTCTGTAGATCCATGCAAGCTGTCAGCATTTGGAGCTAAAAAATCGTCTACTTTAAAACTGACCAATTACATCTTTGACAACTATATCAAAGTGCTCCCATGTGTTTAAAATATAAAAAATTACAAATAAAGAAGAATTTTGTGAACAATGTCTTAAATTCTCTAGGAATACCAGCACCAGAAACATTGCATTCTACCACCACTTGACAAAAATGTTGGGTTAGCGCAAGCTGCTTTACTCTCTCTGACTTCTGATTCCACTTCACCTCGGAAATTTCATTGAGCTTATAGAAGAAAAGGCCAATTATGTAGGATGAGCTACATTGGAATCGCATCAAAATCATCTTTGAAGTTGTACACTGTAAGAACATCTGGAATTTTCAGCTTCAAAATACTTAGTAATTAGAGATGCTACATATCAGGGGGGAAACGACAAAAGTTGACATTTCTACTGAAAAGTCACTGAAACAGAGGGATTTGTCTCCAAATGTATTATTACAGGAAGCCACTTCTGCATGGTGGTTGGTGGTAACTGTTAATGCTAACAGTATTGTTTTCTCTTTTGTTGTTTATGCCAGCTTCATTCAGGCTCCCAGAAATCTCATACTGTCTATAAAGTCTTCTTGGATAAGGAGTTTCATTTTCATTGAATAAAAAGCATACTCGTTACCTGTTCAGATGACCCCCAAGTTAATGGGGTTTACTATACCAGGGAAGATAGACCTGGAGTTCAAACTGGCACAGACAAATTGGATTCACTGTCAAAATGCAAGCCAGTGCAGGCAAGGGGCACACACACTACAGAGTCTCTGAGAAAAGGGGAGCCACCTATTGATATATTGGTCCCTACGCCCTGAAATGGTCAGAAAGGCTTATAAACTCAGTTCCAAGTTCCAGGCTTATTCATAGCCAACAAAGAGCAAAGATGGAACACAGAGGGTGAAATGAACATTCCTTCTGGACATCCTTGCAGTCAAGGCTAGAGAAAGCGTCCACATGAGTCTCCTGTAGACCCTTCTCCCATTTCTTCCTTCATCTTCCTTCCCTTGCTAACCACCGTCCCCTCAGGGTCATATTGAGCTTTCCCCTGTGTTAAAGGCTCAAAGAGCGGGGCTATCCCCCTCTTTCATACAGCTTCTTCTCAACTCTTAACACATTGTAGGTTTTGCTTCATGTCAGCACTCCAAGAATCAGCCCTGGATAGTATGGTTTGTCTGGGATAGCCACAGCTATCAGTTTAGTATCTATAAAGAAATAATTCTTTCCCTTGCTAATATAGCTCACCTCTTATTATATAACTTTGATTATTAAGCCAAGAGACCTCCCCTGCCCACCCTGACTGAAGATGGGATGGGGTAAAGGGAGGGTCCTGACACACACACAAACCTAGATTAGGGTCTATAACCACTGCTACCAGTTTGGGGAGTTCAGGAAACTACTTCTCTCTGGGCCTGTTTCCTCATCTGCAAAACAAACAATTACAACTCTCAGATTCAGTCAGATTCCCTTCTAGCACTAACATTCTGAACCTTATCTCTACGTTAGTCTTGCTCTTTTGTCCTCAGCTCACGTCATACTTTTCAGCCTTTGAGAGTGAACGTATTCTCAGGCTGTCTACTCTATTCACACCATCTTGCTATTACAATCTGATCATAAGCTCAGGGCCTCCTTGCATCTTAGGGCAGGAAGGGATCCCTGCCAAGTGTTCATCAGCTTTAGAGGAAGAACGGCCAGCCCAAACCCATAGCCATTGTGACCTATACCTACTTTGTTCCAGACAGAATTTATGACAAGTGGGCAGGATCTTTTATAAAATGCAAAATGGGATAAATTAAAAGCAAAGATAGAAAGACAAGCAAGGGTAGGGACATATGGGCCTGGCAACTACCTCAAGAATAAGAAAAGTTCCCTTTAAAAATTCTTTGCATAGTGCCAATCCCAAGCCATGTATTTGGCTCTGAGCTCTCTAGCAGTCAAAGGGAAAAGGGAAACCCAGAGGTTCAGTTGAGAAGCCTTGCTCTTCTCCCCAGCATTCCTCCCTCTGTTGGGCACAGCCTTTGGCTGCACCTGGTACACTGCTCAAAGCTTACAGTCGCTATCTGAAGGGGTATTGATTGAAGCAGTTGGAGTTCTTTGGTCTTTGGCTAACTCACAGCTCAAGAAGGAAACAGAAACCATAATCTTAGAGATTGATCCTATTTCTTATCAGACATGGGTTAGGGCAGTGCTGCTCCTTCTTATATCTCTGCCAGGGAAAATCACAGGGAAATGTTGGTCCATTGTAATCAACTCACATCTTCTTGCAATATCTTACTCACTGCCAGAAGAACTGAAAGATGAACACTGAAAACTGTGTTTCTTACTCTATAATACAACAGCTTCATGTGCTTCAAAAAGAATCTTTGATACATCATTAAAAAAACACCTGGCTTCCTGAACAGAGGCACTTTTTCTCAGCCAAGACTACTTCCAAAGGGTTCCATTGTAAGCCATCATCATCAACAAGGGCTACCTTCTCCTCAAAGACCAGCCACAGTCAGGAAGGCACTGGGTGGGAACCTGGGAGAAAGTGCATTTTTTCAGAAGTCTGGGAGGCAGTGAGGCTCTGAGGAGATCAATCCTTAAGGAGCTTTATATCTAAATATTTAAATAATGTGTGTGTCTCCTATGTGTCCCCAGGTCCCTGTGATGAAGGTGAAAGAGCTCTACTTCTGGATGAAGATCTGAAAGTGACTAAAGGACTTTAGAAGAGATGGCTTGCACAGTGACAGATTCTCTTCCCGACCAAACTGTAGTTATGCTCCTTTGAACCCTCTGCTTGACAAGGCACCTAAGTGGGCTTCCATCTCCATTCTTGTAGAATCCAGTTTTATTCATAGAAACCTGTCAGTTGGTTCAGCCCGAATCCCTCATCCTGGATCCCTGATCAAGTTCCCCATCCCCCACCATCTTCTAAGGGATGTCTGATGCCCCTGACCTGCCTTCAGCAAGAATCCGGTCAGGCCTTCCAGCTAGAATGCCCCCTTATCCCTAATGTGTCCTCTTAGAAATCTTCCTTCCACTGGCCTCCACCCTGCTCCTTGGCTATAAATTCCCAACAGCCCCTGCAAACAGAGTTGAGCCCAGCTATATATCTCTTAATAGTTCCTGAATAAAATCTGTTTTTACCCCTTTAACAACTGTCCAACTCTGGCTATTCTTTAGCAATAGCCATGGGTCAGGTCTTCTAATTCCAATGTGATAAAAGACCTGGGAATTGGAAGGTAAGTGGTGAGGTCCTAGATCAGACTCCTACTATCTAGTCGCTAAATCTCAGACAAGCTGCCTTCTCAAGACAAGGATTAGGGTCAGGGTAGGGGCTCAAAACACAGACAATCACTACGGGCAAGCATCAAGCCAATCCGTCTCTCTAGCCTGCCTCTCTCCATCTGTTCCTGCTGAGGTCTCTCTCTTCAGTGGGTCATTGTTATCTGAATCCCCTTCCCATGTTTGCTCTGCCCAGCATTACAAGAGGAGAGAAACAAAGTCATTTATCTAGAAGGTGTGAGCACACATGGGCAGGTCTGCTCCTGGCTGACCTCTGTATCCACCAAAGATTTTATCATTTTATAGGTGTAGGGTGGTAGGAGTATTTTGCCTTTATAAAAGTAGACTTTTCATTTTCTTAGCTTCATTCTTTGCACATAAACAAGGTAAAATGCCTCCACAGCTCCAAAACATTCCCTACCGCTTAATATAGTCAACCAAAGTTCTTTGCCATAACCATTTGCGAATGAAAAGGAACACCATTTTATTAGGCCATTTGAGCTTCTTTTTAATTTAGGAAGACAGGAATACATTCCACTCCCCTAAAGTAATTACAGATGAGAGCAACTTTAGCTGGTAGACAATCCACAAGCTGCTCTGTAGCCCCAGACTAACAGAGACTGGTCTTCACTCCCATCATCTGCCCTCAGTGCTGTATTGAAAGCACTCTAACCTGATGCTGAATACTGATTTTAAACCCTGCTTCACCTGCTAGAAAAGGTCTCTGGGACAGAAAGGGCTGTGTACCCCACATGGGCCAACTTAGGATTCTTTGTAAGAGTTCCATTTCTATTTCCTGGCTATATTTCCATTTAGAGCCCAGTTTATTCTCTCCCCCTGTAAAGGAAATATGTCATCAATTATCCTTAGGAGCAGCCCTTCTGTACAATGATGCAATCCAGCTAATTAACCAGAGGACTGCACTTAGATGAGGATTGTGAACCGACCTTCCTCCCTGCATTGTCCACTCAGAAATGCAGACGACCAACTACAGGGCAAGACCTAAGTGTGGATTATAACCTCTATTCTTTCCTTTAGTCATATTGATCTTAAATCAGAAGACCATAAACTTTAGCTAAATTCTCCTTTATAAGACAGAGCTATTATGCAAATCTTTGGGACGTATTACTAGCATTCTAAAGAAAAGACATTTTTGTTGCATTATGGCAATGATTCCATTATTTCTGGTGAAATCATAATGTATATACACTACTGCCAGTTATGTGCCATAGTGAGGCAGGCAGCCCTACAATCTCCTTCAGGGGAAGTATATCCACAAATACATATGTGTGTTCAAAATCTATTCACTGTCAAGGTGGCTCTGTCACCAAATGAGTGACTTCAGCATCGCCGCATTTAGGATTGCCCATTGTGACAGCAGAAGCCACTGGGGACTCACCCAGATGTTTCTTACAGACTGGTACACGTGCCCTGGTATGCTCATATATACCAGTGGTGAGGTCCTAGATCAGACTCCCACTATCTAGTTGCAGGATCTCAGAAAAGCCACCTTCTCAAGACAAGGATTAGGGTCAGGGTAGGGGCTCAAAACATGACACAGACAAACACTCCGGGCAGGCATCAAGCCAACCCATCTCTCTAGCCTGCCTCTCTCCATTTGTCCCTGCTGAAGTCTATCTCTTCAGTGGGACATCGGCTTCTGAATCCCCTTCCCATGTTTGGAGCAGTGGCTGTACTTTGCTGGAGCAGCCGTGAAGAGATACCCCATTCCCAAGGTAAGAAAAACCCAAGTAAGATGGTAGGGCAAGAGGGCATCAGAGGGCAGACACACTGAAACCATACTCACAGAAAACTAGTCAATCTAATCACACTAGGACCACAGCCTTGTCTAACTCAATGAAACTAAGCCATGCCCACGGGGCAACCCAAGACGGGTGGGTCATGGCAGAGAGGTCTGACAGAATGTGGTCCACTGGAGAAGGGAATGGCAAACCACTTCAGTATTCTTGCCTTGAGAATCCCATGAACAGTATCAAAAGGCAAAATGATAGGATACAGAAAGAGGAATTCCCCAGGTCAGTAGGTGCCCAAAATGCTACTGGAGATCAGTGGAGAAATCACTTCAGAAAGAATGAAGGGATGGAGCCAAAGCAAAAACAATACCCAGTTGTGGATGTAACTGGTGGTAGAAGCAAGGTCCGATGCTGTAAAGAGCAATATTGCATAGGAACATGGAATGTCAGGTCCATGAATCAAGGCAAATTGGAAGTGGTCAAACAGGAAATGGCAAGAGTGAACGTCGACATTCTAGGAATCAGCGAACTAAAATGGACTGAAATGGGTGAATTTAATTCAGATGACCATTATATCTACTACTGCGGGCAGGAATCCCTCAGAAGAAATGGAGTAGCCATCATGGTCAACCAAAGAGTCTGAAATGCAGTACTTGGATGCACTCTCAAAAATGATAGAATGATCTCTGTTTGTTTCCAAGGCAAACCATGCAATATCACAGTAATCCCAGTCAATGCCCCAACCAGTAATGCTGAAGAAGCTGAAGTTGAACGGTTCTATGAAGACCTAGAAGACCTTTTAGAACAACCCAAAAAGATGTCCTTTTCATTATAGGGGACTGGAATGCAAAAGTAGGAAGTCAAGAAACACCTGGTGTAACAGGCAAATTTGGCCTTGGAATGCAGAATGAAGCAGGGCAAAGACTAATAGAGTTTTGCCAAGAAAATGCACTGGTCATAGCAAACACTCTCTTCCAACAACACAAGAGAAGACTCTACACATGGACATCACCAGATGGTCAACACCAAAATCAGATTGATTATATTCTTTGCAGCCGAAGATGGAGAAGCTCTATACAGTCAACAAAAACAAGACCGGGAGCTGACTGTGGCTCAGATCATGAACTCCTTATTGCCAAATTCAGACTTAAATTGAAGAAAGTAGGGAAAACTGCTAGACCATTCAGGTATGGCCTAAGTCAAATCCCTTATGATTATACAGTGGAAGTGAGAAATAGATTTAAGGGCCTAGATCTGATAGATAGAGTGCCTGATGAACTATGGAATGAGGTTTGTGCCATTGTACAGGAGACAGGGATCAAGACCATCCCCATGGAAAAGAAATGCAAAAAAGCAAAATGGCTGTCTGGGGAGGCCTTACAAATAGCTGTGAAAAGAAGAGAGGTGAAAAGCAAAGGAGAAAAGGAAAGATATAAGCATCTGAATGCAGAGTTCCAAAGAATAGCAAGAAGAGATTTAAAAAAAAAAAGCCTTCTTCAGCGATCAATGCAAAGAAACAGAGGAAAAGAACAGAATGGGAAAAACCAGAGATCTCTTCAAGAAAATCAGAGATACCAAGGGAACATTTCATGCAAAGATGGGCTTGATAAAGGACAGAAATGGTAGGGACCTAACAGAAGAGAAGATATTAAGAAGAGGTTGCAAGAATACACCGAAGAACTATACAAAAAAGATCTTCACAACCAAGATAATCACAATGGTGTGATCACTCATCTAGAGCCAAACATCCTGGAATGTGAAGTCAAGTGGGCCTCAGAAAGCATCACTACGAACAAAGCTAGTGGAGGTGATGGAATTCCAGTGGAGCTATTTCAAATCCTGAATGATGATGCTGTGAAAGTGCTGCACTCAATATGCCAGCAAATTTGGAAAACTCAGCAGTGGCCACAGGACTGGAAAAGGTCAGTTTTCATTCCAATCCCAAAGAAAGGAAATGCCAAAGAATGCTCAAACTACCACACAATTGCCCTCATCTCACATGCTGGTAAACTGATGCTTAAAATTCTCTAAGCCAGGCTTCAGCAATATATGAACCGTGAACTTCCAGATGTTCAAGCTGGTTTTAGAAAAGGCAGAGGAACCAGAGATCAAATTGCCAACATCCGCTGGATCATCGAAAAAGCAAGAGAGTTCCAGAGAAACATCTATTTCTGCTTTATTGGCTATGCCAAAGCCTTTGACTGTGTGGATCACAATAAACTGTGGAAAATTCTGAAAGAGATGGGAATCCCAGACCACCTGACCTGCCTCTTGAGAAATCTGTATGCAGGTCAGGAAGCAACAGTTAGGACTGGACATGGAACAATGGACTGGTTTCAAGTAGGAAAAGGAGTACGTCAAGGCTGTGTATTGTCACCCTGCTTATTTAACTTATATGCAGAGTACATCATGAGAAACACTGGACTGGAAGAAGCACAAGCTGGAATCAAGATTGCAGGGAGAAATATCAATAACCTCAGATATGCAGATGACACCACCTTTATGGCAGAAAGTGAAGAGGAACTAAAAAGCCTCTTGATGAAAGTGAAAGAGGAGAGTGAAAATGTTGGCTTAAAGCTCAACATTCAGAAAAAGAAGATCATGGCATCCGGTCCCATCACTTCATGGGAAATAGATGGGGAAACAGTGGAAACAGTGTCAGACTCTATTTTGGGGGGCTCCAAAATCAGTGCAGATGGTGACTGCAGCCATGAAATTAAAAGACGCTTACTCCTTGGAAGAAAAGTTATGACCAACCTAGATAGCATATTGAAAAGCAGAGACATTACTTTGCCGACTAAGGCCGTCTAGTCAAGGCTATGGTTTTTCCAGTGGTCATGTATGGATGTGAGAGTTGGACTGTGAAGAAAGCTGAGTGCCGAAGAATTGATGCTTTTGAACTGCGGTGTTGGAGAAGACTCTTGAGAGTCCCTTGGACTGCAAGGAGATCCAACCAGTCCATTCTGAAGGAGATCAGCCCTGGGATTTCTTTGGAAGGAATGATGCTAAAGCTGAAACTCCAGTACTTTGGCCACCTCAGGCGAAGCGTTGACTCATTGGAAAAGACTGTGATGCTGGGAGGGATTGGGGGCAGGAGGAAAAGGGGATGACAGAGGATGAGATGGCTGGATGGCATAACTGACTCAATGGACGTGAGTCTGAGTGAACTCCGGGAGTTGGTGATGGACAGGGAGGCCTGGTGTACTGCGACTCATGCGGTCGCAAAGAGTCGGACACGACTGAGTGACTGAACTGAACTGAACGAATACTCGCCCTTCTTCCAGACCCCAAGTAAAACATTGACCACTGCCACCCTTCTCTTGTGATCCTCATCATAAACAACAAAGGACTACTGTATGGCATAGGGAACTATATTCAATATCCTGAGATAAGCCATAATAGTAAAGAAAATAAAAAAGAATGAGTCTATATGTGCGTGTGTTCACTCGTTAAGTCACGTCAACTCTTTGTGACACCGTGGACTGCAGCATGCCAGACTTTTATCTATATCTATATATAATACTTATAGAAATGTATATATATAGAATGAACCAGTGACGTTGCTCAGTTGTGTCCAACTCTTTGCGATGTCATGGACTATGGCCTACCAGGCTCCTTCATCCATTGAATTTTCCAGGCAAGAGTACTGGAGTGGGTTGCCATTTCCTTCTCTAGGGAATCTTCCCCATAAATGCAATTAAAAAAAAAACAAACAAACAGCAACACATTAAAAAAAGAAGAAGAAGAAAATGGATGAACCTAAAGCCTGTTGCACAGAGTGAAGTCAGAAAGAGGAAAACAAATATTGTATAGTAAACATATGTATGGAATCTAGAAAAATGGTACTGATGAACCTATTTGCAGGGCAGGGAGAGAGACTCAGACATAAAGAGCAGACTAATGGCAACAGTGTTCGCAGGAAAGAGTGGGACAAATTGAGAAAGTAGCATTGAAATAAACACAGTACCATACGTAAAACAGATAGTTAGCAGGAAGTTTCTGTATAATGCAGGGAGTTCAACCTGGTGCTCTGTGACAACCTAGAGGGGTGGGATAAGGTGGGAGGCGGGAGGGAAGTTCAAGAGGGTATACCTATGGCTGATGTGCAGACCTATTGCTGATTCATGTTGATGTAAGGCAGAAATCAACACAACACTGTAAGGCAATTATCCTTCAGTAAAATAATCTCACTTCAAGAAAAAAGTAAAAAGTGATGCTCCTTAATAGGAACCACTTTCCCTGGCAAGGACCTTGTTGTTTAGTCACCAAGTCATGTCTGATTCTTTGTGACCCCATGGACTGCTGCTCTTCAGGCTTCCCTGTCCCTCACTATCTTCTGGAGTTTGCTCAAACTCATAGTCATTGAGTCAGTGATGCTATCTAACCATCTTATCCTCTGCTGCCCCCTTCCCCTCTTGCCCACAATCTTTCCCAGCATCATGGTCTTTTCTAATGAGTCGGCTCTGCATAGCAGGTGGCCAAAGTACTGGAGTTTCAGCATTAGCAAGGACATGCAGGATACTTAAGGACACGCAGGATATCTTAAGACACAGCGCCGCAGGGAAGAGAGAACAAAGTCTATATCCAATGACGGAATAACATGGGGTGCTAAAGGCTGGCTTCCTTACCTCCCCCTCGGACAACTCTGGGGTGCTACTTATGCTCAGAGCTCCCTATACCATCATGCTGAAGCCAAATACCGTCATCCCTGCCCAAGTTCTCTATAGTCTGCTCCAGCTTCCTTTGCTCCTTTAAAACACTCAGGGAATCCCTCACCTAGGAATTCTGCCTCAGCTCTGCTTCTAGGAATCCCAGCCTAAGGCACTGGAGTCAGGAACAAAGCTGAGCACAGGAAATCACACCTGGCTGTCAATGGTGGTAGCCCTTTCCAAGGAGGAGGTGTAGGTCTTAATTTCACCTCTTATTTTCATCCTGCGGTGCTATTTCAGCATCAAAGAATAGGAGCATCCCTGGATTTCAAAGTCTCAGTGTGTCTTGGTACACACAGATCCTGAATCTTACTCACATAACAGCAAGAAAGATGCCCTAAAGAGTGGTTGCCTGAAAAATATGCCTTAGGAATATATGCATTTGCATAAGGTTTGGGGGAGGCCACTACTGAGTTCAATTAAAGACCAACTTCAATAGTTCAGTTGGGGATAGGATGGAGTTAAAATTAGGGCAGATGTATTAACTCTTGGCAAAGTTGTACTTAAACTTGATCAAACATTTATTGAGAAGTCCCTGATTCAAAGTTTTATACTAAGGGTCTTGCATTTGAACACTGTAAAAGTAGATTCCCATGTCTGAATCCTACACAGGAACCTGAATGAAATACAAATTAATTTTGTTATAAACTCTGTACCGTGCTGTAAGCTCCTGGAAGGTTGCCACTGCTAAGTTGCTTCAGTCGTGTCCGACTCTGTGCGACCCCATAGACAGCAGCCCACCAGGCTCCATCCCTGGGATTCTCCAGGCAAGAACACTGGAGTGGGTTGCCATTTCCTTCTCCAATGCATGAAAGTGAAAAGTGAAAGTGAAGTCACTCAGTCATGTCTGACTCTTAGCGACCCCATGGACTGCAGCCTACCAGGCTCCTCCATCCATGGGATTTTCCAGGCAAGAGTACTGGAGGCTGAGGTGGTTTCAAATAAAGAAATCAGTGCTCTTGAAATGGGCATGTACTATTTTTTGCCTCTCTAGAATCTATTTACTATTTTTTTTGAGAAGCCAAAGGATATTATCTTTTTAATTAATTTTTATTAGAGTATAGTTGCTTTACAATGTTGTGTTAATTTGTGCTGCCCAGCAAAGTGAATCAATTTTACATATACATATATCCCTTTCCCATTTAGGTCAACACAGAGTACAGTGTAGAGTTCTCTGTGCTATACAGTAGGTTCTCATTAGTTATCTATTTTATACATAATAGTGTATATATGTCGGTCCTAATCTCTCAATTTATCCCACTACCCACCATCCCCTTGGTATCCGTAAGTATGTTTTCGATATCTGCGTGTCTGTTTTTAGTAGCAGGACCCAGATTGACTTGTGAACTTCCTCCCTGGACTCTGGTGACACTGGCTCTGTTGCTCAAATCCAGGAGTGGCTTTCATATTCCCTGGGGGCAATGACTGGATAGCAGATAATCCCGCAAGCTAAGCCTGGTCCTTGAGAGACTGTGAATTCAAGTCAGTCTGAGACCGGGCTGCAGTAGTCAGAATAAAGGTCTTTTTCTCCCAAATTAGAGAAACTTGGAGAATGCAGGCCTGGAGCTGCTGGTGCCATCTTTCCATAACAAGAAGACACCCTGCAGGAAAATAAAGCCAACAGAGAGGCAAGCAGAGCTGAGAGATGAAAAGCAATCTCCTCCCCGCCCCCCCCCCCCCACCGCCCCACAAAAAAAATATTCTTGGTCTCTTTATTACAGAGAGCAAGGAAATAAAAAAAATATTTAGGTCATTTTGAGTTGGATTTCTATCAGTTTCAATCAAATGCTGCAACTAAGCCTTAAACCCATAATAGGCATTCGTTCAAATTTTAGGTGTGTGTTAATTAGAATGTGTTGGTACCTTTACCAGGCAAATAGACAAATACTCTTAACCTTCAACAATTGCATCTAATTTTAAAAATATATATTGACCATTTACACTGAGCCAGATATTGGGCTTGGATTTTTGAAGGATTTTAAGAGGATTAAGACATGATTTCCTTTCTTTAAAACATTTGTAATATATCCAGCATCTGAAAGAAACCCCATTAGATTTCAACTCCTCCCCACTGGAAATAACACACGGACACCCACTTTAAAGAAGTTACATTGAGAAATGTTTTATTAAAAACCCAAGGGAGAAATAGGTGAGTCAAGCTGTTTCCTGGATCTAAACCATAAGTTGGTGCCCCAAGTCATAGATGATGACTCCACTGGGACTCAGGGAAACAAAAGTATTTTTAAACTTTTGAGAAGGGAGAGCAGCTTGAACAGCCAAAATGGACAGTCTGTCCCGTTGACTCACTTGGGAAATTTCCACTTTTCTGCCATTTCAAAGCAGAATTTGAAACAAGATTTGGATTGCCTTTTAAGTAGATACGCTATCTGGATAACTTCCTTGGATGAAATGTATGCCATCACATCATAGATATCATGGCTTCTGTTTTTAATCTACCTTTTTTTGGATAATGACTACATTTAATAGTTTTTCCAAGATTAGGGTAAACTTATAAGCAATGAGCTACTAGTAGCAATATCCTACTTCTACAGAGTATTGGGTTGGCCAAAAAGTTCAAAAAAGCCCAAATGAACTTTTTGGCCAACTCAGTACTTCCCAGTTTATAAAAGTACATTCTCATGCATTATCTCCTAGGGAGTTGGGAGAGCCAACAACTAAATAAATCTAAACAGTTGCTCCTCTTTCTATAGGGTATTATTTCATTTTTATTTCCTTTTCTCTATTTGTAGTACCCTTTTTTTAATCTCACATTTGGATTTCTATAGTAGCCTCATAACTAGTCTCTATTTCTTAGCTTTTTTTTCCCCCTCAATATTCCCCATGCATACCTCTAACCATATTCCACCTCCTTAGTGTTCCATGCTTAACAGAAAAGATCCAGACATCCCAGCCAGTCACCCATGATCCATCTTACAGTTCCAATACCAGATCCTAACCACCCATCACTCTGACAAATTTTGCAGAGAAGAGGAGTTGGTGTCATAGTGACAAATGGGAAGAGTCTGAACAGGAAGACAATCCTAGAAGCTGAGTCTTGGAGAAAAGGAGGAATGACAAAGGCAAAAAATCACATGACTAGAAAGGTTGAAGGTACAACCAAGAGTGTCAGGCAGTCAAATTTGGGGACTTCCGTGGCAGTCCAGGGGTTATGATTCTGTGCTTCCATTCCAGGGGGCATGAGTTCAATCCCTAGTCAGGGAACTAAGATCCTGTACGCCTCGTAACACAGCTCTAAAACTTCACAATTCTGATCAATAGCCAAGGGATACTGATTCTAAATATCGACTGCCTCTGACAGGAACAAAAAGTAAAAGGAACAGAAGGGGGAAAGAAAACTTTCACTAAATACAGAAAGTGATCAGGGGCTTTAGCCCTTGAAGCCAGAAAAGGTAACTCAAAAAAGAGAGGGCCTCTCAGAGCATAACAAGTCCACTGGGAGCTGAGGCTTAGGAGCCCAGAGCCTCACTCTGAGCACAGATTTGTCTCCCAAGACTGCGTTGACCTTTCTATAAAGGGCTGAGGTCAGACCAACGTGATGCTGGGAGTGCACCAGGAGAAACAATGGCTGGGTAGGTCCAGAGTTCTGGAATCATTCAGTCTGATGCATTGTGAGTACATACTCAGTTGTCTCCAACTCTGCGACTCCATGAACTGTGCGTGGGATTACCTCAGCAAAAATATGGGAGTGGGTTGTCATTTCCTCTTCCAGGGGATCTTCCCGGACCAGGGATTGAACTCTGGTCTCCTGCAATTTAGGTGCATTCTTTACCACTGAGTCATCTGGGAAGTCCCTGAAGCACTGTGTTCCAGGAGAGGAACAGCAGTACACAGGGATTTTTATAAGGTATAGAGAAGCAAATACACTTTGTAACTTGGAATAAAAGACTCCTGTGAAAGGCCCCTGAGAGACTGTTCAGTTCAGATGGGCCAACACCTGGGCTGGACTAGTCATTCTCAAGAACCTGAGGAGCTTATTATTGTTAGAAAAACACATGTCCAGAACTCCACTTCAGAGACTCAGACTCAGTAAGTCTGGGATGATGCTCTGAATTTCAAATTTGTAACAAGCTCCCAGGTAATTCAGAAGACAGATGCCCGGCTAATTTTGGAATCATGGGATGGACTTCCTTTGTAAGTTACACTCTCAAAGAACACTACACTCTCCAGCAACCTGGTCCCCATGCTAGATGGGCTGTTGATGAGTCTACTGGGCATTGCTATTTATTTCATCAGCTCCTCTAGAGCAGTGCCCACAAGTTGTGCCCAACTTGCGGGCACATTAGAATCTTAGAATTTGGAGAAATCAGAATTTCCTCCCCAGCATTGAATGAAAATCTGCATCTTAACAAATCTCCTTATAATGTACATGGCACACTCCAATTTGAAAAGCCCAGTTTGACTGATTTTTAATCTCTTCAGTTGTTTGTGGCTATCAAGATCAGCTCTGCAGAACTAGATAGGAACAGGAATCATAGTTCTCCCCAGTACGTAACCAAGTTCACATGAGCCAACCAAAAAGAAATTGTTTTTCAGTGCCTAGTGACTGCAGGAAGGTCTAGCCTGTCACCCCAGTTCTTCAGCACTTCAGAGACACCACACGGTCTTTTCGACATTCCTATTTGGTAGCCTGGAAAATCCCATGGATGGAGTAGCCTGGTGGGCTGCAGTCCATGGGGTCACGAAGAGTAGGACACGACTGAGCAACTTCACTTTCACTTTTCACTTTCCTGCATTGGAGAAGGAAATGGCAACCTACTCCAGTGTTCTTGCCTGGAGAATCCCAGGGACGGGGGAGCCTGGTGGGCTGCCGTCTATGGGGTCGCACAGAGTCAGATACGACTGAAGCAACTTAGTAGCAGCAGCAGCAATAGAGCTGAAGGGCTTCCCCGGTGGCACTAGTGATAAAGAATCCACTTGCCAATGCAGGAGGTGTAAGAGATGCAGTTCAATCCCGGGATCAGGAAGATCCCCTGGAGGAGGAAATGGCAACTCACTCCAGTATTCTTGCCTGGAGAAGCCCATGGACAGAGGAGCCTGGTGGGCTACAGTCCATGGGGTCAGAGTCGGACATGACTGAAGCGACACAGCATCATTCAGTTCAGTTGCTCAGTCGTGTCTGACTCTTTGCGACCCCAAGGACTGCAGCATGCCAAGCTTCCCTGTCCACCACCAACTCCCGGAGCTTGCTCAAACTCATGTCCATCAGGTCGGTGATGCCATCCAACCATCTCATCCTGTCATCTCCTTCTCCTGACACTGGAGAAGGGAATGGCAAACCGCTTCAGTATTCTTGCCTTGAGAACCCCATGAACAGTATGAAAAGTCTTAGCCTGCATGCATGCAATAAAGTAGAAAGAGCCCTGCATATACTGACTAATTTGCGGGATGTACACTCAGCCCAGGTCACTCAGTCAGAGAGGAACTGTGCCCACCCCAGATCCTGCAGCTGCAGGTCCTGTGGAAGAGACACTGGGGCCACAACAGCTCCAGATGCTGAGCTGGCTGATGATGAGGGCAACACAGTTGGAAATTTTTCAGTGCTGCTCTTCTCCTGGAAGAGAGGAGAGGTTCAAGGAGATGCCGGGTGTAACACCTGCCGCAGGAGGAGGACTGCCACAGGAAATCTTCGGCAAGCATGGGCTCGGGGACAAAAGTCCAGAGCAGAATGATTTCTGCGGTAATTGCTAATTTGTCCATGTCAGCACGACAGCCACATCTAATTTACTGTGCATAAACAGCCAGGCCGTCACAGGAGGTGAAAACCCCGTGGATGACAACCAACCAACCACTGAGCAGGACCCTAGAGTGAGTCATCCCAGGGTCAGGCTCTCCAGAAGATGGGTTTATCTGGCAGGAGAATTCCTCTCTTCCCTCCACCCAGGGGAGCATGAGGAGCAAGCGAGATTGTCCTTTCAAGGCACTGTAGACAATTTTATAATTATGTTTATCAGGCCCTTGTTTAGGGGGACAAAGAATGATCCCTACCTTCTTAGACTCTCTGTCTGTAACTTAGAGAAAATAAGTTGAACGAACATATGCTCCCTGTCTCTCCCCTGTTTAACCCACTCTATTATAGCATTCTTCATGGATAGCATATGGAGCTGCAGTAGCTGGAAACCTCTGAAGACTGGCAAAGGAATCAAGAACTGCACCTAATGAACTGTATGCCAGTAGTAAGTTGGGGAATCGTGAACGTCTCGATGGTGAAACCCTTTTTAGCTGCTCCTGTCAAGCCTCCAGAGGCTCTGTTGAGTCAGGCTGGTGGTTCTCAGACATGAGCAGACAACAGCACACCCTGCAGTGCTTGCTAAACCCTGGAATGGCTGGACTCCACCCCAGAGGCTCTGAATCAGCAGCGCTGGTAGCATAGAATTTCCATTTCTATTAAGTCCGACTCTTTGCGACCCCATGGACTGTAGCCCATCAGTCTCCTCTGTCTGTGGAATTCTCCAGGCAAGAGTACTGGAGTGGGTTGCCATTTCCTTCTCCAGAGGATCATCCTGACCCAAGGATCAAACCCAGGTCTCCTGCATTGCAGGTGGTTTCTTTACCATCTGAGCCACCAGGGAAGCCCATATTAAGTCCCCAGGTGGTGCTGTTGCTGCTGATCTAAGGACCACACTTTGAGAACCAGTGAGCTAGGGACTCCCTGAGAGCAGCTGTGGGATTCAGAATGCAGAGACAAGCATCACCAGGTAAGTCACCCAATGTTCATTGTGAGAACAGAGCATCTTTGTTCCATACTTCAAATAGTTTCTTAAAGATTGATTCCTAGAAGTGAGATATATTGACCCAAAGGGTATGAACATCTTTATGGCTCTTGATAATTATTTCTAAATTTCTTTCCAGAAGGTTTGGGCTAATTTATGACAGCATTAACATGTATGAGTACTGAGTATCAGTACTTTCATTACCAAAACTATTATAATTATTATGACATTTCATCAGCAAAATGATAATGATTATGGTAATTATGATGTCATTTAAAAATGTATCCACTTATTTGATTACTCTATATAGAATATTGTTCCAAGTCTATATCACCATCTTGAGTATAAAAATTGGTGGCAAAAAAAGGAGATCTTAATCAGGCTACTTGTCCCTTAGGTACCACTTCCTACCTCTATCAAAGCTCCGTGACCCCAGATTCTGTCTTGTTCTCGACTGCATCTTAAGAACCTAGTTGAAGACCTGCCACAGCAGATGCACAATAAATGAATAAATTATAACTTCCCCTGCTTTGCTGGAGAAAAGTTATATACAATTGCTGCTTAAAAATAACATACTTTCCATTCTCCATCCCTTCTGTGCTCTTTGTTCAAAGGAATGAAAGTTTGATAGCATCATGAATTTCCAGTGTTGAGTGTGCACGGATGTCCCCATGCTTTTCCAATAAGCTAGCAAGCATCTCTGAGCATCCACGGTAAGCAGGGCAGCAGAAGAGAGGCAAGCACTATGTCACCTGCGGTCAACCCCCATGGCACCTCTCCCTCTCCCAACCTCATTCTCTTGGATGTTTGTTTCCAACTGATGCAGCTTTTCCCAACCCAGTTCCACTAGATTACAAGAGGATCAGAGCCTCCACTAGACACATTCCTCGCCAACATGCTGCCAGGCAGCAGTGAGAGGAGGTGGAAACCAACTTTGTCCCCTTCCCTCGTGGTCTATAAGAAACACAAGGCTTGCCAGGGCCCTGGAGCCCTGGAATGCCACAGCAGCTCCCTGAGCAGCCAGGCTCCTGACGGAAGCTTCAGTCACTCTGATTCAAACTCAGAAGCAGGCAGAGCCTCTGTGGGGCTTAGCCTGGAGACTGAGGCCTTTACTTTGATCTGAGTAATTCATACAGTGGCCCAAGTGTCCTCATTGGCCCTGTCAATGATCATGAATTATGAAATCAAAGGCAGACCCCAAAGACATTGTAATTTCCAGGTTGGGGCTGTTAGCTCGGCCTGCCTTTCATTGTGGAGGCTGGGAACTAGGCTTCCGGGTCTTACTTGCAAACAGAGATGTGCCATGATTCTCTCTGCCTCCAGACAAAAAGCCAGCTACCCCCTATAACACAGCTCCAATAGACCTTTTCACATGCGGTTGTTACTACTCCCTGAGGGTGGTGGGGAGCTGACACACCCCACTTCTGCCCCCACACCTTTGACCACACTCCATTCTCCAGTCCCTGCTTCCTCAGGCTGAGCCAGGAAGGCCCCCAGCCTCTCACCTTTTGAGTCCTGGTCACACACCAGGTTCATTTTGGGCCCTATCTCCTGGGGTGAAACTTCCTAATGACCTCATCCCAGGGAGAACACTCTCCTCCCAACGAAAACAAACTGTGTCTGCAGCTCTCAGCCTCTTAAAACCAAATCCAGTCAACAATACCGTTCATTTCAAGATACAAAATCGTACATTTCACATTCCATCTCCTCAAATAGAGTGCAGGATTGAAGCTTCAAATGTCTTTATTTCCCTCCCAGAGCCCCAAATGCAGTAGGGATTCAATAGCTGCGGAGAAAGTTTCTTTAATGAGAAGGAATCTTGCAGGCGTCCGGTTATCAACTAACCTTTACGTCCCTAACCACTCTGCAGACCAAACCACAATTAGGCACAAACCTACTCTGACCCAAGGGCAGGGGTCCCCAACCTCCAGGCCACAGACCGGTACCTGCTGTCACATCAGTGGTGGCATTAAATAAGAAATAAAGTGCATAGTAAACGTAATGGGCTTGAATCATCCTGAAACCATCCCCCACCCCTCGGTTCATGGAGAAGTTCGTCTTCCATAAAAGCAGTCTCTGTGCCAAAGAGGTTGGGGACTGCTGCCACAGGGTACCCAACATGACCTGGGTGGGTACACACTCATCTGAATATCAGTGGCATCTTTGAAATCGAAACACAAAGGCTAGGGCCACTGTGGCAAACGCGTTTCAGCATTTCTCTTGAAACAACCGTAATGGGCTTTCTAAAACCACCTCATGTCACTTCGATTTTCCTCATATAAAACCCCTTCCCACAGATTCCTAGAAATTCCGTTTCTTGTCTGGTTCCTGTTTTTGCGTCCATGTCAGTAATAAAGCTTGACGAGTGCTTGATCCAAGTGATGCTTTTATCTGTAACATCACATGCTGACTGCTTTCATCCTGTTGCTCTCAAACACCCACTGCCCATCAGATCTCTGTTCTCTTGCAATACCATGTACTGCTACCATGCTAGCAAGTTTCCAACCAACCTGTTTAACATGTTATCAATTTTAATTAACTTGAGAGGAAAACGGTTGATAGATGTGCATTTAACACGTATGCAATTGAAATATATCTGCATCACAGCTGCAGACTACATAACCATTTAAGGCTATCAAGAATTGCCTCATTACAGCCTGGATGCGAGGGGAGTTTGGGGGAGAATGGATACATGTATATGTATGGCTGAGTCCCTTCTCTGTTCACCCCAAACTATCATAACATTGTTAGTTGGCTATACCCCAATACAAAACAAAAAATTTGTTTAATTTATTTTAATTGGAGGCTAATTACTTTATAATATTGTAGTGGCTTTTGCCATACATTGACATGAATCAGCTATGGGTTTACATGTGTTCCCCATACTGAACTCCCCTCCCACCTCCCTTCCCATCCCATCCCTCGGGGTCATCCCAGTGCACCAGCCCTGAGCACCCTGTCTCACGCATTGAACCTAGACTGGCAATCTGTTTCACATATGATAATATACATGTTTCAATGCTAGTTTTAAAAAACAAAATAAAAATAAATAAATAAACGATACATTCTTCAAAAAAAAAAAATAGAATTGCCTCATTAATCCTACCAGTAACAGGTGGGATACATGATTTCTTTACCCACTAGCTAATTTAATCTTCAGAATTTTGCAGAAAAAAGCTATACCTGTGGAGTCAGACAAAATGTAAACTCTGCTTCTGTTTTCTCTCTTGCTCACAAGGCCAATGTTTACATTTATCTCTTGTGCTTCCACATTTTTTCAAACAAGCATGGGAGCATCTTCATAGATACACATGATTCTAGAACTTTAAGAAATCAAGAAAGGGCAACAAATAAGAGAGTGAGATGAAACCAGGTGTGGCAAAGTGCATTTTACAACAACGGATTCAACCAAAGCTCCCATTCCACAAACTCTTCTGCAGTATGACCCTGACATTCCCCCACCAAGAGGTAGGGTATGGCCCTCTTTTCCTTGCTTTCAACAAGGAAAGGCAATCCAGTTTCTACCTTATCTAGTGAAATGCTTGCACTTGAAGTCCTGAGCTGCTATTTAAGAAAATCACCTGAGACAGCCATGCTGTGAGGAAACCTAAGCCATGTCTAAGACCAGCAGTCCTAGCTGGAACCCCCGAATAAGATACCACCTCATGAAGTTACCATGAAGAATAAGTATGACAATATGTCCACTGTACCCCAGATCATGCCTGGAGTAACTCTCAAGGCCTGGCAGCTGTCACCATCATTGCTAGTGGTGATGGGAGAAGTAGGAATAGCTGTATCACCCTCATGACCATCTATGAAATAACCATTGCTCTGCTACGATTCCTCAAAGGGCAGTTGTGAAGCACAAAGAAGACAGTAGATGTGGGAAGATGTTATGTGTTTAATAGTCACTCACCTTGGACATCCCTGGTGGTCCAGTGATTAAGAGTCTGTGCTTCCACTGCAGAGGACACAGGTTTAATCCCTGGTCAAGGAACTAAGATCTTGCATCCCACATACCGCAGAGAGGTCAAAAAAGAAGAAAAAAAAATCACCTACTTTTTCATTCAATGAACTTCTATCAGGATCAACCCTAGGCACTGGGCCAGGTGCTAGAACTATAGAGCTCTGCAACGTCCTGTACTGTGGGATCTTAGTCACGTGTTACTCTTTTTAAATTTGAATTATTTAAAATAAAATGCTATTTAAAATTCAGTTTCTATCATGTGTCACATTTCAAGTGCTCAAGAGCACCTACTGGCGTCTGTACTGAAGAGCAGAAAAAAGTATTTCCAACACTGAAGAAAATTATATTGAACAGAACTGGTAGAGAGGGGAAAAAATAAATTTGTACTCTCAATAATTCTTGCTGCTGCTGCTGCTAAGTCACTTCAGTCATGTCCGACTCTGTGTGACCCCATAGATGGCAGCCCACCAGGCTCCCCCGTCCCTGGGATTCTCCCAGCAAGAACACTGGAGTGGGTTGCCATTTCCTTCTCCAGTGTATGAAAGTGAAAAGTGAAAGTGAAGTCGCTCAGTCGTGTCTGACTCTTAGCGACCCCATGGACTGCAGCCCACCAGTCTCCTCCATCCATGGGATTTTCCAGGCAAGAGTACTGGAGTGGGGTGCCATTGCCTTCTCCCTCAGTAATTCTTAATTAATCACAAATTCAATCTGATAATGATGACTTCTGGAAATGGACTCCAATGTCCACTCCGTGGGAGATCAGTCTTCGCTTCTGAGGGACAGTAAAGTGATTCCAGATCTCCAAGTTCTGAGAATAGGTGGTGTCTATTCAAATCATTGCCCATAAGAGCAAGGACTTTCTTTCTTTCCTATAATGTGACTGAATGCCTACTCTGTGAGAGCAACAATGCTGAGTGCAGCAGAGCCCACAGAGATGGAAAAGCCACAGATTCCAGTCTTAAGCTTGTAGTTTCATATTAGGAATAACAGATTCAGTGTATAGAAGAGTGAAAAATTTTCACATGAGAAGTGACCATCCTAACAACAGCTAGCATGGGCAGGCACGTAGCGTGTGCCAGCCTGGAGCCAAGAGCTTTATAGACATGTTCTCATCACATTGTAATCATCACCCTGGTAGGTACAATGTTATCTTCATTTTACAGAAAAGGAAATGAAGCACAAAGAGAAAAGGACTGTGCCTGGAGTCATGCCATTTGTAAGTGGTGAATCCAGGCAAGCAGACCCAGGCAGGCAGAGCTCTGCATCCCTACTAGTTAGGATGGCATCAGCATGTCATGATGGAATGGCAATAGACCTGAAATCATGGGAGGAGCCACTTGGAAAAACAAAAGCTTGTGCCCTCCTCCTACACACCTGTCTTAGTTTGGGCTTCCTCCAAAGCCGAGTGAGTGCCAAGGACTAGGGTGTAAGAGTTTTATTTGGCAGAGGAACTCAAGAAGCAGGAGTGAGGGAGGGGGGCGGATGGGACGCAGAGAGAAGAAAATCAGAGTACATGGCCAGGAGAACTGCTCCTGTGAGCAGCAGGAACCACTTCCACACACACGGGATGCCCCCCACGGGGTCCGCCTAAAAGACAGGGGACTGCAGCCACCAGAGTTTAGCTGACAGTTCCCAGCCCTCACGGGCTGAGGATTTCCCCAGGAGAGTTACCATTACCTGGCTTCTAGTCTTCCCTGTATAGCCATGCAAGTCCTGTGACCTCAGAAAGGACCTGAGGCAGAATACAGAAAGGGTCACATCCCAGCCTTGCATACCATCCAGCACAAGGCGGCCTATAACTGCCCATGCAGCTGCTGCCAGTTCACAGGGAGGAGAGGGGATGTAACCTGGGCATCAGGGCATCTACTGTATCACTCAGATTTCTCCTCTTTGGTCTCATTCCGTTGATTTTTCCAGGATTTGTGGCCTAGGAATTAAGGATGCCTTGGCTAAAATAGGACACCAGCTGTACCCTCACGGAGCTCACAGCCCAGAGGGAATTCATTTCTGACCAGTTTTCAAACTGGTCAAACCTCCCAGTGTCTACCAAAGTTCTTGAGGACCACCCACTGCTGTAGAAGCCACTGAGTTCCTTTTCTGGTTACACAACTGCTTTCATAAAAACTGGCTATGTCCCAGCAACTACTAAGCATTTTCCTCCTAAACTTTAGTTGGCAGAATTTCATTACTTTAACCTCATTTCAACCAGCAGAAAACATCGTGCACTTTTCCACTGGGCCCAAAACATAACTCAGAAAGAAATGAAGATGAGGGCGAGAAAAGAAAACCACAGAGCCAATATCATTAGGATCGTCTGTTTCACAGCCAGGCTGCCTACATTGTCATTTCATCTTTGTGCATATTTACCCAAGGCCCTTCCGTTCCACCCTGATTTCCCAAGTTTGAAGGTTTTTTGAGGAAAGAAAAAGGGAGAGAAGAAAACCCACTTCATTAAAGTCTAAGGTTTTCACTCAAAGTTTGGCCACTTCTCCATATAGATGAACTCCAGGGGTGATACTTCTCATGTGATGTAAAACGTTTTTTTAAAGGGGGTCGGGGGAAATTCTAAACAAGACATGCAAATTAAAACACTGAATTAGAACCAACTTCTGTTGAGAGAGAGTAACTTTAGAAAGTCCTTCCAAAGGGAGCTGTGATTTGAAGCATTTTGCAGAAGGTAATTAGTGACCAGGGCTTCCCAGGTGACTCAGGGGTAAAGAATCCACCTGCCAAAGCAAGAGCTGCAAAAGACGCAGGTTCAATCCCTGGGTTGGGAAGATCTCCTGGAAAAGGGAATGGCAACCCATTCCAGTCAGTATTCTTGCCTAGGAAACCCCGTGGACAGAGGAACCTGGTAGGCTACAGTCTACAGGGTCACAAAAGAGTTGGACACAACCGAACAACTAAACGATAGTAACGATTAGTGACCACTGAAATACAAGGAGGTGTGAAGTGCAGTGTACCTCCGAGGTCTTAGGAAAAGACATTGAATGCGGTCGTGTCCACACTCAAGAATTTCCAACTTTTATATTAATTTCTATAGTACATTTCTGACAATCCAGTCGGTCAGCTTCCACTCCTATCACTACACCATTAGCTAGGTTAAAGCCATCGTTCTGAGATTTGTGCTAAAGACCAACATTTATAAATTAGCTCTACATGCCCTCAGTTTATTTTGTTCCATTGTTAAGACTGTTAACCTGCAACATCACTTTACGGCTGCTGACCTCCATGAAGGTGAGAAGGAAGATGCATCAGTGGAGTCAGTTTTCAGATCTGAAAAGACGTGTGCCTTACTATGTCAGGTCAGGACGCGATAGCTCTGTCCTCTTTTCAATACTGTCCTTCTCTTTCCTTCTGTCTTGTCTAGGTAAAGTCCAACAAAATGGTGTGAAATAGAAGCCATAAAAATGGTTATTCTTTCACATTTCATAACTAATGTTTTTGAAATTTCATCATCAAGTATGACATTTGACATGGTGACTTTGTGGCTTAGCTGGTAAAGAATCTCCCTGCAATGCAGGAGACCTGGGTTTGATCCCTAGGTTGGGAAGATTCCCCTGAAGAAGGGAAAGGCTACCCACTCCAGTATTCTGGCCTGGAGAATTCCATGGACTAAATAGTCCATGCAGTCGCAAAGAATCAGACACGATCGGGTGATTTTCACTTTGGGAGATTAGATATATCATATCTAAGAAAAGCACCTATTCCAATTTCACTGGGATTCTTTTCTAAACATATGTGAAGTGTTGGATTTTGTGAAAGTTTCATATGATTTTTTTCTGTGTATTCATCCATAATTCTGCACAGGTTATAGATCAGTATCAAATCCAGAGAACTCTAACTGATATTTGGTCCTCAAGGCCTTTTACATTTCTAATTAGAGATTGGAAATTGGGGTTTGGGGCTCCCAATGAGAATGCTTATTAAAAGCACAGTATTTGTTCCCTTCAAATACGCACTTCCTATTATCATATCAGGATGTTGTAAAGAAGAAAAAGACTGAGACTTTTGTGAAATTCCCCTCCTTTATTCCATATGGCTTTAAGTAACATTTCACCATAGCAAGAAGGTCTTGTTTATTTTTATATGTTCAGTTGTTAAAAATAAAAGCAGAAAAATAAACCTTCCCCCTTCTTGCCCCTTCATTGAGCAGGGTCAGTGTTATAGACATTGTGATAAAATTAGACTGTGCTTGGTTTCATCTCCTAACACACCCCAAGCCTCTTGAAAACCCCCTGCAGACTAGAAACCATTCAGCCTCAGAAACCAATAACCGATTAGACATACTGGAATTCACCTCTCTTCCCCTGGTGCCTCCAGTTCAGGAAATATGGGGCCAACCCATCTCTGGGAAAGAAAAAAAAAAGGGGGCTTTTTAGAAGTTTTAAGGACACAGGCTTAATTCTCCTGATGGCTCCAAATCACAAGTACTTTCCTATATGAGTTGCTCATGTCTGATGGGCTCAGAGAAAAATAGTTTCCACTCCTCGTGGCTCTGGGTGGTAGAGGTCCCACTCCTAGTTCTCACTTTGTCGCTTCATTTCTCTTGACCTTACTTTCCTCTTCAGTAATGAAAAACAACTGAACCCTACAATGCGCTGACATCCGGGCACTATTTCTAGGAATTGTGGCATATTGACGGCTTTCACCTCTCTTCTAGTCTCTCCCATTGGTCTGTCCCCACCTAAGGATGTCTGATGCGTCCATCTAGCCAGGCTGAACCGCACGAAGGACACAAGGATAATGGAGAAGTTATGACATTATTTCATTTACAAGTGAAGGAATGCACTCATAGTGGTTTATGCAAAAACAGCCTGGTGTCACTGAAAGTGCAGGCAGCAGGGAGTCGTCATGCACAACTGGATCCAAGTACTCCAAGAACTGTGCGGGGACGAGCCCCTCTCCCCTTCTCCCTGCCTCTTGGCTCTCCTCCAGGCTGGCTGCATCCTCCGGCAGGTCTTCCCATGCTGACTCTAGCCTGCATTAGCCTCTCAGTAGAAAGAGATTGTATTTTTCCCAAGAGTTCCACCCAAAGTCCTACGGAGGCTCTCATTTCTACTTGTGTCATAAACTAGTGGCTTCTCTGGTGGCTTAGCAGCAGAGAATCCACCTGCCAAGCAGGAGACGTGGGTTCAATCCCTGGGTCAGGAAGATCCCCTGGAGAAAGGAATGGCAATGCACTCCAGTGTTCTTGCCTGGGAAATCTCACAGACAGAGGAGTCTGGTGGGCTACAGCCCTTGGGCTCGTAAGAGTTGGACAGGACTTAGTGAGTAAACCACCATCACCATATATTCGTATCAGTCAGGGACTGGATAGGAAATAGTTCACTTTTATTGGATAATCTGGAGGAGAGTTTAATTAAGGGACCATTCTAAAATAACTAAGCAGTATGTAGGGAAACCACAGGGGCTGGAGGCACTCTGGAGCCACATGCTGAGGTTTATTATCTGTAGGTCTGGAAGCAGAAAGAGCTGCCAGGAGCTTCAACTTCTAGTGGAGGGCTGCAGCAAGTAATGGCAAAGGTGTGGCTTCCTCTTGCTCTCCTTCCTTCCTCTGCTCTCTTGCCTCTGTTTGGAAACAGCAGAATTCGACTAGTCAGAAGATAGAGGAGCTCACCAGTGAAGTCCATACTGGCCAAACCCTTGAGGTGCAGCAGAGTAGAGATGGATGGAGAGAGAAGTCCAGATCAAATGGAAGACATCCATATCCATCTCACACTCACTCCTGAACCAGCCCTTGTGGCCAGGGAAAAGTCCTTATAGCTGGGTCCATGGCCGTCCCTTGAGCTGAGGGCAAGCTCAGGCTTATCTCAAAGAAATGAACTGGGAGCATATGCCTGTGTGTGTGTGTACGTGTGCACTCATGTGTGCATACACTTCCCCAGAAGACCTCAAAATGCATCACCAGCAAAAGAGGGAAAGGATTCAGGGATGGCAAAAAATAGCAGGAGACAGCCACAGAGCAAATGTATTTTTCCTGGGCTTGTTCCAGCTAATCTTAGAGACGCATCAGGATTTTTCTTTGGCCTTTACCCTGGAGGCCTGATGAGTGTGTGCTAAGTCACTTCCGTCGTGTCCAATTCTCTGTGACTCTATGGACTGTAGCTCGCCAGACTCCTCTGCCATGGGATTCTCCAGGCAAGAATACTTGAGTGGGTTGCTGTGTCCTCCTCCAGGGGATCTTCCCAACCCAGGGATCAGGCCCACATCTCTTATGTCTCCTGCGTTGGCAGTCATGTCTTTACCACTAGCACCATTTGGGAAGCCCTGCAAGCCTGGAGTGAGGCTCACTTAGCAGAGATGGCCTTGGCAGCTGAGGGTGAGCCTTCTCACCTCACATGGACTTGATCTTGGTCTCCAGCTAAACGTCCATTCCCCCATGCAAAATTCCCTGGAAAACAGACCATACATTCTGACAGCCTGTCCACACTGATGGCTCCATTTGAATTGATCGTCTGCGCTCCACAACTACCTCCAAACCTTGTTCATTCCAAGCCCATTGGTACCAGCCTTCTTCCCATCACTCCATACCCCATCCCAGTTTTTTCTCTGCATATCCTAGACCTGGATAATAGCCTTCATCTCAGTTTTCCATTCTAAGTACTACTTCCTATTTCAGGCACTCAGATACAGAATCCCAATGAGATTAATAAAGTCAAATAAGGCCTTTTTATTTTTTTTTTTTAGCCAATTGCCCTAGGAAACTACTTTGCTGCTGCTACAAGATGGAATTCCAGGGACTCCAACTCCAAAGAGCCTCCCCACCTCCATACACACGTACAACAGATTTACGCCCCTTCTCAGGGTTCAGAAGACATCACAGCCTACAGAGCGGTCACTTGGCAAGGAAAAATGTTGATATAGTGGTAGTAGGGCAGTGACAGGAGAGGAAGAACAGAGAGGGAGGGAGAGAAGAGCCTGGGAGAACTGCTCAGTGTAATTCTGAGCTCTGCAGAGGCAGGACCTCCAAAGTCTACACCAAAGAGTTCTCCTGAACCTTTCCAGCTTCAACGCCATCATTCTCATTCTTTCTCCCTGCTCCCTAGGGGAGAGGAATAACCGGTGCTTATGCTCTTAAAGCGGCCAGCAAAATGGAGGTGCCGTGTTGGCTCAGGAAGACAGCAAAAGGCCCATGATGGTTTACAAGACACACTGAGTGTGTATCTTCACCAGAGTCGTAAATACTCTGTTGTCTCAGGAGGGAGATTCAGCGTTCACCACACTTGTTGCTATGGCAGCTGAATGGTTCTCATAACTGGAAAGAGCAATCATTGGCTTGTTGGGTCCTCTTTTTTCAGGGCCAGCAGCAATTTTCTGTTCCTTCCCAAGGATTTTTTTTTTTTTCTTCTTGGCCATTATAGGCCTCCCTCAGGCTGCTTCTGGAGCAGTTGATCCTTACTGAACTCGGGAGGCTCTGTGACCTTGGGCAGGTAACGTCGCCATGCTTGGCTCAACCACTTTATGATGAAGGGAAAACAATCAGCCCCACATCACAGGGCAATTCAGAAGATTAGTAAGATAATGCAAGTGCAGAACACTGCTTGGCATTAGAAAATGCTGGCTCTTTCTATTGAAAAGGAAAACATGAGTTAAGGGTATTTTCTATTAGGCAGCAGGAATTCAGATGGGGTATGGACATGAGTCTTTGCCCTGCTTCATTCAGCATTCCAAGGCCAAATTTGCCTGTTACTCCAGGTGTTGGAATGTGGAAGGAAGCAGGGCAAAGACTAATAGAGTTTTGCCAAGAAAATGCACTAGTCATAGCAAACACCCTCTTTCAACAACACAAGAGAAGACTCTACACATGGACGTCACCAGATGGTCAACACCAAAAACAGATTGATTATATTCTTTGCAGCCAAAGATGGAGAAGCTCTATACAGTCAACAAAAACAAGACCAGGAGCTGACTGTGACTGATATCATGAACTCCTTATTACCAAATTCAGACTCAAATTGAATAAAATAGGGAAAACCGCTAGACCATTCAGGTATGACTTAAATCAAATCCCTTATGATTATACAGTGGAATTGAGAAATAGATTTAAGGGCCTAGATCGCATAGATAGAGTGCCTGATGAACTATGGAATGAGGTTCGTGACATTGTACAGGAGACAGGGATCAAGACCATCCCCATGGAAAAGAATTACAAAAAAGCAAAATGGCTGTCTGGGGAGGCCTTACAAATAGCTGTCAAAAGAAGAGAGGCAAAAAGCAAAGGAGAAAAGGAAAGATATAAGCATCTGAATGCAGAGTTCCAAAGAATAGCAAGGAGAGATAAGAAAGCCTTCTTCAGCAATCAATGCAAAGAAATAGAGGAACAACAGAATGGGAAAGACTAGAGATCTCTTTAAGAAAATCAGAGATACCAAGGGAACATTTCATGCAAAGATGGGCTCGATAAAGGACAGAAAAGGTCTGGACCTAACAGAAGCAGAAGATATTAAGAAGAGGTGGCAAGAATACACAGAAGAACTGTACACAAAAGGTCTTCCCGATCTAGATAATCATGATCATGTGATCACTAATCTAGAGCCAGACATCCTGGAATGTGAAGTCAAGTGGGCCTTAGAAAGCATCACTACGAACAAAGCTAGTGGAGGTGATGGAATTCCAGCTGAGCTGTTTCAAATCCTGAAAGATGATGTTGTGAAAGTGCTGCACTCAATATGCCAGCAAATTTGGAAAACTCAGCAGTGGCCACAGGACTGGAAAAGGCCAGTTTTCATTCCAATCCCAAAGAAAGGAAATGCAAAAGAATGCTCAAACTACCACACAATTGCACTCATCTCATATGCTAGTAAAGTAATGCTCAAAATTCTCCAAGCCAGACTTCAGCAATACGTGAACCGTGAACTTCCTGATGTTCAAGCTGGTTTTAGAAAAGGCAGAGGAACCAGAGATCAAATTGCCAACATCTGCTGGATCATGGGAAAAGCAAGAGAGTTCCAGAAAAACATCTCTTTCTGCTTTATTGACTATGCCAAAGCCTTTGACTGTGTGGATCACAACAAACTGTGGAAAATTCTGAAAGAGATGGGAATACCAGACCACCTGACCTGCCTCTTGAGAAACCTGTATGCAGGTCAGGAAGCAACAGTTAGAACTGGACATGGAACAACAGACTGGTTCCAAATAGGAAAAGGAGTACGTCAAGGCTGTATATTATCACCCTGCTTATTTAACTTATATGCAGAATACATCATGAGAAATGCTGGACTGGAAGAAGCACAAGCTGGAATCAAGATTGCCGGGAGAAATATCAATCACCTCAGATATGCAGATGACACCACCCTTGTGGCAGAAAGTGAAGAGGAACTAAAAAGCCTCTTGGTAAAAGTGAAAGAAAAGAGTGAAAAAGCTGGCTTAAAGCTCAACATTCAGAAAACAAAGATCATGGCATCTGGTCCCATCACTTCATGGGAAATAGATGGGGAAACAGTGGAAACAGTGTCAGACTTTATTTTGGGGGCTTCCAAAATCACTGCAGATGGTGACTGCAGCCATGAAATTAAAAGACGCTTACTCCTTGGAAGAAAAGTTATGACCAACCTAGATAGTATATTCAAAAGCAGAGACATTACTTTGCCAACAAAGGTCCGTCTAGTCAAGGCTATGGTTTTTCCTGTGGTCATGTATGAATGTGAGAGTTGGACTATGAAGAAGGCTGAGTGCCGAAGAATTGATGCTTTTGAACTGTGGTATTGGAGAAGACTCTTGAGAGTCCCTTGGACTGCAAGGAGATCCAATCAGTCCATTCTGAAAGAGATCAACCCTGGGATTTCTTTGGAGGGAATGATGCTAAAGCTGAAGCTCCAGTACTTTGGCCACCTCATGCGAAGAGCTGACTCATTGGAAAAGACTCTGATGCTGGGCGGGATTGGGGGCAGGAGGAGAAGGGGATGACCGAGGATGAGATGGCTGGATGGCATCACGGACTCGATGGACATGAGTCTGAGTGAACTCCGGGAGTTGGTGATGGACAGGGAGTTCTGGCATGCTTTGATTCATGGGGTCGCCAAGAGTCGGACATGACTGAGTGACTGAACTGAACTGAACTGAAGTCAAGAAGGTTCTGAAAGCTAGAATGAGAACACAAGGGAGAGGAATTCCTCTGCCCCCATCACTTCTGCTTCCTTGTCTGGCATCTCTGGTAACGCTAGTTCTGTGGCACTATCATTCTTTCTAGAGCTTCCCCAGTGGCTCAGATGGTAAAGAATCTTTCTGCAATGCAGGACACCAGGGTTCGATCCCTGGGTTGGGAAGATCCCCTGCAGGAGGAAATGGTAACCCACTCCAGTATTCTTGCCTGGAGAAGCCCATGGACAGAGAAACCTGGTGAGCAAAAGTGTCGGACACGACTGACTGACTAATACTTGCACTTCCACTTCCATCCTTGTGTGTTCCCTTCAGGAGGACTGCAGTGATAGCAGCCGATGCCCTGAGGACAAGGACCATCACTCTAAAGCCCCAAAGCCCCCTGTGTTTTGCACATAGAACGTGCTCAGGAAGTATCTGGTGGTTGATACCTGCAGGAGGATGAGGGCATCCCAAGCAGAAAAGGCTGACAAACACCCAGAGGTGGGAATTTACATGAAGAGTCTCAACCCTCAAAGAAAATTTCCCCCAGTCTCTCTATGTTCCCGTTTTTTCCATTGTTTAAGGTTCAGTTCACCTAGAGGCACCGCTCTCACACTTGAGTTTGTCAGCTGGTCCCCCAGCCACCATTCAGAAACCAAATCCTCCAAGGTGTTCCGTTTCATTCTCTCCAGGATTCAGCCCAGGTAGGGCACTGACCAGGCGGAAAAGGAAGTGGAAGGAAGAACAGAAAGAACCCCCAAGGAGTCCAAGGCTGTGCTTTGCCTTTCCTTGTTGTCTTCATTTTCCTTTTATGAATGAATACATTATTTTTAGTTAAGTAAAGCATGCGTATGATCTTAATTGTGAATACATTCAGGCAAACAGATAAAAGTACCACTTCTCTCTCTGAACATCACTGCTATTATCTACTTCAGTTCAGTTCAGTTCAGTTCAGTTGCTCAGTTGTGTCCGACTCTTTGTGACCCCATGAATCACAGCATGCCAGGCCTCCCTGTCCATCACCAACTCCCAGAGTTCACTCAGACTCACATCCATTGAGTCCATGATGCCATCCAGCCATTTCATCCTGGGTCATCCCCTTCTCCTCCTCCCCTCAATCCCTCCCAGCATCAGAGTCTTTTCCAATCAGTCAACTCTTTGCATGAGGTGGCCAAAGTACTGGAGCTTCAGCTTTAGCATCATTCCTTCCAAAGAAATCCCAGGGCTGATCTCCTTCAGAATGGACTGGTTGGATCTCCTTACAGTCCAAGGGACTCTCAAGAGTCTTCTCCAACACCAAGGTTCAAACGCATCAATTCTTCAGCGCTCAGCCTTCTTCACAGTCCAACTCCTCACATCCATACATGACCACAGGAAAAACCATAGCCTTGACTAGACGGACCTTAGTCAGCAAAGTAATGTCTCTGCTTTTGAATATGCTATTTAGGTTGGTCATAACTTTTCTTCCAAGGAGTAAGCGTCTTTTAATTTCATGGCTGCAGTCACCATCTGCAGTGATTTTGGAGCCCCAAAAAATAAAGTCTGACACTGTTTCCACTGTTTCCCCACCTATTTCCCATGAAGTGATGGGACCAGATGCCATGATCTTCGTTTTCTGAATGTTGAGCTTTAAGCCAACTTTTCCAGTCTCCTCTTTCACTTTTATCAAGAGGCTTTTTAGCTCCTTTCTGCCATAAGGGTGGTGTCATCTGCATATCTGAGGTGATTGATATTTCTCCCGGCAATCTTGATTCCAGCTTGTGCTTCTTCCAGTCCAGCGTTTCTCATGATGTATTCTGCATATAAGTTAAATAAGCAGGGTGATAATATACAGCCTTGACGTACTCCTTTTCCTATTTGGAACCAGTCTGTTGTTCCATGTCCAGTTCTAACTGTTGCTTCCTGACCTGCATACAGATTTCTCAAGAGGCAGGTCAGGTGGTCTGGTATTCCCATCTCTTTCAGAATTTTCCACAGTTTATTGTGATCCACACAGTCAAAGGCTTTGGCATAGTCAATAAAGCAGAAAGAGATGTTTTTCTGGAACTCTCTTGCTTTTCCCATGATCCAGCGGATGTTTGATCTCTGGTTCCTCTGCCTTTTCTAAAACCAGCTTGAACATCAGGAAGTTCACGGTTCACGTATTGCTGAAGTCTGGCTTGGAGAATTTTGAGCATTACTTTACTAGCATGTGAGATGAATGCAATTATGCGGTAGTTTGAGCATTCTTTTGCATTTCCTTTCTTTGGGATTGGAATGAAAACTGGCCTTTTCCAGTCCTGTGGCCACTGCTGAGTTTTCCAAGTTTGCTGGCATATTGAGTGCAGCAATTTCACAGCATAGCGAGAATCTATTCAAATGTGCATACATATACATATATATGTATATATATAAAATCTCTGATCCCAGTTGCTTCATCTGTAAAATAATTTTTTAAATTTTACTGGTCTAGATGATTTATGATGTTGATTAATTTCTGCTGTACAGCATAAGGATTCAGTTGTACATGCATGTACATTTTTTTCATATTCTTTTCCATTATGGTTTATCACTGGATATTGAATATAGCTCTCTGTTACATCGTAGGATCTTGTTCATCTACCCTACATAATAATTTGCATCTGCTAATCCCAAACTCCCACTCTATCCCTCCCCCTGCCCTTGGCAACCACAATCTGTTCTCTGTATCTGTGAGTCTGTGTAAACAATGTCAAAAATACTGAGCTCACTTATTTGTGAATTCATAAACTCACATGGGTATGGCACCTGGCATGAAGTCTGGAATGCAGTAAGGACTCAACAATTATTAGATGCCTTCTCTTTGAGGACCATCGGCCATGTGGTTCTTCATGATATATAAAAAGAGCTAAATACATAGATGCATTTAACCATTGAATAAAACATTCTTTCAACTATCCGAGAAACTGCTCACCTCACGCCTGCTTAAAACCACAACACAATGTAAGTCATTTGGGGCCTTGCTCAGTGACTAAAGTGGTCAAGCCCCTTGCCCCCAGACTGTCTATTTCATGTTATTTTGATGGCCATGAAACTCCTCTTGAGAAGGCTTTGCCTGTTGAACAAAGGAGACATATGTATTGCTCTCTACACTTGGTCTGTGGTATCTGAAGTTCTGCTCAGGGTCTGATAACTAGGGAGTTTTCAGCAACCTGTGAAATGTTTGAAAACTGCAAAGAAAGTTTGACTTTAGTATATGCAAGAAAACTGAAAAATTGAACTTAGTATTTAATTAAATGTCTACAAATCCTAATATGATGTCAGTATTTTTTAATAGCTAGATTTACATTCATAAAAAGGCTTCATTTTATTTAAAATACTTTGGTAGGATTTTTCTGACTATAGGATATGAATACACACTCAGGAAATCTTGCAATGATTGCTGATAAATTATAGTGAAGTCACTCAGTCATGTCCTACTCTTTGCGACCCCACGGACTGTAGCCCACCAGGCTCCTCTGTCCATGGGATTTTTCAGGCAATAGTCCTGGAGTGGATTGCCATTTCCTTCTCCAGGGGATCTTCCCAACCCAGGGATTGAACCTGGGTCTCCCGCATTGTAGACAGATGCTCTACCATCTGAGCCACCAGGGATGGTAAATTATAAACAATAGTAAATTGGACTGTAAGTAACCAAATCATTTTAAAAGCAAAAATAATAAAAAGTCCTTTAAAATTTTTCCAACAGAGAGTGATATTGAATGTACAAGGTGATGCTTTTTAACTATTCTGATAAGATGTATGCTGTTGTTCGTTGTTCAGTCACTAAGTCGTACATGACTCTTTGCAACCCCATGGACTGCAGCACTCAAGGACTCCCTGTCCCTCACTATCTCCCAGAGTTTGCCCAAGTTCATGTCCACTGAGTCGGTGATGCCATCTAACCATAAGATATATGGGATGACTGCAAAAGGAAGAATTGGCCTCAGCAACTCCTGGTAGATCATATTCTTTAAACTGAAAAATGTGTTGGAAACAACAAAAGTATTCTGAGACGTGGTGGGCAGAAGGCCCAATACACATGTCACAAAAGTTATAACCACACACCTAATCCTCTACACCTTGGTTCAGGAGCCAATTCCATTGTCAACAGCCTAAGTCCTGTGGCTTGTGCTTTTTATTTCCTTCCCTTTTGCCTGTCCCACCTGCCAAGTAAGACAAGAAAATCCCCAAGCTCAGGATTCACAACCACTGTCTCTTTTTATCTCATCCTAGGACATGGAGCAATCACTCAGAATTTACTTTTAAAACTGGAGATTAAAACAAGCCAGCACTTTTGAACACATCTTAAAAAAAAAATTCTTCCAAGTTTGTTACTAACAACATCTGAAAAGAATCTGAAACTTTGAATTGTGAAACACTGCTGTGAAATTACATTTTCACGAACATCTATTGTTTCTTTGTTCCCTTGCCTGAAAATATGTTTCTCCCTAGGACATTAGCATATAACAAATAAATCCTAAAGTACCTTATTTTCCTGCCCAAATGCAGTACTTAACTCTGGTTGATTTCTAAAATTACTTACAGGAAGAAAAACTGCCTAAGTGTCTTTGATTATTATGGTATTTTTGAGCCCTCATCAAGCAGTGCCAACTCTGCTACACGCAAAAACAAAACACGCCTTGAGTGGCATTGTATTCAAATATGACGACGCCTCACAGTTTGTTTTTGATGGAGAAAATGAGAATTATTATTACCTAGGTGGATTTCCACCTAAGCATTAACCTTGTTCTATGGATTTTGTAACTGTGGCATTATCATTGGGCTTTTTATGATGAAGGGGAAAATCCAACATCAAATAAGCAATTTGCAATGGTTTACGTTCTCCGCCACCTGTGTGAGATGAGGAGTCTCTACTCTTCCAGCTATGATTTTCTAAGCTTTTTGTTTTCTAAAGAGGAATTTACCTGAGCTCCTATGGGGAAGAGATCTGTGTTCACAAAACCAAGTCATAATGCCCTGGACAATGACTGCAATTATAACAACGTTTCTTTTCTTTTTTTTTTTTTTTTTTTCCACTATTTCTTTGCTATTAAAAAAAAAAGAAAACAACAGTCTCAGACTTCTGCTGGAGCTCAAGAAAGAACCAGCTGTGCCAGGTGTAGCTCTACTCATTTCCTCCCCAAACTCAAACCCCAGCAAACAACACACTCCCAGTCAGAATGGGAATTTTCACAAAAGATGGAGAACTGAGCTACTGTTAACTGGGTCACTGGAGTCTTTTTCAAAAGCCTAGATGAAAGAAAGAGAGGCCTGTTTCTTAACTAACTTATTCCTCCTGAGCTCATTCTTCCTAATAGTCGCTCTTCATCAGCTTCAAATGGATTCAAAGATCTCCCAGCCCAGCCAAACCCTTGGGATGCCTGGGACTCCTCTGAGCTTTGTGGGATCCAGTCTACTCCCAGCCAAAGGGATTTCTCATTCTCTTCTCGCCTGCACACTCATCGAGATTTCAAAGACTGTGTTTGTTGAAAAGGCACCAATGATTACAGTCAATGAATTAATTTTCCACTTCTAATTAAGCAGACACAGAAAACCAGCACCCAGCATGTTTAAGCAGCATGAGATAACCAGGGTTACCACATACTACAAGGAGCTGGTTTGATTACAGCCCAAATAAACATATAAAAACATATAAAATTGTAAAAGCTCTCCTGGCGGTTCAGATGGTAAAGAATGCACCTGCAATGCAGAAGACCCAGTTTCAATCCCTGGATTGTCACCAAGTTTCCTAAATATAAAGAATGATTCAAGAACCCAGAGCTTGGGAGCACTGCCTGGGAGTCCTCATATAAGACTATCTATGCTTAGGGACTCCATCCTACAGGATTAAAAAAAAGAGCAGGATTTATGGGAACATTACCCTCCCTTCCTTACAACAGGTATTTCAGTGGCAAAACCTATATAAATGGATATGTTTCAAGATTTCAGTGCCCAGCATTGTCTTGGACGCTTTACAAACACTGTTTGAAATAATCCTCCTAGCAGCTCAACAAAGTAGAATTTCAGTCTCTCATTCATCCATTCATGTAACAAAAACATATAAAGGGCTTGCAATGTACAGAGAACTGTGTGGGCTTCTAGGAATACAACATTGGAAAAGCCCTTTCCTGTAGGAGCTTACATTCTAGTCTGGAGATACAGATAACAGATATGTAAAGAACCAACTGTGCAAGGAAACAGGCTGATAGAGTCGACGGTGAAGGGAAGCACTGCTTAGGGGATGTGATCAAGCCTGTTGCAACTGAGGGGCCCTGACTCGATCTGAGAACTTCATGTATTAAATCTGCTTTGACAAGTGGGAAATTGAGACTGAGAGAGGTTTACAAAGTGCTCAAAATCATGTTATCTACTGAGATTGTGTTAAATTCTAAGATATCTCTGTCACTCTCTGAATCTGCCTGCTGTCCACTACACCCTGTTGCCTCTCAAGGGAACCTCATGTTGGTCAGTCATGCCCGATTCTTTGCAATGCCATGGACTGCAGCATGCCAGGCTTCCCTGTGAGTCACTATCTCCCAGACCTGATAAATACCCAAATTCTGCCCTGCATCAAGGCTGTGGTTTCAGCCTTATGCTGCAGAGAGAAAATGTGGCCAGAAAAAGATGAAAACAAGGGATTAAAACTCATAAACATCCTTATTTATACATAGGATAAGCCATAGCCAATATTAAGGTATCCATATTTAAATTTGCTTTCTTCACATCCTTACTGGCTCCTTAATTTTTCGCCAAAACCAAACTGTTCAATTTTGTTTTCTTATGGATGGTAACAAATGGGTCCTGATTTAATCTCTAGAGACCAGATTTTCAGAGCCTGTTTTTTAAGATATGAAAGTTACATGAATACCTATGTCCTTATCAAAGTCCAGATTCCTAACCCTCCCAACTCCATAAAGTAAAGCATCATTTAAAAAAAAAAAGAATCAAGGGAAAATATGTCTTTGTAGGCTGACTGGGCAACACAGAGAACTCCCTTGATTACAAGTGATAGTCAAAGAGATTCTCTCTTCCACTTGGCCATCTCCTCTTGAAGTGACACTGAACAGGAGAGAAGGTGTTTACTTAGGATGCTTCTGAGAATGGTTCTATTGAATACAGGTTTTACTAAAGCTGAAGAACCCAACTATCTTTGATCCCCTGAGAAAAAGTCTTCATCCAGTGAATGAAGGCCTATTAGCTGAGGAACAGGAGCAATCAAGACACTGCCTTCGAGGGAAAGAGCAAAGTTTCAAGCCTGGAGCACAAAGGAGGCAACTGAGCCTCAATATACAGAGGGCAGCTCTGACAGAGAAAGCTATTATAGAAAACTATCAGGAAAGTTTGATTGTGGCCACTCCTGTTTCTCTTTTAAAATGGGACAGCTATTAATCTCACCAATGTATGAGTGAAAAAGCAACCCATTTAATTTTGCAATAGCCTGGTACAGAGAAGGGCCAGAAACCTGACTCCTGGAAGAGCATGTCACGTCATCATGACTCCCCCTTGATGCCCTCTCTCTTCATGCTGCCCCTTAGATGTGTTTTGTTCATAAAGCATGTATGGTAGAGTTCATAGGAGCTTAAAACCTGGGCTTTGGAATCAGACAGAGGGGTCTTGGCTCTGCTAGTTTACAGCTGCGAGATGGAATTTTCACCAAAGAGTGGCCTATTGTTTCTCTGAGGCCTTGACAAAGTCTACAAACTTCTTCCCCACAACCCACCCTCATCTACAAAAAAAAAAAAAAAAGAGTACTGTTTTTTTAAATGGTAGCCAAGACGGCAAAATCAAAGACAGAAAAGGGAAGGAAAGAAGGAGGAGAGAACAGAAGGGAAAGAGAAAGAGAAGGAAGGACAATAAATCCAGAATCACAAGGCTGAGTAAGAAGATGTGTGGGTTGGCACTCATTTCAGCATGAGTGGCATCAGCGTTTGGAAGAGATGTTTGTCAAGTCTGAATGTTTGCAATCACATGAATTTTTCATGTCATATAAACCACAGAGCTTGTAAATCCGAAAGACATTCTTTCAAAGGCCCTCTTGCTGAGCAGTAAATTTGCTTTTAAAATACATGGTAGGCACTTCCCTTTTGGTCCAGGGGTGAAGACTTCTCCTTCCAATGCAGAGGCTGAGGGTTCAAACCCCCTGGTTGGAGAACTAAGATCCCACATGCCTCGCAGCCAAAAAACCAAAACATAAAACAGAAGCAATATTTTAACAAATTCAGTAAAGATTTATCAAAAAATAATACATGGTAGATACCATGTTTGACTTTCCAGTAACCATGCCCTACACATAGGTAGCAGGTCATGACAACTCCATCCCCTGGCCAGTGATGAGTCTAGGGATGTGTGCCAGTTTGAGTAAAGTGACTCAAGGAGGGAGTCGCTCAGGGCGCAGGGGCAGGAAGAGTTTCTTCCACACGCTGGGCAGTAAATAAGGAAGCACAGCCCCAGACGCTGCCTGTAGAGATGATGGGAGCTGGGGCTGTGAGCAGGGCCAGCACTTGGAGAGTTGAAGCCACATAAGTCTCAGAGAAGGGGGCGCTTCACGCCCAGCTACATCTGGACCTCTCACTAGAAGATGTAATAAATCTTATCTTCAGTAAGTTCAGGGACAGCTTCCAATCTGTCCTGTCATGCAAAGTGACGATGCTCTTAGTGTATTAAAGGCTCCAGCAAGCTCTGCAATAAAGTAATCTTGGCTCGATGGACATGGGTTGGAGCAAACTCTTGGAGATAATGGACAGAGAAGCCTGGTGTGCCACAGTCCACTGGGTCACAAAGAGTTGGACATGACTGAGCAACTGAAAAACAAAGCAACCCCTATAATCCTGCATTTGGCTGACCTTAATTTTCAGAGAAATCCTCCTCTTCTTAACCCCTGTTAACAAGTCATAGAACATGCTTAGAGATGCATGACTGCAGAGTTCAGTAACTTTAGCCTAGATCAGCAGCCCTTCCTTAAAAACAAAAGGGCGCTATCTCTAACTATCTCCATTATACCATCAGTACAGTCCCTCATACGCTATTTTGAGCTGCTGTCCTCTAACCCCCTCTAACCCCTCCCCATGTGGTGGTAGTAAGAGGCACCATATTCTTACCTAACTCCATCCTCATCGTTGCAGTCCTTGGTCATCAGCCAATCACACTCCGTCCCTGGGATTTTTGTCTTCCCAGAGGGAGAGAGCAAGCCTCTCTGCTTCACTCTTATTCTCATTCCCCCTCCCCTCCCTTCCCTTCCTTCCTTTCTCAGTCTCTCTCTCGGGTGACAGGTGTTGCAAGATGTAAGTTGTTTGTACCATGAGAGACAGTCTTCAGTAAGAATGTATGAAGACAACAGAGTTAGAGGAGAGAACGTCCCATGGGTGGTCAGGTCAGCTTCTAACTGTTTCTGAATCTCACTGCTTTTGTGCCCTTTCTGTAATCCAGTATTCCAAGTTCCTTGAATTCTCTAAAATGGAGACCTACAAGCTAGCAGCCTGTGGACCAAATTCAGCTGCAGCCTCTTTCTGTCAATGAAACTTTAAGGGACACAGACACATTTGTTGACGGACTGTCAATGTCAGCTTTATGCTACAACAGCTGAGCTGAGTCACTACAACAGAGAGAATAAGGCCTACGAAGGCAAAAAATATTCATTCTGTGGACCTTAAGAGAAAAGGTTTGCCAACCTCTGATCTAAAACAATTCAGCATTCTTCCAACAATTTATCCTTTTTGCCTAAGGTAGCTCCAGTTGCTATCTGTCACTTGCAACTAAAAAAAAATCACAATACACTTGTCTTCAAATTTCCCTAAGCTCAATACACTCATGCACACTCCATGTGTCATCCAGCCCTGAGCTAAAGCCCTTTGCCCTTTTCTGTGGCCTATCTTTTCTCTCTGATCGTTTCTTTTTGTGCAGGGCCATTCCGTATAATGTTTTTAATCAAGGATTTCCATATAGCCTCCCCTTTATCCTTCCTTTGCACCTCATGATATTCAAAATTCTTGGCAGAGCAAGAGCTACTTCTCCTTCATCTTTGGTTTTCCCCTCCTCTGGTACCAGGTACAAAGTAGACACTCAGTAAACACACAATGTATATTGAGTTAAATTTTTCCTCCCACCAACTACATTCAGCTAACTCTCTTTGTAAGAGAAGCTGCCTTTTCAAACACTCCATTTTGCCAAAGACCAGCTTCCAGGCCAAATGTTAACAGGATCACACCATCCAGAAACAAATCCCCAATCAGTGATCAGTTTTAACCTAAAACAGTTGTTTTCAACTTTTGAAAACTGATGATTGTGTGAAAGGTTTTCTGCTGAAATGAATGTTTGGCCCCTCTCTGAATTTCAGGCACAGATGCTTTAGAGCAAGGGTTGACAATACGTCCTATGGGCCACATCTGGCCCATGGCCCATTCCTATCAGCTGAGGATCATTTTTACAGATAAATATTTGCAGCCCATGTGATGATAGGAAACATCCTCTTTGAACCCCCATTATGTGAAATGTTGTCCTAAAACATTTCTGGGTGGCTGCAGCAGACTCACCCAGGAACTAACTCATTAGAAAACAAATTCTCGAGGCTCCACTCCAGACCTTCTGAAACAGAAGCTCGTGGATGGAGCCCAGCAATCTCTGTTTTAGCAAAACCTCCAAATAATTCTGATGCTCTAAAACAAAAGCAAAGGGTCAGCAAACCTTTCTGGAAAAGCAAAAGAGTAAATATTTAGGCTTTAAGGGCTCAGAGAATCAAAGCTGTTATATGGCATGTTCTGCATACTAAGTTGCATCAGTCATGTCCAACTCTGTGTGGCCCCATGGACTGTAGCCCACCAGGCTCCTCTTTCCATGGGATTCTTCAGGCAAGAATACTGGAGTGGGTTGCTGTGCCCTCCTCCAGGGGGTCTTCCCCACCCCGGGATCTCTTACGTCTCCTGCACTGGCAGGTGGGTGCTTTACTGTTAGTGCCACCTGGGAAGCATTTATACAAAAAAGAGAACACAAACTTCCAAAAATTTTGCAATGTAATTCAAAATATAACATTATTGATAGTTTATAATAATAAAGTACTATTCTTGTGTAATACAGGTCTGCTGATGAGAACTATGGAAATATTTTGGAATAACCTTTCACATAATGGGGGTTCAAGTTCATGCTCCCTATCACCACTGCTGCTGCTGCTAAGTCACTTCAGTCGTGTCCAACTCTGTGTGACCCCATAGACGGTAGCCCACCAGGCTCCCCCGTCCCCGGGATTCTCCAACAATGGAGTGGGTTGCCATTTCCTTCTCCAATGCATGAAAGTGAAAAGTGAAAGGGAAGTCACTCAGTCGTGTCAGACTCTTAACGACCCCGTGGACTGCAGCCTACCAGGCTCCTCCGTCCATGGGATTTGCCAGGCAAGAGTACTGGAGTGGGGTGCCATTGTTTACTGTTTCCCCCCTCACAACAAATATCTGGTTTCATGTGGCTATTCTTCTTCCTTATCACCACATGGGGTTGCAAATGTTCATCTGTAAAAATTATACATAGGAATGAGCCATGGGTCAGGTGTGACCCACAGGACATATTGCCTGAAATTCAGAGAGCAAGCAAACATAGATCACAGGGTTAGCAGAAAACCTTTCAATCAATCAGCAGCTTTCAACTGGGGAGAGGGTGACTTTGTCCCCAGAGGACATTTGGTATTGTTTGGAGACATTTTGGGTTGTCACAACTAAGGGGAGAGAATTGCTTCCGTCAAAACATCCTACAATGCCTAAGAAAAACCCTGTCAACAAAGAATTGTTGGCCCCAAATGCCAGTCGTGCTGAGGTTAAGAAACCCTCGCATTGATAACCCTGTGCAGCTCACTTCAAGCCTGTAGACCTCCCTTTCACCTCCTGTCCTCTTCCTCAGCCATACAGGCAGTGCCCAACCCTATTCCTACTGTAACTTCCCAATTCAGATTTGAACTTGATATCTTTAAGTGCCCTTGCAAGGATATTTACAAGAAGCAAGGTTGTTCTTTCTGGAATTTTCAAATTTTTATTGCTGAAGCAAAGTTCATGTCAATACTAAGACTATTTAATTTCAGAGCTGTCCTTCCAAAGGGAGCTTAGAGTCTGTTTTCTTCCAGGGATAGCCGCATGAAACCAGATATTTGTTGTGAGGGGGGAAACAGTAAACAAGCTATTCAATAGGATCTTTGGCAAAAGAAAATATCCTAGAACATCCAAGGATCTTGAGGACCCTCTATGACAACAATAGAAAATAATGAAGCCTTTTTGATTTAGAAAACTTCTAACGATCCTGGTTGTGAAAAGGAAGTGGTAATTGATGTTTTCCCATCTCAAATTCCTCCCTTTAAAAATGACACATCAGAAGCTAAGACGCTTTGAAGATCCTACTTACATAAAAGATAAAAATACATCCCCTTCTGCATGGTGTGGTTCAAGTTCATGATTAGGTTATAAAATCATATTTGCTGAGTCAGATGATGGCTGGCACTCCTGGAAGTCATCTGAAGCCAGGTGGCCTCTTACTGGAAACAGACGAGAGGAAAATAGGAAAATATTGGTCTATACTAGGAAAATGTGGTTGCTTATTGTTGTTTAGTCGTTAAGTTGTATCTAACTCTTTTGCGACCCCATGGCTTCTCTGTCCACGTGATTTCCCAAGCAAGAATACCAGAGTGGGTTGCCATTTCCTTCTCCAGGGTATCTTCCCGACCCAGGGATCAAACCTATGTCTCCTGCATTAGCAGGCGGATTCTTTGCCACTGAGCAACCAGGGAAGAACAAAGAAAGGGAGATGTGAGCTAATATTTAGAGAGGGTTTATTATGTAGCAGGCACTCTCCAGATGTTGTCCTGTACTATATTATTACACAAGCCTGTGAGATAGGTACCACTCTCTTCTTTTTAGAGATGAGGAAACTGAGGCTCAGAAAGGTGAATTAATTTGACAGGTCACACAGCCGATAGAGCCAGTATTAGAATCCAGGTATATCTGACTTCAAAAGTAAACTCTTAAGCATTATTAAGTCACCACGGTTTTGTGTATACACAAGGAACCATGTCATTTAGATATAAGCAATTAATATTAAGACAGTGTCTTTACTAACCAGGGATTAGTGAGAACCTGGAAGTTCACAAAAAAAACCAGAAGTGGGGCACCCTCTGCTGATGTGCAGTGTCCTGTGATGCTGGGGACTTTCATAAGATTGATTTGGGTATGAGGTTTCACTCCATTGTCAAAGACAGCCTCACCCACTCACTTTGGTGAACCTCAAAGCACAGGGTGAGTGAGAAGTCTGTCTCCACCAACACGTGAGGTGGGAAATTGATCAAGTTTGTAGAAGCGTTTTGTACAAACTGGCTTTCCTGGTGGCTCAGCGTAAAGAATCCACCTGCAAATGCAAAAGACGCAGGAGATGTGGGTTTGATTCCAGGATCAGGAAGATCCCCTGGAGTGGAAATGGCAACCCACGCCAGTATTCTTGCCCGGAAAATTCCATGGACAGAGAAGATGGCAAGCTACAGTCCATGGGGTCGCAAAGAGTCAAACACAACTGAGTGACTGAGCATGTATACATTGTAAAAAGGAAGAAAAAAATTTATTCTTTTTACAATACAAACCACACAGAATAAAACCTTCTTGGCTAGAGAACATAGTCAAAGGAGAGAACAGGGTATCAAAAATCCTAGGCTAAAGCCAAAATAGACATATTGGTTATAAAAAGGAGAAAAATAGTGCGGCTGCTCTAGTCAGAAGGAAGAAGATTCCTTCTGTGCTGCAGGGTTCTTCTGGCTGATCTGAGTTAACTTGACATGATTAGCAAAAGAAAAATCACACAGAGGTTTAATAACATGTATACATGGCAGAAAGCAAGGAGGAACTAAAGAGCCTCTTGAAAGTGAAAAAGGAGAGTGAAAAAGCTGGCTTAAAACTCAATATTTAAAAAACAAAGAACACAGCATCCCGTCCCATCACTTCATGGCAAATAGATGGGGAAACACGGGGGAAACAGTGAAAGACTTTATATTCTTGGGCTCCAAAGTCACTGCAGATGGCGATTGCAGCCATGAAATTAAAAGACACTTGCTCTTTGGAAGAAAGCAATGACAAACCTAGACAGCATATTAAAAAGCAGAGACATTACTTTGCCGACAAAGGTCCATCTAGTCAAAGCTATGATTTTTCCCATAGTCGTGTATGGATGTGAGAGTTGGACCATAAAGAAGGCTGAGTGCCGAAGAATCGATGCTTTTGAGCTGTGGTGTTGGAGAAGAGTTCCTTGAACAGCAGGAAGATTAAATGAGTCAATCCTAAAGGAAAATAACCCTGAATATTAATTAGAAGGACTGTTGCTGCAACTGAAGCCCCAATACTTTGGCCACCTGACGCAAACAGCTGACTCATTAGAAAAGACCCTGATGCTGGGAACGACTGGAGCAGGAGGAGAAGGGGATGACAGAGGATAAGATGGTCGGATGGCATCACCAACTCGATGGACATGAGTTTGAGTAGGAGAGATGGTGAAGGACAGGGAAGCCCTGATGTGCTGCTGACCATGGGGTCACAAAGAGTCAGACACAACTGAGCTACTGAACAACAATACGTGGAGAGTGTTTCTCTGGTGGCTCAGCTGTAAAGAATCTGCCTGCAGTGCAGGAGCCACAGAAGACACCAGGTCGATCCCTGAGTCAGGAAGATCTCCCTGAGGAGGGCCTGGCAACCCACTCCAGTATTCTTGCCTAGACAGAGGAGCCTGGTGAGTTACAGTCCATAGGATGGCAAAGAGTCAGATATGACTGAAGCGATTTAACACACACATACACGCATACATGGGAGAGACACAGGGAAACTGAACAACTTGCCAAAATGGCCAAAATTCTCACCATCTTCAGCTACAGAGAAAAGAGGACGTTCAGGGTATCAATTTGCGCCTTTAAAGGGGAGGAAAGCAACTGACATGAAGATAGAAAAGCAAATGTTTGGCAGGGACAGGGAGACACAGAGTGGACCCTGATCGAAGGCTGGCCTGCAGTTTCAACCTGCAAAGCCTAGCCCACAGACTTTGCAGGTCTCTCTGGTGATAGCTCTATTCTGGAAGCAGCTCCTTTATCTAAATTCTTTAGCCAGCTGGGGCTGGGGGTTGGGGATGCTTGAAAAGAAAAGCTTCCTGAGTCTTTTGTTTCTTGATTGTTTTCCCTGCTCAAAAGAATCCCCATGCCAAAGAGACATTTGGGGTGGCAAATTTTGCTCCCCAACACTACCTGCTGTTGGGTCACAAATGCTCTTGTACACAGAGGACAAGGAGAGACCAAAGAAAGGGACAGAACACTGTAGATTGGTACGTGGCAAGTTTAATAAGCAAGGGGACATACTTATTAGGCTTGTCCTGGACCACTGAGAGATGAGTGGATCTCCATCCCCATTGGCCAAATCTTCAAAGTTTATACAGAGGCATTCAGTGAATTTAGTCATATATTTCATCCAGATGGTCTCAACAATACCTACTCTCTCAAGGCTGTGTCCTTAAAGCAGCTCCTAGTGTAAGAACGGTGGATGGAACACATTCCAAGGTCAGGGAATAGGGCAAGGAGCCTCCAACTGCCTGGGTTCAACTCACAGAACAACCAGAGGTCCTGTCTTCTCAGTGACCATCTCCAGTACCCGTGCAGGAAAGAGAAATGAGAAGGAGGAGGAAGAAGACAGATTTCTACAAATATCTGTTCCTCAGAGGAAAGAAACAAAGTGAAGTTGCTCAGTCGTGTCAGACTCTTGGCAACCCCCTGGACTGTAGCCTACCAGGCTCCTCTGTCCATGGGATTCTCCAGGCAAGAATACTGGAGTGGTTTGCCATTCCCTTCTCCAGGAGATCTTCCTGACCCAGGAATTGAATCCAGGTCTCCCGCATTGCAGGCAGATGCTTTACCCTCTGAGCTACCAGGGAAGCCCGCGTTCCTCAGAGGAAGCTCATATCAAATTGAAATCCCAACTCAGAGACACATTTTCCCAGGCACAACTCAATACAAGCTCCATATGTACAAGGAAAGAGCTGTAATTTAAGTCAAGTCTGCTATCCTACACTCAGAGATGGGTGCTTCCTCTCCTGCTGACCCTAGTCATTCAAAAACACCAACCCCCAACCCCCCACTCTGCTACTCTATTCCAACACACATATGCACTTAAAGCTTCAGAGTAACCCAAACGGAGACCTGAGCAGCTTCCAAAGAATTGTTTTCTTTCCCACATTCTGTGTTCAGAGAACAATGTCACACACACACACCCAAAAAAGTGTATATATAAACACACATGGCTTCCGAGGTGGTGCTAGTGGGAAAGAACCCACCTGCCAAGTTGGGAGACATAAGAGACGTGGGTTTGATCCCTGGGTTGGGAAGATCCCCTGAAGGAGAAAATGTCAACCCACTCCAGTATTCTTTCCTGGAATCACATGGACAGAGGAGACTGGTGAGCTACAATCCATAGGGTCACAAAGAGTCGGAGAGGACTGAAGCAGCTTAACAAATAGGCAGATGATCAAGAGTTAAATCTAAATTAAAGTAGTCAGGAATAATGTTCTCAGTCAGGGTATAAGTGACCTGGCTCACTGGCTGGTGCAATTCCCAATAAGCAGAATAACCAACTTGTCACAAGAGTCCTGAGGAGAACGTTCTCCTAAGTAAATCATACTGGATCCTACCAGCAACACTAATAAGTCTGTTAAAAAGTGGGGAAAGCTAGTATGTTCAATTACAATAATACCTGGAAGGCAAATTGGAAGTAGTCAAAAAGGAGATGGAAAGAGTGACCATCGACATGCTAGGAATCAGCGAATTAAAATGGACTGGAATGGGTGAATTTAACTCAGGTGACCATTATATCTACTTCTGCAGGCAGGAATCCCTTAGAAGAAATGGAGTAGCCATGATGGCCAACAAGAGAGTCCAAAATGCAGTACTTGGATGCAATCTAAAAAATGACAGAATGATACCTGTTCGTTTCCAAGGCAAACCATGCAATATCACAGTAATCCCAGTCAATGCCCCAACCAGTAACACTGAAGAAGCTGAAGTTGAACGGTTCTATGAAGACCTACAAGATCTTTTAGAACTAACACCCAAAAAAGATGTCCTTTTCATTATAGGGGACTGGAATGCAAAAGTAGGAAGTCAAGAAACACCTAGAGTAACAGGCAAATTTGGCCTTGGAATATGAAATGAAGCAGGGCAAAGGCTAATAGAGTTTTGCCAAGGGAAAGCACTGGTCATGGCAAACACCCTCTTCCAACAACACAAGAGAAGACTCTACACATGGACATTACCAGATGGTCAACACCGAAATCAAATTGATTATATTCTTTGCAGCCAAAGATGGAGAAGCTCTATACAGTCAACAAACACAAGACCAGCAGCTGACTGTGGCTCAGATCGTGAACTCCTTATTGCCAAATTCAGACTTAAATTGAAGAAAGTAGGGAAAACCACTAGACCATTCAGGTATGACCTAAATCAAATCCCTTATGATTATACAGTAGAAGTGAGAAATAGATTTAAGGGACTAGATCTGATAGATAGAGTGCCTGATGAACTATGGATGGAGGTTCATGACATTGTACAGGAGACAGGGATCGAGACCATCCCCATGGAAAAGAATTACAAAAAAGCAAAATGGCTATCTGAGGAGGCCTTACAAATAGCTGTGAAAAGAAGAGAGGTGAAAAGCAAAGGAGAAAAGGAAAGATATAAGCATCTGAATGCAGAGTTCCAAAGAATAGCAAGGAGAGATAAGAAAGCCTTCTTCAGTGATCAATGCAAAGAAATAGAGGCAAACAACAGAATGGGAAAGTCTTGAGATCTCTTCAAGAAAATTAGAGATACCAAGGGAACATTTCATGCAAAGATGGGCTCGATAAAGGACAGAAATGGTCTGGACCTAACAGAAGCAGAAGATATTAAGAAGAGGTGGCAAGAATACACAGAAGAACTGTACAAAAAAGATCTTCACGACCAAGATGATCATGATGGTGTGATCACTCACCTAGAGCCAGACATCCTGGAATCTGAAGTCAAGTGGACCTTAGAAAGCATCACTACGAACAAAGCTAGTGGAGGTGATGGAATTTCAGCTGAGCTATTTTAAATCCTGAAAGATGATGTTGTGAAAGTGCTGCACTCAATATGCCAGCAAATTTGGAAAACTCAGCAGTGGCCACAGGACCGGAAATGGCCAGTTTTCATTCCAATCCCAAAGAAAGGCAATGTCAAAGAATGCCCAAACTACCACACAATTGCACTCATCTCACACGCTAGTAAAGTAATGCTCAAAATTCTCCAGGCCAGGCTTCAGCAATACGTGAACCGCGAACTTCCAGATGTTCAAGCTGGTTTTAGAAAAGGCAGAGGAACCAGAGATCAAATTGCCAACATCTGCTGAATGATGGAAAAAGAAAGAGAGTTCCAGAAAAACATCTATTTCTGCTTTATTGACTACACCAAAGCCTTTGAATGTGTGGATCACAATAAACTGTGGAAAATTCTTCAAGAGATGGGAATACCAGACCACCTGACCTGCCTCTTGTGAAACCTATATGCAGGTCAGGAAGCAACAGTTAGAACTAGACATGGAACAACAGACTGGTTCCAAGTAGGAAAAGGAGTACGTCAAGGCTGTATATTGTCACCCTGCTTATTTAACTTATATGCAAAGTACATCATGAGAAATGCTGGGCTGGAAGAAGCACAAGCTGGAATCAAGATTCCTGGGAGAAATATCAATAACCTCAGATATGCAGATGATACCACCCTTCTGGCAGAAAGTGAAGAGGAACTAAAAAGCCTCTTGATGAAAGTGGAAGAGGAAAGTGAAAAAGTTGGCTTAAAGCTCGACATTCAGAAAACGAAGATCATGGCATCTGGTCCCATCACTTCATGGGAAATAGATGGGGAAACAGTGGAAACAGTGTCAGACTTTATTTTTTTGGGCTCCAAAATCACTGCAGATGGTGACTGCAGCCATGAAATTAAAAGACACTTACTCCTTGGAAGAAAAGTTATAACCAACCTAGATAGTATATTCAAAAGCAGAGACATTACTTTGTCAACAAAGGTCCGTGTAGTCAAGGCTGTGGTTTTTCCAATGGTCATGTATGGATATGAGTGTTGGACTGTGAAGAAAGCTGAGCAATGAAGAACTGATGCTTTTGAACTACGGTGTTGGTGAAGACTCTTGAGAGTCCCTTGGACTGCAAGGAGATCCAACCAGTCCATTCTGAAGGAGATCAGCCCTGGGTGTTCTTTGGAGGGAATGATGCTAAAGCTGAAACTCCAGTACTTTGGCCACCTCATGTGAAGAAGACTCATTGGAAAAGTCTCTGATGTTGGGAGGGATTGGGAGCAGGAGGAAAAGGGGACGACAGAGGATGAGATGGCTGGATGGCGTCACCGACTAGATCGACGTGAGTTTGAGTGAACTCCAGGAGTTGGTGATGGACAGGGAGGCCTGGCATGCTGTGATTCATGGGGTTGCAAAGAGTTGGACGCGACTGAGTGACTTAACTGAACTGAACTGAAAGCCTAATAGTAAAAATACTTCTTATGTTGTTACAAGGGAAGCCTTATCATTAGGCATAAGATTTCTCTGGAAAAGATACCCCCTCAGTGGGCTTCACATTCAGAAACCCGACTAAATATTTTTACAAATGTGGAAAAAAAGAAAATACTTGGAAATATCTATGTGTTCATCTTTGAGAAAGAGGATGATCTGGATATGCATTTATTTTTCATGATTTTGTATTTTCCAAATTTTCTTTAATAAACATGTAGTATTTTAATTAAAAAAGACCTTCTAAAATATGTAAATACAAAACAAAGTTCAAAAAACCAAAGATTTAGATTCTGAATTCTGCTTCCATGCTGATATTTGAATGTCCTAGTTTTAAAAAACTAAAATGATTTCTCTAAAAACAGTGTCACATTCATTTTAATAACTGAACTTGAATCATGCAATAGATCTTAATTTCATTTCATTCTATGAACAAAGATAAAACAACATACCTTTAGGGGAAAACTTTACTTAAACATGTTTCAACTACCAGTGATAATAGAAAAGGAAATATTTATGAGTCTGAATAAAAGAAAGAGAATTCTTTTAAGTTCTTAACTAAAGACACTTTTGGAGGAGAATTAGCTAAAGGGAAAAAAATGCATAAAGAGTTGAAGGAAAAATAAATTATTTATCAGCTCTCCTGCAGCGCCTTCTAAACTTCAGCTTTGCATCAAAAGATGCCTGACGTGAGCTAATTTCCGTACCACATTTCCATTTAGAATTATATTGTAGATTTCAAAACGTCCTTGTTCTGTGCACATGTTACACATGCAAGAAGTTCGTCAGATACAATGCTAATTTCATCATATAATGAGAGCTTTCTGTACAGGGTAGATGTATTCCTGGAAAGATGTATAAAAATCAAGTGATATTTGAGAAGTACTTAGGAATTCGTACTGAAGTAAAACCTTTAGGAAACCAAGAATCCCTGGATTGTATATACATATATTTGTGAACCCTTAACTGACCTTAAGTTACTTTTCATCTAGAAACAGGACAGCTAAGACTCCACCTGGCTGGGAAGAGATGAGGACATCTTCAAAGTAGACAGCTTTTGTCTAGAAGTCTGGTTCAGGCCTATATAAATAAATATTCAATCACTAAAAATGTTTAAAATAACATGGTTTCAGTTAAGTTCAGTTGCTCAGTCGTATCTGATTGTTTGCGACCCCATGAACCGCAGCATGCCAGGCCTCCCTGTCCATCACCAACTCCCGGAGTTTACCCAAACCCATGTTCATTGAGTTGGTGATGCCATCCAACCATCTCATCCTCTGTTGTCCCCTTCTCCTCCCACTTTCAATCTTTCCCAGCATCAGGGCTTTTTCAAATGAGTCAGCTCTTCACATCAGGTGGACATAGGATTGGAGTTCCAGCTTCAGCATCAGTCCTTCCAGTGAACACCCAGGACTGATCTCCTTTAGGATGGACTGGTTGGATCTCCTTGCAGTCCAAGGGACTCTCAAGAGTCTTCTCCAACATCACAGTTTAAAAGCATCAATTCTTGGGCACTGGCACCCCACTCCAGTACTCTTGCCTGGAAAATCCCGTGGATGGAGGAGCCTGGTAGGCTGCAGTCCATGGGGTCGCAAGGAGTCGGACACGACTGAGCGACTTCACTTTCACTTTTCACTTTCATGCATTAGAGAAGGAAATGGCAACCCACTCCAGTATTCTTGCCTAGAGAATCCCAGGGACGGGGGAGCCTGGTGGACTGCCGTCTATGGGGTCGCACAGAGTCAGACACGATTGAAGCGACTTAGCAGCAGCAGCATATATATATTTATATATATATATAAACTATTAAATCATCCATCTGGCATCTTATGTGTTTTTCATATTTGCTTTCTTCCAAAGAGATGTGTTTGGACAATACGCAGAGAAGCCCCTGACAAAATGTATTACTTATAATAAAGGTTATTATTTTAATTTAAGAACAAAGAACGGTTGACTAGTTAGAACAATCTGAGTAGAACTAAAGCAAAACATACACCCTGCCCCAATAGAGATAAGCAATACTTAAATCTGTTTCCCATACTAAGAATTTTCAGCATATTTAACTAATTTAAGAATGAATTTTCCCCTTTATTTTAGTTGATGGCATCTGCAAGCCAGTTGGCACTATTAGGAGCTACATGAGTTCCAGATAGCTTTAAAAAGGTAATTATTTTCAGGCTATTCATGTATTTTTAAACAGTTAATCTAGAATTCAGAATATAATTTGCCTTGTGTGTTTGACATTTCGTCAGGGAAAATACAAATGCTTCAAAACAATGATAATATCAACTGTGATTACAGCAAATTAGAATCACATCTTCAGCTCCCTCCCCTGGGGTTGTTTTGGGACCAAGACATACACAGCTCAAGAAATTAAATTGCAATAACTAATTCGCCTCGATACTGAGCAAGAAAAACTGAAGGAGGTTACCTGAATCAGAAGTGCTGTCTCCTCAGTTTCTGTGGAGGACTGTCACCCCCTGAGGAAGCTGGGGGATTGAAAGAACCCTGAAGATATAACTCTTGGATTAGACAGACCACTCCACTGCTTTGCAAAGCTACACCTGGAACACCCATTGGATCCTAAGGATGACCATTGTCTTGGAGCAGACAGCATGATATAAATGCAGAAAGAATGCTGATTCTATAACCTCTAACAACAGCTACCATTATTATACCCCTTCCACTGGGGCTCCTCATGGGCTAGACCTTCTGCAGATTTTGCCTCAACTATTATTGACAACACTGTTCCAAAGAAAACACTAGTATCTCCATTTTACTCCTAGGGAAACTAGAACTAAGTTAAAGTGATTTGCCCGAAATCAGACAGGTAGTGAATGGCAGAAGGGAGTTTTTTTCAATCCATATCTGAGTCTTAACCCCAAGGTGTTTCCAGTGTGCCAAGCTTCAGATGAAGAATCAAGTATTTATGCCAATTGTGATAGCCAGCCTCCAAGATGTCCCCAGGGATCCCAGCCACTTGAGATTTCCAACCTGGCATAATCTCCTTACACAGTACCAGGGTGATCTCCGTGACCAATGGCATATGGCAGAACAATGGTGTATTACTTTTGTAGGTTATAAAAGGTTGGGACTTGCCTCTTGAATTCTCTGTCTGTCTCCATCTCTCTCTGTCTCCTCACTCTGTGTCTGTCTCACCTTTTGCTCTTAGAGAATCAAACTGTCATATTGTAAGTCATCTTATGAAGAGGGCTATGGCAGAGGAACTGAAGCCTCTGGCCAACAGACAGAGGAACCAAGGTGTGCCAACAACCACATGAGTGAGTTTGGAAGCAGATGTTCCAGTGCCCATCAATCTTTGATGTGGCTGCCAACCTGTTCAACAGCTTGACCACAACCTCATGAGAGGCAGAATCAATCAGCTAAGCAGCTCCCAAGTTCCTTAATGTCAACAGTTATGTGACATAATGTTCATTGTCAAGCTGCTAAGATTCGGGGCAATTTGTTACACACATTACTAAATCAACAGTATACTAAATCACCAGCGTACTTTCAAAAAGATGATAAAATATGTAATTGCTTCCCTAGTACACTACATATGCCAAGCCTTGTGCTAAATACCACGGGAGAAACTAAAAAGCTTAAGAATAACATGACCCAGCCTTCAAGTAACTTTGAGCTGGAGGGAAAGAGAAAAAAAACATATATGTAGATAGATCACAAATTTTTAAAGTATATTTCAGTGGTTTTTCTCTTGGGCTTTTCTGTACATAGTTATCTTCTCCCTAAGTTAGCCCAAATTATCTAACCAGATGCTTTGGGGATATTAGGATTATTACAGAAGAGCTACAAAGAAAAAGAAAGGTTTATAATTAAGGCTTCTTAAATTCAAAATAACATTTTCTTGTGAGATAATTGGTTATAAGCCAGACATTTTTGAGAACGAAACAATTTTCTTAATTCTTTTAGCTCCCACTTAACATATCAAGAGCTAGTCCTGGCATATTAAAGCAGACTTTCTTCCATGATGTAGAGAATATTATAACTTCCTACCTAGGACAGTTACCCTGGAGCAGAAGGAAGATAATGGCATAGGAAGAATAAGAAAAATTCAACCAGTAGTGGACACTGGTCGCTCAGACTCTTCTAGGACTGAAAGACCCACCCTTCCAGACACTGGGAGTGCAGCTGGCAGACAGTCCTCAGCTAAAGGATCACCTTGCCCAGGCTACCCTTCTTCAGGGTAGTTCCCATCTGACACCTGATAGCTGAATGCTCAGTCTCATCTCAGTCTCTTTGTGACCCCATGTCCTGTAATCCCCCGGGCTCCTCTGTCCATGGGATTCTCCAAGCAAGAATACTGGAGTGGGTTGCCATTTCCTCCTCCAGGGGATCTTCCCGACCCAGGGATCGAACCTGCGGCCCCTGCATCGGCAGGCAGATTCTTTACCACTGAGCCACCTGGAAAGCCGCTGGTAGCTGCAGGGCAGTATAAAGGCTTCGCTCTCTTGCCCCAACTCAGGGCAATTCTAACGCACCATCCCTAGTTTCCCACATGCCAGCTGGAGCCACTGAGCCTGCATCACAGCACAACTTCTCCCTCCACCCAGTCAGGCTTTCTTCCTTTGCTCCCATGAGCAGTGATCCTGAGAGGACTCCCTGATAAATCTTCTGGAAACTGAACTGCCACTCTATCTTATTTCCAGAGAACATAAGCTGTAGACATACATGGTCCCTTTGGGTCCCACGGCACATGCATAGAAGGAGAGGGGTAGGTGAGCATGATCAGACATGTGTTCTGAACCACAAAGTACCAGAGACGAAGGAACTGCGGACACATAATTGATGGATGGCCTCTTGCCTAGCTCGCTATCTGAGACCTAAGAGATCACCAGGCAGGCTAGCACTACACCAACGGGAGCCGCCGTACAGCAAGGAGGCTGGACTAAGAGAGCAGGGCAAATTGAAGATCAGGTTTGTTCTCCTGACTCTTCCTGGTTCCCAGGGCAGAGGAAATGCTAAGTTGGGGGCCAACAGACCAGCCTGGGTCCCTCCAAGCGAGATATGTGGATAGAGAGTTCTCAGCCTAGGGGTCACTTACTGGCTACGGCAGAGTTTCAGGGGGTCTTCAGTCCTTAGTCATCAAGAGGAAGTGAAGGTAACAAGGAAAGGAGATGAGATCCAGGTAGCACTGGAAAAGATCAGATGCAGATTCAGACATCAATGGTGGACTGGAGCAGAATGGCCAGGTGTGGGATCAGACCAACAAACCCAAAAGGCTCAGTCAAGGCTGGAGGGCCCTCTTTTATCCCGCAGCTCTAAGATCACATAAACCACACTTTCTTTCCCTCCTACTGTTTGCTACAATATTAGAAAGGAGGAAAGAAGGGAGCATGGAGCTCTAAAGTCTGATGTATTGATATTTAGCTGAGTCACCCAAGCAGAGGCTCCTATCAGCCTCAGTAAAGGTGATATGACTTCCATGGTGGTTGAAACAATCTCATGAAATGCTGCAAAACAAAAACATCCATTTGTAAAATGTATTAGGCTATCAAGATACCTAACCTCTTCTCTTTGACATTTCTATTTTTGTAAAGACTGTTTTCAAGCGGATGAAATAATTTTTTAGGGTTGGAAACATTGGATTCTATGAAACCTTGCTTGTGAAAGTATTTCTAGCACATTGTACAAACTGAGAGCCAGCAGACCTGCCAGGATGCCTCCACCAAGTGGGGGCTCAGTGCAAAGTAGGCTGGCCAGGTTAGAAGCAGGTTGAAGACTTGAGAGAAACAAAGCTGGGTGTGCAGACATCAAGGGTGATGTGAAGGCCAAGTCAGCTGTCCCTTGTGATTAAGAGTCTCTGAAAGACAGTATCTGAAAGCTGGAGTCATCACAAGTCCCAGCTTTCTTGAGAGTGCTGTGATTTATACAGAGGATCTTCATGCTCCATCCAGTCAGTAACCCCTTTCATTCTCAGAAATATCCCAATTTACATAAGAAAGTATATGGCCACCTTATTTATTTAGTATGCAGACAGAGAACACGTATGGACACAGTGGGGGAAGGAGAGAATGGGATGAATTGTGAGAATAGCATGGAAACATATACATTACCATATGTAAAACAGAATGCCAGTAAGAATCTGTTGAGTAAAACAGGGAACTCAGCCTAGTGTTTTGTGATAACCTAGAGGGATGGGGATGGGAGGGGGGTTCAGGAGGGAGAGGACACATGCATACCTGTGACAGATTCATGTTGATGTGTGGCAGAGGCCAACACGACATCATAGAGCTAGCGTTCACTAATAACTGTATTTTTTTCTATAAAAAATAAAAACAAAATAAAAAATAGAAAAAAGTTATTTGTTCAGAAGGAAATAATTATACATTTAACAAGATATATATGTGTGTGTGTATATATATACATACATATAAGTATGTATATACATACATATATATACACACATAAACACAAGAGTATATACACACAATGGTATATATATACATATATATGCATACACACAATGTATATATACATATATGTACACATGAACGTGAAAGTGCAAGTCGCTCAGTCTTGTCCAACTCTTTGTGACCCCGTGGACTATACAGTCCATGGAATTCTCCAGGCCAGAATACTGGAGTGGGTAGCCTTTCCTTCTCCATAGGATCTTTCCAACCCAGGGATCGAACCCAGGTCTCTCACATTGCAGGCAGATTCTTTATCAGCTGAGCCACCAGGGAAGCACAAGAATACTGGAGGGGATAGCCTATCCCTTCTCCACCGGATCTTCCTGACCCAGGAATCAAACTGGGGTCTCCTGCATTGCAGGCAGACTCTTTACCAACTGAGCTATCAGGGGAGCCCACAAACATACATACAATGGAATACTACTCAACCAGGAAAAAGAATGATATAATGCCATTTGCATCATCATGAATGGACCTAGAGATAACCATACTGAGGAGAGTCAGTCAGGCAGAGAAAGGCAAATATTATATGCTATCACTTATATATGTGATCGAAAATATAGCACAAATGAACATATTTACATAAAAGAAACCAGACTCAGGGACAGAAAACAAATTTATGGTTAACGAAAGGGAAAAGGAGGGAAGATACACTGGGAGTTTGGGATTAAAGATAAAAACTACTCCATATAAAACAAATAAAAGCTCCTCTGTTCATGGAATTCTCCAGGCGAGAATACTAGAGTGGGTTGTCATTTCCTTCTCCATGGGACCTTCCTGACCCAGTGATCAAATCCGGGTCTCCCACGCTGCAGGCAGATTCTTTACCATCTGCTGCTATATAGCACAGGGAACTCTATTCATTATCTTGTAATAACCTATAATGGGAAAGAATCTGAAAAAGAACATACATATGTGTGTATCTGACTAACTTTGCCATACACCAGGAGCTAACACAGAACTGTAAATCATCTATACTTCAATTTTTAAAGGAGAGAGAAAGAGAGGTAGGAGAGATGCATCCACACTGGCAAGAACCAAAGCCTCTGGTAGTCTGCAGACAGAGGTGGGAGGAATCAGAGGACCAGCAGAGATAGGTTTGCCAGAAGCTCAGCATCACTGCAAATATCAAGGACATACACCTAGAAAGATGGTGAGGACTGAATTTAAAAGGGGCCCAAGCTGGGTAAATGTTGCCAGAGTTTTGGGGAGACATAAATTCTCTGGGATTGTCCATAGGAAAGAATTTGAAATACCAGAGTTAGTTCCAAACATGATGACTTAGATGAGACTAGTCAGTAAGAAGGATGGCTTTGCTGTTGTTGCAATCTAACTTTCTGAATAGGAAAATATTCATATGGTTAAAGTGTCAAAATGGATAAACTTACGTGTGATTTTAAAACTTCCCTACTCTCCTCCCCAACCACTCCTGTCTCCTCTCCCTTTTCTTGTCTATCCTTCCAAAGATACTCTATAGCATAGAACCCAAGAAAATTCTCATTCATTCCCTCCCTTTTGGCTTACATCAATGACCAATTATATAAATAATTCACATCTTGCTTTTTTTCATAAAAAAAAAAATTTGAAGATTGTCCTAGGTCAAAGTAATAGGAGCACTCAAATTTTGTATGGCCTCATAGTATTCCATTATATAGGCATATGATGGCTTATTTAACAGTCTCCTCCTGATGGAAATCCAATCTTTCCCTATTAATAGCAACGTTGCTATTACTGCCCCTCTATGTTCACCAGTGCACATTTCTAAGCATACCTATAGGATGTTTTTAGAAGAGGAATTGCTAATGCAAAAGACACATGCATTTGTAATGTTGCAATATTTGGTGATGTTGCAGTTCATGAAAGTTACACCAGCTGGCATTCCCACCAGAGGACCTGGTTCCCCAAAGACCAGCAAACTCAGCAGGCTGTTAAACCTTTTGATTTTTGGCCAGTACTGAGCGGTGGACATAGAGGTGAGAAACAGTGCTTCCTCTATTCTTGTAATTTTCTGAGAAGTAAAGGGGACACCATGGCTCCACCTTTACATTCATTCCTCCGGCCCCCACCCCAGAAAAGTAAAGTGAGTCCCTGACATATGAAACTTCAAGCTGTGAACTCTCAGAGATGCAAACATATGTTCTCATGTCCAATCACATGAATTAGATCATGTGTCTGGCAATCATCATCACATGTGTGCATTCTCTACAAGTGGCTGTGCTTTGGGGTACTTTACAGTGCTATATAGAGTTCAGTATTACTCTACCATCTCCCAGCTCCTCTTGCTCCTCCAGTCAGTAATTATACTTGCCTGTTCACCCAAATGGGAAATAGATGGGGAAACAGTGGAAACAGGGTCAGACTTTATTTTTTTGGGCTACAAAATCACTGCAGATGGTGACTGCAGCCATGAAATTAAAAGACGCTTACTCCTTGTTACTTTGCCGACTAAGGTCTGTCTAGTCAAGGCTATGGTTCTTCCTGTGGTCATGTATGGATGTGAGAGTTGGACTGTGAAGAAGGCTAAGTGCTGAAGAATTGATGCTTTTGAACTGTGGTGTTGGAGAAGACTCTTGAGAGTCCCTTGGACTGCAAGGAGATCCAACCAATCCATTCTGAAGGAGATCAACCCTGGGATTTCTTTAGAAGGAATGATGCTAAAGCTGAAACTCCAGTACTTTGGCCACCTCATGCGAAGAGTTGACTCATTTGAAAAGACTGATGCTGGGAGGGATTGGGGGCAGGAGGAGAAGGGGATGACAGAGGATGAGATGGCTGGATGGCATCACTGACTCAATGGACGTGAGTCTGAGTGAACTCCAGGAGTTGGTGATGGACAGAGAGGCCTGGCGTGCTGCGATTCATGGGGTCGCAAAGAGTTGGACACGACTGAGCAACTGAACTGAAATGAACTGTTCACCCAAAACCAGTCCCTGCATGCCAGCTATCATACTTAACACTGTACTTTTCAAGGTACTATACAGTAAGATTTTAAAAGTTTTCTTTAATGTACTATTTGTGTGAAAAGTGTTATAAACAATACTATATAAGTGATTTGCTAGTTGGGTACCTGGGCTAACTTTATTGGACTCACAAACAAATCGGACTTACAAATGGGCTTTCAGAACAGAACTTATTCATAAGAAGGGACTTACTGTAAAGTCACTTATCAGATTAATAAAGTTAGGAAGCATAAACTAATCAATTCTTCTCTAAGCTTGTCTTCTCTGCACAGAAAACTGTTCTTTTCCTTTCCTGTATGCCGCATAGAGTTGTTATTGTCACTAAGTCATCTCCGACTCTATGACCCCATGGACTGCAGCACACCAAGCTTCCTTGTCCTTCACTATATCCCAGAGTTTGCTCAAACTCAGGTCCATTGAGTTGATGATGCCATCCAACCATCTTATCCTCTGTCACCCCCTTCTCCTCCTGCCCTCAACATTTTGCAGCATCAGAGGTTTCTCCAATGAGTTGGCTCTTCACATCTGGTGGCCAAAGTATTGCAACTTCAGCTTCAGTAACAGTCCTTCCAGTGAATATTCAGGGTTGATTTCCTTTAGGACTGATTGGTTCGATCTCCTTGATGTCCAAGGGACTCTTAAGAGTCTTCTTCAACACCACAGTTTGAAAGCATCAGTTCTTCAGTGCTCAGCCTTCTTTATGGTCCAACTCTCACACCCGTACATAACTCTTGGAAAAACCATAGCTTTGACTATACAGACGTTTGTCGGCAAAGTGATGTCTCTGTTAGAATATGCTGTCTAGGTTTGTCATAGCTTTTCTTCCAAGGAGCAAAAACAAAGACGCTGCCACATTCTGGGAGTCAGTCTATGACCTCGTTGACTCTCAAACTGAACTTTGTCTTAGAAACGAGCCTTTATCAGTAATGAGGAGACTTCAGCCCCTAACTGCTATACCCTATTTTTCTTTCTCAACTTGTTCATAGTTCAGACAGGGCAGAAGGTCAGAGATCCAAGTAGGTGCTTCAGATTGAAAGAGATGCTATCTCAACTTTATCCTAGATGTTTATTTCTCAACTAGGAAAAATAATCAAACAGGGGAGTTGTCCACCCAGGTAGCATTTTTCCAAGTGATGTTATCTACCTCTGAATCATGGGGAATGGTGAGAGTGGGGAAAACTATTTAAAATACAGATTCTGGGCTCAACCCAGAATTTCTGAACTAGAATCATTGGGTTAGGGAGGAGAATATTGGGGAGAGGTGAGGTCCAAACCTTCTCATTTCATATCAAGCTGCCCTTGGTGAGCTTCAAGCACAGTTAGATAGTATTGCACTCAAGATTTATTATTAGGACTTTCCTGGCAGTCCAGTGGTTAAGAATCCATCTGAAATATAAGGGACATAGGTTCAATCCCTGGCCCGGGAAGATTCCACGTGCCTTGGGGTAGCTGGCCTCTGGGTCACAACTACTGAGCCTGCACTCTAGAGCCTGTGCTCCGTAACAAGCGAAGCCACAAACAGCCACAACCAGAGGAAGCCTGTGCACAGCCACGGAGACCCAGTACAGCCTAAAATAAATAGATAAAAATTCTATAAATGATTCATTACTAGTCCTAAGAAACTCCGGTATAGCCTATATGATTATGGTAACAAAAGCCAAGGAAGGAAGAGCTAGACAAAGTATGACTCAGGAATAAAAACTTGAAATGTTAAGAACTGGCAAGTGCTAGCAAAGAATAACAGGGAAGAAATATTAATGAGGCTATTAAAAAAATAGATAAACAGCTTTTTCCTATTAAGGACGATACTTCAAAGCTGAGTACCATCAAAGAAGAGGGATGAATAGGACAAATGAAAGCTGTGGGTTTCAATTATTTATCAGCATGGTGAAAAATGAAATTTGGAGGATTCAGAGCCTTCCACATATTCTAAATAAACTACTCTTGCCTGGCTAGATTAATTAGTACGTTAAAAGACTGGTTGTTAATTAGTTGCCTTTACATTGCTCTACCTAGCCACAATCAGACTGAGGAGTTTTAATCTCCTACTCATTAGTTGACTGTTAACAGCAAGAAGTCATTGCTTCAGAAATTATTCCTTGGAAGCTGGGTAAGGTCTAATGTTGAGAAATGCATCTGTACGCACGTTTGCATATGAGCTAGGAAATAGCCCAGCTTGCTGATGCTTCCTCATGTTGCCTGGGCTACAAAGCAGGCTTCAGTCTCTTTCATCCATCCTTCCAAAACCAGGTGTGAACCAGCTTCATGGCCAGCAAAGCTTCCACAAGGGGAGCCAAAAGATGCTGAATGGGTTAAATCACTTTGTGTGTACTAAGTCACTTCAGTTGTGTCCAGCAATTTGCAACCCTATGGACCATACCCCACCAGGCTTCTCTGTCCTTGGGATTCTCCAGGCAAGAATACTGGAGTAGGTTATTATGACCTTCTCCAGGGAATCTTAACCCAATTTAATTCATTAGTTATCTTATTAAGGTCTAATTTTTACAAGTATACTAAGAAGTTTTGGTATAGTATGAAAGAAGAATAACCACAATGATCTGAAAAGCCAAAATATTCTTCCCTTTTCCATCTACATGTCTACATATGGCCAAATTATTTTTACATGCTACTTCAATTGAAACACATTACAACATATTGAATGAAGAAGCAGATATGAGAACACAGGTGGGTTTTATCAGGCCAGATAAAGTCTAGTTTAATCATTCATTGGCACATATCCTCCATGTCATATTTCCTTGGCATGGCAGATCCTCTCTGATCAGACATCAGCAGCATCACCAATTAGTACAGAAAAGAGCCATTATGTGTGCAGGCAACTGGATGAAAGGAGATAAATCATGAGAATGCTCTGATACAATTTTCAAAATACTTGATGGAATGAAATGCAAAATTAAAACTTTAAGTACTTTTTATCACTTTTCTAATTGCCAGAGGTTTTCCTTCTTATTAATGATAGTATATCTAAAGTGGGCAGAAATACATTCTTGCATCTGCTTATGGGAACATTCATTAGTATGAACTTTATGAAAGTATGACAGTCACAGATTTTTAAATCTAAAAGCAATGCCGCAGGGCCCCAGGATTTGCAGGATTCCAGGGATCGCTTTTACATGGAATTGACATCTAAGTGGAGTTAACACATCTGTTGGCAGTGACTCTACATGCACATGCTTTGACTCAGATACTCCAGTTGTAAGAATTCTTCCTTAGCAAATGATTAAGGATGTGAACAAAAACCAAAGTCCTCACCACGGAGTAGTCTACAATAATGCAAAGCGCAGAAAAACATAATAATCAATAACGCAAGGGACTTTCCCACTGGTCTCATGGTTAAAAACTGCCTTCCAATGCAGGGGATACAAATTCTATCCCTGGTCAGAGAACTGAGATCCCACATACCAGAGAGCCACCAAACCTGTGCACCACAACTAGAGAACCCGCGAGCTGCAAGGCAGACCCCACACGCCACAGTGAAGAGCTGACCCTGTAAATAGTAAAGCAAGAATCAATAATACATGAAATAAATTGATACACCTATCCTCTGAAACCCCCAAGTATCAAGGGATAGGTATATATTCAACGACTTCTATGGCATAGCATGAAAGCATCATGTAGCTAAAACAGTGTGTATGAGAAGATACATTTTTCTTTGGTAACTGTAATCAACTGTAGCTGAGCATCATCAGACTAGAGTGGTAATGTGCATAGCTCTGCAAACAGATTGCCTAGTTTAAAATCAGGCTTTGACCCTTATTAACCAAGGAGTCTTAGGCAGTCCTTTGCCTCGTGGAAATCTGAAATGTGGTTACTGCTTATAGTCATCAGCATCCAGAGAGAGTAGAAGGAGATAAGGAAAGGCTCCATCTTCCCACCTCCACAGAAGGCTCATGGGAGCAATATTTCTTCCAAATCTTGCCCTGCCATCTGAGAGGTGGCCCTATGCTCTCAACAGCTTCCCCAGCTACAGAGCTCCTACCTACCTACCAGCCCCTTCCACATGAAAATGCCCAGTCCAAGTTTTTGAAGTTTATTTGAAAGCTTCTTTGAAGTGTAGAGTTTACTTATTTACATTTGGAGCAAAATACCTAATCACAGATGCAAAAGTATTCTAGCAACTATTCTCATCAGCTAGCTTCCTGAGTACAGAAATACCTCTTTGTGATTTGTTAATGACAATTTGATAACCTCATATATTCTGAGATCAGCAAGTTTTTCCTAAAATGGCTACATGACTAAAGACACTAACTTTCTCATTCTTGAGAGCTCCTCTCAGGCTGGGGTACCTGAGTACCTCAAATTTGAGGTCTATAAAGAAAAGAGTTCTAGAGCTCAAAACCTTCATTCATCACTCCTGAAGGCCTCCCTGGTCCAGCACTTCCTTGCTGACAGTCAATATAATCCACATCCATGCTGCTCACTCTCCTCCTGGCACCTGGGGGGCTGGCACATCTCTGCATACTTGAGGTCAGGTGCAACCATATCACTTGTTTTGGCCCATGAAACAAAATAGGAAGTTCTACCTTCTGAGTGGAAGCTCTCGTGCCAAAGTGAGGTTCGCCAGGGCTTTCTTTACTGCATCACAATAACCCACAATGTCCCAGATGGTGGTGTGTGCATGCTAAGTCGCTTCAGTCATGGCCAGCTTCTTGCAACCCTCTGGACTGTAGCCTGCCAGGCTTCTCTCTCCAAGGGTCTCTCCAGGCAGGAATACTGATGTGGTGACTTGCTAAGTAACTTCAGTCGTTTCCTACTCTTTGTGACCTTGTGGGCCGTAGCCCGCCAGGCTTCTCTGTCCATGGGATTCTCCAGGCGTGGGTTGCCATGCCCTCTTCCGGGGGATCCTCCCGACCCACGGAGCAAATCTGCATCTCGTAGGCCTCTTGCATTAGCAGGCAGGTTCTTTACCACTAGCACCACCTGGGAAGCACCATGGTGACTTAGGTCATGAAAGCCTTGGAAATAACAGTCCTTGGAAGACAAAGCAAAAGGTTATTGATGAGCCATGGGAAGGAAACAGAAGTATTTCTAAAGGAGAAATCAGACTTATCCTAAGAGTTGAAAAAAGACGGTTAAATACCATGAGGAACTGCCAATGCTTTTCAGAGCCACAAAGAACACCTTCCCTGGCTCTTCACATCCATGTCAGACCTAACACCCACCACAGACAGTCTTTCCAAGAGAAAACCTCTACAGTACTGGTTCTCAAACTTTAGCCTGCATCAAGATCACCTGAGGACTAGTTAAAAACCCAAATGTTGGAGGACTCTGCCCCTAGAATTTCCATTCCAGGTCTAGGGTAAGCCTGGAGAATATGCTTGAGCCACAAGCTCCCAGTGACGTTGCTGATGCTGGTTCTTGAGAAATATAACCAAGCAGGACACTCTGGTGCCTTCCCAGGTCAGATCCCTCCCACGTCCTCTGCGCTAGCTCCTCTCTGAAATACCCAGGTGTTGTTTTATAGATGCTGAAACCACCACCACACATAAGAAATTAACTACTTGATGATCATAAGTATGTAGCCCCCAGACCTACTGGCCCCCTGGGATTGATAAGATTAACCCCTGTAACACTGACCTGTTAGTTCACCATCAACCAAACAGAGAAATGTGCACAAGCTAATCACAGACCCTGGGATGTCCCTCCGTCATCTTGCCTTTAAAAGGGCTTTCCCAAAACTCATCAGGGAGCTGGGGTTTTTTGAGCACTAATTGTGCCAGACCCCTTATACAGTGCCCTATACAATAAACACTGCACTTTCCCTTCATTACAATCTGGTGTCCACAGACTGGCTTTACTGCATGGAGGCAAGAAGATTCAAGTTTGATTCAGTAACAGAACCACTGTTCTACAGTTAGTACCAGTTCATCTTGAGGAAGAACAGAGAGGAATCTTTAGGTTCAAAATGTCCTGCATTCTGGACAGAGAAAGAGAAATATCATATGACACCCCTTATATGTGGAATCTAAAAAGAAATGATACAAATTAACTCAATTACAAAACAGAAAGGCACTCACAGACTTAGAAAATGATTTGTGGTTGCCAGGGCTAGGGATTGTCAGGGACTTTGGGAAGGTCATGAACACATTTCTATATTTCAAATGAATAACAACAAAGACCTATTGTGTAGCACATGGAACTCAGTTCAGTGATATACGCCAGCCTGGATGGGATGGGAGTTTGGGGGAGAATGAATACATGTTTACGTATGGCTGAGTCTCTTCACTCTTCACCTGAAACTACCACAACATTGTTCATCAGTTTATCCCAAAACAAAATAAAACATTTAAAGTTGAAAAAAAAATGTCCTGCATTCCGAGTGGTACATTGCTGCTGCTGCTAAGTCACTTCAGTCATGTCCGACTCTGTGCAACCCCATAGGCGGTAGCCCACCAGGCTCCCCTGTCCCTGGGATTCTCCAGGCAAGAACACTGGAGTGGGTTGCCATTTCCTTCTCCAACGCATGAAAGTGAAAAGTGAAAGTGAAGTTGCTCAGTTGCCAACTCTTAGTGACCCCGAGGACTGCAGCCCACCAGACTTCTCTGTCCAAGGGGTTCTCCAGGCAAGAGTATTGGAGCGGGTTGCCATTTCCTTCTCCGAGTAGCACATTACTCATGGTTAAAAGTGATGGCATCAAGGTGAACGTTGCACAGAATTCAGTCTTGTCACTGCTATTCACTAGTGGGCGACCTTGGACAAGTTACTTCTCTGAGCCTCTAGTCCTTCTTCAGGGAAGATACAGCAGGAATATTTACCCCACAGGGTTGTTGAGAGTGAACAGCTAACACATGTCAGGCCTTTAGGATGATACAGTCTAGAAATTGGAGGACGCATCTCCTCTGTCTAGGTCCCCTCCATACATGCCCCTACCCCCTGCCACCTACTGGCACTTCATCGGTCAGTCCAGCCTGAGCTGGTGACTAGCTTCCAGGGAAGCTGCCAGGTTTCTTAAAGGACAGTTGTGGAAATGAGGCAAGAGATAGATGGGCACCAGGCAGAGCAGTTTCTCCCCTGTGAACAGAAACTCCATATTAGCAGAAATTCCGTAAGAGCAGTATGCTAGAGAAGGTTGGGCCCTGCCTAGATAAGAGATGAAAGAAAGTGTTGGTTGCTCAGTTGTATCCAACCCTGTGACCCCATGGACTGTGGCCCACCAGGCTGCTCTGTCCATGGGATTCTCCAGGCAAGAATACTGGAGTGAGTAGCCGTTCCCTTCTCCAGGGGCTCTTCTTGACCCAGGGGTTGAACCTGGGTCTCCTGCACTGCACACAGACACTCTCTGAGCCACCAGGGAACCCCGTGATGAAGCACACTAACAAGCAATAAAAGCCCACATGTTCCTCATTCTCAAAGTTAGGGGGACCTCCCCAGCTACACATGTGCAGCAATGCTCCTTGGAGGCCAAAAAGGAAGGCGGCATCACCTCATAGTAAGTGATGTCGAGTACCCATGAGCCTCTTCACCAGAATCCATCTTGGCTAGGAGAGAACACACACACGGAAGTTTCCTGAGATGTATCAAAGACAGCCTCAGGACCAGGCAAATCAAGATGAATGAGCAAAGGAAACCCAGAAGAAATGCCCCAGAAAAGTAATTCAAACGGCCCAAAGGGTGTGATTCAATGAGTCTCCATCTGACCCCATCCACGTTCTTATCCTCCTAATAAACACTTTACTCATTTCACTATTTTCCATCTTTGTGGGAATTCTTTCCTGCAAAGCTGGGGAGCAGAGCCTTGTCATCAAACCCCCGTCTAGTGGCTAGGGTTCAGTGCTCCCAACTGCCACAAGCCAGCCTCAGTCTCTGGCCAAGAATCTAAGCTCCACTTCAAGCTGTTACACACCGAAGGCACCCGAACTCAGAAATGGCATGGTGCTATGTCTGCCACATTCTGTTGACCCAAGCAAGTCACAGGGAAGCGGAAAGAGATTTGATAGAAAGGAGCTGCCTGTACATAAGGGAGGGTTAAGAACTGCTGACTCCTGTTGTTCAAGAGCATGTGCATGGTTAAGAAGTTACAAGGAACTCATAGAAACAAAATGTTTGGCACACATTTTGAATGGGTCAGTTCTACTCCACCAACCCTAGAGAGTTTGGTGGTGAACAAGCTTCCCAGTCAGCCTTATTCTTTATTCTGCCAAGATGGCAGCAGTAACTCCCTTCCCCTCAATGGTTCCCCTGCTTCCAACTTTTGTTTCTGCTCTCCCTGCTGTGTCTGTTTAAAAATCAAGGATGATATCACACCACTGCTTCAGATAGTCCAGGGGCCTCCCATAATACTTACAGTGAAGTGCAAGCTCTTTACCAATTTTTCCTCTGCCCAGCTCCACAACCTCATTTCTTCCACTCTTCTCATCACTCACCCGACTCTGGCTCTACTGGTCCCTACAGTTCCTTGAAACTGAGACAGGAGGGAAGGGGACAGGGCACAACCTTTAAAAGAATGACATAGCCATTGAGAATATGAAAAAAAAACTGGTTAGAACCAATTAGATAGAAGATGGCAAGAAGATTCAACTTCCAGTAGACCTTGAACTTCATTGTACACTCATTGTAATACATTAACTTCATTGTACACTCATTGTAATACATTAGCAAGTTAAACAATACACTCACCAGCACCATGATGGTTCTGAGGCTGACCATAAGGGCCAAAAGGTAGAAAGTGGCCCAATTCTTGGCAATCCCTCCCCCTTCCCCAAAATAGTTGGTATAATCTTATCCAGCCCATAAAAACTAAGCAAACCACAGGGCCCCTCATCTTCTGAGATGGCCTGCAGTCTATGATGGCCGGGCATGCTGCAGTCCATGGAGTCACAATGAGTCAGGCACAACCTGGTGACTGAACAACAATAAACAGTCTATGAAGTGTGTATCTGTCTCAGTAAATCTATCAGGTTGGCCAAAAAGCTCATTCAGATTTTTCCATACCATCTTATGGAAAAACCTGAATAAACTTTTTGGCTAGCCCAATACATTTTACCTATCATTTTGCCTCTCACTGAATTCTTTCCATGCTGAGAGGTAAAGAACCTGAGCTTCTTTAAGTCCTGAGGCCAGTTATGTGATTTCAATTAAAAGACAGAGGGTTTGAGTCTCAGCCCCTGGGTTCAAGTCACAATCTGAGTTTTGGCAGGTTCAAATTCCATCTGAGTTATGTGGTTTCAAGATGACAAGTATGCTCCTGTCGAGGGGTCTTTGTACTTGCTCCTTCCCATTGGCAGGGTAGCCCTTCTTCACAATCCAGGGCTTAATCTCTTAATTCTCAAGTGTCCACTCAAATATTATTTCATCAAAGAGGCTTTCCTGGCCCACCCTACCTAAAGAACATGCATCATCTTTAGCTAGCCATTTATCTTGTCTGAAATTTTTATCATAATAATCATCACTACTCAACCTATTTTCCAGTTTGTTGTGATCTACACAGTCAAAGGCTTTAGTGTAGTCAATGAAAAAACATCTACTTCTGCTTCATTGATTACTCTAAAGCCTTTGACTGTGTAGATCACAACAAACTATGGAAAATTCTTAGAGATGGGAATATCAGACTACCTTACCTGCCTCCTGTGAAACCTGTATGCAGGTCAAGAAGCAACAGTTAGAACCTGACATGGAACAACAGACTGGTTCTAAGTTGTGAAAGGAGTATGTCAAGGCTGTATATTGTCACCCTGCTTATTTAACTTATATACAGAGTATGTCATGAGAAATGCCAGGCTGGATGAAGCACAAGCTGGAATCAGGATTGCTGGGAGAAATATCAATAACCTCAGATATGCATATGGCACCACCCTTATGACAGAAAGTGAAAAGGAACTACAGAGCCTCTTGATGAAGGTGAAAGAGGAGAGCAAAAAAGTTGGCTTAAAGCTCAACATTCAGAAAACTAAGATCATGGCATGCGGTCCCATCACTTCAAGGCATACAGATGGGGAAACAATGGAAGCAGGGACAGACTTTATTCCTTGGGCTTCAAAATCATTGCAGATGGTGACTGCAGCCATGAAATTAAAATATGTGTGCTCCTTGGAAGAAAAGCTATGACAAACCTAGACAATGTATTAAAAAGCAGAGATATTACTTTGCCAACAAAGGTCTGTCTAGTCAAAGCTATGGTTTTTCCAGTAGTTTCATATAGATGTGAGAGTTAGACCATAAAGAAGGCTGAGCACCGAAGAATTGTTGCTTTTGAACTGTCATGCTGGAGAAGACTCTTGAGAGTCCCTTGGACTGCAAGGAGATCCAACCACTCAATCCTAAAGGAAATCAGTCCTGAATATTCGTTGGAAGGACTGATGCTGAAGCCAAAACTTCAATCCTTTGGCCACCTCATGCGAAGAGCTGACTCACTAGAAAAGACCTTGATGCTGGGAAAGATTGAAGGCAGGAAGAGAAGGGGACAACAGAGGATAAGATGTTTTGATGGACATGAGTTTGAGCAAGCTCTGGGAGATGGTGAAGGACAGGGAAGCCTGGCGTGCTGCAGTCCATGCGGTCACAAAGAGTTGGATATGACTGAGTGACTTGAACAACAAAAACAACTTAACCTATTACATATGTACTGATTTATTTGTTATCATCTTTCCCACTTGCAATAAACCTTGTAAAAAGAAATATCAAGCTCGAAATGGAATCATTTGTTACCATGACATTATATCAAGACAGATGTGCAGTCTCAACCTCTCCCAGGAATGTGACCTTCAAAGCAGACCTTTTGAAATTTCCTCACTAGCCCTAGTGAGGTCATCTGCATAATAAAACCTTCCCTGTTGCCTTTCCTCTGAAAGAAGGTGACCTCCAGGCTGGAAACAATTCCTTTCCTCCTTTTGCTCAGAACTTCCTTGCTCCACCCTCCTGCCTATAGAAATCTTCCATTTTGTACAGCCCTTTGGCTTGCCCTTCTGTTTTCTAAATAGGGTGATCCCTGATTCAAGAATCCTTGAATAAAGACAATTAGCTCTTCACATTTATTCAGTTGAATTTTTGTTTCTTAACAGTCTCCTGTGGGCTTACTGGAGGGGTGGCTGCACCGGTGCAGGAGGGCGGAGAGGAGCTACTCCATGTTAGAGGTCAGGAGGGGTGGCTGTGAGGAAATAGCCCTTGTTCAAGGTAAGGAGCAGTGGCTGCACTTTGCTGGAGCAGCCATGAAGCGATATCCCACGTCCAAGGTAAGAGAAACAAAGTAAGATGGTAGGAGTTGCAGGGCCGGAAGGAACAACCCCACGCCCGAGGCCAGGGGTAGCAGCCGGGAGGAGCAACCCCACATCCAAGGAGTGGTGGCTGCCCGGGCGCAGGAGGACCTAGAGAAGCCATCCCACATTGAAGGTCAGGAAGGGTGGCGGGAGGAGATACCCCTCATCCAAGGTAAGGAGCAGCCGTGAAGAAATACCCCCATGCCCAAGGTAAGAGAAACCCAAGTAAGATGGTAGGTGTTGTAAGAGGGCATCACAGGGCAGACACACTGAAACCATACTCAAGAAATCTAGTCAATCTAATCACACTAGGACCACAACCTTGTCTAACTCAATGAAACCAAGCCATGCCTATGGGGCAACCCAAGACGGGCGGGTCATGGTGGAGAGGTCTGACAGAATGTGGTCCACTGGAGAAGGGAATGGCAAACCATTTCAGTATTCTTGCCTTGAGAACCCCATGAACATCAGAGGGCAGAAACATTAAAACCATAATCACAGAAAACTAGTCAATCTAATCACATGGACTACAGCCTTGTCTAACTCAATGAAACTAAGCCATGCCATTTGGAGCCACCCAAGACAGGTGGGTCATAGTGGAGAGGTCTACAGAATGTGGTCCACTGGAGAAGGGAATGGCAAACCACTTCAGTGTTCTTGCCTTGAGAACCCCACGAACAGTATGAAAACACAAAATGATAGGATACTGAAAGAGGAACTCCCCAGGTCAGTAGGTGCCCAATATGCTACTGGAGCTCAGTGGAGAAATAACTCCAGAAAGAATGAAGGGATGGAGCCAAAGCTAAAACAATACCCAGTTGTGGATGTGACTGGTGATAGAAGCAAGGTCCAATGCTACAGCATATTGCATAGGAACCTGGACTGTCAGGTCCATGAATCAAGGCAAATTGGAAGTGGTCAAACAAGAGGTGGCAAGAGTGAACGTCGACATTCTAGGAATCAGCAAACTAAAATGGACTGGAATGAGTGAATTTAACTCAGATGACCATTATATCTACTACTGTGGGCAGGAATCCCTCAGAAGAAATGGAGTAGCCATCATGGTCAACAAAAGAGTCTGAAATGCAGCACTTGGATGCAATCTCAAAAATGACAGAATGATCTCTGTTCGTTTCCAAGGCAAACCATTCAATATCACAGTAATCCAAGTCCATGCCCCAACCAGTAACACTGAAGAAGCTGAAGTTGAACAGTTCTATGAAGAACTACAAGAGCTTTTAGAACTAACACCCAAAAAAGATGTCCTTTTCATTATAGGGGACTGGAATGCAAAAGTAGGAAGTCAAGAAACACCTGGAGTAACAGACAAATTTTGCCTTGGAATGCAGAATGAAGCAGGGCAAAGACTAATAGAGTTTTGCCAAGAGAATGCACTGGTCATACAAACACCCTCTTCCAACAACGCAAGACTCTACACATGGACATCAGCAGATGGTCAACACCAAAATCAGATTGATTATATTCTTTGCAGCCAAAGATGGAGAAGCTCTATACAATCAGCAAAAACAAGACCGGGGGCTGACAGTGACTCAGATCAAGAACTCCTTATTTCCACATTCAGACTAAAATTGAAGAAAGTGAGGAAAACCACTAGATCATTCAGGTATGACCTAAAACAAATCCTTTATAATTATACAGTGGAAGTGAGAGATAGATTTAAGGGACTAGATCTGATAGATAGAGTGCCTGATGAACTATGGACAGACAATCATGCCATTGTACAGGAGACAGGGATCGAGACCGTCCCCATGGAAAAAAAATGCAAAAAAGCAAAATGGCTGTCTGAGGAGCCTTACAAATAGCTGTGAAAAGAAGAGAAGCAAAAAGCAAAGGAAAAAAGGAAAGATTATACGCATCTGAATGCAGAGTTCCAAAGAATAGCAAGGAGAGATAAGAAATGCAAAGAAATAGAGGAACAACAGAATGGGAAAGACTAGAGATCTCTTCAAGAAAATTAGAAACACCAAGGGAACATTTCATGCAAAGATGGGCTCAATAAAGGACGAAATGGTATGGACCTAACAGAAGCAGAAGATATTAAGAAGAGGTGGCAACAATACACAAAAGAACTGTACAAAAAAGATCTTCACGACCAAGATAATCACGATGGTGTGATCACTCACCTAGAGCCAGACATCCTGGAACGTGAAGTCAAGTGGGCCTTAGAAAGCACCACTACGAACAAAGCTAGTGGAGGTGATGGAATTCCAGTGAAGCTATTTCAAATCCTGAAAGATGATGCTGTGAAAGTGCTGCACTCAATATGCCAGCAAATTTGGAAAACTCAGCAGTGGCCACAGGACTGGAAAAGGTCAGTTTTCATTCCAATCCCAAAGAAAGGCAATGCCAAAGAATGCTCAAACTACCTCACTATTGCACTCATCTCACACGCTAGTAAAGTAATGCTCAAAATTCTCCAAGCCAGGCTTCAGCAATACGTGAACCATGAACTACCATGTGTTCAAGCTTGTTTTAGAAAAGGCAGAGGAACCAGAGATCAAATTGCCAACATCCGCTGGATCATCAAAAAATCAAGAGAGTTCCAGAAAAACATCTATTCCTGCTTTATTGACTATGCCAAAGCCTTTGACTGTGTGGATCACAACAAACTGTGGAAAATTCTGAAAGAGATGGGAATATCAGACCACCTGACCTGCCTCTTGAGAAATCTGTATGCAGGCCAGGAAGCAACAGTTAGAACTGGACATGGAACAACAACCTGGTTCCAAATAGGAAAAGGAGTACGTCAAGGCTGTATATTGTCACCCTGCTTATTTAACTTAAATGCAGAGTATATCATGAGAAACACTGGGCTGGAAAAAGCACAAGCTGGAATCAAGATTGCCGGGAGAAATATCAATAACTTCAGATATGCAGATGACACCACCCTTATGGCAGAAAGTGAAAAGGAACTAAAACGCCTCTTGATGAAAGTGAAAGAGGAGAGTGAAAAGTTGGCTTAAGGCTCAATATTCAGAAAATGAAGATCATGACATCTGATCCCATTACTTCATGGGAAATAGATGGGGAAACAGTAGAAATAGTGTCAGACTTTATTTTTCTGGGCTCCAAAATCACTGCAGATGGTGACTGCAGCCATGAAATTAAAAGACACTTACTCCTTGGAAGGAAAGTTATGACCAACCTAGATAGCATATTCAAAAGCAGAGACATTACTTTGCCGACTAAGGCCGTCTAGTCAAGGCTATGGTTTTTCCTGTGGTCATGTATGGATGTGAGAGTTGGACTGTGAAGAAAGCTGAGTGCCAAAGAATTGATGCTTTTGGACTGTGATGATGGAGAAGACTCTTGAGAGTCCCTTGGACTGCAAGGAGATCCAACCAGTCCATTCTAAAGGAGATCAGTCCTGGGTTCTCTTTGGAAGGACCTATGCTAAAGCTGAAACTCCAGTACTTTGGCCACCACATGCAAAGTTTGACTCAGTGGAAAAGACTCTGATGCTGGGAGGGATTGGGGGCAGGATGAGAAGGGGACAACAGAGGATGAGATGGCTGGATGGCATCACCGACTAGATGGACATGAGTTTGAGTGAATTCCAGGAGTTGGTGATGGACAGGGAGGCCTGGCATGCTTTGATTCATGGGGTCGCCAAGAGTCGGACACGACTGAATGACTGAACTGAACTGAACTGAGGGCTTATTGGAGCTTCCAGGTGGTGCTAGCGGTAAAGAACTTACTTGCCAACGTAGGAGACTTAAGAGATGCAAGTTTGATCCCTGCGTCAGGAAGACCTCCTGAAGGAGGGCATGGCAAACCACTCCAGTATTCTTGCCTAGAGAATCTCATGGACATAGGAGCCTGGCGGGCTACAGTTCATAGGGTCACAAATGGTGGGACAAGCCTGAAGTGACATAGCACAGTAGACTTCTTGATTCTATCCTGTTCACCTTTGAATTCTCAGCACCTAGCGATGCATTCATATAAGTATAAGCTCAATAAAGCCTGAGACTGGGGAGGGAGGAAGCCTTTGAATGCAATGCCACCACCTTAGATTCGACATTATCTAAAGAGTCTAGAAAAGACTTTCCTACAGAAATGTGACAATTTTCATCTGGCAGTTTCCCCCACCTCCTTCCATGGCATGATTCTTATACAAATGTATTCTTTATTGTGTTTCAAATTCTGTTTCACCTAGACCCAAGGCAGGCTTGTGAGAACTGAACACATCCTTAAGAGCTACTCTGCCAGCTTCCCAAATGCAATGTCTCAAAGAGTACTTCTGGCCACTTGTCTTGTTTTCCCTTTTCTATGATTAGTTATGGTCAAGATGAAAGCAATCTGCTAATAAATCTTTTCAAGAGTACTTTAATTGAGATGCTCGTGTTCAAATTTTTTAGCCTCAAAACAAAATGCTCAAGGGAAGTCATGTTAGATGAGCTGAAATAAGATCTGGGGCTTTGTTTTCAACAAACAAGAGGGCTAGCAGCCAGGCAGCAGGGAAATGAAGACTTTTTGAATAAAAGAGATAGTGTCATGAGGCAGTTAAGAGCATGGGTTTGGGGTCTGGCAGAACTTGAATTCTGGCTTCAGTACTTACAAAGTCTGTGGCCTAGGGAATTTTGCTTAAGCCCAGTTTTCTCACGTATAACACAGGAATCGTAGAGATCTATGTCACAGGATTGTTTTAAGGAATAAATGAGTTCATGAATAAGAAATGTTTGGTATATAGTGCCTGTCAGTGTTAATGTGGGAACTGCATCACTATTGTTAGAACAGGACCAACTAAAACCCTAAAGCAATGTTCTTTGATACATTACATGCCTGGTGTTTGAGACAAGAGGGCTGGTTTGCAATGAGTGGATGAATAAGAAGGTGAGACAGAAAGGGGACAGGGCACAATTTTTAAAAGAATAACATAGCACAGGGATATGACATAAACTGATTAGAATCAACTAGGTCCAAGAGGGTGGACAAGCTGACTTCCGCTAGACCTTGAGCCTCAGTGTATTGTAACGCATTGGCTTGCTAAGTGACATACCCACAAGCCACGACCATAAAGATCAAAAAAGTGGGAAGTGGCCCAATTCCTGAAAATCCCCAACCCTTCCCCAAAATAACTGGAATACTCCTCCCACTCATTAGCCTATGAAATTACCCACCTTTATGAAAACTGAGAAAGTGAAGAGGAACTACAAAGCCTCTCAATGAAAGTGAAAGAGGAGAGTGGAAAAGTTGGCTTGAAGCTCAACATTCAGAAAACAAAGATCACGGCATCCGGTCCCATCACTTCATGGGAAATAGATGGGGAAACAGTGGACACAGTGTCAGACTTTATTTGTTGGGGCTCCAAAATCACTGCAGATAATGACTGCAGCCATGAAATTAAAAGACACTCCTTGGAAGGAAAGTTATGACCAACCTAAATAGCATATTAAAAAGCAGAGACATTACTTGGCCAACAAAGGTCCATCTAGTCAAGGCTATGGTTTTTCCAGTGGTCATGTATGGATGTGAGAGTTGGACTGTGAAGAAAGCTGAGCACCAAAGAATTGATGCTTTTGAGCTGTGGTGTTGGAGAAGTCTCTTGAGAGTCCCTTGGAGTGCAAGGAGATCCAACCAGTCCATTCTAAAGGAGATCAGTCCTGGGTATTCATTGGAAGGACTGATGCTGAAGCTGAAACTCCAATACTTTGGCCACCTCATGCGAAGAGTTGACTCATTGGAAAAGACTGATGCTGGGAGGGATTGGGGGCAGGAGGAGAAGGGGACGACAGAGGATGAGACGGCTGGATGGCATCACCAACTCAATGGACATGAGTTTGAGTGAACTCTGGGAGTTGGTGATCGACAGGGAGGCCTGGCGTCCTGTGATTCATGGGGTCGCAAAGAGTCGGACACAACTGAGCAACTGAATTGAACTGAGCTGAATGAAAACTGACAATCTATACCCTGGTGCCTCTCTTGCCTTCCTAGATGGCTCATGCTCTGTCTATGGAGTGTGTCTCCTCCCTGAATAAAGATTCTTTCACTTTAATATGGCTGTTCTTGGATTCTTTCCTGTGTGAAGCCAAGAACCCACATTTGATGGCCATCCCATCAAATGTGATGGCATCCAGACATGAGCTGGGATGTGGACCATCCTCTTGCATCCCACTCTCTTCCTGCAACAAAGACAGTACAGGAGAAAGCTGCTAGGATCATCAGATATGGGAAAAAATTTTGAGTATGGATGAAACCGCTAGGAAAGAACTGGCCCCTCAGTCAGTAGAGCCCTGAATTGCTATGATAAAAGAAAGTGGCAGAGTTCAGTAAAATTAAGGTTTAGGGGAAGGTTCTTTTGACAGAGGAGATAACAGAGGTCCCCAGAATCTAAGACCTGCCAAAGATGCGCCATTCCCCACCTCTCCAGAAGCCATGATCACCCCCCATCCCATCATCCAAAGCATTTTGAAAAGAAGACAAACTCAGACAAAGTTGAAATCTGGAAGTCATAGCCCCCTGCAAACACAGGCCAGGCTTTAATTTCAAAGAGAGTTCAATATGTGGGCTAATTGGAAATGTTAGGTCAATGACTTACTCTGCAGAACCTGGCCCCAGATGAGAAGAAACAAAACGTTCTCTCATTCTTGAAACTAAAATAAGCCTCTTCATATTTCAAAACAAAACCTTATCGAAATAGATGGTCAAAGAAGCTGGCGATGGTACAGGAGGCCTTCTCTTTTCTACCAGTAGTTTCATGTTCTCCAATGAGGCTATTTCTACCCAAAGTACAAAAAGGAAAATCTCCATTTCTTCCCACATTTGAGTGTAAAGCAAATCTGAAGTGCCAGATCCTGCCTTCCCTTTTAAGCTGTTGATTCACTCAAATGGTGAGCTCTGGCACTCTGCAGCAAACAGGAACTGAGTAAATACTGTCAGCCTTTTAAACTGTGACTTGCTTGTTGCTGTAAGGGGAACATCTCAAGGGATTCCAGTGAAAGCGAGAACATAGCAAAGCACTCTGAACTTGGAGTCAGAAAACACCCTTTATTCTCTAGCAACACACTCATAATTGAGCCTTGGGAAGTACCCAGCTCTGAATCTTCTAGGACAACCTAATTCATGTTTTATACTTTGCGAAAAAGACCCTTTAGTGACTACTATATGTCAATGAAAAATTAACCAGTCAAACAAGATAATGGGTACCTTCTTGATGTGTCTATAGGCTGGATAGAGGAGAATCAGGTGACAACTCAGGAGTTGAGGCAAGACTGATGAGAGAACAGAGAAGGTACATGTTACTCTCTCAAAAAAGGCGGTAAAAGGGAAAGCCCCTGATGGCCAACAGTCTGGTTATACAGGAGTTCCAAGCCCAGGATTTCCCTCTGCTTGCCTCCCCAGCAACTCCACAGTCCTACATAACTTTCACCATTGCAGCATATACATCCGCAGATGGTTTGTTTGGCCAGGGAGTGAGAAGGTGCCTCTCACATCCCCCTATTGGTAAGTTGGCTTTATTGTCAATAAAGAGCTGTTTTTGCCAAAGAAGATGGAAGTGGGGGCTTAATGGAGAAGAAAAGGTGGCTTGGATTAAGACGGAGATGGATCAGTCATGGTTGTGCTTGAGAGAACTTCTTAAAACGTGGGTAATACATCATCTATTCCATGTATTCATCAAAGTGATCTCAGGCACCTATTCTCTGCAAGAAATAGGGTACAAGACAAGGTTGAAAAGCTGGAACCAAAAATAGGAGCTTATAATCTGGAAAAGGGAGTAAGGTATTTACATAAATAATTAGAAGATAAAGAGTTCATAATACATGACAGTGGAGACGTTGATGCAGATAAAATAATTACACCAGGACCCATCAAGATGAACACAGAAAAGGAAGAAGAATATGTAAATCTGTGTCTGGGAAAGCTTTGTGTGCACACAGGGGATGCTAGGAGAGGGATTTAAAGTTAGAAAGTAGGCTGGGGCTGGGGCACGTAGGTCCTGGAAAGACCAGATGAGGAGAGTGTACTATATTTCTGAAACCAAGTAGGAGCCAGTGGGGCTCCTGGACACAAAAGGCTTTCTGTTGTCCCCTTTCTGTTTCTTGTTTGTAAGAAATAGATTCATTCAGCCTGCATGACCTTCCCTGAGTTTCAAAGGGCAGGTTCAAACAGTTGCTAATCAGGAAAAGGAGGGGATGCAAAGACAAAAGAGAAGCAGTCAAGAAACAGTACAGTCTTGAGGAAGGTTCCTGGTACCCCCTCAAAGGATACACATAACAGTATCTTTGAACTGTTTTGCAGATACTGAAACCGCCCCCCCAACCCTCCCCCACTGGGTGGAAGAAGTTACTGTATGCTGCCCGTAAGCATGCAGACCCCAGACTGATTGGAACCAGAAGGTTGATGATGCTGACTCCCAGTGACCTAACCACCAACCAGTCAGAAGAATGTCCACAAGGCGATCACACCTTGCTCTTTGAACCATTACTGTAAAACTCCTCATTAACCTGCTCCAGGTCAGGAGGAATAAGGAAAAAATATGCAAAATAAGTAACTATAAATGCTGACATTTTCCCCTACATCTTACTGTGTTCTCGGGGTCTATCTTGTCCTGTGTACTCAATCTTATAGACAACTACGGAAAAAGGTAACTTTCCAAGCAAATAATAGGAGCCCTCTCGTTATGCACCTACATCTTGGAATGGAAAAGCGAATGTCCATCTTGGGGGTAAGAGAAGCTGTGAGGAAAGGCTGAAAGGGGAAGAGGCAGAAAGCGGGGCAAGTGTTAGGCAGACATAAGGAAAGGCTCACCCTGTGCTACACACAGCGAGCGCTGTTCAGCTCCTGTCTCCCAGACCATTTCTTGAATTCATTCTAGACTATGCCACTAACACTTAGGACAAAAAAAGAACTGTCATCAGGGACTTCCCTGGTGGTGCCATGGTTGGGAATCTGCCTGCCAGGGCAGGGGACACTGGTTCGATCCCTGGTCCAGGAAGATCCCACGTGCTGTGGGGCAACTTCTGAGACAGCACGCTAAAGCCCATGTGCCACAGAGACTGAAGCCCTTGCGTGTGGAGCCCACACCCCACAACAAGAGACACCACCGCAGTGAGGAACTCTCAAACCTCAGCTAGAGAGGAGCCCCTGTTCACCACGACTGGAGAAGGCCCGCTCGCCACAGCCAAGACCCAGCACCGCCAGAAATGAACAAACGATTTTTTTTTTCAATTTCTGCCAGAATAACTAAATTTAAGGGAAAAAAAAAAAAAAGAAAGAAATATCATGAGTTCTGGAGTCCAAACCTTCTGGCTTCAACTCAAGGTCCCCATTTCCCAGCTCCTTGACCTGAAAGATCCTCACATTTTGGACTCTTTGTTCTCATCTGTAAACTGGGGTGATGACCCCACACCCACGCATTTTCATAACCATTAAATAAAATGAAGCTCTAGTCCAGGGTCTGATTTTAATGAGTCCTCAATAAATATTCATCCCTTCCCTTCTTCCTCAAATTAAGAAATCAGAATGCTCTGTATATTTCCCCGTGCTGGACATTATATCCCCATTGTTTGTATCTCTTACATGTTATTTTAAAAGTCAGTGGCAAAATTCTTTTTAGGGAGGAGACTATTATTTAGAAAAACACACTGAAGCACTATTCTGGATGTGAAAAGATGGATTCTAGCCATGATGTGGAAGATGGAGGAGATAAAAAGCAGGTAGATCAGAGGACTAAAGCAAAATTCATTTAACATACCAGGAGAAAGGGGATAGTGTCCAGGTAGAAATTAACAGACTTGAATTAGTTCTCAAAAAAAAAAAGGAAGAAGGGCCAATGAAATGGAGGGAGACTGCAGCCTGAGAAGAGATAGAGTGAGACATCCCTGGTGATGGAAAAGGCCAGGAGGAGCTTTACGGATGAGAAACGTCTAATAAATGATTCAAGTTGTCTCTCTGAGTTGTGTTTTGATTCCTTCTTGATGAGCGTCTATTATATCAGCTGTCTTAAGCTGGAGATGTTTTAAGGGAACTTTTTTTAAGGGTTTGGGACACATTTTGGTGAATATGGGGTAAAATGGAAAGAAGAGCCAGAGGAGGTCAAGATCAAGAATTATCTGGTGACAATAAATTGGAGGGAGAGATAAGAAAGAAAATCTCAGCCTTCGGGTATTCGTGAGAATATTAAGATTGGAATGAGGCTTCCACTGTATGTGAGAGCAAGAGTGCAAGCCTTTTTATATTTGTTTTTAAATATTAAATGACAGGATTACCCCAGAAGTCCTCAGGACTTGGATTCCTAGACAGCTAATACTGGAATTATTTATGTCTCCCAGATATCAGCCGCAGCTCTTGTCCCTCAGTGAGCAAGCTGAACTTGGCTTGAACTCAACTTCCTCAGCGTGAGAATCCGAAAGCCACCACCATCTCCTTTCTGTGAACTCCCAGCCTCAGTTCCTCCTGGTCCCTCCATCTCTGCCCCTTTGCCAGCACTTAGCGTCTCCATTCCACTCTGCCTACCAATTCCCACAAAATTGGCCACCGGAGCCCAGCATCTCTGAGTTGAATCCATTTACCTCATAGCCTTCATTCAGAGGTTCTCACCATCCACAGCCCTCCGCCCACAAATGCTCCTTCTCACTGCCTCCGCCCGGAGATATGTGGCCATCCCCTCCTCCTGGGAGGCCAGGTTCCCAAGCCTGATCAATTTACCCTCCCCACCCTTCACCCCTTCAATGCTCGGATTCGAGTTTTTACTCTTTTTACATACAGAGTGCCTCAGGAGATTTAAGCACGTGTTTAGACTTTGGGGACACTCTCTAAAAGTTTGTTCTCAGAGTATGACTTTATTGGACTTTATTGTCTTTTTTTCTTTTCAAACTTGACACAGCGGTTGGAGGATTAGGTCAGTAGAAAGTACTAATAAGTAATGAAAATAGTTCCTATCATTCCAAAAATGTTCTTTGAAGCCCTTTTGAGACTTGGCAGGGACTCTGTCTCTCTCTGTCTCTTTCTCTCTATTTCTGTCTTTCTCCCCTTCCCTCTCTCTGGCCCTCTCTCTGTCTTTCTAGCTCATTGTTTCTCCCTCTGTCTCTCTCTCTCTCACACACACACTGGCTCACCAGTCTGTCCCTCACTGAACCATGGGACAGCCAGGGCGACTGGAAGTGTGTCACTCTGACCGGTGGTCCCAGCCTAAGCTCTCCACTGGTGGTCAGCAGAGGTGGCGTCCAGGACAGGGCAGGACAATGGAAGCAGAAGAAGCCTGGGGAGCATCCCCATGTCTGCTTCTCTCTGTTGATGGTCATCTTTATCCCCCATTCCCTGAGCTGTTGTGTGCTCCATCAGCCCTGGTCCTGACATAATTCAGAGGGTTATCTGTCACTTGTCAAGTGAGTAGGACTTGAAGGGAACTCACAGTCCTCTCTTCTCACTCCATCTCCAGCTAACAGGATCTATAATCTGTCTCTGCCTCTTTCTGGCATGTAGTCTTGGGTGAGATTTGCTTTCTCAGTGTATCTTCTCATCAATAAAATTCGGGACTTGGGGGAGACACTTAAGGTTCCTCCCAGCTTCAGTTAACATCCTAGGACCACGACCTCAATGTTTAAGCACTGAAAATGGAAACTTCTTTGCCCCCAGATGGGAGGAAGCACTTCTGTTGTGATTATAATTACTTATTAATTTGTCTCAAAAGCTCTCACATAATTAGGAGGCATTAAATTCTTCTTTTATCAAATATTCCCAATCAGGCACACATACATATCCACACACCCACACACATCTTCCCTTTTGAAATTCAGATTTGCATTTAAAATATGTACACTTCTGAAGTTCTTAAAGTTGTCTCTTTTTCATACACATGTATATGAAATTCCTCAGCCTCTAAGACAACAACAGCATTTACTTAGCACTTCTGTGTGCTAAAAAGTGCACATAGAAAGGAGGAAACTTCTGAAGTGCCTTTCATATAGTAACTCAGTAATGTTTCCCAGCATCAGGGTCTTTTCCAATGAATCAGAAAGATTTGAGGGCAGGAGGAGAAGGGGTGACAGAGGGTGAGATGGTTGCATGGTGTTTTCAAACTCAATGGACATGAGTTTGAGCAAACTCTGATAGTGAAGGACAGAGAAGACTGGTGTGCTGCAGTCCATGGCTCACAGAGTCGCACACAACTTGGTAATTGGACTACAACAACAGTAACGATCACAACAGACTTATCAGAGGGGCATCTCCCAAAATGGCATCTGATGAAAGGCTTGATAGACAGCCATGACGGACAGAGAAGCCTGTACCCTTCCTGCAGGGAGTCCTCTATCTCCTGTTTTGCCTCTTGGGTACGTTTTTCTCTGGAAAAGAGAGTCAGAGAGGGTAGCATTCTTGTAATCTTCTACTTCCACACTGCTGCCTGCATCTGCTTCCTAATGGCATCTCTTCAGACCAGCTTCAGGCTGCCACGTCCTCTTTCCCTGTAATTACAGAAGTATCTTTCTCTGAATCAGTCTGTCCTCGGGGTATATATAATTCACTTACAAAGGTTGAGATCAGGGCTCAGGTGATTGCCAACAGAAAGCCAGACCTCATGGGTCGTGCTAGAAAAACATGTAGGGTTCACCACTGAGATCAGATGCAGAGATTCGAAGAGACTAAAAGGAAGAAAACTACCATTTAAAACCTCCACTTACTTCCCTAACAATGGCTTTTTCTTCTCCTTTTCTGTATAAGCTTATTAAATATTTTCTCTGTTTCCACTGCCTTGAGTCCTTTTCATCTCAGCTTTCTCATCTTCCAAAGTTTCCACAGGAAGGAAGAGTGTCTTCATTGTTTTTCTTAGAATAAATAAATCCTCCTAAGTGACTCATTCTCATCACTGTTAGAAGCATTTCTTAAGTGCCTAGTATTTGCCCCAGGCACATAAGATACTAAGAGAATTCTAGAACTCAGACAGCTATCTCCTGCAACCTTCTGGTATTTACGGGTAGAATTAAGCTTGTGTGTGTGTGCGTGCGTGTGGTGTTCCTTTCAATTTGTTAGGATGACACAATCATGCTCATCCCAGACAGAAAGTAGAAGCTTCCCCCTCTAAGAGGCTTTTTGAAAAATCCCCTCCCATTTTCCCAAGAAAACTTAATCCTTCTCAGGATTATCTCATCCTGCTGCTGATAAAGTCATCAGCTACCTGCCTAGTAAAATTTTTACAGGTGATTCAAGGATATGCTTTCCCCAGAGTACCCTCATCCCCACCCTAACCTGCCCAAATACAAAAATACCTTTCCAACTGAGTTGGCACTGACATCCTAAGAATTTCCACTGTAACAGTTCCAGAGGGTAACTCTTAATATACCCCCATTATTTTAGGGCAAATGTTCTTTGCAATGTCTGTCTCCCCTCTGGCCAGAATTCCCAGTAGCAAGAACTATTTATAAGATACATCTTTGAAATCCCAGGCCCTCGCATAGTTCTTATCATCTAGAAGGTACTCAGAAAATGCCTTTTGAATGAATGAACAAACAAATGAATATCTATTCTTAATGCAATCCTGGAAGGATATGTTACCTCAACAGAAGTGTCTGAACAGATCACTGTTCCAGCTGATAGTGGAATGTCCCATTCCCTGTCTCCAGGGTTTAGGAGGCTTTATTTTTCTCATTTTTCTTCTTGGGGTTTCCCAGGTAGCTTGGTGATAAAGGATGTGCCTGCCAATGCAGGAGACACAGGAGACCTGGCTCTGATTTTCAGATCAGGAAGATCCCCTGGAAGAGGAGATGGCAGCCCATTTCAGGATTCTTGCCTGGGAAATCCCATGGACAGAGGAACCTGGCAGGCTACAGCCCATGGGGTCACAAAGAGTCAGCCTCAGCGACTGAGTATGCACATTTTTCTTCTTAGTGATTTTCTGCACAGGATCTTCATTTCCACCATGCTGGTTAATGATTGCTTTGGCACAGTGCTCATCCTGCTGCTGATAAAGTCATCAGCTACCTGCCTAGTACAATTTTTACAGGTGGTACAAGGATGTGCTTTCGCCAGAATATCCTCATCCCCACCCAAACCTGCCCAAATACAAAAATACCTTTCCAACTGAGTTGGCGGTGACATCCTAAGAATTTCCACTGCAAGAGTTCCAGAGGGCCACTCTTAATGTCCGGATGGTAAGATCAGAGGTCACTTGCATGAAAAGAGTCATTTACACGTATTTAACACATTTTAGCACGTATTAAATGCTCAGATTGGTTTGTAGACATTTGGCAGAGAATGACTGCCGGCAAATGATGAGCCCGGAGAGACTTTTCTGGGGAGGATCAGCATCAGGGACAAGGCCCCAGGCTTAGAAGTGACCCTGACCCAGGAGCATTTTGTCAGGTCACGGGTCTCAAATTATGCCTTGCAAATCAGTTCCTGTAACTAAGACTCCATTGCCTGCAGAAACAGAGCTTTGCCGTTCTTTGTTTCACGTTGTTCATAAACCCCAACTGGAATAATTTCTGCTGAATTCATTTTAAAAACATCCAAGTCTCTGTTATTTCTTCTGCTTTTTTGTAATGAACAAGATTTCTTTATTCTGTGTGTTATCAAGGAACACTTCTGGCTTTGTGTCCCTTAGGTGAGGCAGATCTCACCAAAACAATGCCCCCTTGAAGGTCCCATCCGAGCTCGTTAGTAGAAAGTAAGGATGCAAAAGCCAGCCAGCTTGTTTATCCTGTGTTCCATCTTTTATCCTATGTCCATCTCCCTTTTTTCATTTTCACATTTGCTCAGATTCTTCGTATGTTTCCCACTGTTTCTTTATTTGCCTCCAGAGCTTAAAATCAAATCTGCCTGCCGTACAAGAAGGCCACAGCAACCTCCCTCTCTGATACATGCAGCGAATCACATTACAATCACTTCAGAAAGGGCCTGCCAGGCTTCCCAGAATGCTGTACAAAATCTTCCTGTGTTAGACAAAAACATTTCAATCGGAACAAATGCAGGACCTCAAGATCCAAATGAGTTCACATCACAAAAAGCAGCCTTCCTCTTATTGGAAACAAGTTACAGATTTTCAGCTGTCCCAGTGTAAAATGCCCAAATCCAGCCCTTTCTCTTCTTTCAAGGGCAGCTTCATACAGGCCAAGTTATTGTATGTTGTGGATTGTGGGTCGTATTTCTTCCCATGACAGGCACATAAGATATGTCCTGTATGTTTAGTGTATTGACACATAGATTTCTCAAAATGCCCAGTAAAGTAAATATTATCCCAATGTTGCAGAAGAAGAAACTAAGGCTCTGATACTACTCCCCTGCCCCCACAAAGTCCTACAGGTATAAGAGGCAGAACCAAGTCTTGAATCCAGGCTCTGCACCCTGGAATCAATATTCTTGGGTTTCCCTAGTGGCTCAGACAGTCAAGAATCTGCCTGCAAAGCAGGAGACCTGGATTTAATCCCTGGGTCAGGAAGACCCCCGGAAGAACGGAATGGCTACCCTCTCCAGTATTCTTGCCTGGAGAATTCCATGGACAGAGGAGCCTGACAGGCTACATACAGTCCCTGGGGTTGAAAAGAGTCAGACACGACTGAGCGACTAACACACACACACACACACACACACACACACACACCAGTATTCTTTCCACTGCTCCATCCCCAGAGGTTTGACATCCAAGACTTTCCCTGAAGATCATGACTTGTTTCTTTTGTTAGAAAATTATTTCCTTAGTATCAGAGGACCCTATAAGAAACTAAGATGTCAGGTCAGTTTTGACACATTAGTAACAACAAAACTCCAACATTCAGTTATCCATTATTTCCAACAAAGGGCCAAATATTTTTTTTTTTTCCAGCAGACAGACAAATTCCCTCCCTTAATGGAGCTTCCATTCTAGGAAGCAAATAAGGAATCAACCTCCTTTTTGATGGACTTAGTAAAGAGGATGTTTCATAATATCCAGGCTAAACAGCATAACTGTAATAGCTTTACTCATTTCATACACTAACTCCAGTACTCTTGCCTGGAAAATCCCATGGACAGAGGAGCCTGGTGGGCTGCAGTCCATGGGGTCGCTAAGAGTCGGACACTACTGAGCGACTTCACTTTCACTTTTCACTTTCCTGCATTGGAGAAGGAAATGGCAACCCACTCCAGTGTTCTTGCCTGGAGAATCCCAGGGATGGGGGAGCCTGGTGGGCTGCCGTCTATGGGGTCGTACAGAGTCGGACATGACTGAAGCGACTTAGCAGCGCCATACACTAACTTACACAGAAATTTCTATGTGTCTGTGCTGTCATAAGCCCTTCACAAATAACAGTCCATCTAATTATCATAAAAAACACATTGAGGCAGATGGTGTCATCATCGTCATTTTAAAGACGAGACAACTGAGGCACAGAGCAATGAAGTCACTTGCTCCAAATGGCACAGCACTAAGGGGCAGGACCAGCCTTCCAACCCAGGCAACCTGGCTCTGGAAAACATGTTCCCACCACTTTGCAGAACTGTTTATGGCAATTTAAGGTTGACCAGAAAGCACTGTGTACAGCACAGCTTCAGAGCAGCATTTCAGCCAGTCATCACCATGACCATTATCATGATTTGAACATGTAGAGCACTTTACATTATTTCATGTGATGGAAACTTGCTGCCATTGGTGTAATTTCCTGAGCTTGTGGCCAACAGCTCATGCTATGTTGCTAAAAGTCAGGTGCTATAACAAAGACTCAAGGAAGAATACTGAAGTGGTTTGCCATTCCCTTCTCCAGTGGACCATATTCTGTCAGAACTTTCCACCATGACCCATCCGTCTTGGGTGGCCCCACACAGCATGGCTTAGTTTCACTGAGTTAGGCAAGGCTGTGGTCCATGTGATCAGATTGACTAGTTTTCTGTGATTATGGTTTCAGTGTGTCTGCCCTCTGATGCCCTCTCGCAACACCTGCCATCTTACTTGGGTTTCTCTTAACTTGGACGTGGGGTATCCCCAAGAAAATGAAATGCAAAAAAGCAAAATGGCTGTCTGGGGAGGCCTTACAAATAGCTGTGAAAAGAAGAGAGGTGAAAAGCAAAGGAGAAAAGGAAAGATATAAGCATCTGAATGCAGAATTCCAAAGAATAGCAAGGAGAGATAAGAAAGCCTTCCTCAGCCATCAATGCAAAGAAATAGAGGAAAACAACAGAATGGGAAAGACTAGAGATCTCTTCAAGAAAATTAGAGATACCAAGGGAATATTTCATGCAAAGATGGGCTCGATAAAGGACAGAAATGGTATGGACCTAACAGAAGCAGAAGATATTAAGAAGAGGTGGCAAGAATACACAGAAGAACTATACAAAAAAGATCTTCATGACCAAGATAGTCACAATGGTGTGATCACTCACCTAGAGCCAGACATCCTGGAATGTGAAGTCAAGTGGGCCTTAGGAAGCATCACTACAAACAAAGCTAGTGGAGGTGATGGAATTCCAGTTGAGCTGTTTCAAATCCTAAAAGATGATGCTGTGAAAGTGCTGCACTCAATATGCCAGCAAATTTGGAAAACTCAGCAGTGGCCACAGGACTGGAAAAGGTCAGTTTTCATTCCAATCCCAAAGAAAGGCAATGCCAAAGAATGCTCAAACTACCTCACTATTGCACTCATCTCACACGCTAGTAAAAGTAACACTCAAAATTCTCCAAGCCAGGCTTCAGCAACACGTGAACCTTGAACTTCCAGATGTTCAAGCTGGTTTTAGAAGAGGCAGAGGAACCAGAGATCAAATTGCCAACATCCACTGGATCATCAAAAAATCAAGAGAGTTCCAGAAAAACATCTATTCCTGCTTTATTGACTATGCCAAAGCCTTTGACTGTGTGGATCACAATACACTGTGGAAAATTCTGAAAGAGATGGGAATACCAGACCACCTGACCTGCCACTTGAGAAACCTGTATGCAGGTCAGGAAGCAACAGTTAGAACTGGACATGGAATAACAGACTGATTCCAAATAGGAAAAGGATTACGTCAAGGCTGTATATTGTCACCCTGCTTATTTAACTTATAGGAAGAGAACATCATGAGAAACGCTGGGCTGAAGGAAGCACAAGCTGGAATCAAGATTGCCGGGAGAAATCTCAATCACCTCAGATATGCAGATGACACCACCCTTATGGCAGAAAGTGAGGAGGAACTAAAAAGCCTCTTGGTGAAAGTGAAAGAAAAGAGTGAAAAAGTTGGCTTAAAGCTCAAGATTCAGAAAACGAAGATCATGGCATCTGGTCCCATCACTTCATGGCAAATAGATGAGGAAACAGTGGAAATAGTGTCAGACTTTATTTTGGGGGGCTCCAAAATCACTGCAGATGGTGACTGCAGACATGAAATTAAAAGACACTTGCTCCTTGGAAGAAAAGTTATGACCAACCTAAATATCATATTGAAAAGCAGAGACATTACTTTGCCAACAAAGGTCCGTCTAGTCAAGGCTATGGTTTTTCCAGTGGTCATGGATGGATGTGAGAGTTGGACTGTGAAGAACGCTGAGCGCTGAAGAATTGATGCTTTTGAGCTGTGATGTTGGAGAAGACTCTTGAGAGTCCCTTGGACTGCAAGGAAATCCAACTGGCCCATTCTAAAGGAGATCAGTCCTGGGTGTTCATTGGAAGGAATGATGCTGAAGCTGAAACTCCAATACTTTGGCCACTTGATGTGAAGAGTTGACTTCTTGGAAAAGACCTTGATGCTGGGAGGGATTGGGGGCAGGAGGAAAAGGGGATGACAGAGGATGAGATGGCTGGATGGGATCACCGACTTGATGGACATGAGTCTGAATGAACTCCGGGTGTTGATGATGGACAGTGAGGCCTGGCGTTCTGCGATTCATGGGATTGCAAAGAGTTGGACACAACTGAGCGACTGAACTGAACTGATACCAAAGACTGTCCATGGAAACTCCAATTTAATGTCCATAACCACCGTTCTTTTAGTAGATCAGCATTACTTCTATATGAAAGATGGGGAAACCAGGAAGATGGCGGAGTAGGAAGACCCTAAATTCACTTCTCCAAACCCAACATGTCAAAACTACAGCTATGTATGAAACAACTCTCCTTGAAAATGACCTGAAAAGACTAACAGAACAGCTCTTCCACAGATAAGGATATCAAGATGATACTACACTGAGACAGGTAGGAGGGGAAGAAAATTGATCTAGTCTGGACCCAACCCTCCAGCAGGTGATCCAAAAAGGAAGTGAAAGTGTTAGTCACTCAGTCCCATCTGATTCTGTGCAACCCCATGGACTCTGGCCCACCAGGCTCCTCCATCCGTGGGATTTTCTAGGCAAGAATACTAGAGTGGGTTGCCATTTCCTTCTCCAGGGGATCTTCCCAAGCCAGGGCCAAACCCAGGCAGATTCTGCATCACAGGCAGATTCTTCACTGCTCAAACCATAAGGAAGGGGATATCCCAAACTCAGAGGTCCTCCCTAAAGATCAAGTGATTTGAGCCACACGTTGGGCACCCCAGCCATAGGGGCTAGTACTGGCTTTCCCATGCTCTGCTCTTACCATCTGCCATGCCAACCTGTCCATCCTAAAGGAAATCAGTCCTGAATAATCATTGGAAAGACTGATGCTGAAGCTGAAATTCCAGTCCTTTGGCCCCCTGATGCAAAGAACTGACTCATTTGAAAAGACCTTGATGCTGGGTCTTTTGAAGACCCAGAGGTGGGAGGACAAGGGGACGACAGAGGATGAGATGGTTGGATGGCATCACCGACTCAATGCACATGACTTTGACCAAGCTCCAGGAGTTGGTGATGGACAGGGCGGCCTGGCATGCTGCGGTCCATGAGGTCACAAAGAGTCAGACATGACTGAGTGACTGAACTGAACTGAAGGAGCTATAAAAGGGTTTAGAAAGATTTTCATGTTTACATGTAATTAGGTAACTTTGTCACAAAAATAACAAAGTAAGCAAGGAGGTCACCAAACCTGAGAAATCAATATTCAGGGTGTAAACCATGTAACACAGCCACTGTGAACAGTTACTAGAAAATGTTCACAACCATTCTCTTTGTTGCCTTGGAAATGTCTCTGTCATATGGCCTATCCTTGGCCTTGGGACCTCCATATCCTACACTCTGAGATGTTAGGCAGATACCCACCTGCCTTATTGTTAAATGTAAGTATACAAGTCACTGCTGCCCAACCACACATGTGCAGCACCCATCTGCGGCTTTCACAGATTCTCTCATTCCAAGTAATCTGACATGAGAATCAACATCTTGTTTCATCCTTTTCGGTTAGGTATGAAATTGTTTCCTCTGGTAATTAACATGTGGGACAGAAAAGGAAATTAACTGATGACTCTAAAACATCGACTCACCGCATTAAACCAATCTCCCTATCAGAAAACATGCCATGGCCATTAGCTTAGGATTCATTTTTGCTGGTGCTCAGTTACTCTGCTTGAATGGATTAGGCCAATTAAACAGATTCAAGGACACCATCCTACCCAGCCTACAAATCTATGGTAATCAAATTTAAGTCAGATTGGTTTTCTTGGCCTGGAACGAAAGAGAAATAAGGTGGAACGAGCACTCAAAATTATACAGAAGTAGCTAGAATCTTGGCTGAATCTGAAAGAGACATACTAACTTTCTTCTGGAGCATTTCTCTCTCACACGTATACAGGCGTTTAAGACCACAGTCACTTAAGTTTCTAAATCATCTCCATCTAAAAGACACTGTCACATGAATCTTCTTCTTCCCATCCCTTCTCATACCCCTGCTTCCTTTCAAGACACCTCCATGGTGTTGGTCTTGCCCAGCAAAGCTCTCCAACCCCAGCACTTTCCCTCTGCTGCCAGGCCCTCCCCTCGAGTCCCCCTAAACTGCCCCAACAGGACTCTGGACAGTTCACTTATAGGTCCTCCCACTAAACTGTAAATCCCGTGCAGGACTGGGAACATGTCTGGTTCACCACTATGATGTCTTCATCAAATATGAAATGAGTTATTTATTATATGACTCCCAATGGCTCAGCTGGTAAAGAATCTGCCTGCAATGCAGGAAATATAGGAGACACGGGTTCAGTCCCAGGGTCGGGAAGATCCCCTGGAGGGGGAAATGGCAACCCACTGCAGTATTCTTGCCTGGAGAATCCCACGGACAGAGGCACCTGGTGAGCTACAGTCCAAAGGGCCACAAAGACGGCTGAGTGACTAAGCACATCTTCCATCTTGGAACCCCCCCACCTAGGCCAAAGGCGCCACCTTGTGGCAGAAGGGGCACTGTCTTCTGTCCCTCTGGGACCTGGGAAGACTGTTTTTCCTGCCTGTGTATTCTTTGGGCTTTCTTATGGGGAGATGGTGTGAAGTGGGATAGTGCTAGATTACATGGTAAGTATTTTGGGAGCTAGACCCGGGAGCTGGCATCTAACCACCCCTTAGAAGATTCTTTCTGTGGAGAAATCTGTGCCAAAAGTTGACTAGGTATATATATGTCAGTTTCCCAGGGATGCTGTACGAAAATACCACAAAGTAGGTAGCTAAACAACAGCAATACCACCAGAAATTCATCTTCTCACTCTGACTGTTCTGGAGACTAGAATCCTGAAACTGGCATATCAGCATGAAAATACTCCTGCCAAAGCTTCCAGGTAAGAAACTTCTCGGGCTCCTCCAGTTTCTGACGACTCCCAGAAGTCCTTGGCTTGTGACAACCCAGCTGCTCCTGTCTTCACATCACCTTCCTTCCTCTGGCTCTGAGTTCATAGCTTCTCTTTGGTTCTCTTGTAAAGACTCCAGGGAACCTAGGGCCCACCTGAATCCAGTGTGACCTCATCTTATCTTGATGGCTTCAGCATGGACCCGTTTCCAAATAAGGGTGTGTTCACAGGGACCAGGGTTTAGGACTTGAACATATCTGGGGATATGGGGAGACACAATTCAACCCGGTCAGGTATCACAGCACCAGAAGTCTAGTTTGGCTACATTGCAGGTTAAATTAACCGCTCTATGATAGCCTGGGAACATAACCACGGTTCACAATATTCAAACTTCCAACATATTTTGCATTAGTGTAAACTTCCTATCTGATTTTTTAAAGTGCAACACTGCAAATAATTAAAGATGTATAAAAAGGTACTCAATTAAGCATCATTTTTAATAGTATAGATATTTGGGGAAACCCCAAATACTCAACAATACAGGCTTAAGTTGTGTTACAGCTATATTATTGCATAGCTCTGTATATATATTGCTATTTGTTGTTTAGCCACTCAGTCACATCCAACTCCTTGTCATCCCATGGGCTATAACCTGCCAGGCTGCTCTGTTCATGGATCTGCCAAGCGAGAATACTGGAGGGGGTTGCCATTTCTTTCTCCAGGGGATCTTCCATACAAAGGGATGGAACCCATGTTTCCTGCATTGGCAGGCATATTATTTACCGCTCAGCCACCAAGGAAACCCATACATTACTGTACAGATATCTGTTATATATGGTATAGCTATGTTATAGCTATGTTATTGGTTATTATGAAACCAATCAAATGATACCAAAATACATGCATGATATACTACCATAGAAATCATGCACATACATATTATATAACTAGAGATTATAAGCGTACATTTGTACAGCTACATATATAGCTATATAGTCTCCACGTAGCTACACATATGCATGTATGTGTATATACATATACCTATACATACATATGGATATCTTAATAGATATAGATGTATACATATATCTGCCCTTTCTACATTTCAAGTATAGACCGTACCCAATTGCAGGCTGATTTCAATATATTTCAAATATATTTCAATATATTCAATATATTTTCAGAAGCAAACTGCTTGTTTTTAAAACACATATGTTTGTTATCATAAGTGGGCCCTAAGAAGCATCACTATGAACAAGCTAGTGGAGGTGATGGAATCCCAGTTGAGCTATTTCAAATCCTAAAAGATAATGCTGTGAAAGTGCTGCACTCAATATACCAGCAAATTTGGAAAACTCAGCAGTGGCCATAGGACTGGAAAAGGTCAGTTTTCATTCCAATCCCAAAGAAAGGCAATGCCAAAGAATGCTCAAACTACCACACAACTGCACTCATCTCACACGCTAGCAAAGTAATGCTCAAAATTCTCCAAGCCAGGCTCGAACAGTACATGAACTGTGAACTTCAGATGTTGAAGCTTGATTTGGAAAAGGCAGAGGAACCAGAGATCAAACTGCCAACATCCACTGAATCATAAAAAAAGCACGAGAATTCCAGAAAAAACATATACTTCTGCTTTATTGATTATGCCAAAGCCTTTAACTGTGTAGATCACAACAAACTATGGGAAATTCTGAAAGAGATGGGAATACCAGACCACCTGACCTGCTCCTGAGAAACCTGTATGCAGGTCAAGAAGCAACAGTTAGAACTGGACATGAAACATCAGATTAGTTCCAAATTGGAAAATGAGTATGTCAAGGCTGTATATTGTCACCCTGCTTATTTAATTTATATGCAGAGTACATCATGAGAAATGCTGGACTGGATGAAGCACAAACTGGAATCAAGACTGCCCAGGAAAAGTATCAATAACTTCAGGTATGCAGATGACACCACCCTTATGGCAGAAAGCAAAGAAGAACTAGAGAGCCTCTTGATGAAATTGAAAGAGGAGAATGAAAAGGCTGCCTTATAACTCAACATTCAAAAAATGAAGGTCATGCATCTGGTCCCATCACTTCATAGGAAATAGGGAAACAATGGAAACAGTGACAGACTTTATTTTCTTGGACTCCAAAATCACTGCAGATGGTGACTGCAGCCATTAATTAAAAGACACTTGCTCCTTGGAAGAAAAGCTATGACAAATCTAGACAGCATGTTAAAAAGCAGAGACATTACTTTGCCAACAAAGGTCCATCTAGTCAAAGCTATAGTTCATCCAGTAGTCATGTATCGATGTGAGAGTTGGACTATAAAGAAAGCTGAGCACCAAAGAATTGATGCTTTTGAACAGTGGTGTTGGAGAAGACTCTTAAGAGGCCCTTGGATTGCAAGGAGATCAAACCCGTTAATCCTAAAAGAAATCAACCCTGAATGTTCATTGGAAGGACTGACGCTGAAGCTTAAGCTCCAATATTTTGTCATCTGATGCGAAGAGCCGACTCAATAGAAAAGACACTGATGCTGGGAAGGATTGAAGGCGAGAGGCGAAGGGGACGACAGAGGAAGAGATGGTTGGATGGCATCACTGACTCAATGGACATGACTTTGAGCAAGCTCCAGGAGTTGGTGATGGACAGGGAAACCTGGCATCCTGCAGTCCACGGGGTTGCAAAGAGTCAAACACGACCGAGAGACTGAACAAAACCCACAACATAGCCCGTTGTTCAGATAGAGAGACTGAAGCTCAGAGAGGTTAGGAAATTTGCCCACAGGCAGACAGGTAAGGTGTGGCAGGGACAAGATGCCCATCCAGGTATGTCTGACCCCTGGCCTGGGGTCTGCTACTGGCCCCCAACCCGCCCATTGCCTTGTTCTGGAGATGACTATGTCTCCACCTGTTTTCTCTTACTTGTGCTCCCTTCTTCTTCCTGCTCATTCTAAAATCTAACGGTCCTCACTTTCTTCCTAAGATGCTCTTGGCCAACCCTTTTTAGGCAAGGGTGGTTTAAGAGCAAAGATTTCCTTCATCAGTGAAATGAGAAGGCACCTTCTCACCCTTCACTGTTCTGATAAATGTTTCCCGTCTGTTCAAGGCAAGACAAAAAAAAGAGACACCCACCTCCAATGTGTGGCCTTAAAACCTCTAGAGTTATTTGCTGTATGACTCAAGGAACTCAAACCTGAGCTCTCTAACAACCTAGAGAGGTGGGAAGGGGGAAAGTGGGAGCGAGGTTCAAGAGGGAGGGGACATATGTATACCTATGGCTGATTCATGTTGATATATGACAGAAACCAACACAATATTATACAGCAATTATCCTTCAATAAAAAATAAGTAAATTTTTTAAAAATCTCCGGAGTTCAGCCCAGGTAATCAGCTCACCATTGGGGGCTTTCTATCCAACAATGACAAACTAACTTGCGTTTTAATTTTCCAGTCTCATTCTATTTCAGTTCATTATTTTTTCTTTGCCGCCTTCTAGCTTCAGACTATGTCTCCCGCCCATTTAATTGCTTTTTAAAAATGTTCATTTTTTTAAATCTGCCCTGTAACTGTCCTCTGAAGATAGCAACCAATAATTGCACTCTTTAGTCACAGGAAACTTGCTGTTTAAAATAAGCTTCTGATCAGACAGGGTCCTCAGAACATTATGACTAATCTATAGACGATGTAATAGCAAAGACGGTGATGCTCTCATTTCTAAGTGCTGCTTTTTTAATAGGATTCGTATCTCGAGTCTTTAATACTCTCAGTTCTACTTTACGGGCTGAACAGATACGATTCTAAATCACGTTGAGGAAAGGAGCAGCTCTGAAAATTAGTGTCTGTTGGAAACAGGAGACCCTCATCAGGCAGCCCCAGGATCCTGGGGCTCTACATTTCATTTCTGAGTGCAATTCAGAAGGTGTGGGCTTGCGCTGTCAGGAAAAACCCATAGGTTGTTCGTTTTTCCTTGCAGGAAAAATAAAACCAGCCTCTTCTTTCTAACTTGATACATAGTGGGAACAACAGAAGAAACATCAGTAAAAAGACTGGGGAAAAAAATCACTCCTGCTTAAACAGAAAGCAAGATACTTGTTCTAGCTCTTTTAAAAAAATGTATTCATTTTTAATCAGAGGTAAAAGATAAAAAAAAAGAAACCTTCAAAGGGGAACATCGGGAAGGTGGAAATGGCCACAAACTGGCCTTTATTTCAAAGGCAGAGAACGTGAACGCAAGGGTGAGGGGGCGCATTCAGGCTAACACTGGCCGCACCACCTGGACATCACCCAGAGCGCTCACTTCCTTCCAGGTGTGTTAGGGAGCTGACAGCTTCGTGGGTGGCCAGGGACGTCTCTTTCCAGGGCTGTGCTAGAGCCAAGGCATGCTGCAGCCACCCATCGCTCCCAACAGTTCAGTGTTAAATTTTTACAAATTTGGGGAATTGGTTGACATCAAATCAGTAGCTTGAAATCAGCCACAGTGGGAGTTTTTACAAAGAGTGTAACAAGTGCAGTAAATCAGAACCTTTTCTTCCCGGAGAGCCAGTTGTTAAATGTTTACCAACACACCACTGCTTCTGTCTCCGCCTTCCTAGGGGCTCACCTTGGAGAGGTCCAGGCTTGGTGAGATCACCAAAGCACATTTACAGCGAAAGAGGAGAAGCAGTCACCACCTTCCAGGTGGATTCCATCAATTGAGATGCGAGGCTATGTCAACACCAAGGCTGTGTCTTAATATTTTCTGGAAGGCTCAGGATAAAGCAGACCCGCCCGGCAGACTACTGCTAGGAGCCAGAGGTCTTTAAGTCCCTCATTCCTTGCCCATCTCCCCTCTGCCTTGAAATACAGTGTTGACTGTCAACAGAGGAAGTACATCCTAAGGTCTCAAGATATCACTCTCACCCGCTGGTGAGTTTCTCAGGGGTCTCATGCCCAAAAGCTCCAATTTTCCTGCCAAGTTCTCTCTGCATCCCTGCTTCCTCGGAGTGTACCAACTGTCTCAGTCGCACCCATGACACACCCAGAGGAACAGCCCCATCTATGAAAGTGAGCAGCAGGGACTAACCTCTTTTGTTCACCACGGTATACCTCATACCTTATACAGCACTGAGTGTTTGATGGATGCACAATACTTATTAAATGAATTAATGAATTCAGTAGGCAAATCTCTGCTCATTTACCCACTGCTTTGCATCAGGGAGTCTTGGTGAAGGGCGATCATTTCGGAAACTCAAGACAAAACATCAAGAAACCTAGATCGTTGAATAGCCAGTCTTGGCAATTGGCTTGCTGTTTAGTAACATCTTTGGATTGCCAGTTTTCATATAGGAAATAGCTCCTGGCTTTGAGCATTTTGATATTGGCTCTATCACTTCATAGCAGACAGATCTTGGCAAATTGTTCAACCACTCTGAGCCTCAATTTCCTCATCTTTAAATGATAACACAACGTATGTTCTTTTAAACTCTCACGTGGGAACTGAAATATGTGAAGCATATAGAATACAGAATGACTTTTATAGAATATAGCACAGAGGATGAGGGTTCCACAAATGTTTTCTAGATTCGCTTCCTCTCTAGACTGAGCAGTTCACAATTCCTCTAGACCCAGTCAGATATCTGTATGAATAGGACAGGTGCTGGCCTCAAAATATTTCTGCAAACAGTGGCTTAGGATAGGCTGACATGGAAACTTATTGATTTATTCCACTTCAAACATCACCAGTGAGAATAATGTAAGGATCTTCCTCTATACTGAAAAAGAAACTAAAGAAAATTAAAGTTAAAGTTAAATTAAAATTAAAGTTCAAACTCTAGATTCCCACCTGACAGTCACTTGTCAGTGACAAGTGACATCGAGTCAGGGATGCCATCCAGCCATCTCATCCTCTGTCATCCCCTTCTCCTCCTGCCCCCAATCCCTCCCAGCATCAGAGTCTTTTCCAGTGAGTCAACTCTTCGCATGAGGTGGCCAAAGTACTGGAGTTTCAGCTTTAGCATCATTCCCTCCAAAGAAATCCCAGGGATGATCTCCTTTAGAATGGACTGGTTGCATCTCCTTGCAGTCCAAGGGACTCTCAAGAGTCTTCTCCAACACCACAGTTCAAAAGCATCAATTCTTTGGTGCTCAGCTTTCTTCACAGTCCAACTCTCACGTCCATACATGACCACAGGAAAAACCATAGCCTTCACTAGACAGACCTTTGTTGGCAAAGTAATGTCTCTGCTTTTGAATATGCTATCTAGGTTGGTCATAACTTTTCTTCCAAGGAGTAAGCGTCATTAATTTCATGGCTGCAATCACCATCTGCAGTGATTTTGGAGCCCAAAAAAATAAAGTCTGACCCTGTTTCCACTGTTTGCCCATCTATTTCCCATGAAGTGATGGGACCAGATGCCATGATCTTCATTTTCTGAATGTTGAGCTTTAAGCCAACTTTTTCACTCTCCTCTTTCACGTTCATCAAGAGGCTTTTTAGTTCCTCTTCACTTTCTGCCATAAGGGTGGTGTCATCTGCATACCTGAGGTTACTGATAGACCAATTCAAATCTGTCCATGTCACTTAGGGAAGTATAGAACAAAACTGGAGCTTGACCGACATAAACCATGGGAATAACAGGTGCTGGAATGGCAACCTTATTGCTGGTGAATCTTCCCCTCTCCTACTATGCCCTCCTCAACACACACACACACACAACTGCAGCAAGAATATTAAAATCACATGAGAGCCTGACTTGGTAACACTATTACTAATAAAAACAGAGATGAAATTAGTATTTGTTGAGCACCTACTATGTGCTGATCAGTATGATAAAGCAATATACCAAGCGAATACCCATGCTAATCCTATGACACAGGTTGCCCCTTCCATTGTATGGATGACAAAACTGAGTCCCACCCAGAGGCCAAAGCAGCAGTCACTGAATGGCAGAACCGGATTTAAATTGAGATTTGACTGGCTCCAAATAATATCACCCTTCCATGTTACCAGGCTATCTCCTGAATGAACGACTAGAAGTAATGAGCACATTGTCTTTGGACTAACTGCTCTAGAAAGGTCAAGTGCTCAGCCCCTAGCTCCCTCGCCCTAGGCTCACTCTAAATCCTGCCAACAAATGGAGCTATTTTTACAGTAAGGGATAAAAAGCTTTGAAAGCCATAGACTGCTTCTGCTCTTTCTTTTCTGGTTGCTATTTCAGAGTTTTCTTCTATCCATGCCATTTTTAATATATTCTACTGTCTTGCTAATGATAGGAAACTTGCTGCTGCATGCTTCCATAAAACATTATCTCATTATCTCGTTTTGCCTCTCACTGTAAAGTATTTTGTAGCATTGAAAGTGGTGTATGAAAAAAATTAATTTCATTAAATTAATGGAGAGTGTCATGACTGCTCAGTTATGACTCAGATGCATTTATAGAGGGGGTTGTATGCATCAAAGCTTGTCATTTATTTTGCCATTTTCCTCCCACTTGCACCCACCATCCTGCCCCAAGAAGGATGAAGTAATTCTAAATAGCATGCTTTGGAGAAATATTGTTGCCACCAGCAACCTGGAAAATCCCAAAGGCAAAACATGACTTTATATGGCCAATCAACAAATTGCAGAGCCAATCTATTCATCTCCACCATCTTCCTAAGAGACACAAACGTGATAGCTGAATACATCATGTTGTAATTCCTAGCAGTGCATGTTACCCATGTGAATGACCTAGCCCTCCAGGTTACAGTAAAAATATTTTCTAAAGTTGTTAACCACTTCAAAGGGTTCACTTCCCCTTTCCCTACAAAGTCTCCTCATTCTTCCAGGTCTTTCTCAAGTGCTACCTTTTATAAGAAAACTTCTCCACAGATTCAAGCTCACAGAACTCTCCTACCTCTTGAGTTCATGTATTCAATGGTTCACCAAATATTTGTTGAGCAATGAGATATGCACAGCTCTGTTCCATGCACTGGAGATCCCATAGAGAGGACATACTGCCCCCTTCCCTCCTGGAGTACACTGTATCTATACCACATGGCTTATCACCCAAGTAATGATGGCTCCTCCTACCCTCTACAAAAAAAAATAAAGTCTCTCCTGAGAAGAAAGGTGCTGTTCCGTGAGTTTAGCATAGTCTAAGACTTATAATACCCATCTTATTTTGGCCTCTATAAATGAAACCAATATTTGTGCCTTAGATAATGCTGGTACACCTGTAAGGCCACTATAGATATCTGCTCTCCACTTTGGAATTTTTCTAGATGACCTCCCACTGGCTCTTTGAGTTAGTTCTTGATCTCAGCTTTCCTTGATCCTCCAACTCTCTGCTTTGGCTTTACAACAAAACTTCAGTTCAGTTCCATTCAGTCGCTCAGCTGTGTCCGATTCTTTGGGACCCCATGAATTGCAGCACGCCAGGCCTCCCTGTCCATCACCAACTCCCAGAGTTTACCCAAACCCATGTCTATTGAGTCAGTGATGCTATCCAACCATCTCATCCTCTGTCGTCCCCTTCTCCTCCTGCCCTTAATCTTTCCCAGCATCAGGGTCTTTTCAAATGAGTCAGTGGCCAAAATATTGAGTTTCAGCTTCAACATCAGTCCTTCCAATGAACACCCAGGACTGATCCCCTTTAGGATGGACTGGTTGGATCTCCTTGTAGTCCAAGGGACTCAAGAGTCTTCTCCAACACAACTTCAACTCAGGTCAAATATTCACGGAGTACCCGCTGTGCATCAGGCATTGTGCTTCGTGTTCTATGAATACAATGTCTACTTTTCACAGCCCACAAAGGTGCTGGTGCTATTTCTGTTTTACAGAGGAGGAAGCTGAGGCTCACCACATTAAGGAAGCTTTTTCCAGATCAGCCCACTCAGAGGTAACAACACCAAGACTGAATCCATATCTGTGATGCTGGGATTCTATTATTCCACATAACCTCAACCTCTGCCTACTTACTCACATGCAAAATGACAAAAAGAATCCCCACTACACCCTTCTCATGAGTTGTCATAATCTCAAGCAAGATACTTGAATACAGAGATGCTAATAATGCATCTCTCCTGCCTTCTGAGTTCTAATGAGTAGGGATAAGTATCCAAAGCTAAATGGAGATGAGTGGATCAGCTTTGTTAACCATCCTCTGGTAACCAGAGTCCCATAATGAAGAGGCATGGTAAAATAGTGCTTGGATCCAAGGCCAAAACGGGAGGTTCTTACTAAAGTCCCTCCTCAAATCTAGGCTAAGTATCTGCCTATAGTAAAACCAGCTCTGCAAATCAGCTCCAAGTATGTGTCAGAGGCCAGACTAGCCCACCTCTGAAAGCCAGACCCCTGAAAAATGAGAACCTGAGAGGATCCAAGATGGATCTTTATTCCCTTTTCAGTGCACAGACTATGCACCCTGGGTGGGAAATGTGATCCAACAGAAATCACGCTCTCTACAATCAACTGGACACTCATTCTCCCTGCAGGAAAGTGAGTAGGAAGTGGAGCAAAGGTCCCCTCCAGCATTTTTCTATCATTTGGAGGGAAGCAGAAACCTCCTTCTACAGAACCATGAGAAGAGAAACTCAGAGTTCCTTACAATAAAGATAGTATAAAATGGAAAGTGCCATACAAAGGTTGAAGTTGTCGTTTTCCAATCACTTTTTCATTACTGTTCCCCTACACCCTACACACTTCTGTGTTACGCTGCTAGATAATTTGCTAGTTTTTTATCTGACTCTATCAGACTAAATTCCTTCATAGAAGATCATTTTTCAATTTAACCTGAAATACCCACGTCTAATGCCATGCCTACTTGCTTTCCGGGTGGCTCTAGTGGTAAAGAATCCACCTGCCAGTGCAGAAGACATAAGAAACACAGGTTCAGTCCTGGGGAGGTGGGCATGGCAATTTACTCAGTACTCTTGCCTGGAGAACCCCATGGACAGAGCAGCCTGGTGGGCTACGGTCCATAGGATTGCAAAGAATCGAACATGACTGAAGTGACTTAGAATGCACAATACCGTGCCTACCATATAGTAGGCACTTAATAAATGAATGGATTCCATTTTTATATAAACACTAAAACCAAAACTCCATGGAATGGATGGTTTTCCAGTTATAAAGTATATTCATATTGATGCATCATTTTGCATTTTTTAATCTTCTCTGCTCACCTGTCTGCTGGCAGTCTAAACTAGATCTATACCTGTAAACTGGCTTCATACATTTAGTATTCATTTTATAATGCCCTATTCAAAAAAGAAAAAGAATTTAAGAGCTCATACAATATATTAAAAGTAAGCAAGAAAAATGAGGCAAAGCCACCAACAAAATTTTCATCTTACATGCTCACCTTAGGGTCAAGGTGGCATGGCAAACTTTTCAAGAAGAACATTTCACAGTTTATTCATAAACCACCCAATAACTCCCCCAAACTCAGCCCAGACAATGTTGACAGAGGATGATAGTAAGTGAGGGAACATGGCTTGCCCTTCATAGCTATTAGCAAGTCTAGCAGACTTTGCAAGGATTCTCTGAAGACACCAGACGGAGATGTACTTATAAAGTAAATCGACTTTTAGTCTGAAAGCATTGAAAAAAACTGAGGAGGAGGCAAAGGTCAAGGCTGAAGTGAGTTGATAAAGCACTGTTCCCCTGAAGCTACTTCTTCCGTCAAGAGAAACTCCCTGCTCCAAGTCTCCTTTGAAGAACAGTTCTCTTGGCAGGTATTAATGAGCTAAGAGAGCCTGCATTCTGGTACTTACAGGCCCAGAACTGGAACTCCAAATGAGGCTACTTAGATCATAGCCCAGTGGGCAATCCTCATGGAGAAATCTAGAAACATTAGAGAAGCCAGATGAGGCACCTCATTCAAAGACAGGCCTGAGGACATCTGTGGCTGGTATCTGCTGCAGATTGCTGTCATGGTGAATGAAGGAGGGGACGGAAAGAATCAAATCAAACGGGCTCTTTTCAACTGTTTTTTTTTTTTTTTTTTTTAACTTCCTAACATTTGACTGAGGACAAGGTATCTCTGCAGCACAAACAAAGCTATGGAAAATTTTGTCATCTGCTTGCTTCTGCCTGTATTTTCAGGGAGGGGGGTGGTGGCGAATAAGAGTAGGCAATCCAACTTCAGCCAGGACAATGATGTCAGCACACCCAGGAAGCCCTGACCTGTGAATCACCTTTTGAAACATGGAGTAACGCATATCTGTTCAAGGGAGCTGCGGTGGGTTGGGGAGCTTACATTTATTGTCTTCTGCTCACAGAGCACTCGGCTTTGTCCGACTGCAATCCTTCTTTACGACAACCCGGCAGTATCTAAAGCAGAGGTCCATTCAACTAATTAGATCAGTGGCCTTAACCAAAATAAATAACTCATGCACTGTGATGGAAAATACGCTGAACCCAGAGCCCAAAATCCTAGGTTCCAGTCCACTTACTAATGTCGTAACTCCTGGCAGATCAATGAATGTCTTAGAGTCTAGTTTCCTTATATTTTAGACCAATTCAACATTTCTAACTACCTCAAACATAATTTAGAAGATCAAATAAGATGCTGTTTGGCAATGGTCTCAACTGGGGCTATTTTGCCCTCTTGGGGGCACGTAGCAATGTCTGGAGGCATTCTTGGTTGTCACAGCTTGTGGTTAGAAAGGCCAGTAATGTGGTAAGTGCATGCTCAGTCACGTTCAACTCTTTGAGACCCCCATGGACTGTAGCCCACCAGGCTCCTCTGTTCATGGGTTTCTCCAGGCAAGAATATTGGAACAGACTGCCATGCCCTCCTCCAGGGGATCTTTCCAACCCAGGGCTTGAACCTACATCTCTTGTGTCTCCTGCATTCGCAGGCAGGTTCTTTACCACTGAACCATCTGGGAGAGGCCAGGGATGCTACCTACATTGCACAGAACAGCCCCAGCCACAAAGAAGTCTTCCTCCTCCAAATGTCAGTAAATATCACAGCTGAGCTTTGATGTATGTCAAGAGCTCTAAAGGCATGGTTTTATTGGTTAGGATTGCACTAAGGCACAAGTAATAAAAATGGATTAAACAGTGAAAGATTTGTTTTTAATCGCATAATGAGTAGTTAGGTTATCCGCAGACCACTGCTCAAGAGAGTCATCAAAGATGCCAGTTGTGTCTATATTCCTGCTTCACTGCCTTAGAATCTAGCTTTTGCACACATGGTTGTGAGATGGCTGTTACACCACCAGTATTTGCATCCACATGCAAGACATGAATAGAGTAAGGGAGTTGCTGGAAGGATCTGAGCCTATGCTAGGAAATCAGCAAGAACCTCCAGCTTATGCCTCATTGGCCAGAATTATATCATCCCAGGTCCACCCATAGGTGCAAGGGAGTCTGCCCGATTAATTATTAATTATGCCACAGAAATGATGATCTCCGTCACCATCAGCACAATCATTATGGCAATTCGTGACAAAGGGGGCTGGTTAAAGGAACAGACTCTGATCAGGAAGCTGCAGATTCATTTTCCTACTCGCACTATTTTCTGTGTATTAGTGAGCTGCTTAATTCCCAAGTCCTGGCTGCTTCATCTAGATACCAGAGGTAACAGGAATACATACATGAGCGGAGTATCTTAAAGATTTAATGAAAAATGCAAACTGTTTTCATTCATTGAATGCTAGGCATTTGACAAATGGTATATATGATCATCGTTACTTAAACACAGTGACTAGCTAACTCTGAGGGATCAAAGCGCTAATTTCCCATCCCTCACTCTACTTTGACCTGAGGCAGCTGGCCTTGTCTTCCCTCTGAGTTGTGGAGACCCAGCCTGCAGGTCATAAAATAAATTTGCAGAGGGAGGCAATACTTCAAATCCTGATTCACAGAAATCAATATACAAATGACATCATTGTTACAGAGGTCCGGCTTGGTACTTGCCTGACTAAACAGTCTGATCTATCAAAAGTATCATCTGTGTCTGCAAAAATGTCACTGCAGTGATATTGTTAGAAGGACGTCACATGGTCTAATAGTTCATGTTTCATTGTTAGCACTTCCTTAACTCTATCTGTTTACCAAATTATTGTTAATCAGAACTTGGACTGATTAACATTTACAGTTTACCTAGAACTGAAAGGAATTCTTTCAGATAGTAAAGAATCTGCCTGCAATGCAGAAGACCCTGGTTCGATGCCTGAGTTGGCAAAGATCCCCTGGAGAAGGGAATGGCTACCCACTCCCGTATTCTTGCCTGGAGAATTCCATGGACAGAGGAGCCTGGCGGGCTACAGTCCATGAGGTCACAGAGTCAAACACAACTGAGCGACTAATACTTTGTTTTCTTTCTAGAACTGAAACTTAGCAAGAACTGCACAAAACCAGCCCTAAGCTGGGTCATTGTTGGGAGCCTGCAAGCATCGGAAGACTGAGTTTGGAATGTGTGCAAAAGCAGGGTAGCATCTCTGTCATCTTGCAAAAACATGCTGGAAGAGCAATCTTCCCAAAATATGACTACCTCTCACAGGAGCCTGTAATGACTCCCTATTTTCAGAAGACCAAGTGACAGCTCCTCTGTCTGGCTTCATATGCCTGGTTCTATCCCATCCACTATGAAGAGTCCCAGAACCTGGGGCCAAGTAACCAGAGCTCTGCTTCCTTTTGTTCTTTTGAGTTCTTGTCTCTGCGTCTGTGTTAAGGGGTGTATCTCTTGTACTAATTCCTCAGCTGACCTCCAATGTCATTTCCCATCACCCACTCCAGCATGTCCTCCAGTCACTCAAATCCCATCACTAGTTCTCTGCACAGCCCTTTAGATTCCTGCCTTCATGCCTTTACTTCCTGTAGCTACCCCTGCCTTAAAGGCCTTCTCCTTTCTCTCTAACCCCCTATTTCCTACTAATTTATCAAGACCCAGCAATGGGCCCGCTTGGCTCCAGAGTTAGCCTCCGTTACTCCACTTCCCTCTCATTAATCTCTCTTCGTTGACCTCTCATCGCACCAGAAGCTGCAGTTCACGATCGAGCACTGGATGCTGTGCCAGCTTATCCAGCTGTCTAATTGTTTCAGCACACATGTTCTGTCTGCAATTGGACTGTGAAGGCTTCAAGGCCAGGGTCTAGACAGTCTCCATCTTTGCAAGTCCCAGAGGGAGAAACAGAGTCTGGAATGTGGCCATTCAAATATTTCCTCCTCCAGGGATAACCTAGGAAGTCAAATCAACAAATATTGTGCACCTGCTGAAAGCAAACCCTCAAACCCTGACCATTTCCAGCTCCTTGTTTATATCAAACATCACAAGTGAAAATCCAAATAAGGCTGAGATTAGAAAACCTTGGCTAATATTAATGCTCATGAATATTTAGTAAGAATTGCATATTAACTAGGGTTACAGTGGTCTCCCTTGTAATCATGGGATTCTAATAACTGCTGGCATTTTAATTGCGCTCATCCAATAGTAAGTGAAAGTGCAGGGGTTTGTGAGCTAAGAAATGCCATATGATGTAGAGTGATGGTTTGTTTTTGTTTTCTTTTTTTTTTTTTTTCGGCCATGGCATGAAGGATCGTAGCTTTCCAACCAGGAATCAAACCCATTGCCCCTGTATTGGGAGCACAGGGTCCTAACCACCGAACTGCCAGAGAAGTCCCAAAATAACAGTTTTAAAACCAAGCCTCACACAAGGCTTAGGTCCTTTCAAGGCAATTCAGAGACTTGTCTGGGGGAACAAGTGTTTGTTGCTCAATTGGGTCTGACTCTTTGTGACCCCACGGACTGGAGCCCACCAAGCTCCTCAGGCTATGGAATTCATCAGGCAAGAATACCGAAGTGGGTAGCCATTCCCTTCTCTAGGGGATCTTCAAACCCAGGGATCAAACCCTCATCTCCTGCATTGCAGACCTATTCTTTACTGTCTGAGCCACTAGATTTGACCCCTGTGACAGGAAGATCCCCTGGAGAAGGGAATGGCTACACACTCCAGTATTCTTGCCTGGAAAGCCCATGGACAGAGGAGCCTGGCAGGCCACAGTCCTTGGGGACGTAAAGAGTCGGCATGACTGAGCAACTAACACTTTCACTTTGGGGAAGCAAGGTGGTGACCTGATCGATCATCCACCCCCAGTTCAACAAGTACAACTCTCTTTTGACAGGTTTATAGATTGGGCTTTGCTTGATAAATAGATTTTATTAAAATGTTTCTAAATAAAACATTTAAAATGTTTTTAAATAGTTTTAAATAAAACTATAGACAGAAGACTGCTTGAAATCTAAAAACATTTTCCTAGCTCAGCCTATTATTGTGGAAAACTAGAAACCCTATGATTTTTCTGAACCCTCAGGTATAAATTTGGCTCACACCAAACACACAGGGTTGTTGTGTTGGGAGGACTAAGTGAGAAAATTCAAGCTACAGAGCAGGCGCTTAAAGCATGTTACATAAGAGGGGAGCAGCTTCATCTGGGGTGTGGACATTAGCCAAAATGCTGGACTTTAGTGTCTCTAGACCAGGCAGGTAACAAGAGTCTGTGTAAATCCAGCTCAGAGTAGGGAGACACACTGTGGGCAGGCTCACTGGCAACCATTCCAACCTCCAGATACCCTGGGCCAGAAATACCCCGCCACTGATAGGTCTCCATATTATGTTTTCAGGGCAACTCTATCTTTTCCCTTCACTGTGTATCAACAGAAAATAATTGTTTTTGCAACTGTTTGTTTAACGTCTGTCTCTCTCATCTCTCTTATTCAGGCCCAGATCTTAGCAGCCCACACATTCCTCACATTCAATATCCCTGAATATGCCTTGCTGAATAAATTACTAAGTCATTCAAGACAGGATATCTCCATGTTGGGCACTGGGAACCTAAAAAAATGTATAAAAATAGGATTCCCTGACATTAAAGGGCTCTCCAGGTCCCAAGGATGACACTGAGGGATACAGACATTACTGTTATAGTCTGTCTCATCCAGAGAAATAAAATTAGATTTCTATCTGTATATGTTATTGCCATCAACTGAAAAATGGCAGGACTGATTACCCATAAGTTTGGAGGACATGTTTAAAATGGTTTGATTTAGAATACAGGCTATACCTATATATGGAATTCTAAATTTCACAGCTGAAACTGAGATGCTGTAAAAGGACTCTCCATCAAGAAATATAAGCTATAAGTATTAAGTTCCTGTGGAAAGGGAAATAAACTAAATACAGTTCTCCTGAGTAGGTCCCCCAAGTTGCAGGTGGTGATTTATAATTGAGCCGTTTCTCTCAAGGGCAGCTCTGTAAACTAAATCGTGTTTATTCCTATCAGGAACTGGCTACTCCATGATGGTTAGTTCTTCTCAGGCAGGGTTAGATATCAGAACTCGTGATGATTCTTACTCACAGTGACAGCTGAGAGTCACCTATCTCTAATTCACAGAACAGCCCTCCAACCTAGGTATTATAGTGCCTGTCATACAAATGAGTTAAATCAAAATCAACTGCATCAGCACAACTGGAACTTGAGCTCCAAGCTCTCTGAATCAAAGGTCATGGTCTTGACATATGGACATCCTTGTTTCTGGAAGAGGAGGAAACTGGGACCTGAGACTTCACATCCTTGCCCCCAGAAACATCCCAGGCACTAGAACATCACCAATGAGATCTAAAGCTGAAGAACTAAGGGCCCAGACCTGGGATGCCTTAACTATTGTATGCGAGGCAAGGCTGGCAAAATAAAAAGGGCCTCTCTTGGGAAAGCACATCAGTGCTCAACCCATGGTAGTTTTGAAAGAGTTCAAGTCATTTCCTACAATAAATAATAATCAGCCCCTCCAGGAGTAAAGGTTTTCCAGGGAGCAAGCTGAGGCATCTCTGCTCCTGGCCCAAAGCACATTCCTCTCTCTTCCTCCCTCTCTCTCCCTTTCCTCTCCAGAAGCTACCACTTTCCTGAACTCTCTACAAAGTATCCCCATGCTTTTCAAGTTTTACCACTTATATTAGCCAAGAAATCTATGCTTTTCTCTGACAGATGGAAGCCTTGGCAAAGTTTATGCAAAAGGAAAAGTACAGCCCAGAAAGAGGTTTAAGCAGAATGGCCTTGACTATCACAGTTAAAACATAAATCAAATAATCATCCAGCCACTTTCTGGTGATACCAAGGAGGAGGATGTGGGAAGGAGGGCAGGCAACTAGTGATGCCTCCTATCCTAGTCCTCTTTTAGTAAGTTCCATCTGACCTTTTCTCACCTTACAGATTTCTCCTAGGGAAATGCAAAGACAGGACACCTAACTCCCAGGGTTATGTTAACATTTTATATGGAAAAAATATTCTCCTGTTTACATACTCATAATTTTTACCCTAACTAACCAGAAATATTTCTACAGATTCAAAAGTTTTCATTTTTCCATAACTTGCAGACAAAACAAAACTCAGAAGTACATCTTAACCTCTCCTCTGTCCCTCCCTTCTCCTTCCCATGGTGCCTCTGACCCTACTTCTACTGCCCAGAAAATCTTTATCCCCCAAGCTCCTGACTGATCCTCTCCGATCTTCCTCTTATTCACATCCTTGGTTGGCCTACTCCCTCGAGATTTTAGTCCAAAGTCTCCATTTTTTCCACCATGGTGGGCTCAGAAATCAGGTAGCTCCTTTTCTCTCTTCCTGCCCTGAAACTGTTTACAATATTTCACCCGGAAGTCTGACTAATGGAAAACACCACACAGAACATCCCCACGCTGCCTCTCCATCTTCCTCTTTCTGTAGTCTCAGTTCTTTTCTTTATAATAGCCACATTGCTCCAGCCCATAAAGCTTCCTTGTGTGGGTCTGCTGCCCTTCTGACATTCCATAATTTCTTATGGTTATCAGAGGTACTGGCTCAACTTCCAAATGCAAATAGAAATAACCTGTTCCATGATAAATCACAATTTACACAGCCAATAAATCAAATGGTAACTGCTGTCTGTGGGGAGATCATATATCAAAGTTTCTTTTAAGCATTTGACAAAGTCCCTTCAGCAACTAGAGGAATCCTACACACAGGAGGTGATTCCCATTCTAGAACAGTCTCACTGCCTGTGTGTATGTACGCACGTGCCAACACATGCGCACATACATGCACTTATTACTATAATCTTTCTTAATGCTGTTCACTGTCCCTTCATAGCTGCTAATAATGACAACAATGTAGCTAAACTTAACCAAGAATGTACAGTGGTTCAGTCATTGTGTTAGGCCCCTTCTATGAATCATCTCATTTAATCCTTCAGTTCAGTTCAGTTCAGTTCAGTTCAGTCACTCAGTCGTGTCTGACTCTTTGAGACCCCATGAATCGCAGCACACCAGGCCTCCCTGTCCATCACCAACTCCCGGAGTTCACTCAGACTCACGACCATCGAGTCCGTGATGCCAGCCAGCCATCTCATCCTCTGTCGTCCCCTTCTCTTCCTGCCCCCAATCCCTCCCAGCATCAGAGTCTTTTCCAGTGAGTCAACTCTTCGCATGAAGTGGCCAAAGTACTGGAGTTTCAGCTTTAGCATCATTCCTTCCAAAGAAATCCCAGGGCTGATCTCCTTTAGGATGGACTGGTTGGATCTCCTTGCAGTCCAAGGGACTCTCAAGAGACTTCTCCAACACCACAGTTCAAAAGCATCAATTCTTCGGCGCTCAGCCTTCCTCACAGTCCAACTCTCACATCCATACATGACCACTGGAAAAACCATAGCCTTGACTAGATGGACCTTTGTTGGCAAGTAATGTCTTTGCTTTTCAAAATGGAGGGAGAGGGGTTCAGGATGGGGAACACGTGTATACCTGTGGCGGATACATGTTGATGTATGGCAAAACCAATACAAGATTGTAAAGTAATTAACCTCCAATTAAAATAAATAAATTTATTTAAAAACAAAACAAAATGCTACCTAGGTTGGTCATAACTTTTCTTCCAAGGAGTAAGCGTCTTTTAATTTCATGGCTGCAGTCACCATCTGCACTGATTTTGGAACCCCAAAAAATAAAGTCTGCCAATGTTTCCACTGTTTCCCCATCTATTTCCCATGAAGTGATGGGACCAGATGCCATGATCTTTGTTTTCTGAATGTTGAGCTTTAAGCCAACTTTTTCACTCTCCACCTTCACTTTCATCAAGAGGCTCTTTAGTTCCTTTTCACTTTCTGCCATAAGGGTGGTGTCATCTGCATATCTGAGGTTATTGATATTTCTCCCAGCTTGTGTTTCTTCCAGCCCAGAGTTTCTCATGATGTTGTCTGCATATAAGTTAAATAAGCCGGGTGACAATATATAGCCTTGACGGACTCCTTTTCCTATTTGGAACCAGTCTATTGTTCCATGTCCAGTTCTAACTGTTGCTTCCTGACCTGTATCTTAGTAAAACCATTTCACAGACGATGGACTTGAGCTTAGAGAAGTTTAGTGACATGACCATGGTCACAAAACTGATAAGTGGAATTCCATGGAGAGTGATTATTTGATAGACATCTATCTTTCCTGCTAGACAGTAACATTTACAAGGGAAAACACGGTGTCTTTTGCATCCACCATTGTAGGAGTCACCATATATTTGGAAGATTCGCAACGAGAACTCTTCCTCTAAATGTATATATGATCTTAGGCAAATGTTTCACTCTCTCTAGCGCTGTTTTCCCAGTTATTAATGAAGAGGGGAGCCTTCTGTTAAACATGACAGGCTAAACACTTGTGTTTTCTTCAAGAAAAATTTTCTATCATTTCAGTAAATGAATTCTTCAATAACCCAATAAGATAAAGAGAAGGTAGAGAAGATGACAGCAACAAAATTTAGAAAGGATAAAAGAACTGTGGTTTAAAACAACAACAACAACAACTTATGGGTAACAAAAAACAAAAACCTTAAAAGCCAAGCTGGAAGTGGGATAGACCAAGAATGGAGCCTAATCCTGTAGAATATCAGGAAGGCTCAGCAACTGGAGGCAAGTGCCTCTGAACGGAAGGACATGGATGTAGTTGGATGGGATGAAGGTCTAAAAGATAATTAGATCCACAAATTTCTATCCACCCTAGTCCATGCTGCCAAGCACGTGCCCTTCTACTCCAGCAGAAGACTGAAGACTTCAGTGGTTAGAACCAAAGGGAACCTGAGCTAAGGGCCTCCAGGTGCCTGCTGTGGCTGCGAGTACAATGCTGAAAGCAGGGGTCCTGTGCAAAAGTCCACAGACAGCCTAGTGACAGTCTCAGGTCCCTCTTTCCCAGTTTACTCCATACATGCTCAGGTCCCCGCCAGACAGAAAACTGGAAAAGTTTTTTCCTGGGAAAAGTCAAAAGTCCAAGAGCAATGACCTATGGATATTGAGACACTTGGAATTTCCCCATTGAAACAGTCCTCTCCCGTCACCTAAGGTAGAACCAATCATTGATTGGCCCACCAATCATTGTTCACATTGTACACAGCTTCCAATCATTGGTATCTGCTCCAATTAAAAACCAAAAAACAAAAAACTGAGCAGAGTGCCAAGGATCCTCAAACATTTGAGAAGTGATTTCTGCGAAAGATAGAAATCAAAATAATAAACAGAAAAACAAACTCAGAGGAAATAGAGTGTGTAGGGAACATGGAAAAAAGAAATCCCGTGAAAGCTAAAGTTAATATTTTCAGAGTGACGGGAAAAAATACTGCAACCATGAAACAAGAACATGATGTTATTTTTAAAAAGGGAACATCCAGATATGAAAATACAAATGTTTAAAAATATGATAGCAAAAGAGAAAAATTCAAAGAAAGTCTGGAAAATGAAGTTAAGGAAATCTTCCATAAAGTAAGAAGCCCCAAAAAAGATGGGGGAGAAGAGGGAGAAGAAAAGATAAGAATTAGCATAGACCTGCAGCGGGGGGGGGGGGGGGGGGGGGGGCGGGGAACCAATAGGAGTTCCAGAAAGGGAAGGAAGGAAGGAAATTACCAAAAAATTAAAGAAACATTCCAGAACCAAAGGTTTGAGTTCCAGTTTCCAAAGGCCCGCCACAAACTTCCCTAGTGGTCCAGTGGGTAAGATTCTGCTCTTCGAACACAGGGAGTGCAGGTTCAATCCCTGGTTGGGGAGCTAAGATTCCACTTGCCAAGCAGTACAGCCAAAAAATTAAAATTAAAAAGGAGAGAGAGAGAGAGAAAGAGAAAAAAAAAAAAAACAATGTAAAAAAGGCCCACCAAGTATAGATCAAAGAAAAAAAAATGACATACCCAGACCATCACCACGATGGCTCACAACACTGTGGATATAGCGTGCATATGACTCACTTCCAAAGAAGAAGTGCAGGTTAGTCCCAGGCCTGGGAATCAGAAGGGAATCACTTTCCTCAATGGTGACCGTGCAAGGGATGACAAGGTCAGAGGAAAAGTCTCTAAAATCCAGAAGGAAATGATTTACCACCCAGAATTCTATACCAAGTCACACTACTGATCCCATGTGAAGACAGAATAACACCTTCAGTCACACACATTTTCAAAGTTATACTCACCAAATACTCTTTCTCAGGAAGCTACAGGAGAACCGTCCTCACCCACATTTAAAAAAAAAAAAAAAAACTAAACTAAATGACAAATGGGGGATGGGGAGCTGGGAAACGGGGGCTCCAGTACGGAAAACAGGTAAAGAGAACCACTCAAATGGTGAGAGAGGGAGATTTCAGAATGACAGCAGCTGTAAATATGCGTGTGTGTATGTGTGTGTCTTCTCAACCGGGACTATATACATTCACAATAACCTGGACACAGGATGGTGAATTAACCAATGGTCAAAAAATTTTAGCCACTGAGAGGCAGAATGGATAGAAAATGTCACAGCAAGAAAGTAAATCATTATCTTCAGTAGTGGGCAATCAGCAGAAAACAGCTAATGCTGCAAAGTAAAAGCAAAATAACAATGTGGATGCATGGTACTTGGAACAGTTACTATAGGAAGAGGGAAACCGGTCAAGAACTAACTGTCATCGCCTCTCGAATGAGGGTCAGAGGTGGAGAGACATATGACACAGGACTGCCTCTTTTTGTTATAAATCTTACAGAGAAGATTAGATTAGCTAATCTGCAGTTCTTAAGTTTCTATTTGGATTTTTAGGACCTGTATTTTGTAACATGAGATGATGTGTAAATTTTAATCCCAAGTGTCTTACATGAATCCCTCTTGTTCTAACTAAACCCTCTTTCCTCACCCTTTATTGAAAGAAGATGTGCACACTGCTTCATTCATGTCCAGTGCCAAGATGACGCACACCCCATATTCTTGGAGGCTGACTAGACTCCCACATAATTATGCACAACTCTAAGTTTTCAGGGTTCCCATCTGGGGAGAGGCTTGGAGTAGGTTTGTGTACTAAAAGGAAATAAAGCCGGGAGGAGGTACCTTAGCGAAGCAGAACTAAAATAATTATGATAGTCAAACTACTTGTTCGAAAAAAGCCATCAGAAACTTCCTTTTCTATCTCATTCAAGCCTCCATCCTCAAAGGGACCTTGTGGAATTTCTTTGACCATCACTAAGCAGGGAGCGTTGGCAGAACCAAAATAGGTTTATGCCCTGGATAATTTTATTTTAAATGGAAATTTCCCTGTGGTACATTGTTTAATGTTGGAAAAATAGGAGCCATCACATCTTGAAGCTCTCAGCCTGGCTGCTGGCTTTGCAAAATGAGAAATAACCTGCTGGGGGCATCCAAGCTCATAGCCTCTGGCCCCTATGCCAGCTGCTGCCTGGTTCTCCATTCCTCTCCCCATCACAGGGCGTTGAGCAGCAGACAGTCATTCATCTCGCTTCTGGTCTCTCTCAGCTGTCTCCACTTCACCTCCCACCCTTGGAAGTCCCAACATGGAAAACAAAAGCAGAGGTGGTCACCTAGCCCACAAAACAATCCCCTAGGGAGCAGGATTAGGAGGTAGGACAGGCTTTGTGGCAGGAGGCAAGGGTGATGGATGGAAGGGGCGTGCATGCTTCTTCTCACACTTGGGTACCAGCTTTTATCTTAGTGATGAAGATGCATGCAGTGGAAAGGAGAAAGTCTGTCTCATTCAGCTTCCCTTTTGCAGTGACAGTTCCTGCGAAAAAGGCCAGGCTCCCCGTGCAGGGATCTAGAATACCTGAGAGTGTGGGTGATCTCAGACAGGAAGCCCTCAGCACAGCCCTAGTAGCCCAGGCACATTCTTGCTGCTCCCCGCACTGCAAGCCTGAAACACAAGGAGTGCAGCGTCACCATAGTTTAGGGAAATCAAGCCTCTGATTTCAGCAGTCGCTTATCTTATGGCCTAATCTCACAGCAAACAGAACTCCTTCCAGCACAATCCTAGCTCAGGTGAGGAAAAAGACGCAGCATGAGACCCTGTGGAGTGCTGTCCCTGTTCTCACACGCACAGTGTAACTTTACGAGCATCTCAGGCCTCCAGCATGGTCTGCCACCTCACTCCAGACCTTCACCCAGCCACCTCCCCAAAAGACAAACTACGTGTCACCAGAATGGATTTCATTAGCCTACAATGGCTAATGAAATCACCTCATTTCAACACACTGTACTTTCCAAGGCTTGATGGATTTCAAATATGTTATTGACCTGCACGAGGCTTAAATGAACTAAAAATATTAGCATTCTTCGGTGAGTTCACCCAACCAGGCGATGCTTCGAAGAGGACTCTTGTGGGACGTGAATTCAGTATCAGGGTCTGGGTGCTTTGATAGGACCCTCTCAGAAACACCCTCACAAATCTTATGGGTTCTATCCAGCCGTTCTTCCTTGAGTGGGAGGACTGTGCTAGACACGCAGAAAGTTTCAGATATGGCACAAGACCTCTTTTCTTGAGGAAAATCCCTGTGCTAAAGAAAAGGAAACAAACCTAAAACCCATAAGAAAAAAGAAGGAAAAATTCCTGGAGTGGCACAGAGTGTGAGATGGGTAACGAGGAGAAGGCAGCTCCTCCTGGCTGAGGGAGGCTGAGACACAGAAGGCTGCTCTGGAATGGGCCTTGGGAAGCCAGAGCAGTTACTTCCATGAGCTCAGATGTGAAAAGAGGCTTGCCAGGCAAGGGGACAGTGGGAGCAAAGGCCTGTGATGAGTGGACTTGACCCAGGAGCAGAAGGCCAGCTCTCCGAAGCATATGCCAAGATGGGGTAACGATGGAGCCTGGTCCTGGGCTTTGGAAGTCACAGCTTGCGTTTCAGTTTTCCATCAGAGTAAAGGAATTAGACTAACTGATTTCTACGATCTCTCAGTTCAGTTCAGTCACTCAGTTGTATCTGACCCTTTGCGACCCCATGGGCTGCAGCACAACAGGCTTCCCTGTCCATCACCATCTCCCAGAGCTTGCTCAAACTCATGTCCAACAGGTTGGTGATGCCATCCAAACATCTCATCTTTTGTCGTCCCCTTCTCCTCCTGCTTTCAATCTTTCACAGCATTAGGGTCTTTTCCAATGAGTCAGTTCTTCACATCAGGTGGCCAAAGGATTGGCGTTCCAGCTGCAGCATCAGTCCTTCCAATGAATATTCAGGACTGATTTCCTTTAGGATGGACTGGTTGGATCTCCTTGCAGTCCAAGGCATTCTCAAGAGTCTTCTCTAACACCACAGCTCAAAAGCATCAATTCTTTGGCACCCAGATTTCTGTATGGTCCAATTCTCACATACATACGTGACTACTGGAAAAACCATAGCTTTGACTAGATGGACATTTGTCTAGGGTCTCTGAAGCTTTGTAATTCCAGGAGGCTGAAAAGAGGGCTGTGGAGTCTAGAACCGGAGAGCCTATAATGCCAGGGGAGGATCCAGGAGCTTCTCACTGAAGCTGATGGAGCGTCATTAGAGGGTGGGGATGGAACTGCGACACAGACAGGGCTATTTATCTGCAGTGGTGGCAGCAGAGTCGAGATGAACTGGAGAGGCCACGTGTTAGAGGCAGAGGCAAGAAAAGGAAGGGCTGGAGCCCAGACTTCAGCTCATAAAGTAAAGGGGAGCAAGCCCTGCCCTCCACACCTTAAAGGAAAGGAAGGTAAGCAGCTTTACCACCTAGACCTAGAATGAACCTTGATAAAATCTAGCTCCTCAATTTCACTCACTTTATTTTTTTTAAGTGCAGATTTTATTTTGTCCACTTTTTTGACCACACTGCACAGCTTGTGGGATCTTAGTTCCCCAACCAGGGATTGAACCCATGCCCTCAGCAGTGAAAGCATGAAGTCCTAACCACTGGACCTCCAGGGAAGTCTCTCAACTCATTCATTTTAAAGATAAAGAAATCGAAGTTCACATAACCAGCTGGGGACAGAGAAGGACCAACACTTTGTGTTCCAGGTTTCCAATTCAGCATCTTCCAAGGGGTGCCTTCTTGCTGGTCCGCCCTCCGAGGAGAGCTCACTGGCAGCTTGCACTAACCTTTGTGTTTAATTTTCTGGGTTCCTTCTCTATCCTCTGAGAGTCCCAATACACACACTGTATTCACTGGGGATCTGTTATTAATCAAGCTCAATCAAATGTAAGGGGGAATTTATTAGCCTCCACCATTTGGAATACCACTGGAAAAACTTAAGCTGTATGAACCGGGGCCAGATGGTCACCACTACTTGATGGGTACCGGCTGTGTGTATCTTTATGTTACCCAAGTTCATTTCTGCATTGCCTAACATATCAGCATTTCTATATGTTGGGGACATGGCTGCCAGCAAATTCAACTTAGCAGACCCAGAGGAAGCAGGGAGAAGCTTCTTCTCTGTGTTCATATATCAGTCACAGAGATGGACCCTGGTTGGTCTTGCAATGATTACCCACCCTGCCCTTAGAGGTATCCTTGTTGATTACAATTAGCCATGCCTTGCTCACAGGATCATCCTCTAGCCAGAAGGGCAAAGTCTGTTTCTAGAGGAAGACACTTGGGAAAATCTTTTATGTGAGCAAAATGGAATAGGTGGTTTAACCTACTAAGCCCATCTCTATGTGAAGATTCTCAAAAAGTTACTATTAACATAATCCACTCCCTCTGTCCAGGGCATGTCTCCCACATGGTAGGACATAAGATTGGAAATACAAAGTGGCCTGGGCAAGCAGATCCTAGTGTGAGTCACTGAAGAACATTCAGGGAGAGGCATAATGTTTCACACAACCATTTTAATGCTGCTCCACTGATGTTTAAATAAGAGAAATCCATACAAGGTTCCAATGTAGTCAAGTTTACCCCCATGTACCAGACCTTGCTGAAATCAAATTTCTATAAAACACCCCTCTGCAGAGCAGAGGCCAGCTAGCCTCTGTCTCAAGGCCCCACCTTGTCTGTTCTCTTGACACAAGCCTGTTTTCAGGCAGCAGGTATTTGGACAACTCTGGCCTCATCTTTGCTCACTTTCTGGGTGTTTTGGCACAACTTGGAACGCAGTTTGAGTAACTGGGTCTCTGTCTTGTTCCCAAACTCAGTGCCTTGTTCACAGAAGGCACTTGCCTCTTTCTCCATGCCCCAATGCCTGCTTGGACCTCCATTCCCAGAAGATCAAAGCTCAACCTTATTCTCCTCTGTCCTCTCTCAGATCCTGACAGGTGTCCCAGCCCAAGAACAGAGAACTCACACCTTCACTGGTACCATCTGCCAAGGTCTCCATGCATCACCTCCTCCTGAATTCCCTTTGCCCTGCTGCAGCTCAACATTCCGGCATGGCCCTCCTGGTGCTGTCCCCACTCAGGGCGCGGTCTTGCCTGGTCCCAGCCTGACTCCCCCAGCTATATTAAGCAATGTACACCATGGTAGCTATGACACTAAGGCCACAGTCCCCAAACCCCATCCCTTAAACCCAGCTGTGCACAGGTAAAGGCTGGAAGTTTAGAAATATCCATGGCCAAGTGACAGTCAGCCCAGCATTTTATCTACATTTGTACTTTCCCACAAAAGTACTGCGAAACTAATAGATGCAATGGAGTCTATATACGGAAAGAATTATGACCATCTTGTTACACCCCCTAACTAAGCAATGCAGGGTTGTACACCAAACCATTTGTGACTTCATAAAATTGTTTCCGGAGCTAAGACTTTCCAAGGCAAACATACTACCTATTTGATTTGTCTTCATAGTTCTTCCAGACATAGTGGAAGGAAAGTCTTGAGGCCCCCACAGTCTGGGGTTACAGGCTCAAATGCATCAGGCCCCAATGTCCTAGGAGCATAGAGCAGTGGGTCTCAAAGTGTAGTATCCAGAACAGCGCCAGCACTTTCTAGAAATGCGTATTTCCAAGCACCACCCAGACCTACTGAATCAGATACTCTGAGCCCCTTACATGGTGTTTGAACAAGCCCTCCAGGGAAATTCATGCTCATTAAGGTGACTACACTAGGAGTTTTAAAAAATTCAGATGTTCACTCTGCCTCAAAAGATTCTGATTGGATCTGACCTCGCTGGGACCTGGGCACCTGTATTTTAAAAATCTCCAAGGTAACAGTCACTATTGAGAGGCATTGCCTCAGGGTATGTGACGTCCTGCAGTTTGCTCCAAGGCAGAGCTATATCTGCTTCCTTCTCCCCACCTTTCTTACTTCCCTGCCCATGAACACCTACCCTTACTCTGCCTGTTCAGTTCCTGCAGGATGGAATATCCAAGCTTGACAAAGGCTCATTTTCCAAAGTTCCATAAATGTCAAGCTTCTTGTTATTCAGTGTTTTTGTGTTCGTTGTGGTTGTTAACGTCACCATCAAATCAATCAAGAGGTTTCATAGGCATGCTGCGAAACTGCACCCAGATGTCTGCAGTCCTGGCTGAACTCTATTTAGTCAAAGTCACGTATGTTATGTATAAGGATTGCATTGTGTAAGGAGAGGATGCCAGTGAAAATTAAATAAGAAAAGGAGAAGCAGGAGGCATCAAAGGAATAAGATGTGTGTGTGTGCGGAGGGGGGGCGGGGGGTGCCTGCACTCGAATTGTTTCCCACTCTTTATGACCTCATGGACTGTAGCCCACCAGGCTCCTCTGTCCATGGGATTCTCCAAGCAAGAATACTGGAGTGTGGTGCCATTTCCTTCTCCAGGGCATCGTCCCGACCCAGGGACTGAACCTATGTCTTCTGCACTGGGAGGCAGATTCTGTACTACCGTACTACCTGGGAAGCCCGAGATATGGGGACTTCACTTCAGTCCAGCCACCGTGTGCCTGTTCTTCATGGAAGTCCCCTCAAAAGCACCTGTTTTGGTTGGATCCAAACCTGTAGCCAGTCATCAATCAGAGCTAGGTGACATGTGGGGGCTGAGGCTACATCTAATATTTCCCTCCAAATCAGTGGTTCTCAACCTTTAAATAAAAGGATATTTTTAATGACAAAATACTTCTCAGAGCTCTACCTATAGCCAATTTCCTTGTAGCTTTGTTGGAGAGGAAAATCCACAATGAAAACTATTCTGAATTCATTACACTCATAAATAAATTTGTATTTTGTTTATCACATGAATCTGAAGATTCATCAGTTCAGTTCAGTTCAGTCTCTCAGTCATGTCCAACTCTTTGTGACCTTATGAACGGAGCATTCCAGGCCTCCTGTCCATCACCAACTACCAGAGTTTACTCAAACTCAGGTCCATTGAATCGGTGATGTCCAACCATCTTATCCTCTGTTGTCCCCTTCTTCTCCTGCCTTCAATCTTTCCCAGCATCAGCGTCTTTTCAAATGAGTCAGTTCTTCACATCAGGTGGCCAAAGGGTTGGAGTTTCAGCTTCAACTTCAGTCCTTCCAATGAATATTCAGGACTGATTTCCTTTAGGATGGACTGGTTGGATCTCTTTCCAGTACAATGGACTGTCAAGAGTCTTCTCCAACACCACAGTTCAAAACCATCAATTCTTCGCTGCTCAGGTTTCTTTATAGTCCAACTCTCACATCCATACATGACTACCGGAAAAAGCATAGCTTTGACTAGATGGACCTTTGTTGGCAAAGTAATGTCTCTGCTTATTAATATGCTGTCTAAGTTGGTCATAGGTTTTCTTCAAAGGAGCAAGTGTTTTTCAATTTCATAGCTACAATCATCATCTGCAGTGATTCTGGAACCCCCAAAACTAAAGTCTGTCACTGTGTCCACTGTTTCCCCATCTATTTGCAACAAAGTGATGGGACCTGATGCCAAGACCTTAGTTTTCTGAATGTTGAGTTTTAATCCAATTTTTCACTCTCCTCTTTCACTTTCATCAAGAGGCTCTTTTGTGCTTCTTCACTTCTTCACATACGGGTGGTGTCATCTGCATACCAGAGGTTACCGATATTTCTCCCGGCAATCTTGATTTCAGCTTGTGTTTCTCATGATGTATTCTGCATAGAAGTTAAATAAGCAGGGTGACAATATACAGCCTTGATGTACTCTTTCCCAATTTGGAACCAGTCTGTTGTTCCATGTCTAGTTCTAACTGTTGCTTCTTGACCTGCAAACAGATTTCTCAGGATGCAGGTCAGGTGGTCTGGTATTCCCTTCTTTCAGAATTTTCTACAGTTTGTTGTAATCCACACAGTCAAAGGATTTGGCAGTCAATAAAGCAGAAATAGATGTTTTTCTGGAACTCTCTTACTTTTTTGATGATCCAACGGATGTTGGCAATTTGATCTCTGGTCCTATGCCTTTTCTAAATCCATCTTGAACATCTAGAAGTTCACAATTCACATACTGCTGAAGCCTGGTTTGGAGAATTTTGAGTATTACTTTGCTAGCATGTGAGAAGAGTGCAATTGTGCAGTAGTATGAGCATTCTTTGGCATTGACTTTCTTTGGGATTGGGATGAAAACTGACCTTTTCCAGTCCTGTGGCTACTGCTGAGTTTTCCAAATTTGCTGGCATATTGGGTGCAGCACTTTCACAGCATCATCTTTTAGGATTTGAAATAGCTCACCTGGAATTCCATCATCTCCACTAGCTTTGTTCATAGTGATGCTTCCTAAGGTCCACTTGACTTTGCATTCCATGGTGTCTGCTCTAGATGAGTGATCACACCATCATGATTATCTGGGTCATGAAGATCTTTTTTGTATACTTCTGTGTATTCTTGCCTCCTCTTCTTAATATCTTCTGCTTCTGTTAGGTCCATACCATTTCTGTCCTTTGTTTGGCCCATCTTTGCATGAAAGGTTCCCTTGGTATCTCCAATTTTCTTGAAGAGATCTCTAGTCTTTCCCACTCTATTGTTTGCCTCTATTTCTTTGCATTGATCACTGAGGAAGGCTTTCTTATCTCTCCTTGCTATTCTTTAGAACTCTGCATTCAGATGCTTATATCTTTCCTTTTCTCCTTTGCCTTTAGTTTCTCTTCTTTTCTCAACTATTTGTAAGGCCTCCTTAGACAACCATTTTGCCCTTTTGCATTTCTTTTCCTTGGGGATGATCTTGATCTCTGTTTCCTATACAATGTCACGAATCTCCATCCATAGAACTTCAGGCACTCTATCTGATCTAATCCCTTGAATCTACTTGTCACTTCCACTGTATAATCATAAGGGATTTGATTTAGGTCATACCTGAATGGTCCAGTGCTTTTGCCTACTTTCTTCAATTTAAGTCTGAATTTGGCAATAAGGAGTTCATGATCTGAGCCACAGTCAGCTCCCAGTCTTGTTTTTGCTGACCATATAGAGCTTTTCCATCTTTGGCTGCAAAGAATATAATCAATCTGATTTCAGTATTGACCATCTGGTGATGTCCATGTGTAAAGTCTTCTCTTGTATTGTTGGTAGAGTATGCTATGATCAGTGTGTTCTCTTGGCAAAATTCTATTAGCCTTTGCCCTGCTTCATTCTGTACTCCAAGGCCAAATTTGCCTGTTACTCCAGATATTTCTTGACTTCCTTCTTTTGCGTTCCAGTCCCCTATAACGAAAAGGACATCTTTTTGTGGTGTTAGTTCTAGAAGGTCTTGTAGATTTTCACAGAACTGTTCAACTTCAGCTTCTTCAGCATTTTTGGTTGAGGCATAGACTTGGATTACTGTGATACTGAATGGCTTGCCTTGGAAATGAACAGAAATCATTCTGTCATTTTTGAGATTTCATCCAAGTACTCCATTTCGGACTCTTTTGTTGACCATGATGGCTATTCCATTTCTTCTGAGGGATTCCTGCCCGCAGTAGTAGATATACAGTGTCAGACTTTATTTGGGGGGCTCCAAAATCACTGCAGCCATGAAATTTAAAGACGCTTACTCCTTGGAAGAAAAGTTATGACCAACCTAGATAGCATATTCAAAAGCAGAGACATTACTTTGCCAACAAAGGTCCGTCTAGTCAAGGCTATGGTTTTTCCTGTGGTCATGTATGGATATGAAAGTTGGACTGTGAAGAAAGCTGAGTGCCTAAGAATTGATGCTTTTGAAGTGTGGTGTTGGAGAAGACTCTTGAGAGTCCCTTGGACTGCAAGGAGATGCAACCAGTCCATTCTGAAGGAGATCAGCCCTGGGATTTCTTTGGAGGGAATGATGCTGAAGCTGAAACTCCAATACTTCGGCCACCTCATGCGAAGAGTTGACTCATTGGAAAAGACCCTGATGCTGAGAGGGATTGGGGGCAGGAGGAGAAGGGGACGACAGAGGATGAGATGGCTGGATGGCATCACCGACTCGATGGACATGAGTTTGACTGAACTCCAGGAGATGGTGATGGGCAGGGAGGCCTGGTGTGCTGTGATTCATGGGATCACAAAGAGTCGGACACGACTGAGCGACTGAACTGACTGACTGAACTGACCCACTCCAGTATTCTGGTCTGGAGAATTCCATGGTCTGTATAGGCCATGGGGATCGCAAAGAGTTGGACATGACTGAGAAACTTTCACTTCATTTCACTACCGATGACTACCAAGGCTACAAGACACACAAAAGCACTTTCCATCCAATTTCTCAGCTCACCCCACTCCCCACCTTTGCCATTATTTGAGCAGGATATGACCAGCCTGGCTGGTCTTTAGTGATTAAGGGACTCGAGTTGTCCCCACTGTTAGGAAGAAATTAAAAGAATATTTAGCAACATTTCTCCCTAAGGGTTGGGGACCCAGAGGCCTCTCGTGAGTTTCTAAAGCCATTCTACTGCCACCAAAGAGATTTTTTATTTTTTAAATGATCTCAGAAGAACAACGCAGCTCTTATATTTTCACGAAAGGGAAAAGGCAGAGCGAATCTATGCAATTGGTCCTTCCAAGGGTCCTTCTTGATAGCAAGACAGAGCATTCATGTGGACAGCAGAAAGTAACACACAATACAGAGAATCATCTTCCCTTGGCAATCTAACTAAAACCTGGGATAGTTTCATAATTTCCTCATTATGCTCAATTCATGGAGCTTGGGTAAGATTTACATGCCATTTTCAAAACAAAAGCTCTAAGCTATCTAAGTAAATATTCCAGAGAGCAAACATGTCTTTTTTTAAACAAAAATAAATCTGTAGGACCTTTCCCATTTGAAAATAAAATATGTTCATTATGTATATTCAAAAATTTGATATTTCTAAAAAAGAAAGTAAATAAAACTCAAAATTTCAACACCCAAAAGTATCAGTGCTATTTTTTGAAGAAACTGCAAGCCAAGCTGAGCTTTATTGTTTCTCCAATCACAAATTTTCTCAAGCCTTCCCACATGCAGAACTTTTTGTCCGAAAGACTCTTCTCATCCCTTCAAATCCTTGCCTTTAACCTCCTTCCCCTATCCTAGGCTAGATATTATTACTGACTACAATTAATTATTAAGTAATGATGTCATTGATAATGTGATACCATGCAATAAAATTCAGTAAAGCACACTGCAGCACAATACAATATAATAACTATTGGACATAATTTCCACCAGGACCCCCCGCACACACACCCGACTCCCCAAGGCCAGGGTGGCTGGTCTTGCCTTGTACTCTCAAAGCACCAATCACAGAGCTGTTCATCCTGTCATAAGGCGATTACTGCTGATTCCTCTCTTTCTCCCACCAGCCTGTAAGCGTCATGAGAGCGGGGGTCAGTTCCATATGGTTCACTGCTGTCATAAGTACCCAGCATCATCCATTGTCTCTGTAGGTGAAGGGTAACTCTGCATATTGTTCTATAAACTGCCTTGTTGCTCAGTGATAGATAGTGAACAGAATTCTGTGTCAGTCAAGATAGAGCTATATTGTTACTCTAAATGACACATACCGTTGCATGGAAAGCATAATTTCTTCAACCAAGCTTGTACTGACTGCTCCTGTAACATTCAATGAGACCGGAGGATCATTTCTTACAGAACTGGGGGGTTCAACAGGGATCACTGGGCTGTGAGTAAGAATCTAGGGATTCTGATACAATGAAATTTGACACAAGAGTGTTCTTACACCTTCCACCTGACCCAAAGTTCTTTTGCGGCTTACTTCCTGTGCATAGCTGCATTTTGATGGTTGACTGTCTCCAGGTTCATGACCTTCAGCTAAATGACGCAACAATGTTTTAAAATGTGTATCATTTTCTAAGTATCTGTAAACTGCTATTTAGTAATGTCAGCCTAGGGAAAAGATGCCATTCTGAGAAAAATACTTTACCTAGAAGAGACCATGAGATAGATAACCCACAATGACAAAGTAAAACTGATCTTTTTTGTACATTACCTTAAAAACTTCTAAGAATTGAGCATATTCCAGCCCTAGAGATGAAACAGTCCACCTACTCCCTATTAAGTTGGACTCACAGAGCTCCTGTTATAAACCCAGGACCATGCTAGGTACTATGGAAAGAATAAGTCAGATCTTTTTGCTCTGGAAAAGCTTAGAGTCTTTTCAAAGGATAGGATGTTTACATCAAAAGCTTTGGACCCCCAACATTCAATTCAGAGCCCCACAAATGTACAAACACACTTGCATTCATGAACAAACGTAACCCACCTTCTCCTGGAAAAGCAGGTGAGTCAAAAAGGCTTTCAAAATAATTCAAGGACTTAGGGGGAAATGACTCATTCACATTAAGAAAGGAGTCTTTAGTGCGCTACTGAACCAAGGCAAGAGGAAGCTGAGCAAGGCTGTAGGGCATCATTTTTCTATCTAAACATAAATATTATCACTTTTTGCCATGTGAAGATGTAGACACACAGCTGAGTAATGACCGGAGCTTCTTGCATCAATGCCATCATACATCATGGTAATGACACCAAACATTTACATATTTCCTGCCCTCAAGGTGTTGGAGGCTCTTTACAAACTTTTTAAATTTTATTTTTAATTGGAGGATAATTGCTTTATAATATTGTGTGGGTTTCTGCCATACAACAACATGAATCAACCATAAGTTTACATATGTCCATCCCTCTTGAACCTCCCTCCCACCCCCACCCCATCCCACCCCTCTAGGTTGTCACAGAGCAACGGGTCAAGCTCCCTATGTACTGACAAATTTTTTAAAGATAAAACAGTCTTATAGATACCAGAGAAGACATCTCCTTCTGCTGGACCTGAAGCTAGGCATGATTGGGGACACTGTGCAGGAATTTCTGCCTATGGGAGTGGCCAATAGAGGAAGATAATGGATAAAATGGAAGATGATGGATAAAGATTGGGATTGACGTATATACACTATTACATTGGAGAAGGGCATAGCAACCCACTCCAGTATTCTTTCCTGGAGGATCCCGTGGACAGAGGAGCTTGGCTGGCTACAGTCCATGGGGTTGCAAAGAGTTGAACACGACTGAGCAACAAGCACATACACACAGACTGGTGATTAAATTCACGGAGGTCTATATACAAGTTAATGGACCACTCTTTACATTAACAAATGGATGCAGCGCAAATTCCTTGTATTGCAGGCAGATTCTTTACCACTGAGCCACCAAGGAAGCCCTCTTTAGTCCAGCAAGACTGGAAGCAGAAGCTGGTCACACAACCAACACACGTGATTGGGTCCAGCACTCATTTCTTCCTCTGAATTATCTCTCTACTTCTGATCCAGTTGCCTGTTATGGGAAAGACTGTTATTAATCGTTCTCATCAAATTCTCCAAATGCCCCCCAGTACTTCCCAGACGCCCTTAGAGTTAGATCAGGGCCCACTGGCTAGTTCTGGTCAACAGACAATGAACGGAAGTGAAGTGTGTCACTTCCGGTTTGGGAGTTAAAATCGATGCCTTTGCTGTCACTCTCCCCTGCTGCAGCAACTTGGGAGGCTACATGGCGAGAAGGTGGCCTCACAACATGAAGGCCTCATGGGATGGAGGATTGTGGGAGCAAGGCACCAACTTGCCAGATGGAGAACTCCATCTAAGCTGAGTCCAACTGTGGTTGTGAAGGAAACTTTCATTGGACTAAACCAGGAGGACACCAGGTTTACCTGTCACACAGCACAGCCTACCTTCTCTTGCCCCATTTCCCAGTGGGCAGGGGGGTGTATTGGTTCACTCTGATTGACCACAGGCTCAGAGCAAGTGATGCCTCTCTAGCCTAAGGGGTCATGAAAGGATCTCAGCCAATAGCAATGGTTTTATTTGCCTTGCCAGAGATTGATTAAGACTTGTACCTGTGATTCTACTCTGGACAAGGGGTTAAAAGGGAAACCTCCTGGGGAAATTCTGGGAATAACTTTATTTACTTTTAAAAAGAAATTGGAGAAGTCGTCTCTGTTATGTCTCAAGATGCAACTCATGCAGAAGTGATGCTTGGCACCACTGCGGCCATCTTACAACCATGAGGTTGAGGCAAAAGCCAACATGAGAAAAACAACAGAGGAAAAAAATGTGAACGTAGCCTGAATTCTTGGAATAATTGAACCGTAAATTAACCAACTCTGTAGCCACTCTGATCTTTTTATTATTTGAGATGTGAAAAATACTGGCCATTCAAGTTAGCAAATCTCAACCCTTGCTGCACATTAGGAAAAGCTGGGGAACATCTGAATGCCAGTGCTCCGGTTCCCCTCACCAGAGATTCTGGTTTATCAGGCAGCAGTGCAGCCCAGACACAGCTCTCTTAAGCTCTCAGCTAATTCTAACATACAGTCAGAATGACAGATCACCACAGGAATTCAAGCTTCCTGAGGATACAAACTACATCCTTCGATATTTGATGCCTCTGTGAGCACCGAACATAGACCCTAGTGTGTAAACAGTCTCCTCCGTAATTGGAAAACAACCACCTATAATGCAGGTAATCTGGGCTCATCTCTCTGGAGGTATATTTTCTTGCACAGGAACCAAGCTGTGTCTTAGAAGGAGATTAGTCGTGACTGGTACCAGGGGCCCAGGAAGCAGGGTGAGAAGCACCTCTCTGCTAGATGCGTGAGGCCTTGGGCACACAGGGTGCCCTTCACTGCCTGACGCCTGACTTGCTTCTCTGTGCCCTCAGCACTCAACCGCTCATGCTTCTCAGGCCTGTAGGATTTTCTGGTCATGTCTGGGCAGATCTTTCTCGCTGCGTCTGCTGAAACCTGGAAGAGTGAGGTCCGCCAATATTGCCACCAGCTAACAGAATAAACACCAATCTGGTGTTCCTTTACTTTGAAGCATCCAAGTCCATAAAAATAAATGATTTCTCTACTTTCTGCTCAAATTCTGCACAGCCAGTGAAGCATAGCCGGGGTCTCAGAGAGCAAACAGCCTGGACCTGGAAACAGCCCCCATCCCCACTCCCCTGCCCACCGGGGACTGGGGCAGACTTCCTTTCAAAGATAAGAGCTACCTCTCTCTCTCTCCTCCTATTTTTCTAGAACCAGAACAAAAAGCCCTGAAAACCCTCCACCCACCTATTCACATTTCCTCTCCTTCCCAGAGGAACAAAGAGAGTGACGTTCTTTCTCTACAGCTCTTCCAAAACAACCTGAGCCTGACTGTAAATCCTCCATATGAATAATGACTGACCTCTGTTACCACTTATTCTGCACAAGGCACTGGGCCGGGAGCTTCAAGCATTGCTACAAGGGAACAATTTTATACCCATTTTTCAGTCACAGGAACAGGGACCAAAACACCAAGCAACATGTCTGTGATTACTTCCCTAACATATTGATTAGATATCGCAGGGTTACAAAACTTCCCAAAACTTCCTGAAAATTCAAGCCTGGCTCAGGTATGCATTTTCCCCCCTCTTGGCTACGAGCCTTCTGCTTTTGAGTAGGTGCGTGCTCAGTCACTCAGCCATGCCTGACTGTTTGTGACCCCATGGCCTGTAGACTGCCGGGCTCCTCTGTCCATGGGATTTTCCAGGCAAGAATACTGGAGTGGGTTGTCATTTTTTTCTCCAGGGGAGCTTACCAGGTCAGGGATCAAACCCGTGTCTCCTGAGTCTCCTGCATTGCCAGGCCAATTCTTTACCACTGAACCACCTGGAAAACCTCTCTTCTTTTGTCCTCACCTGCAGACTGATGTTTTTCCATGTTTCTGGGATTCCTGATTCTGGCTGCTGACTAAGGCACCCCTGTTGTCTGCCACGTGGCCCTTCCTGCTCTAGCAGGTTAGCTCTGGCCTGTGCACGGGGCCGCAGCAGTGTTCCAAGTAAAAGTGAAGTATGTAACAACTCTTAACCTAAGGCATAGCCTTGGAGTTGAGCCAGTATCATTTTCCCTGTGTTCTGTTCACCGGAGCTGGTCACAGGGCTACCTGAGATTTACAGAATAGGAAAACAGAATCTATCCATTAATGGGAGGAGCAAAGAGACTGCAAAGGGCACGGATTTGAGGAAGCTATTAATCTTCCACAGTTAAAACTGATGAAACTAGATTGGTACCTGAGCAGCATGGATTCAGGTCCTAAACTCTACTCGCTACACGCTCCAGTAACTGCTCACGCTCCCAGATACCCAGATACCCTAGTTATGGTTTGAGCTCCCACGTGTACTCCTTCCAAGTTGAACTTCCTGGATATTATGCAAACATATGTTCAGTGCCAGCTCCATAAGCAATAATTTATACCTTAGTCAGCCGTTCCAAAAACTGGAGTTAACAGAAGGCGGAAATATGTAAATCTTTTAAAAGCCAATCTCAATTCTACCCAACTAAACGTTGCCACTGTTGAAACCTCAGGCACCAACGACATCATAAACAACATCCACAGGATTATGTGCTATGATAAAACTAAGTGCTCAGAAATAAAGAGTCCATTTACATAGAACTGCAAGAGAAATCATCAACTAGTGAAGGGTTTTCAGAATAGCAGCTTCCCTCTCATTGAGAGTAGAGAGTTCACCTGAAATGAAGAACTCAGTCCCTGGATGGACAGCTCAGGACCCAGACTGTAATTTCCAAGTGAGCTGTTACCCAAAACTCCATCATGTAAGGACAGTTTGATGTCCTTGAACTCCCAGTCCAAGCACACTTTATTTTTCTTCAAATTACCTCCAAACAATTACATTTGTATTGCACTCATGTCCTGTAATCCAAACTCTTGTTCCTCCAAATTGTCTGCAATAGGAAACATGACTAACTCCTTCCCTGCGAGAATTTTTTTTTTAACAGGGGGGCAGGGGGATGTGTGTGTTGACATCTTTTAAGCAGAGTCTTAGGAACTGAACTTGTCACACAGTCTGTCAGTCTACTTGGAATGTGTGAGGAAAGCTTACTGCCTGGGGCTCACTGAGGAGCCCTGCACCCACCCTCATGGCCCCAGGAGGTCCAGATAGGGGTGATGCTCTTTGCTGAGTGGCTCCAAGACTTATCCACATCTTCAGGGTAGAGGGAAATTGTGCCTGGAGCGAAAACATCAGGATCATCTTTCTCACATCTTCCTTCTCTTTCTCCCAAATAAAAATATTGAGAAGATACCAGGAGATTTATCTCATCGAGAGAGAGACTGAAAATGAGAACCCCTCTTGGCAACCAAAAGAATTCAAATGGATTTCGGTAATAAGGGATTTGAGCTTTCTGGTGCCATAGGCATTGTGCCTGATCTAAATACTCTCTCCAGAGAGTAAAGACAAATATTGTATATTAATGCCTATGTACAGAGTCTAGAAAGATAGTGCTGACGATCCTACTTGCAGGGCAGCAGAGGACACAGGCATTTTGGGCACAGTGAGGGAAGGAGAGGGTAGGATGATATTATGGAATAGCATTAAAACATATATGTTACCATATATAAAATAGATTGCCGGTGGGCATTCGATGTGTGATGCAGGGAACCCAAAGCCAGTGCTCTGGGACCACCTAGAGGGGTGGGATGAGAGGAAGGTAGAAGAGGGGTTTAAGAGGGAGGGGACACGTGTGTACCTAATGCCAATTCATGCTGATGCATGGCAAAAGCCATCACAATATTATAAAGTAACTATCCTCTAATTAAAAAAAAAATTAAGAGAGAAAAAAATGATTGTTTAAATTATAAAACAGTAACAAAAGCAATGACATTAAAGGAAAATAAATAAATAAATGCTCTCTTCATTCCGTCTCTGTTTCAGGCCGGTGTGCGTTCCCTGTTCCACAGACCCACCTCGCCTTTTTGCAGACTGCTGGCCCACCGCATTTAGACTGCCCCACACATCTACCCCCCTGACCCTTCAATACTTGACACTCCCCGAGGTTTGCTGGGTGAGCGGCCCCGAGGATCAGCTGAGGGCTCCACGCTCACCTATGGCTCAGGTGAGTGCCTCCCAAATGCAGAACATCATCACCAGTCCCAAGGGAGCCCCTCCCAAGTTTCAGATTCCGGTCCTGACTCATGGGAGAGGGCTGGGCATGTCTACTTCGAGAAGGTTCTTCTCAGGACTTCCCAGTTGGTCCAGGGGTTAAGACTCTGAGCTTCCACTGCAGAGGGCATGGGTTCAATTCAGTTGGGGAACTAAGATCCCACATGCTGTGCAGTGTGACCAAAAACCAAACGGAAGGCTCTCCTCATCATTTGGATGATCGGCCAGGGTTTAGAAACAACCAGAAATTCTTTGAGGAACCAGATATTGCTAAAAAGACACAAAATAGAGACTCTGATTTGGAAGGGCTCTGGGGGCCACGTCACGTACCCAGACTTCATCAGGAGGATCCTGTGTGTGTGTGTGTGTGTGTGTGTGTGTGTGTGTTGTGGGTAGGGGGGATACCAGGAGAAGCCTCCCTGAGGAAATGATGGTTGAGCTGAGATATGCAGGATGCATAGGAGTTCACTGGAGCAAGAGAAGTGAAAAGTATATTCATGGCAAAGGAAAGAAAGCAAAGGTCATGGGAGCAGGAGATGATACATACAAGGGGCTGAGATGTGGACAGAGGAAATAAGGATGGCATCAGAAGCGGCTGCAGAGGGACTTTCCTCACGTCAGTGCCTAAGACTCTGAGCTCCCAATGCAGGGGGCCCAGGTTCAATACTTGGTCAGGAAACTAATCCCTACATGTAGCAACAAAAGATCCCACATGCGGCAGTCAAATAAATGAATATTTTTTTAAAAAAGAAGAAGAGGCTGGAGAGGAGATGTATTGGCTTAGGGAATGTTCACAGGGTGAATCTTTCTCTTAACAACAATGGGAAATCATTCAAGTCTTTTAAACCGGACCTGGGGATGATTGAGACCTCTCCTTGTCCAATGGCTCCCAACCTGGTTCACACATAAGAAAAACACTGGGGGAGACTTTTAAGGATAAACATCTTCAGGCCCCACCCCACATCAAATGAATCAGAATTTCTAGGGGTGTTTCCCAGAGATCAGTCATTTTTTATAAGGTTGAGGAACAGTGCTTTAAACTGTCACAAACCCCACACTCCTGTATAGCTCTATAATCCATCACTTAGTTCATTAATATATGCCTGAGGATGACTAAAGATGAAGTTACCCAGAGGCATCTAGTACCTTCCATGGATGGAGAAGCGATTCCAGGCTAAGTTTTAGGGTCAGGAAGATGGCTTCATTAGCAGAGGGCCTTGCTCTAGTTTACCAGCCTATGGTAGGTACAATTCTAATTCTTGTCTTTACAAAACCACTAACAACATTACAGCCTCTAGAATAGAGTTAATCCCATGAGTTTGGAAATCTGCAAATGCCAAGGAGCTGCTGTATTTAGAAGATGCAAATGTTGAGGTAGAAATCAGATTCACATGATGCAGGAAAGCAATGGTTAAAGTGGGAAAAAGGAAAGTTGAAGTGAACAGCAGACTTGCTGATCACGCGGAGAGACGTTGGGTTGTTAAGTAATTTCAAGGGGAGTAGGGATGGAAATCGTTTCTGAAGCCTGGACTTTCAATGTTGCCTGGAATTACAAATAATTTATGAAGTTACGAGAGATCCTTTAATTGAGTGCGCCCAGGCAAAGGGAGTGGTCTTCCGCTGACTTACCCCCTTAGGGTACAAAGTAGGCACTAAACCACAGTGAACGTGACAGAGATCATTTCACATCACAGTAAAACCTATTCTGAGCACCAACAATAAATAGGCTGTATTTTGAGCTAATAAAGGCAAGCAGAGACATGGGAAGGTTTTCAACACAACGTATTAGACCCAAGAGTACAGCTAACTCAATTAAACAAAACTCCTTCCATGAGGTCAGCTTTATCCCAGCAGATCATTCATTTGCTTCAGTTCACCAGGCACACAGAACACAGAGTATTAGAGACACCTGGGACTACAGCATGTCCCAGTGGAGTTCATGACCTTGACCCCTGGTCAAGGCCACTGGCTAAATGAGTAGGAGGTGACCTATAATTCCTTTTTGTTGTTGTTCAGTCACTCAGTCGTGTCTGACTCTTCGTGACCCCATGGACTGCAGCACACCAGGCTTCCCTGTCCTTCACCATCTCCCAGAGCTTGTTCAAACTCACGACCATTGAGTCGGTGATGCCATCCAATCATCTCATCCTCTGTGGTCCCCTTGTCCTCCTGCCCGCAGTCTTTCCCAGCATCAGGGTCCAAATTGCTTTGTTGTGGCTTATATAAGGATGGTGGGAGAGGGGCAAAAGAAATCAATGCATCTAGCTTCTTGGGTCAAACTCAGGCCCAAGTACCTCCAGCTTGTAACACAAGAGTCCACAATAGACTGAGAATCTTCTCAGAAGCTTCCAACTGGGGATGCTTTCAAAGTATGATGCTTAGCTAATAGTCTATGATTCTACGACAACAAATATCTGAGATTAAGGGAAATCTTAAAGCAGTTTGCAGGGTAGTAACAGAGACACAGACATAACAACAGGCTTGTGGACACGGCAGAGGAAGGAGAGGGTGGGACGAACTGAGAGAGTATCATTGACATGTATACACTTCCATGTGCAAAACAGATGGCCGGTGGGAAGCTGCCCGCTAGGAAAGGAAGCTCAGCCCAGGGCTCTACGGTGACCTAGAGGGGTGGGATGGGGGTCAGGGTGGGCAGGTGGCTCGAGAGGAAGGGGATATATGTGTACATATGGCTGGTTCATGTTGCTGTACATCAGAAACTAACACAACATTGTAAAGCAGTTATCCTCCAATTAAAAATAAAATGGTAATAGAGCAAAGGAGAGAACACAGGCAACAAAGATACTAAGAAACTGGAACATTTTGACCGAAAGAGAGGCTGATTCTTGTTTTTTTTATTCCGATTGTTTGCAAAATAAAGCAGTGGGAACCCTGGGAGCCCTTTAGTAACCCACTGATCTATACCCTTACAAGCCAGATTCCTCTCATGATGTAAATTTCACTACCCATCACAACCCATCTTTTTTTTTTCCAACAACACACATGAAAGTTAAAAAGGGTCAAATCATGATCAGGATCACAAACTATGATATCACATACTAAACAGAATTTTCTCCAGACAAGGGAAAAAATAATACATATTTCACAAGAATTGCTTTTTTATTATCTTTTTATCAATCAATTGATTAATCAAGTGAGCCATACATAAGGGGCTTCTCTGGTGGCTCAAACAGTTAAGAATCTGCCTGCAGTGCTGGAAACCAGGATTCAATCCCTGAGTCGGGAAGATGTCCTGGCGGAGGGCATGGCAACCCACTTCAGTATTCTTGCCTGGAGAATCCCCATAGACTGTAGCCTGTTAGGCTCCAGAGTTGTAAAGAATCACACGTGAGAGCAACTAACACTTCCACACTTTCACACTTCCACACTTTCACACTTCTCATACACAAGGAATTTTGGATTTATAAGATGAATTATGACTTCAAGCATTAATGAAAACTCCATTTAATTATGGATTTCTGTAGGATGTATATTTGTACTTTTGCTTTACCTTTAATACATGCTCCTCTCAAGTGAAGGATAAATGCAGACGACATTTACAGAAGGCACACACTATAATTTCCAGACAATGAAGCGTTTTGCCTTTTTTGATTAAATTTATAGCTCCATCAGAAAATGACTAGGTGGTAGGGTCTTTTTGTTTATGTTTTATTTCCAGCTGAATGAAGCAGGTAACAGGTGATGTTCCTGGAAGGAACCCCATTTCCAACCAAAAAGGCCAATATCCCTTGTATTTGGGCAAGTTTTTACTTTGGATGAGAAACAATTACCCCAAACAAACAGCAAATCAAGTGGATAAACTTCAAGCCCATATACTCTGTATGTATTTCTTAACCAAGCAACTTAAATTTGTAAAGGTTTGGTTCTTTGTATATATACAGTTTCATTATTTGAGAAATGTCCTAATACATCAGAAAGAAAGCGAAGTGAATGCCTGACATGCCAGGCTGAGGAGTGGAGAATCAGAGAGTACACGGGACTTGCTGTGCTTTCATCTTCCTCTTTGTCTGGAGGCCCAGATCTACTGTCGATCACACCGTCGATGAACTGCAACTAACTGATTTCCTAAGACCCACTGAGACATGACAGGAAGCCATAAGATTATTCCCATGTTATCTTACAACTTTATTTCCATGCACTCCTTAAACAGTGACTAAAACTCTACTGTTTAAGGTCTGTTCTTTCCCTGGCACCATTCTAGGAACTAAGGAAACAAAATCAACTCATCTTCATCAGATCTGGTCTAATTGTGGGTTTGCAGACATAAATAAGGACACGCAAAGGCATTACCTTCCTAGGGTGGGGTTTGCTCAGGATATCTTAGGGCTTCATAGTAGAGGAAACATTTATTGATGGCTTTCCAGGTGCCAGGAACTTTGCATGGATTATTCCATTTAACCCAGAAATGAGCAGGGCATGTATAATCTCCACCTTTTAAAGGGGGAGAAACTGAGATCTAGAGAGTTTCAGAAAGCTACTCTGGGTTACACAGAGAATGAACAATGACACCAACGTGCAGACTGGGATTATCTGCCTCCAAACCCTCTTCTGTTGATTTCCCTGCAACAGAATCCTGCAAAGTGGAAGTGGTAAGTCTCATCTTGAATAGGGTCTGAAAGAAGGAAGCAGGAAAGTCTTCATGGAGGAGGTGACTCTTGAGCCAAGTCTAAAAGATGAGGGTGTACACTGGTAAGCAGACCCAGGAGGGGGCAGCATGAATAAGACAGAGATGCAAACATCTTAGCCCTCAGGGAAGTTTCAGGGCAAGGACTGGAGAGGTGGCAAGCACTGGAGACACCCACAGGGCCCAACATGGGGTGGAGAACATTAAATCCCTGCTAAGGAGCACAGACTTGGCCCACAAGCAGTGGGAAGCCATCCAGGGATTTTAGGCAGGTACATTAACGTGGTCATATCAGCATTTTAGAATTATCTGGTGACACAGTGGAAGATGCATTAGAGGGATATCAGATGGAAGGCAAGAAGATCAGGGAAGAAATCATCACATTAGTATGGGATAAAATCACTAATACAGCAGCACTGGGGATAGAGAAGAGAGGATAAATTCAATAAATAAGAGTCGCGGTGAAGAGGCATGTGATTGACTAGCCCTAGGAAGAGAGAGAGGGAGGTGGTTTGGAAGCCACTCAGATTTCCAACCCAGGGAACTGAGTGATGCCATTTACCAGGTCAGAGACGGTAGGAGACTCAGCTGGTGATGTAGAGCGCGAGGTAAGGAGCTCGTATGGGGATATTTTAAATACCAGACTTCTATGGACCTTCTAAGCAGAGACATATCCAGTAGACTGATGGATATGGGGTCAGAATGCCTTACAACAAGCACACATCAAAACAATAAGGGTAATACGCACTGGAAAAGGACCCTGTGGGTTCCCTAGAGGACCAGTATGGATGGTGGGGTGCCCTACAGAACTCTGAAAGCTCAGAGGGAGCGTTCTCTGTCTTTACCACAGGAGGGCAGCACTGAGTCCCCACCTCCCTGGAGACCAGTCGCTCTTGTGCCTCTTGACTGCATTCAGGCCCTAACAGTTGACCCAGGACACCAGCGTTCCACCTAAATAAAGATGGTTCCCAAGGAAGCCCTGTCCATTTGCCCTTCCCACCTTGAGCAGGGAGGCAGGCTGGACAAGCAGTTTTCCTTTCAATATGTTAGTCCTGACCTCCTGAGCCCTGATGACAGACAGGAAAGGTGAACGAACTCCTCCTCTGTCCAAACACACCACCTAAAGTGTTCCAGAGGTGAAGTTTATGGAGGTTTCCTGTGGGTGTTCGGCCATCAATAACTCCACACGCTCCTGTCATCAATAACTCCACATGCCCCTGAAGAGTTTTCCCTTAAAGCACTTTACAGTTTGTGGTTGCATCTGTATGTGGTCATTTGATTAACATCTAGCTACCATTTCTGCCAGGGTCTCCCTTACTATTTATGTCACCCGCTGTGTCCTCCTAGGTAACATTTACCCTTCAAGAAAGATTAAATCCTACCGTGTACCAAGGGATTAGTTGGCTGAGACGCAGTTCCTAACATAAAGTTGTTTAGTCACTCAATTTGTTTTTTTTATTTTTCATTTTTTAAATTTTAAAATCTTTAATTCTTACATGCATTCCCAAACATGAACCCCCCTCCCACCTCCCTCCCCACAACATCTCTCTGGGTCATCCCCATGCACCAGCCCCAAGCATGCTGCACCCTGCGTCAGACATAGACCAGGGATTCAATTCTTACATGATAGTATACATGTTAGAATGCCATTCTCCCAAATAGTCACTCAATTTGTATATTAAAAAGCAGAGACATTCCTTTGCCAACAAAGGTCTGTCTAGTCAAGGCTATGGTTTTTCCAGTGGTCATGTATGGATGTGAGAGTTGGACTGTGAAGAAAGCTGAGCACCAAAGAACTGATGCTTTTGAACTGTGGTGTTGGAGAAGACTCTTGAGAGTCCCTTGGACTGCAGAGATCCAACCAGTCCATTCTAAAAAGAGATCAGTCCTTAATATTCATTGGAAGGGCTGATGATGAAGCTGAAACTCCAATCCTTTGGCCACCTGATGCGAAGAACTAACTCACTGGAAAAGACCCTGATGCTGGGAGGGATTGGGGGCAGGAGGAGAAGGGGACAACAGAGGATGAGATGGCTGGATAGCATCACCGACTCAGTGGACATGAGTTTGGGTGGACTCCAGGAGTCGGTGATGGACAGGGAAGCCTGGCGTGCTGCAGTCCATGGGGTCGCAAAGAGTCGGACACGACTGAGCGACTGAACTAAACTGTATCCAACTCTTCACGACAATGTGGACTGTAGCCTGCCAGCCTCCTCTGTCTGGATTTCCCAGACAGGAATACTGGAGTGGGCTGCCATTTCCTTCTCCCCACCAACCGTGGCTCCAGTATTGTCCTCTTGGTCAGCTAAGCACATTGACTCTAACTCTATTGAAGAGAAGCCCCCTCTGGTGCCCTAGCACTAGCCTCCAAAGTGCCCCTCTATGTCCGATCCTGACACTAAAACCACGCCAGCAGAGCCCAGGGAGAAAGGTGCCCCTATAAGGCATCACACTAGAGATTAATATAACACTTTGAATTTCTCTTATAAATGATAACATTGTTGATGCTTAAGTGGGAGATAAATTGGCCTTTAAGAGTCTCATTTGTCCTCTTTCATTCTGAGCTGTGATATGCCTCCCCAGGTCTTCATAAACAGAAGGCTCTGTCTGTTTCTCACAGCAGACACAGCCTCGTGGACCGACCCATCAAAGTTAAGATTTGCATATTTGTTCTTGAAACTGAGGATTTTAATCTTGCTGCTCAATGACAAGAATTGTCATGAATTAATATAAAGAATTACAGACCTAACACATCATCAGATGTGATTAGCTTGAGAGAAACAAAAGGACATTGTACCATTATTATTTATGAAGTAACTTAACACTGAAGTTTTTTCTTCAGCTAACTTCTACAGTCATTTCTCTATATAGATAAATAGACACATGCGTGCTAAGTCACTTGAGTCATGTCCAACTCTTTGTGACCCTATGGACCACAGCCCCCCAGGCTCCTCTGTCCATGGGATTCTCCAGGCAAGCATACTGGAGTGCATAGCCATTCCCTTCTCCAGATCTTTCTAGCCCAGGGATGGAACCTGCATCACTTATATCTCCTGCACTGGCAGGTGAGTTCTTTACCACTAGCACCACCTGGGAAGAGCAGAGTGAGAGATGCATGCCCTTTTATATATAGAGAGATGCAGATCCATTTTATTGAGATGTAATTTACATACCATACAGTTCACTCATTTAAAATACGCAATTCAACCAGCACCACCAACTAATTTCAGAATGTTTCCATCACCCTCAAAGAAACCCCATCTATAAAGCAGTCACTCCCCATTCCCCCCAGCCACTGGAAACCACTAATCTACTTTTTGTCCCTGAGGATTTGCTTATTCTGGAAATGTTATAGAAATGAAATTATGATGTGTGGCCTTTTTGACTAGCTTCTTTCACTTAGCATATTTTTAAGGTTCACCCCTGTTGTACCCTATATCAGTACTTTGGTCCTTTTTAATGCTAAGTAATATTCTGTTGTATGGATAGACCATTCATAGCTGATGGACACATGGATCGTTTTCACTTCTTTATGGTTACAAGTAAGTTGCTGTGAACATTCATGGTTGAGTATTAATATCTGCACGGATATGTCTTCATTTCTCTTTAATGCACACCTAGGAGTGGAATTTCTTGGCCACATAGTAACTCTGTGTTTAACATACTGAGGAACAGAAGGCTATTTTCCAAATCACTGCACCATTTTAAATTCCCACCAGAAGTCTGAGAGATCTACTTTCTCCACCTCTTTGCCCACACTTATTACCATCATCTTTCAGATTATGGCCATCCTAGTGAGTGTCAAGTGGGATTCCACGGTTTTGATTTGCGTTTTCCAAATGACTAATGACAGACTTTCCCGGCGGCTCAGCTATAAAGAATCCACCTGCAATGCAGGAGACATGGGTTCGATCCCTGGGTCAGGAAGATCCCCTGGAGGAGGGCATGGCAACCCGCTCCAGTATTCTTGCCTGGAGAATCCCCATGGACAGAGGAGTCTGGGGGGCTACAGTCCACGGGGTCACAAAGAGTCGGACACAACTGAAGCAACTGAGCACGCACGCACGCAATGACTAATGATGTCTGTAATAATTCTGGAATATGAATTAGACCTTTTCCCTCCACACTGACATGAAAAGCTATCTTCTGAAAACATAAGCAGCCATATAAGGCCCTGGGATCTATAACACCCTTAGAACATCAGTAGAAGTGGGGAGTGCCATCAGTGATTTTGGGGAGCAGAGGGAAGATGCAGTGAGGTTGTGGATAGACAGTGTTCCTGTTCCTGGGCTTCCAGAGAGAGGGGACAAAGAATCCACCAGCCTCCAACCACCAAGGGGGGTGAGGCTCCATCTGAGGCTGCACTGAGCAACATCACCTCTATCTGCTCCAATCGTGTCCTCCGTGCATGATTGAATGAGGCAAAAGTTAGACCCCGGTAAGAGGAGTGGGCACTGGGGGCAGAACAGCATGTGGTCTTGCTGACTGGCCTCAGGGCTTGAAGTTTGAGAGAGGTTTGTACAAAACTCTTCAGGACCTAGTTTCGATCCTGTAGACCAACGACAGGATCATAAGAAGATAGTCCAGGGTTGTAAAATCCGAAGTTGGGGTGGACTGAACCTTTCAGTCAGAAACTTCTTAAACTGGCAAACCAGCCGTCACCACAGCTGTGATCAAAGCCAGCATGAAACAAACTAGACGTGCGCCCACCCACCTCCCCACCCCTCTCCTGTCTGGTGGCCGCGCCACAGGCTGGCAAGGCTCCTCTGTCCCTGAGCTTCGTGTGAATCAGCTTGTGTTACAGGAAACTGTGAGAGCCACTGGACTGGGCATCAGAAGACTTAGAAGAGACACAAAGAACTGGACTCCCTTTAAGAAGCTCAGACATCAAAAACAAAAGGAAAGTGGGGGAGGGAGAGAGAGGGAAAGAAAAGAAAGGAGGGGGGGAGGGAAGGATGGAGAAGGGAGGAAGAGAAGAAGGAAAAGAAAGATGCTTTATGCTCACCTCTGTGATTTCATGTGGCATTTAGCAGTAATCTCTAACTATTTTTTTTAATCAAAAGTCACCAGTTAGGATGTGACTCTCAATGAAATCAAATGCTAGCCCAAGTTTATGACAGAAAGGGAAATTTGGGGGCAGGAATTGTTTGTGTGGAGCCCACATGACCAGCAAGCTTGTGGTTGTAGATCACTGTTCAACATGGAGCAGAAAAGATCAAGCTGCCCATGTGAATCCATCAGACCCCCATGAGGCTTCTCTCCTCTTCCGGCCATGTGGGTCAGATGAGCCTGATCTAAACCCCCAGTAAAGGGAAAGCATAGAACCTAGGACTGGCCAGTGAGAGAACAACTGGGGCCCTTAGCTGGAACCAGTGACAAAGAGAAGGCATCTCTTTCTACTGGACTTGAAGCGAGACACCCTTGAGGACCATTCTCTGGGAAAATCTGCCTATGAGAGTGGCCAACAGAAGAGAGTGATGTCAAAAGACAAAGAGACACAAAGCACTATTGACATTTGAACTTTTGGTTACCCCTGTGCCAGAAATGAATTACCTCTGGAATTTTCCATTAAGGGAATGAATGACCCTCCCCATCCACATATATACACACGTTTGCTTGGTTTCTGTTTTTATTTTTCAATTAAATCAGTTTAAATTGAGTTTCTGTTACTTGCCAACAAAGGTCCCAGTGAACACCCAACTCGGAATTGTTTTTATGTTCAGCAGTCACCATGTGGACCTTCTTTAGCACCAGGGCCTCTGTTTGGACCCACCTGCTTGTCCCTGGACTACACTCTCTTTCCACACAGACAAGGCAAATCCCTGTCTTCACCACCAGCTTGCCCTTAGTGACGCCCCCTCCCCTGTCCTGTGACAGTCTGTAAGCTGACCCACCCACAGCAAGGACCTGCTCCACTCACCCCTGTGCAGCTCTGACACCATCAAATCCATCCTCAGCTCCGAGACAACAAGCCTGACACATGGTTCATGCCTTGGCAGCATCTCAAAGGCTTTCCCAGCTAAGCAGTGCCCTGGGGTCGGGCTCATCCCCTGCGCTGCTCCTCCTTGCTTTTCCTCTTTCCAGTCCACATGTAAATGAAGGGATCTTTAACTGCAATCTGCTCATTATCAGATGCAATAAGCACTCTAAATGATGCTGTCACTTGTTGCCTACTTGCTAATCTGTAGGGAATAAAGCCAGGCACAGTGAGAATCCTCACACCACCATCCAACCCAAGTCCCTATGATCCCACTGGAGTTTTCTGTAAAAATTCACAGAGAACTTTACCTAAATCCTCGCAGTGGAGGAGACAGATGTATACAGATGTCCCGAATCCCACTCGGTGTCCTCTTGCATGTCACCTCCCCCTCCCCCGCTGCTTCTATTCACTCCCCAACACTCCAAAACCTTTCAAACAGGCAGGAACATGGACAAAAGGAAGTGGCTGATCACACACCCTGGATGGCTCTTTATCCCTATGCTGGCGTATCTTGGTTCCCAGTCAGAACGGCATTGTTCCAAAAGCATCCTTTAATTTTTATTATGCTGTGATTTCACCTAAAAATCCTATCTGCCTGGTTTTTGAGCAAGCTGTCGTTTAGCCTCTAAATCATGTCCAACTCTTTTGTAACTCCATGGACTGCGGCCCACCAGGCCCCTCTGTCCATGGGATTCTCCCAGCAAGAATACTGGAGTGGGTCGTCATTTCCTTCTCCAGGGGATCTTCCCAACCCAGGGCATCGGCCGGCGGATTTTTTACCACTAAGCCACCTGGGAAGCGTTTGGATAGACTGAGGCCTGCTGTTCAGGAAATGGAGAAACACGTGCACACAGACGCAGCACGGTGGTTAACAGTATGGTCTCAGGAGTTGGATTGTCTGAATTTAAATCCCAGGTCAACCATTTGGACATACTACTCAACTTTCTTCTTTAATGGAGATAATGATAGAAGCCACACCATTAGGTTGCTGGGAAGGTCAACGGTGATAATGTACACAAAGAACGCAGCACAGCGCGCAGCCTAGAGAAAGCGTCGGAAGGACATTCACTACGGAGATGCTGACCCTCCAGTTGATGAAGGAGCTTGGGGGGTCCTAGAGCTCACAGTGTCCAGTGCTCTCCATGTCCAGTTGTCTCCAAATGTGTGCCTGTAGCTCTCAAGCAGAAGTACTGTCTAGGGCGGTAGTTCTCAATCCCGGTCAATTTCACCACCACGGGTCAACTGACAGCATCTGGAGACATTTTACATTTTACCAGTTGGGAGAGGTGTTTCCACCAGCATCTAGTGGTAGAGGCCAAAGATGAAGTTGACTACTCTACAGGACAGACCTCCCCCAACTAAGAATCACCAGCCTGAATGTCAATAGTACCAAGATTACATAACTCTGGTCTATGGTTACATTTCTTGAAGTTTGGTTCTCTGGGGACCTGCATCAGAATTAGCTTCTACACGCCAGAAATGCATATTTTAGAGACTTCCCTGGTGGTTCAGTGGCTAGGGCTCTGTGCTCCCAATGCAGGGGCCCAGGCCCCATCACTGGTTGGGGAACTAGATCCCACATGCTGCAACTAAGAGCTAAGAGTTCACATTAAGTGTTAAGAGCTAAGAGTTCACGTGAAGATTTTGGACTCCAGAGTCACTGCAGATGGTGACTGCAGCCATGAAATCAAAGGACACTTGCTCCTTGGAAGAAAAGCTATGACCAACCTAGATAGCATATTAAAAAGCAGAGACATGACTTTGCCAACAAAGGTCCTTCTAGTCAAAGCTATGGTTTTTCCAGTAGTCATGTATGGTTGTGAGAGTTGGACTATAAAGAAAGCTGAGTACCAGAGAATTGATGCTTTTGAACTGTGGTGTTGGAGAAGACTCTTGAGAGTCCCTTGGACTACAAGGAGATCAAACCAGTCAGTCCAGCAGAAATCAGTCTTGAATATTCATTAGAAGGACTAATGCTAAAGCTGAAATTCCAATCCTTTGGCCACCTGATGCAAAGAACTGACTCATTGGAAAAGACCCTGATGCTGGGAAAGACTGAAGGTGGGAGGAGAAAGGGACAACAGAGGATGAGATGGTTGGATGCCATCACCAACTCAATGGACATGAGTTTGAGCAAGCTCCAAGAGTTGGTGATGGACGGGGAAGCCTGGCGTGCTGCAGTCCATGGGGTCTCTAGGAGATGGACACGGCTCAGTGGCTGAACTGAAGAGTTCATGTGCTGCAACTAAAGATGCCACATGCTACAACAAAGGCTGAGGCTCACATGTGCCGCAGCCAAGGCCCAGCGCAGCCAAATAAGTAAGTATTGTTTTAAAAGAATGAAAGAAAGAAATGTGCGTTTTGAAGCTGACCCCCAGACCTACTTGGTTAGACCCCCTGGGGCTCCCATCCGATTCCCAGGAGGACCACAGTTTCATGGGACTCCTTCCATGCATCATGCCAGCCTTCACAGACACCCCCAGACCCATAAGCCTGCTTCTGTCCTGCTGTTCCCTGACTAACTGAGGAAGACTGCAGAGGATCAACACTGGGAGCTGCTGTAGGTACTGACTGTAGGTACTGACTGTAGGTACTGACTGTAGGTACTGACACATCGCTCTTCCGGGTTCCAAAACACACTGGGGTTGGTGAGTCAGGGAAGGAGACTATGAAAGCCGGAAAGCATCAGTGAGATCACCAAAAAAACCCTTCTTTTTGCAAAGAAGGAAACTGACATCATTAAGAGAAAAAAGAAAAAAAAGAAAAATCCATACTTGGTCAAATTCCAGAGTAGGTCACTGTTGGGTTTTTTCCTATTTTTTCCCATCTTAATCAAAATTGTATAAAAAGGAAGTGGAGGAGGAAAAGCCTCCTGGCAGGAGGTAGAAAGAGAAGGGCTTGGTAGTTGGAAAGGTGAGAATAATGTGTTCTTGCAGTAACGGAAGAGGAGGCAGCAGGGGCAGAGACAGTCGGCCCAAACTCCCAGCTAATAACCGTTGAGTCCTCCACCCTTCCCCTGTCATCTCAGAGTAGCTCTGGCCCCTGCAGAGTCTGTGGGCCTGAGGCAACTCTGGCTGACAAGGCCGTCAGCTGTGAACAATCAGGGAAACATCACTGGCCACAGTTTTCTATCTTTCCTTCTGGAAAGGAAAAGCAGGAGTATTATCAGTCTTGGATTATAACATAAAAAGGCAGACATCTTTCACATGCTTTTTATTCAGCAAGATCACCATTCAGGGGAAAACTTTATGTTCTACACACAAGCACACACACACACATACACACACATACATAACAGTGACATATATACACAGACAGATAAATATACACCTGCACACATATATATACATATATGCACAGAGATACACATACGTATTCACCCATGCACACACATATACAACATACACAGAGATACAAGCACACACATGCACATGCATGCACTGAGAGTCACAAATACATATACACAGACACAGCACACACACACACAACAGTTATACATGCACACACACACATACATACATATACAGCGATACACATACACCCAAATACACACGAATACACGTATACACGTAAGGTACACGCGGAGACACATGCTGTCACACACACACACACACACACACACAGAGTCTTGGGAAAGACAGCACATGGATGCCACACCTACATTTCCCATCCTTCAAGCCTGTCTGTTCAAGCTTCTGTCTACTTTCAGAAATGGCATCTCCAAAGCTCTCCAAAAGGCTTGGAGAAGTAGAAACCACACTTCCTGCCCTCAAGGGATTTTAATCTGGGAAGAGGACACACACACCCTCATGAACACAGACAAAGCCGCAGGAAGCAAAGTCAGCTACGATGTTAGTGAGGTCAGGTGTGTGCGTTAGAGGGACCACCTACATCTGTGCCCACCCCTCCCTGCCTGGAGCAGCCTCCCTGCCCCCAGTCTGAACTTTAGGCCAGTCCCTGAGCCTCCTACCCCAGGGACGGTAAGGAGACACTGACCTGCTGTAAATCTCGAGGCCTTAAGGATTCCCACATCCTTGACCTCCGCTCCCCACATTCTCCACCCCAAATCCTTCCAACGGGATCCTTCCTTCCATGCCATGGCTGGAGCCAGGATTACCCTGGGATCCTCCCCATGGAAGGGAACATTTGGTTCCCCTGCGGAGGAAGAAGGTCCATCTCACTCCATAGGAGCACCCTGCCCAAGTGCAACGGGCTGAAGGGGGAGGGATTTCCCCGTCTCTGAAAGTTGACTGTGTACCAGGAGGGCCTCTGGTGGAAGTGTTCACCCAGTACTCAGACTGCAAGGGGGAAAACATAGGCACTGGGGTCAGGTAGAATCTAGTTCCAATCCTCTCTCTGCCACTTCAGAACTGTAAAAGAAACTATGCCCATTACTGAAATGTACTGAAGCAGGCACCCGCTTTCTTGATTTCTTGGTTGACCTATACATGGCCTCTTTCTTTTGCTCCAGGTAATAGAACCATGATTTTCCTCTATGGAGAAGGTATCTGACTACCCCATCCCTAGCTCCAGAACTGGGCACTGTAGCCCAAGAGGTCAGTCAGTATATACCAACCCCTCAGTCACATGGATCAATTAATCAGCATGACCCATGACCCAAGTTAGACCAAGGAGATTCAATTCTGGGATTTGGAACTTGGACCTCTGAGAAGGAAATCTCCCTTTTTACTATATTTGAAACAAAGAAGTCATAAAGCCCACCAACACAGAAGAAAGTAGAGCCAAGACCATGACCTGGAGCCCTGACGACGTCATGAAGACCCTGGATCCAGCTGTACCTGAAGCCTCGGAATTTCTACTTACATGAATAAAGTCCTCTCTGTTTGCCTCACACCAAATGAAACTGGATTCTTAACATGTGCAAACATGAGTCCTTGGTAATATATCCTCCAAGCCTGTATTTCTTCATATTATAATTTATATTTGTTTTTCATCTCATATGGTTGTGGTGAAGTTTAATCAAGATGTAGCAATAAATAGAAAGTGTTTTCATGCCAGTTTCTCTTAAGGAAGAAACTCAACTAGATTAGATCAGAGGTTGTGGCACAAATAATCACATTCCTCAAACATGCCATGTCTCACCCTGTATTTCGCAGCCACCAACAGATAGTGTGGCCATATGACCAGTCCTGTCCAACAAGCTGTGACCAACATTGCAGAGCTGGTGTGCTACCCTCCATCTCTCTCATCTTTCACCCCAGGGACCAAGAAGCTTCATGAAGAACTGATGGCATCATATCAAAGCAGCCAGAGTCACTGAGCTATGGCCCGAAGGACAGCTGCCCTGAGTGTTGCTGGACCCATACCTGCTGTGTGAAGCCACTGGGATTTAGACCGTATTTGTTACCACAGCATAGCTTATCTCCTATTGTGGGTCTTAGCTGTGGCATGTGGGATCTAGCTCCCTGACCAGGGATCAAACCCAGGGCCCCTGCCTTGGGAGCACAGAGTCTTAGCCACTAGACCATCAGGGAAGTCCCACTTAACCCCAATTTACTAACAGAGCTCTCTTCTGAAGCAAGACTTCCACAGCCAGATGGGTGACTGTAGTAAACATTAGAGCCTGCTCAAAGAGCGACTCGTCCAAGGAGGTGGGTGCCACCCCCAAGATCAACTTCAGGCCCTTGTGCAGAAGGCCCACCCCTCCCAACTTCTACCTGAAATCTGTCAAGTGCAAATAGGGTAGGCCAGGTTTAGATGTCAACCAGAGGGAATCCATGGCCAGGAGGAGGGCAGAGGTTGACAATGTTTTGCCAATGCTCTGAGGATTAAACGTGCAATGCTAATTCATCACTATGACTCAGAAAACCCATGATGACTCAGAAAACCCCTTACTCCATGCTGCAACTCATGTGTGGCCCCCTCAGTCAAGACACCCCCACCTCATTGACCTTCCAACAATTTCTGGAATATCTGAGTCTCATTACTTCCTCAGGGCTTGTGCACAGGCTATTGCCTCTGTTCAAATGCTCTTCACATGGTTGGTTCCCTTTCATTTTTCAGGTCTGAACCGTTATGGCATGTCCTTCGATGGGTCTTCTCAACTTCTCTTTTGGAAGCAAGTCCCCTCAATGCTGTCCCTCTCAGCATCCTTCCTGATTTCTCCTCCTCCTCCTCCCCCCACCCCATACCTTCCTCTTCCTCTTCATCAGCATAACTAACACTGATTGGTTGTTCCTATGCATTGGGTGGGGCTCTAATCTGTCTACATGGATTATCCTGTTGAATCTAGCAAACAATCCTAGGTACCAACTGGGAATCTTAATTTCACCAATAGACATGACTCATTTGAAAAGACTCTGATGCTGGGAAAGATTGAAGGCAGGAGGAGAAGGGGATGACAGAGGATGAGATGGTTGGATGGCATCACCAACTTGACAGACATGAGTTTGAATAAGCTCTGGGAGTTGGTGATGGACAGGAAGGCCTGGCGTGCTGCGGTTCATGGGGTCGCAGAGTCAGACATGAAGATTATTTAGGACAAAAGTACATGTATTTGAGGGGTATTTGGTAACTCACAAAATAAGTAGGATGCCTAGAACCAAGCAGGACTGGATGGTCAGAGTCCCAGCCCCAAACCATAGGCAGAAACTGTCTAAGAACAGCTGTCACCAATGCTGGACATGGGCCACCAAGGTTGTCGTGGCCACACCCAGATCTCGATACACTTGCTGCCTTGGTCAGTTCTAACTGCTCTTGCACCCCAGAGGCACTTCCTTGCTTGAGTCAAAGTCTTAAGCAGGTGTATCCAATTTTCTAAGCTAAGACCAAGGCCCTTCCCTGGGGCAGGATAACATCAGGCAATGTCAGCCCACATGGATGGCAGTAGGGCTGCCTGGTGAGATGCATGGTGGGAGATTCCCACAGCAGAAGGAGCTTCAGATGCTGCCCAGCTCTAAAAGTGGTAAATGCTCACTCACCTTGAAGCAGACAGAACATTAAGGTCCCAGTTTTTAAAAACTCCTTTCCAACACCAATGACACCCCTACTAAAAAAAATATGATAAGCAAATATTTAAAGACTACCCATTTGAAAAGGAGGTCAGATTTTTAGCCTGACAAGGGCACCCACACTTTCCAGTCTCGTTCTACTGATGAGGACGGGCAGAGAGGTTTTCCAGGTGGACGTGTGCAACCTGAGTTTCTTGTGTTCGTGTGGCTTCTGATGGAGGTAGAGCCAGACAGGTGAGCCTTGTAGGTCCTGCTATACAACCTGTGATCCTGGAACCAGCATCAGTGTGACCTGGGAGCCTATTAGACATGCATCTTCTCAGGTCCCACTACAGCCTACTGAATCCATATCCACATTTCAGCAAAATCCTCAGTGATTCATGAACAGTTTGGAATGTACTGTGGTAGCCCAGTGATTCTCAACCTCACCCATGTGTCAGAATCACAGAGGCAATTTGTACAAATTATGAATGCTGAAGGGGCTTCCCGGGTGACTCAGTGGTAAATAACCCTCCTGTCAGTGCAGGAGACATGGGTTGGATCCCTGGGTCAGGAAGATCTCTTGGAGAAGGAAACAGAAACCCACTCCAGTATTCTTGCCTGGAAAATTCCATAGACAGAGGAGCCTGGTGGGCTACAGTCTATGGGGTCAAAAAGAGACTTGACTGAACACACATCGATGCTGAAACTTCAGGAAGGCCCATGCAATGCTGAGATTCCACTCTGACTGTTGGGAGGTGTGGCCTGGTGTGGAGTATTTTGAATACTCCACAGATAACTCTAATGAAAATCCAAGTCAAGAACTGCTTAGAAAGACATGATTCCATCCAATCTAGAGTACCCTTGGATTAAAAAAATAAATAACATTCTTAGGAAAATTGTGTCAACCCAGGAAGTCATTTTTCAACAATCCCCTCCTAAAGGCTCCCTGAGCATCTAGAGGTCCATTCCTGGACACGCAATTCTGAAAATCAAAGGGCACTGATGAGTCTCTGCCACTCTGAACTAATTATTCTAGACTTCAGTGCCTTAATTTATTTTTTCCTACAAGTGTCCAAGTTTAATAAACCCTAGAGGTCACGGGATCTAACCCTCTCATTTTACAGATGAGAAAACTGAGGCACAGAGAAAGGAAATGCGTTTTCAAGCAAAACCGAGGATCTGAACTCCAACTTTCCAATTTCCCAGGCAACTCCTTTCCACCATGCACACTCCTTCTCCAGCGACAGGCACTTATGAGGAAGGATGTTTGATGAGCACATGGTCAAAAGTTCATCACCGAAACGTTTATTATTAATAATAAGGTTAAAAGCTTCAAAGCCAATCCAGTGCCGGTGGCTCCCATGAAAGCCATTTTTCAGTTTGTTCTCATCTAATTACTGGTAGGTACAGTAATTGGAAACAGGCTATATCCGATGGACAGGGTTTCAGGAAATGGAAATCTCTAATACAATTCTGCCTGGGAAGGGTCAGCTGCCACCATCACGCGCAGCTGGGACTCTCACAAGGTCTGCCCTGGAGAGAGGAAAAGAGAGAGCATTCCAGGAGAAGCAGGGAAACAGACATAAAAGACAAGATGGCTGAGGCTGGGGAGAATTATGGTCCCACCCGGAAAGCAAGCGCCAAGGGCACTCTGGGTCGTCCAGTGCTCCAGGGGCCATTACTGTGTCCACGTTATAGAAGCCCCTCCATGAGTGTGGTTGGTGGTGGTCTTGAAGTCACACTTACTAAGTAGGTGGTGCTGGTACAAAGTGGCAGGTACTGAACTAAGGACTCTGTTGCCATTACCCCCCATTTAATCCTTGTTCCCATTCCGTGAGATGGCACTGTGCTCAGTCGTGTCTTGACTCTTTGCAACCCCATGGACTGCAGCCTGCCAGGTTCTTCTGTCCATGGAATTTTCCAGACAAGAATACAGGAGTGGGTTGCCATTTCCTTCTCCAAGGAGATACCCTCTTTGGCAGAGGAGGGAATTGAGGCTTCAAATGGCTTAAGTCATTTTGCCATAGTCCCACAGACAGGGGTGGGAGTGGGTTGCCATTTCCTTCTCTAAGGAGATACCCTCTTTGGCAGAGCAGGGAATTGAGGCTTCAAATGGCTTAAGTCACTTTGCCATAGTCCTGCAGATGGGGGTGGAGCCAGGATGGGGACCCAGAGCTCTGTATCCACTGTGCTCCACTGTCCATCCTTCCTGGATGCAACAGTTTCAGCCTGATGGTTGCAGGTGGAGGTGAGCAAGAACCTACTGGGTTCCATTTGAGCAGAAGGGCAGAGGCCGGTCAGAGGAATGGAAGAGAAAGGAAGGAAAGGGCACTCACAGAGCGAACAGATGCGCCTCTCAAATGCTCAGAAGATGCCAGCGATGTGAGTTCAGCTGACCCGAGAGCTGCCAATCCCAGCATCTGCCACAGTGCGTGTTGGGACCGTGAGACCACCACCGCCACTGGCGCCATCTGGCCTTCCAGGGGCAGAGATTCGCCCCGTTTGCAGCTGAGCGTGCTCTGAGCTGGTCTCCAGCAGCTACCGTTTAACAAGTTCATGGCTCAGTGGTTCCCGCGATGGATTACTGGAAGCCCCATGCTTGGGTGCTGATTTTCTGCAAAGCTGGCTGCAGGTGATTTCCTCGGGTTGCCATCAGCCTTGTTAACAGGCCCTGATCTGTAGATCATCGCTTTCCCATCTGGTGCCCACCAGCTGGGCTGCCGGTGGCTGGGGGATTGATTTTTCAATCTCTCTCTCTCCTTCCCCCTCCCTCTCTCTCCCATCCTCCCTCCCACCCTCCCTCTTTGCATTTTTATTCCAAACTGACTTTTCTCAGCACTTCAAAACCCCATACCTCATTTCAACCCCTTTGGCCCTTATTTTCCACCTCAAATTTGCGTCACCTACGTGAACATATTCCTTCTGGTCTGATCAACCTGGTGATGTAACATCAGCTAATTCAAATCCACCGTCCTTCCAGAGATCACACAGGAGGTTCAGGAAGGCCAATGCAATGCTGAGGTTTGGTGGGGGAGGGAGGAGAAAGGCTGTCTGGATGTGGTCATCAGCTGTCCCTGCAGGTCACAGCAGAGTCATCTGCTCCCCACCCCAGGGGCCACCTTTGGCCTCATGACCCCCAAGAATTGTCCACTGCTCGCCTTTCATTTTAGGTTGAGGAGACACTGAAGCTGTCAGTACGTTGCTTATCAAAACCCCTCAGGGAACCATTTCTCCCCCTAGTCCAGCGGCCTCAGACAGGGCTCTCTTCTGCCCTCGGCTCCCACAGACACATCTGTGTGGCTGCTTCTCTGCAGCTCAGCCAAGCTCCTCCGAGGATCTCTCTGTGGCCTCCTTCCCCTCCAAGTCTCCTCCCTGCATCTTCTGGGCAGAGACAGGGATAGATAAGGGCTTCTTTTCACATGCTTTGTTTCCTCCAAAATATTTCCCCTCTGATCTGAGCCCTTTCTGGTCCCCAAAGTGTCTAGGCTATTAAAACGTGAGTAAGAGGGCTCCTTTTCCTTCTCCTTTCTGCTGTCACAGGAAGGGATGTGGGGAAAGAGAAGATGCACCAACCAATGAGTGGAGGGGCCAAGAAGGAAAAGGAAAAATACAAGTTAACATTTTCAAAGTGTGACACTGTCACCAGTTAAGAGACAGTCTCTGAGACATGAGGTATGTTGCCCAAAGACACAGAACACATGATTGTGGAGGGATTTGAACTGGAAATTAGCCTCAAGAAGATGAAACATGAAAATTCAGACACCTTTAATCCACTGGGTCCAGCTGTGAGCCAGAATCACCTGGTCTCACGTGGAGTCTGACTTTAACAAGAGCCACTGAAAATTTTCTATGGTAATTCTGCACTCTTTGGAAATCATTTTCCAGACGAAGACACTAAGGCCCAGAGAGAGCAGGCTCTGACAGTTAGTTTGCTGTTGTTTATAACCTACCTCTGTCCAAAAAGAGTGGAGGCCACTCATAACAAGTTCAGGGCATCACGGCTAGACCATGAGGCTCAGGATTCCTTCTTCCAGAAGGCCAACCTGTTTCTCCTCCATCCTGTTCACTCCTGGCAAGGGAAAATTTTATCCCTCTTTTATGATTTGTAGCCAATGTATTCCCCAAAATTATCCAGGAGGCCAATAGAGTTAAAAGAGAAATGGAAAAGCTTGTGCCCATGTGCAACTGCCATGAGAAAGAAGTGATGTAAGTACACAGTCAGAAGTCATCTGTCTACCAGAGGGCATGTACACGTGTTTGGGCAAGCAGGCTAAAGATAGGGCTTCCTCAACAGCTGTGGATAAAGAATCTATCCGCCTGCAATGCAGGTGACACAGGAGACGTGGGTTCCATCCCTGGGTTGGGAAGATCCTCTGAAGTAGGAAATGGCAATCCACTCCAGGATTCTTGCCTGGGAAACCCCATGGACAGGGGAGCCTGGAGGGCTATAGTCCATGGGGTCACAAAGAGTCAGACACATCTGAGCACACACACACACATACACAGGCTAAGGATAATCCCCAAACACTGATATGACCAGTAATTAATTACTTGATTAGTCCTAGGAAACTACTGAACAATGTCACTGAATCCTCCTACGTGCTCACCCCCACACTCAGACTGGGGATACAGGTATATATGTCTATAACACATCTGTGCTCCAGGAATTTACATTTTTATGGGAAGACAGATCAAAAATAAAATTAAACAGGAAAATATACACATTGATTTTTATATGTGAGAAATGACATCAAGAAAGCAAGCAAGAGAATTCCCTGGTGGTCCAGTGGTTAAGACTCTAGTACAAGGGGCACAAGTTTGATTCCTAGTTGGGGAACCAAGATCCCACATGCTATACAGCATGGCCAAAATAAAAGAGCAACTATACTCCAAAAAAAATGAATAAAGAGAATGCAAGCAAGCAAAAGGCTGAGCTAGAAGAGGAGACAGCAAGCTTTCTAAAAGCGGGCAGATGGTAAACATTTTAGGCTTTGTGGGCCATATGGTCTGTGTCCCAGCTACTTGGTTCCACACTTGTAACCCCATCCCAGCCAAAGTCAACAGGTGAAGGGGTGGCCAGGGGCTATGAACCAATAAGCGCTGTTTACAAAACCAAGCTGTGGTCACACTGGGCCCACGGAGTTTGGTGACCCCTGAGTTCATGCATGGGGACGTCTCTAAGGAGGTGACATTTCAACTGAGACTTGCAGGCTCTTCAGGAAAAGCAGCCACGGGAATTGAAGGGACAGTCTCAGGGGACATCAGAGGACCCCAGGTCAGGCGAGCCTGGGCAGCGAGACAGCGGATGGAGGCTGGTGAGGAGCAGCAGGGCTGGAAGCCTCGCCAAGGATCCTATCTGTGGGCTATGGAAGTGGTGGGAATTTTTATTCCAAGTGCAACAGAAAATCATGGACATTTTTAAGTAATGAACTGACAGAATCTGAGCGACTTTGATCCTAAAAGCATCCCTCCTTTGCAAGCTGCTTTCGAGACACAGACGGTATGGGAGACACGAGTGGCCACACACACCAGGGAAGGGCTTCTGAGCAAGATGATGGTGGGGCCCTGGTGATGGACAGGGGAGTGGCATTAGAGACGCGGTCAGAGATAAAACCACAGCTCTGGGGGTGGATTGCATGTGGAAGGGAGGAAAGGACAGACTCGACGATGATTGTCAGGTCTCTGACCTGAGCAGGTGCAGGGGATGGACCACGCCGTCCCCTTCGCTCTGAGATGCTGTATTTCTATACATGAGGGAGGCCATGATGACACAGTGGATGGGTTAGTCACCAAAAGGAAAAAAAAAATCATCTCAACTGCAAGTTCAGTTCAGTCGCTTATCCTATCCGACTGTCTGCGACCCCATGGACCACAGCACTCCAGGCTTCCCTGTCCATCACCAACTCCCAGAGTTTGCTCAAACTCATCTCTATTGAGTCGGTGATGCCCTCCAACCATCTCATCCTCTGTCGTCCCCTTCTCCTCCGGCCTTCAATCTTTGCCAGCATCAGGGTCTTTTCCAATGAATCAGTTCTTCACATCAGGTGACCAAAGGATTGGAGTTTCAGCTTCAGTATCAGTCCTTCCGATGAACACCCAGGACTGATTTCCTTCAGGAGTGACTACAAGTACTCAAGGCTATTCATCGCCTCAGTCAATCTTAATTAAGCACTGACTGTGTGCCCGGCACAAAGCAGGATATTTCGGCTCCACATGGATGGAGTGGGCAGTTTACTGAGAAATCAGGACAGGAACCAGGGACCGCAGGCCTCCTCTGGCCCCGCCACACCACCCTCTCCACCTCCGTTTGTCTCAGGTTCCCGGACATCAGACAATCAGAAGGGCAATGGAGACAAAAGGAGGGGCTTCAGAAGGGCAGAGGGGCCTATCAGCACTGGCTACACTGGTGGGAAAGCTAGGGAGTTTTTAAAAGTCTAACTTTTAAACGAAACAGAACTGCCACCTTTATTATCTTTAAGTAAAAGCTAGGCCTGATTGAGTGCTTTAAATGCCAGCCCTGCAGAGAGCCTCCGGAGGGGTTCTCCGCTTCATTTCTGATGTGTTTTGTGTGTGTTTTTTTTAAGAGGAAAGAAAGGCCTTGGGGAGGACATACCTGCTGAGGGAGCCCTGGGTTCCAGGCCCACGCTGCCCACCAGAGAAGACACCCGAGCTTGATGCTTATCTAGCCACGGGCCCTCATAGGACCTTGGTGGACCATCTGCAAACTTGGAGAGGGAGCAGGCGTGCTCCAAGGCCCTGGAGTCTGGCCTGCACCATAAATCTCTTCTATCGGGTGATGTAATTGCCCACAGTCATTTGGCCCAAATGGTCTGAGGCTCACGTAAATCATGCCCTCTCTTGGGGACCCATGAATCACAGCCCAGAGAGCCGAAAGGCCTTTCCCATAAACTCAGGGCATGCAGAGCCAACTTCTGTCCATCTGGCAGAGAAGGCCAGCACAGGCATGAACCTCCCCGAGTTTAGGATGAGACCCAGGACTGGCACAGACCCGCCTTCATCACCATCTTCCCTGGGGGCTGTGGACTGCATTGTCTGAGTCATTTCTGACCACCCCCCCCCAAACCTACAGACCTCTCCTCCTCCTCGCCATGTCCCACTGACCATGATCTGACCCTCCATACAGCCTCATCCCATGAAATATTGTCACTTGCACTTGTTGGCTTCATTTCTTCATCTGATGTTTATGAAGCCCCTACAACGTGCCAGACACACAGTACACAAAGCTGGAGATCCGGGACCAAGAAGACAGACACACATGCCCACCAGGAGCCCACAGTCTGCTCAGGGAGCCGCACTGAAGTCTGTTTAAAATTACAGCTTGTTCAAAGGTGCTGTGATGGAAGTTCAGACAGAATGAGATGTGAGAGACAGACGGGGGGACCGGGAAACAGCAGGTGTGGGAGGAGCACAGGCCCGGGAGGCAGGACAAATGGGGCCAGGGGACACCCGGCTGGCGGGACGTGCCGGTGGTTCGGGGTTTTAATCCAGGTGCAGTCTTGTTTTACTTTAAACTATTCATCTTGGCTGTGCTGAGTCTTCACTGCTGCACAGGCCCCTATTGCAGCAGGTTCTCCTGTTGCACAGCGCAGGCTCTGCTTCCATAACCGTGGTTCCCGGGCTCCCGGGCATGAGGAGGTCAGTAGTCGTGACATGCTGGTTTTGTTCTTCCATGGAATGTGGGATCTTCCCGGATCAGGGATCAAGCCCGCATATTCTGCATTGGTGGGTGGATTCTTTACCACTGAGCCCCAGGGGAGCCTTATCAATACCATTCTGAAAGCCATTTATGAAGGGGTGATTGGTTTCCTAGGGCAGCTTAAACTACAAAAATGTATTCTCTCACAGTTCCAGAGGGTGAAATCCAAAACCCAGGTGTTGGCAGGGCCGTGCTCCCTCTGAAGGCTCTAGGGAAGAACCCTTCCTGCTTCCTCCCAGCTTCTCTGAGCTGCTGGTGGTCCTTGACGTTCCCTGGCTTGCAGGCATTAATGCAGTCCACCACGGCCTTCATGTGGCTTTCTTCTCTCAGTGTCTCTCCATGCCCTCTTCTCATTAGGACACCAGTCATTGGGTTTAAGGCCCACCTTAACCTAGTATAACCCCATTTTAGTTACAAGTACCTTATTTCTATGGAAGGTCACATTTTGAAGTTCCAGATAGGCATGAGTTTGTGGGGTGGGGGTGGGTGGGGGAGTGCTTTTCAACTCTCTACAGGATTTTCGGTAGAGAAGTATGATGGGATTTATGCTACAAAGATATGACTCTGGCTGCAGTGTGAGAATGGATTAGAATGAGGAAAACAGAAGCCTGGAGTTGGTGGGAAGCGGTCCAATCTAAAATCTGTTTGGGGGACTTCCCTGGCAGTCCGGTGGTTAGAACTCTTTGCTTTCACTGCTGAGGGCCTGTGTTCAATCCCTGGTCTGGGAACTAAGATCCCACAAGTGCCCAGCCTGGCCAAAAAGTAAAACCTGATTTAAGGGTTGAGCTGACATAGTTGACCAGGGATTGGATATGAGGGACAAACATGAGGGTTGAGAGCGCCTCCCTGTTCTTGGACACTGGTCATCAACTGGCTATAGTACCACATGCACGTTGAGGACACAAGGTGGCCCTTTCTCCCCAGCACCACTGAGGGCTCAGGAAATGCCCTTGGGTAGATGGATGCTCCCAGAGCAAGCATTTCTCTTGCCAGGACAGGCATCCCTTGGAAGCTGAGCACAAGGCCTCTTTCTCCACTTTGCAGCTAACACCTCCAGTCTCCGTCTCCAGCTAGGATGGTGGTTTTCACCCAGTAGGAGAGGTGGAGAACAGATGTGCACTCCCTGCCCTGGCCCCTGTTTCCAGGGCATCCCCAGGGACCTCTGGCTGAGCGTTCGGGCAGTTGCTGTCGCTGCAGTTTCCATGTCTGTCTGCCCATCAGCCCAAGGGGCCTCCGGGGTTAGAAGCAGAGGTGCACGTCTAACTTCTCCACTTTGGCAGAGAACTGGTCCCAAGAGGTAGGAAGGAGCAGGAAGACAATGCTAGGTCCTCAGACCCTGTAGGGCCCCTGACCGGAGAGACCCTGAGTCAAAACATGGGCAACAGAAGGAGGCGGGGAAAGAAACTGGACGTAGACATCAAAATAAAATCTGTCTCCACTGAAGGTTTCTCCGAGGCAGCTTTCCAGGGGACTGGCTTGGAGAAAGTGTTGCTGTTCAGTCGCTCAGCTGTGTCTGACTCCTTGTGACCCCATGCCAGCACACCAGGCTTCCCTGTCCTTCACTATCTCCCAGAGTTTGCTACTCATGTCCACTGAGTCCATGATGCAATCCAACCATCCCATCCTCTGCCGCTCCCTTCTCTTCCTGCCCTCAACCTTTCCCAGCATCAGGGTCTTTTCCAATGAGTCAGTTCTTCGCATCAGGTGGCCAAAGGATTGGAGTTTCAGCTTCAGCATCAGTTCTTCCAATGAATATTTAGGATTGATTTCTTTTAGGATGGACTGGTTGGATCTCCTTGCAGTCCAAGGGACTCTCAAGAGTCTTCTCCAACACCACAGTTCAAAAGCATCGATTCTTCAGTACTCAGCCTTCTTTATAGTCCAACTCTCACAACCATACATGACCACTGAAAAAACCTTTGTCAGCAAAGTGATGTCTCTGATTTTTAATATGCTGTCTAGGGAGAAAGGGTACAGCTTGCATCTGTTCCTTGACAAGCAACCTTGAAGCAATTTCGTAACCTTGAAAGGAACCTGTGACCATGGAACAACAGTGGCTTCTGGGAGGTGGCCAAAGGCAGGAGAGGATAGCCCACATGCACATGTGTGTTCACACGCACAGGCACTCGCACACACCACGCATTGCTCAGCAGGCTGTCTTTTAATCTTGTGCATTGAGAATGCTGGTGCTATGAAAATTGAACCTAAATTGCTTGAAGCCACCAGATCGAAGTTCCAGGTGACAAGAAATACAGGGGACAGAGGAACAAGCTGTAAGGGACCCTGAAGACACCAACGGCCAGAGCCAGGTGGAGGGAACCACAGAGTAACTGACCAGACTGCTTAAATAAGGATGTTGCAGGGGGAAAGAGAGAGGGAGAGAGAGAAGAAAGCTCAAGAGAAACTGAAAAGATTTTGCTGCCATGCGTGGCTCTTACTTGGATGCTCACCAACTGTTAAAAAAGAAAAATTGAGGCAATTGAAGATGGACTCGAGTGAGTCCTGATGTTTTCAGGTGTGATAATGACATTATGCTTATGGTTTTAAAACAGAGCCATTATGCTTTAGAGCTGTCTGCCAAAATACTTATGGATGAAATGATACAACATCAGGGATTTGCTCTGAAATAATCCATAGACGGTGGAGCAGAGAGGATACAGATGGAGCAGAACTGGCCCTGGGTTGGCAGCTGTTGAATGGAGGTGATGGAAGCGTGGGGCTTGTTACACTATTGTCTCCACTTGTATGTGTGAAATTTTCTGTGATGAACAGGAGTTTTTCTAAAAGATCCTTGACCTGCAGACTCCCAGCTCTCCACTGCCCAGCAGCAGCCCCCTGGTTGCCCCTGGCTCTCCAGGAGTCCCAGCCCCTTCTGGGGAGGGACTCCTGCCTTGCTGGATGGAGTCTACTTAGGACTCCATGACTACCACCTTACTTCTGTTATTTATTTGTTTGCTAGTGTTTATTTTCTTTGGGGATATTCTCAACAGGGCATCAAATTATTGGGTTGGCCAAAAAGTTCATTTGGATTTTTCCATTACACCTATGGAAAAACCCTAACAAGTTTTTGGTCAACCCAATACTAGATTTTTTTCTTTCTTTCAACTACTTTTCACTTCCTCCAAGAAGACTTGCTTGATACCCCATTCAACCAAGGTGAGTCCCTCCTCTGAGTCACCCTGACACCTGGCCTGGGCTCCCCACCACCCATATGTTATAATGGCCTATTGACTTGTCTGCATTCCCTATTAGCTGTCCTGGCCAACTCACATACAGTGAGCACTCTGTAAAGATAATCTAATCGACTGAATAAAATGAACTCTGGACTGCCTACCCTTCTGTGGCCTATTTTGTAGAAAGAACTTTGAAGATCGGGATGCAGAAATCTGCCTCCCCAGCCTTGCTGTGTCTCCACTTTACTGTGTGACCCTGGGCAAGAATCTCAACCTCTCTGAGCCTCTCTGCCTCTATAGTCACACTTGCAGTCACACTGCTGCACAGAGAGGATGGAAAGCTGGCCACCACCCACTGCTTCTGGTTTCCTCCTGGAAGCTGCATTCATAACATGACCGCATCCTCACCTTCAGAGGCATCACCATCTCCAACCCACCTGCCCTCTCCTTCACTGGACCCCTTCATGTTCCACGTGGGCTCTGCAGGAGTCCTCAGGCTCTGGACAGTTGCCCTCACGAAGACTCTCATGGTGGAAATCATCTGCCAATGACTTTTTAAATTAACATTTCAGACAAGCCCATTACACAACTAACCCAATGAGGGATTATTTTCAGCCTAGAGAAAAGGGTACTGCTGCTGCTGCTGCTGCTAAGTCGCTTCAGTCGTGTCCGACTCTGTGCGACCCCATAGACGGCAGCCCACCAGGCTCCCCCATCCTTGGGATTCTCCAGGCAAGAACACTGGAGTGGGTTGCCATTTCCTTCTCCAAAGTGTGAAAGTGAAAAGTGAAAATGAATTCGCTCAGTCATGTCCGACCCTTAGTGACCCCATGGACTGCAGCCTACCAGGCTCCTCTGTCCATGGGATTTTCCAGGCAAGAGTACTGGAGTGGGGTGCCATTGCTGGAGACCAGCAAATAAGCAGGGACCTGTGGCTGCAGAGCAGAAGCTGGAAGGAGAAAGTGCAGCCTGACCAACGTGCCTACAACCCACGTTACCAAGGCAAGAAACCCTCTCAAAATCATAATGGAGCATCTTGATCCCCAGGTCCTGTGATGCTCAGAGATGCTGGTGGCAAGAACCACACCAACTGACACCCCTGCAGACATGACCCCTGCATCTGCAGCTCTCGGGGCCTCTGTGGACGGCATGGGGATGCTCCAGAGAGCTCGGCCCCTGTGGTTGAAGGCCAGGGAAAAATAAGGAAGACATTCCTTCTTGGTTGCCTAGCCCAGAGCAGCCTGGAGGTTAGATGCTCTAGAAGCTGAGGGAAGAGCCAGTTTCATGAGTTAGTTTCCTGGGTCTCAAACAGCAGCAGCCAAGGTGCCCAGTGGTCCAAACCCTCTCTGGATGTAGGTTCCCTCACCCACCCACCCCAGGCTGTCTGAACTCTCCACCACGCTTCCAGGAGCAGCTCACTGCCCTCCCCTGCCTCCTCCTCCTCCTCTTCTTCCTCTTCCCCTTCCTCTTCTTCCTGCTCCCCCCAACCACTGGGCATCCCCAGCCTTTTGGCTGCTTCTGAACCCCATCCTGCACAACCACAGCCTTCTCACCCACTCACTGGCTTCCAAGGTGCTACCACCACCCTAGCCAGCTGCCTGCTAGAAGCCATGCCCAGGAGGCACTGGGACCCCCGTGGATTTGATGAGCTCCTACTGATTGTAGGATCCAGCCAGGCCCTGAAGGGCAGAGGAACAGAAAACAAATATTCCAAGACAGGTTCTCTTTCCCAGGAAACTCACCCCTCAGGGAGGAGCCCATAGGCACTTGCGGGCTCCTGGGCAGGCAGACCCGACTATGCACACTGGGGCCAGTGCAGGGAGCCCCTCTGATGATCATCACAGCAGCCCAAAGCCCCCACCTGTACCTGTACCTGGCCAGGGGTCCCTATTCCCCAGGGCTCATACTGGCAGTGGTGGAGCCAGAGCTGGTCTATGAGATGCCCAAGGAAACAGCAGCCACATGTGAGCAGCAAAGAGAAAGAGGGGGCGAAGGGGATACAAGGCAAGAGTTTCAGGCAGAATGGAATTTCTGAGGGCCCTGAGACACCCAAACCTATCAGTGGCCTTTGAAGCTACACCAGCAACTGCAGGGTGCTAGCGCCCTCTAGTGGATGGAGGGGCCAGGATTCACCTGGACCTTCTTCCCTTAACGTTCCCAGAGAGGTGCCAGCCCAGGGCAAAACTGCGACCAGCCTTCCAGCCTCAGCATCACTGCCCTGGCCCTTCCTCAGCAGCTCCCCATCTTCCCACCAGTCCCAGATGCGGTTCCCATTCCCCCTACAGCCCTTCCCAGCTTTCTCTGTGGATCTCAGTGTTCCTGAGGTACAGGCTTGACGCCGTAAGACTGACTGTGACAGCCTTGTCAGAAGGAAGACGGTTCAGAGCTGGCAGTCTTTGCTAAGATGATGTCCCAGTATGACTCAGACATCCAGGAGGCATTTCTGGGAGACATGGGAGGCCCCATTCTCCTCTTTTGCAGGGCAAGCTGAATTCTAGGGCTCCTGAAACCATCACCACCCCACCTTCCAGAAGTGAAGAAGTACGCAGGTGGACCATTAAAGGGGAGGAAGCCGGACTGGGGTTCACTGCTTAGCAGCAGCCAAAAGGACCAAGAAGACTTCGAGTCCTGGGCACAGAGGCAAGGAGAAAAGTGATGGCCTGACCACTGCAGCCATCACCAGCATCCTCAGTGCCCCCAAGACAATCGCCAGTGGCAGGCAGTAAAAGGGGCCCTGCTTTGGTCCCCAGGGCACCCATGTCTCCAACAGTATCAAATCTTTACATTTATTCTGCCAAAGGGAGGCCACCTAGGAGACGCTTTCTACAGTCACAGTACATCCAGTGCGCTTCCTGCCCTCAGGGAGCTTTGAGTCCATCAATCAAATGTCAGATCCAGCACCCATGCTACAGTGCCCCTTGTACCTCCCTAGAAGGGGGGTGCTCAATCACGTGACTCTGCCCCTCCCTCACAGAGCCCTGGAGGCAGTGACCTCTCCACAGCCCCAGCCCCCAGAGTCGGTATTCAACTTGACACTTGAAGTCCCAGGTCTTCGTCACAGGGCAGATCTAGAACATCCCCACACCCACCCAGTCCCAGCTGCCATCCTCTCTGCATAGCAGTTTCATTTCCTCCCCTTCCCCCAGGCCACATGCACAGAGAAGCAACTATACTCTCTAAAGAGCACCAATCCTGATGCTCCACTTCAGCGGCTTCCCTGCCTCATGCTCTGGCAGCCTCCAGACTCAGCGGCTGCCCAGCCTCTTCCAGCCCTAAGCCTCTTTTGCAAAACTGGCTCTTTCTCAGCCTCAAGACTCTCAGCTTCGATGTCGACTTGCTCAGAGGAGACTCCCTGAACACACACCTCACAATTACCCTCTCCCACAGCGCCCAATAGTTTCATTTACTGCACTCACTACAATCTGTTTACCCCTTTTCAGGGCTTCCCTGGTGGCTCAGATGGTAAAGAATTGGCCTGCAACACAGGAGGCCTGGGTTTGATCCCTGGGTTGGGAAGATCCCCTGGAGAAGGAATCTTGGAAATACTGGCAACCCACTTCAGTATTCTTGCCTGGAGACTTCCATAGACAGAGGAGTCTAGTGGGCTACAGTCCATGGGGTTGCAAAGAGTCAGACACGACTGAGTGACTAACACTGACTGACTTACTCCTTTTAGATCTATCTCAGCAACTAGAATGTAAGCTCCAGAGGGCAGGGATGTCAGCACTGTTCACCTCTGCACCCCCAGCATCTTGCTGTGTACAGTAGGTGCTCCATGAATACTGGAATGGCTGAGTGAAAGGGTCCAGTGCCATAGGAGAGATGCAATCAGGGTTCAGAAGAAGGAACAATCAGCTCCAGGTGGCCCAAGGGGAAGAAAATAAGATTTAAATATGCAGAAGGGATGACAAAGAAACTCAGAAGCAAAGGCTTGGAGGAGGGAAAGCAGTGGTGGGGTTTGACTGCACGGAAGCGTGAGGGCAAAGGAGAGGTGGACCTGACGGGCTCTGAAGGTCTTCACAGAGGAGCAGAAAGGCGAACGGAAGATGCACCGCAAGGCAGAGGTGGGCAGGGGACCGGAGAGAGTGACAAAGTGACCAGAGCCTGGACTAGCACAGCGCAAGCTGCAGGAACGAGCCCACAGACAAGCCAACCCGGGGCTGCAGGAACCACTCCCGCTGCAGCCCCCAATACCTTCCTTTCCCTTTCCTCCACTTAGGGGATTCAGCCCGGAGCCTCATCTGCGACAATCGGTGAGACGCTCTATTGCTGAGGCGCACCCAAAGGACCACCAGGAAGCACAAACTCCAGGCCCAGAGTCTGCGTGGCTGCGCCCTCCTTTCAGTCCCACATTAGATGCCCGAGATGAAGTTCCAGCGCCACCGCGTGGACCAAGCTGGAACCGCGGCCACATCCTGCATCCCGGTGGGGCCGGATTCAAGCAAAGCGCAAGTCGCTCCGTCGTGTCCGACTTTGCGACCCCATGGACGCATGGATTTCTCCAGGCAAGAACACTGGAGTGGGTAGCCTTTCCCTTCGCCAGGGGATCCTCCCAACCCAACCCAGGGACTGAACCCAGGTCTCCCGCATTGCAGGCAGATTCTTTACCAGATGAGCCACAAGGGAAGCAGATACAAGCAAAGTTGCCCCTGAAACTCCAGGGCCTCAGGAAGGCCGAGGAGGTGGGGGAAGCACAAAGCTCTAGGGTTAGGACCACGCGGTGACGTGCCCAGCGACTTGCCGGAATATTCTGGGAACTGCTGGCTGAGAGAGCGAGAGGATAGGTGGAAGGAGAAAAAGCAGAGGGTCCCAAGGAAAATTTTCTGAGTCATCAAAAAAGGGAAGACCTTTAACAGAGCTAACAGTTATGAAGCATTTACTACGTATGTGCCTGGCTTGGTATTAAATGATTCGTGAACATTCAGTACTTCCGTGTACACTGGATTAAGCGGAGGCAATTTATCAGGAAACAGGCTCCAGCCACAATTAGTAAGCCGGTGCTCTAGAGCCGGGGAGCTGGCAACTCCTGAAGCCCCTACACTACAGAGCCGGAGCTCCGCAACAAGAAAAGCCACTGCAAGTGAGAAGTCCGCGCGCCACAGCTGGAGAGCAGCCTCCGCTCGCCACAGCTGGAGAAAATCCTGTGCAGCAGTGAGGACATAGCCGAGCCAAGAAATTAAGAAGAAAGAAGAGAGGCACCAGCATGGGGCTGGTGAGCGCATAACTGGGATTCAAACCCACCGGGCTTTAGCCAGATCCTGGACACAGAATCAAAAGGCGATAAATGCTTTGGCTACAGTCACATCACAAAGATAACCCGGAAGCCCCCAGACTACCACACGGGACGTTACCTGTTCAATACTAGTTTGGTGGTAGATGGGGGCTCTGTACCCCCAAGAAAGCTGAAAGATGGACTCCCCTGTGACTTCTGTTCATCACCCAGATGGTCCACACCTGGGACTGCCCCCCCCCCCGCCCCGCCCCATCACGCTCGATACCAGCCCTCCCCTCCCTTCCTGGAACACCTGTGGCCTCTTTGTCCTTGATTGGGCGGGTTTAATGCTGGAGGAATATGTGTTTGTCCTAGGAGGCAGGCTTTAAACTATGAGGGAAAATCATAAAGCCCCACATCTTAGCACATCATCACTCTTTTCCTTCCCACCCTCATCCCTATCCTACCCCTACATGTGGTCACAGAGGGGACCTAACCACACCCAGATCTAGAAATCCAAACAGTAAGAAGTTCAAGATCAAGGAAACTCCAGGGTGCCATAGAAAGAACAGGGGTTTGTGCAGCAGGCTGGCCAATGTTCCCTTAAGAAACCTGAAGCGCTTCCCAAGACTTCTCAAGGCTCCACCTCCCAGTCAGTAAAATGGGGAGAAGCTAGTCATACCTGCAAAGCTGTTGGCGCAGAGACTGGCAGATGGTTTCATGCTCAATAGGTATTACTTTTTTCTCCTCAACTGCATGCTCAAAGGTCTTTCTTTCTCCACTTAAAATTAACATGTGCATTTAGAGACATTGTTGTTGGCTTTGGAAAAATAAAACTGTATAAACCCATTGACTCAATGACCCTTGACCTCTGTCTAGCAGACAATCCTGCAGGCAGAAATGGAACAAACTGAAACGCGCATGCCCCTTGTAAATAACCTCGCCCCATTGTTAATCCATTGTTCCAAGTTGAGGGCAGACTCAGTGCTTCCAGATCCGAGTTTTAACGAAAGCTACAATTTAGCTACAATTCTAGACTTCAGAAAAATCAGCTGTCTTGAACTTTGACTCCATTCATTTATTTCTGAATTACCAAATGAGGCAAGCCTGCAGGCTGAATTACACCCATGTACACCGGTCTTGCACATGAGCCTTAGTAGTAATTATTAGGTGAGATTTTGAAAGAATTCTTTTTCACACTGTCTGGGTCTTTCCCTTCCTTCCAGGCCCAATTAAAGACTGACTCTGCCAAGTGCCCCCTCAGTCACCACCCTCAGCAGGTTCTGTATTTTCCTGGACCAACTGCAATATTATTAAGCAAGCTTTCTTGGGTAACATCCTGGTCCCCTAGGAGACAGGCCCTGCTCCCAGGTCAGCACGTGCTTTACGCTTGGCATCCCGTCCGCTGCCTACCTCTCATGCTGGTGCATGCTCATTTGGCACAGTCTTGGCTGACTCTCTGCCACCCCATGAGCCGTAGCCCGCCAGGCTCCCTGTCCATGGGATTCCCCAGGCAAGAATACTGGAGTGGGTTGCCATTTCCTTTTCCAATGGGTCTTCCTGACCCAGGGATCAAACCTGCATCTCCTGCGTTGGCAGGTGGACTCTTTACCACTGAGCCACCTGGGAAGCCCCCTGCCTACCTCTAGACTCTGTCATTCTTGGTTACTGATAACAGTCACACTCCCCGAATCTTTAGCACCCTGAGTTCTAATCCCTCTAACCACCATGTGGATCTTTCTCACTGGCAATCAGCAAAGGGGGCAGGACGGTGTTTACAGATCCAGTCCTCATCACCATCTCCAAACACAGATGTCACCTTGGGAATCAGAGGTGTCATGTTCTCTCTGTCTCTACTTATTCTGTGTCGACAATGCATTGGTGAGTCCAGCTTAACAGTCTTTGAACAGTCTTTGGAAGCACTAGCTCTCGATATCTCTTTGTGCTCAGCATCCAGTGAAAAGTCATAAGGACTGTCTCAGTCTGAATTCCCCCCAAAAGAGCTCCTGAGACCTTGATGTGTGAGCTGAGGTCACGGAGCACAGGTAAGGGACAGGCAAGGTTAGACATGGGAGGGGAAGAAGGATTATTATACCCCAAGAAAAGGAAATAATGAATGGATCACCGCTGTGGCCAACTGGACTTTAACCCCACTGGGGACCCTCTGAATTGTTCCAGTGGGGGGCTTTTTATCTTGTAGTTCCCAACCCTATCTGGTAGGGTCTACTCCCGGGGTGTTGACCCCCACCAGCAACTACAGAAGGCTCTGTGTGCTCCCCATGCCCCCAAATCAGGGGCTGCCCTCAGCAGGGAGATCCAGGCAGACAAGGTGCAGGAATGTGCAAGTGACCTCTAGGTGGCCACAGGCATACAGGCAGTTTCCTACAGAAGCCTCTGCCAGAACTCCACCTCAGGAAAACCCAGCACCTCACAGAAGCCTGTCTTTACATTTAGAGAATAAAGACACTTTCCAAGCACCATCCACTGGCTCAGGTGGCTTTTCAACTCTCCTGTGATAGACGTGGTACAGTGGGATGTTAATCTTTGCCCTAATTTACAGCTGGGAGAAAGTCACATAACCAGTTATAACTCTAATTTGCAGACCTGATGAACTTCATATAACTAAAGATCTTTAAATTGTATGTTCAGTTTACCGTTATGATTGGAAAAAGAATATTTTAAGCAGAAATGTTTTTTTGCTTTCAGTGAGTGATATTTTCTATATTTAGAGCAATAAATATTTGTGGGATGCACTAAAGCTTAGACAGGGGTTAGAGAAACACTGAGCTTCCCTGGTAGCTCAGCTGCTAAAGAATCCGCCTGAAAATCTGCAAGCATGAGACTCGGGTTCAATTCCTGGGTCGGGAAGATCCCCTGGAGAAGGGCTAGGCTACCCACACTCCAGTATTCTTGGGCTTCCCTGGTGGCTCAGATGGTAAAGAATCCGCCTGCAATGCAGAAGACTTAAGTTCAATCCCTGGGCTGGGATGATCCCCTGGAGGAGGGCATGGCAACCCACTCTAGTATTCTTGCCTGGAGAATCCCCATGGACCAAGGAGCCTGGTGGGCAAAGAGTCAGACACAACTGAATGACTAAGCATAGCACAGGGCGTTACTTTAAATAGCAAAGCATGTAATACTTCAATATTATGTTGTAATTTTTAAAACTGATTTCCTAACAGCTTTTTGGAAATTCATCTGGTTCTTGGCATCGTCGGTCTTGGTGTGCTCATGTGGTGGGCTTTGCTGCGGTGACACCCACGTAGACGGTCTGCCACTTTCTGGCCCTTCACAGCATCCTAAGACCCAAATGCCATCTCTGACAATTACTTTTCCAACCTCTGTACTTTACCTTTATTTATGTAAAATTATTTTCTGGGCCCTGACAAGATTTTATTGTTGATAAAATTGACTTAAAACAGGAACCAGGGATATACCATGTAAACCTACCCTCTTGGTTCAACAGATTAGAGAAACAATTTTCATCAAGAAGGACCTAAATGCAGGTTGCTGGCAATGAAAATTAAGTTTTATCCTGATCAGAGACAATGACTGTGTTTCATCACCCATTTTAGACACACTTCTCAAATTAATTTGATTGCTTTATGCCTGCATTGAGCCAACAAAAGAATGTTACCATCTGGCTTTATAAGGATTAAGCCACTAGCCACTGCCACTGCTGACCTTTAACACATTCTGAAAGGTGATCAGGCCAAAGATCAGAAATGAGGCACTCTGGGAAAACAGACAGAACAGGCCTTCAGAGAGTTAGATATTTCCAGGGGAAAATTTTATTAACGTAATTTCTTGCACCTTCTCATACTTAGACAAGCACTAAAATCATTAAGTGAGGTGCCCGTTTTCTTACAACTAGCAGCAACCTTCTACGGTGATTTGTGCCTGGTTGCACACACCCCTTCTCCAAAATCACACTCAGGCCAACCTCCTCCCTGCTTCTTTGGGGCAGTTCCTCACAGTTACCCAAGAGACCGTCTCCCAAGATATCATCATTAGGAAGTCCCCAAATAAACTGAAATCCACCGCTCTCACACTGTGTGTTGTCATTTCAGTCGACTATTAGGAGGAAAAGTTTTCCATGGGTGAAAGTGAATGAGGCTGCAAGGCTCCAACAAAAGAGATTTTGTAAAAATTCCCAGTTCAGAGATGGAAGCAAACTTTATATAAAACCTGACTTGCAGTTTAGAGCCTTACAACATTACAAACGTGTGGGCCTGCCACCACCATTACTGTCTCAGGATTGCAGATTTAGCAGTGATTCATGCAGTGTCCTGGAGGGAGGGGACAGCTCCTGACTCCAGGTGGAGGGGCCAGGACTGAGTCTGCAATGAGCAAGGCCAGGCTGGAACTGCCTCTTCCTCTTTCTGCACAACAGGCAGAGATTTTCCAACTCAGCGAACATAGTTGAAGACTTCAGAGCAAGCCCAGCCAGTCTGTCCTGTGTTCGAAACCCCTGTCAAAGAAACACCATCTCCAGATCCTGTTCCAATATTCTTTATTCTCTCTTCTGGACATGGACCCTCAGAGAAGCCTGAGTGCCTCTACACTTGTACAACACAGTTTTGAAGATCAAGTTTGGAAACCAACCCCATAGCCTGCCAGCAACACGACCTCGAGAAACTGCTTACATTCACTTTCCTCTTAGGGTCTCTAGGATCCCTCCTACATGGTCAGCATGGTACCCAGCCCACATGATCATAAAAATACTATCACACTGTTGGTTTGCAAACTGGCCCCCCTACACAGAGAGCAAGGAGAGAACAGGGGAAGGAGCAGACCGCCAATCGGTAGGTGGCAGGCTCAGCAAGCAAGAGAACTTATCTATGAAGATTGTCACAGGCAGCACAAGATGAGTGGATCTCCACCCCCATGGGCCAGAATCTTAAGTTACATTAGAGGCTTTAACTGGGTTCAGTCACATATTCACTCAGTTCACTTGGTCTTGACAGCATCTTACTCTCTGGAGGTCACATCCTTGTCACAGCTGCCAGCATGGGAATAGTAAGCAGCATGGACATTCCAAGGAAAAGGAGGGGGTGAGGAACCTCCTATTGCTGAGATATAGCTCTTCAATCAACCAACGATCTCCTCTCTGTGATCCCCTCAGAACCATTGCTGAACTTTGGCTCTGCACCGTGACAAATTCACAGCAAATGGTCACAAATTCTAGCCGTTTTTTCAACCTCAGAAACTCTCCTCCTGCTTAACTCTGGGCAAATGAGAGCTTCTGAGAAATCCTTTGAGCTGGACACATCACCCGAGTGATGTGATTGCTCTCTGAACTGTACAGGGGCACCCTCACGATGGACTTTTAAAGATGAAATTAGGTGGGATGAGGGAAGAGAATCCTTACATTCTTTCCCCCCAGCCCGGATGAGACATACTGCTTTCTGCCTTATTCCTCTGAGCCTGTCATTTGTTCCAGGACAAGGGCAGAATTTACAAACCCAGGAAAACCTGTGTCACTATGATGGAAAACAAATCTGAACTCTGCTTTGGCAGAGCCTTCAGCAAACTGCCTCACCCTGAGCCTCAGTTTCATCCGTGGTAAGATGGAGCTAATTAATGGTACCAACCCTAGAGGATCGAGATGATACATAGAAAGTGCTGAGCACAGGCCCAACTCTGTACTCACAAGTAAGTCCCAGGTACCAGCATGCCCAACACATTGTTTTGCTGGAGCCAATTAACTTCCTTCCATTTTCACGTCCTTACGTAATTTGCCAAGTTCCACACCAAACACAAGGAGTGTCCTGCTTCACTGGATGGGACCTGATCATTTTATTTTCTTGTGCTTTTTCATTTGGTTGGTGGTTATAGGACTGAAGTGTCAAACAATGCTGCTTCTGTTCCAGACTCTGTCGTCACTTACTACGTGAGCACCAGTGGTATTCTCTTCTGTAAAACATGAGTGCCAAATACTAGGTGACTCCTAAGTTCCCTTTCAGAGCTAAATTTTCTTTCCTAAATATGAAATGAAAATGAAGGTGAAAGTGTTAGTCACTTAGTCTTGGCTGACTCTTTGCGACCCCATGGAATGTAGCCTGCCAGGCTCCTCTGTCCATGGGATTCTCCAGGCAGGAACACTGGAGTGGGTTGCCATGCTCTCCTCCAGGGGATGTTCCCCACCCAGGGACTGAATCCAGGTCTCCTGCTTTGCAGATCAATTCTTCACCATCTGACCCACCAGGGAAACCCTAAATACGAACGGGAGAAAACAAATACCACACAGTTGCAACACTTTTAAGTTTACAAAACACTTCTGCATTCACCCCATCTCACTTCATCAAAATCCAGGTGTCCCCATACAACACAGAGGACACCCAAATTCACTGGGGCGAGGTGACTAGCTCGGAGGCTTCCAGCATGTGCCAAGAGAGCCAGTCAATCCTTTAAATTCTGTTCCCCAGGCCCCATGCTCTTTCTGCTGTATTCCTTTTAAAAAGAATAAAAACTGATCTGAAAGGCCATATAAAACCCACACACAGAACACAACTTTGACAAGTCTTCCTTTTCCTAGATTGAGGGCTGAGAACCATCCAGATGCCAAGCTTTCTGGTACAAGTCACAAAGTGCAGGAGCTCTGCTGGCATCTACAGAGATGGCTAATAATGGCCAACCTGTGGACATCACAGGTGCTGTGGACAACATAATGCTTTGTATTTGGAGGTTAGAATTTTACTAGCTGTGTGTGTACCAGACAGACGGTAAGGTGTTTAAAAAGGGAATAAACAGGACTAAAATCAGGGAATACAGGACTAAACATGAAAAGACCAGGCTTCAAAATTAACATCCAGTTTAAGACAAGTGGCTGTAAAAGGAGGCATTTTGCTTTGATCAAGTGAAGGCCATATTTGGCAGCAAAAAGAACGTTGCTAATGCAAAGGAAAGAACAAGTACACCCAAGGGTGAGGGCAAAGTCATGGCAACAACACCCCAGAGGAGACCAAAGGGGCCAAAGTACAAAGTTCAGACAGAGGGGCTGGCACAGAACAGATGGGATGGCCCTGGGTGTTGCTCGGGTTCACAGCTCCATCATGTGCTGTCGTGCACCCCAAGGGCATGGATGGTGTCGCCAGGCACCCACTGAACACCCTTTCCAGGGGGCACACTGTCGACAGAAGGCTGCATCTGAGCAATCCAAAGCATCCACTGAAAACAGTGCTCCAATAAAGAACTTGTCCTATTTGTCAAGAGTAAACTATTTTGAGCAACTATTATGAACTTGGGAAAAACCCAAGACTTCCATTCATACTTTTATAAACTTAAACATATTAGAAGGACAGATGCACCATGTTTAAAGGAATAGTCACAGAAACCCAAAGAATATTTCTGTGATGTGAATATTTACTGAGAAGGGCAGTAGCTAAGCTGTAGATATCTACAAACCCAAATGCTTGATCAAATTTGAAGAGCTCTGGCTCAATAATAAACTCATGCACTGCAGGTTCACAAATTTATTTAAGATTGTTTCCTATAAGCATTTTAATCATGGTCTATGTGAAGTGAAACAAGAAGTGTTTGTATAATGAATTATGTAGGGAACTTTTAACGACAGATACAAAACATCAAGAATATATTCACTTTTTGGTTTATTAAAACAAGCTACACCTCTGTGCTTCTTACAATATATTAACAGGCGTAAAATTCAATCCACATTTCCAAATCAGTTCATTCACAACATCACACCATGCTATTTTATGGTACTTTATAATCAACCTTTTTACAACAATCTAACATTTCTTTGTACAACAGGCAAACAGCTTAACACCTTCCATCAAGGCATCTCAGAACTTTAGATGTTTAGAAATAAAGTCAAAAGTTTCCTTCAAATGCCATCATTTTTGTATTAAACTGAAATGCCAGATGCCAAGTCTCAAGTTCCTAAAAAGAGTGGTTTAAAAAACATTTACATCCAAATTAAGTCTTATAAACCTCAGTGGTAGGTCCGATCATTTCTAAACACTAGAACTATTTGTGGATAAAAAGCTGCATTTGATTGTGCAAAATCTTCTGCTAGGTCTGACTTAAAATCTTAATTTTTTTACCCCAATTAATCCTAGTGTTAATTCTGCTCCTTTCAGTTAAAAACCCAGACACATTGAGGGCTGATCTTTCATCAAAGAGCTCTGACCACCTATACGATAGTTTTCTGTGCTTATTGTCTCCAGGGGAGGAAGTATACATCCATTAAACACAATGTTTGAGCATACGAAATCCATGCAGACATGCCTCTGTGCCACTAGGCAGTTACTGCCTTGTCCTCTTACAGAAATACATAACATAGTGTTTCCCAAAATGTTTTCTGTGAACCTCAGGAGAGGTCCATAGGGGTGTTCCAAAGGGGAAAAAGGCTCTGGGGTCGCACAGATCGGGAAATGCTGGGTTAATACAGGCTTGGTACCGGCGGGCCCTGAGCCCTTACTGGGCTAAAGCGCACTGTGAGTTTCTAGGAATGAGGCTTCATGTGCAAATTAATTTTACCAGCAACACTTTTTCTACAAAACACCTAAGAACATCTCACAGAGCACTCATACACAAGCAGAACTCTGGGAAATGGTTTGCTCCTCCGACTGGAAATTCCACAATCCGAGTTTACATTCACTGCGGTCCCTGATGCGTTTTCCCCACTCACCCTGTGACTTCAGGAGGCTGCGCAGACTCGTAGCCCTTTCTCTGTCACGAGTTCTACACACCTCACGCTACTTCCTTCCTTTTCTCTTAGGAGCGAAAGTGCCTTCTTCTCTTCTGAATTTCTTACGACTTTCTCATTTTGAAAGAGTGTAGCTCCATATTGCTTATTATTGGGGCTTTTGGTTTGCTTTTAAACTCAACTCACAGTCTGTCTTCCCCTGGAGGGCATGCATTTCAGTATTATAGAAATGCAGGAAATGGTAATAAATTATTTACAAGCACCTAGTTCATTTAATCTTACGTGAAAGCCATTCACTTTTGGAAAACAAGGAGAATAAATCTTTTAGCAAAACAGTGGTATCTGGAAGCCTTATCGGGATGATGGATATTTGTTCAGTAACGAGGCACGAAAGAATGAGCTGTGCTAAAATTAACGCGAGGGTGAGCTTGTCTGGATGAGCAGAACTTTGGTTGAGATTTGTCTTCCTTAAAAAAGGTTTTCAAAGCACCAGTTAATTACAGAAAGCATGCATATTTATTCTCACAGTGAGTTAAGTGGTGAGAGAGCTAGCAAATCATACATTGCATTCCCCAAAGCATCTGAGTAGATTTCTAGAAAACAAACCAACTGAAAGGGCAAATAGAGCCAGAGAAGCCATTGTTCCCTGCTCAGGCTGGCGAGGCAGCAGCTCTTAGCGGAAGTCACAGGCGGGGCAGCAGCGTCCACAGAGAGGTCAGTCCCAACCTTGACTTAGACAGTCCGAGTGACCCTTGGTCTATAATTTCACGGACGAGTAGAAAAGACTAGTGAAACGTTTGCTTACCTAGACAACGAACACACAAGGGGATAAATCAGCTTCCCTGGCTGTTCCCCAAAACACAGACAGAGCCCAGTCCTACTTAGGACGTAAAATGGAATGTTAACACAGTGAAGGTGCCACTCCACATCAGAGCCGCTGCAACACTGACAACGGCTTAATGGGATGCGAGCTCCTATAAAGAAAACGTGTTTTAAATGCGGAATTTGAGAAGAATGGAAGAAAATCACAACAGCATGGCATTATTGCTCCGAGTTTCAAAAATTTCATACAATGTGAAATACCAATCAGTATTTTTCCCTCTCTCAACACACACAGAATACTCACAAGACATTATTAGTGTTTAAAATCCAAGCTGATAAAAGTACAAACTTTAATTCTCAGTACCTTTCTATTAAATGCAAAGGTTACCTGCGGTATTTGTCAGGAAAAATTCCTAATTCCATAAAACCACAGAGAGAAGAAGAAACAGCTGTTAGAGAACGTTTTCTATCACATGATCTTTAAGAAATCACCATCATTACCACAATTAGAGAACAATTATGATCCCTGCTCACAAAAAAGGCACCTACCTGTTATCAACAATTTTTCATAATTATTTGCCACTATATGGCATCAGGGTTTAGGAAAAGAACCCACGTATATTTTTAAAGAACCATGGTTTTCTTTTTCTCAAAGCTAAAAAAAATCTACAAATGCCAGTCTGCAGGGCCATCACATATGTGATGTACAACCCACTCTGCCCAACTTGAGTGGGTACCAGCCACTCAAAAGCGTACAACCAGTCTACAGGATGTAAGAGGGTTGGGCCATGAGGCTGCAGCCAGGGCACTTCACACTAACACAGGCGATCAGGCCAAGCTAATAGGTTAGGACAGTTGCTACCTCCAAGACACAACTGTACCTGAGAGGCAGGTGCTGCCTGAGGCAGGAGGTCGGGGGAGGGGTGGCAGGGAAGGGACACAGACACAGAACAGGAGTTGCTCCTAAATACTTGCCCGTCATTTAAAACTCAATGGCACTTTTTCACAGGAGCAAACATTTTCAAAGTCAATTTTCCAGCCTAGTTTAGCTTGAACTTCACCAGCCAAATTTATTTCCTGGTATGAGCTGATTGGTCAGATTATCTCTATTCCTGACCTAAATTAAGATTGTGTTTTCATTTAGCTCTTAAAACACTTTCTATACCTGACTACAACAGACAGCACAGTGACACCTCTGTGTGAAGAGCCCATTCATTTGTAAAGCACTTTGTGAGGAAAAAAATGTTCCCATTTAACAGTTAGCTACAATGGACATAGATAACACCAGAGACAAAAAAAAGAAAACAGTGAATGGATGACTCAGTTATTTTTCAAGGAAGCATTAATCAGAACGTATACCAACAAATTACCTGACGGCATTAAGTGTACTAAACAAGATTCAGTTTCAGAATTAACTACATTTGTGTGTCCATCACAGTAATAAGCCCCTAACTGTTATATTTAAAATGTAAATCTTTAATAAACTCCAAAATTTCATTTTGCAATCTACTGATCATGAACTGCAAATGGAGGCCGGGGCCCCCATGGTGTGATCTGTAGGCGGCTGTGTCACGCCAGTGTCCAGCGATCACAGATCACGGAGGAGAGAAGGCACTTGTCTTCCAGGAGGCCACGTCAGGACGGGTCAGGCCCGACCACACGACGGCACCGTCCACTCTCGTGCCACAGGCAGAGCCTACGAGGAACTGGTCCCACGCCTGTCACTTGCCAGAGGTGCCCGAAGTTACCTACAGCACCACGAAATGCAGAATATATTCCAGGAGTTTTTGCCGGTTGCATTGAGGTAGAAAAGTGCTGCTGAGTTCTAAAACAGACACTCTCTTTTGTTTGGTCTCTTTGAAAACCTAGAGAGAAAGTTTAGATTAAATTAAAGACAAACGAAAAAGGGTAAGGGGGCGGGGAGACATTTCTGTCACCAACCCTTACTTGATGGGCAGTAAGGTACATAAAGCCATATCCAGGCTTTAAGAAAATGTACGTGTAGGGTGTGTGTGAGCACGGGGTAGGAAGGTTACGGGGGTGGGAGATTATGGGGGCAGGTGTGGGGTTTACTAGTGTACTAGATTTTAAATTTTATGTTAGAATAAAGTCACAGAAGAGTTCCTCACAAAAACCACTAGTACCTCCATGGAACTCATGTCCCAAGTAATTTGTGAAGATAAAGGATAGCTTAGGATACTTTTAGCAATACTGGTAAAAACACAAGAAAATAACTGAAAATCATATGGCATAATTAACATCCCCACCAAAACTGCAGTAGAATCTTGAAACACATGGACACCTTCATTTAGGATGAAAACCAGGACAATTTTGGAACATGCAAATAAATCTGTACGGAGGGGCCCCACCTTCAACATGCCCTTCCTCCTCCCAATCCCCAGAAATGCCTGCATGATTAATCCTGCAGAAACTGCTTTGTCTCAGGGTCCAGCCCAACACAAAGGTGACTCAGACAGATTAGATCTAAACAAAAAGGACAGACGTGAACACATGCTCTTGTACCATAAGTGGTGGACACTCACCCCGATATCCTTAAACATTTTCACAGCATTCTTCACAAGACAGTAAGTGGCACTCTCAGCTGTGGAGAAAGAATCAGGCCCTGTCAAATGTTTAGGCCCAGGGACAATGAAAACCCCAGTATCCACGGGAAGAGAGGGTAGCAGGCTGGGAGGAGGTCAGAGCAAGCCCAGGGACCGCGCCAAGCTCCCTTTTCTACCACTCACTCGTGAGGCCGCGAAGGGTCTGCTCTTTCTTCAAATTTACTCTGTCATCTTTTGGGGGTGCGTGGGGGAGATGGAGACAGGGGTAGGGAGAGAAAGAGAAAAAGGGAGGGAGGAAGGGGAGGAGGCAGGGGAGGACAGAGAGAAGAGGAAGGGAAAGAGAAATACCCAAAATATCCATCTTGAAGGGTTTTTGTGAGACTCAAATGAGCCAGAATGTAGTTCTTTCAAACTGTGCAGGAATGCATAGATGACTCCTACTGCAGTGGAACCAGAAAAAGCACAAGCCCAGAGGTCAGAAAAAAGGAATTCTAAACCCAGGTTGCCCTTTAACTAGCTGCATGATCTGGAATAGTGTCTTCATCTCTAAAGTGAGGTGATTCTAGGTCTTGATCTCAGTCTAGAGATACAGCTATAGACGTAGCTATATATCTCTCTATATGCCACTCTGTAGAGCTCTAGCTTTCTCTGGAGAAGGCAATGGCACCTCACTCCAGTACTCTTGCCTGGAAAATCCCATGGATGGAGGAGCCTGGTGGGCTGCAGTCCATGGAGTCGCTATGAGTCGCACGCGACTGAGTGACTTCACTTTCACTTTTCACTTTCACGCAATGGAGAAGGAAATGGCAACCCACTCCAGTGTTCTTGCCTGGAGAATCTCAGGGATGGCAGAGCCTGGTGGGCTGCCATCTATGGGGTTGCACAGAGTCGGACACGACTGAAGCAACTTAGCAGCAGCAGCAGCAGCAGCAGCTATCTCTAGATAAATATCTAGTGATCGATTATCTCTAGATCCGTCATGGCTTTAAAAATTATTGAGTCAAAGTAGCTGCAGTCTTAAAGCATAACTGTAGAGAATGCTGCTCCCACCCCAATCACACCTTTTCCATAAGAGACAGAACCAGGTGCCGGGCGGGGGCGGGGGGCAACAGCGGTGCACACTGCTGCTGGGAGTTCCTGGGTTTAGCACTCAGGAACTGTTGGACCACACCTACTAACTCTAAATACACCACACCCTGCGAACAGGCAATTCTCCTGTACAGGCCTACATAAATAAGTCCATTTGTTTACCCAAGGACACACTCAAACATGTTCACGGCAGCACTACTCGGAGGAGCGCTGAACTGCAAAGCCCAAATATCCATCAGTGATGGACAGGAATCAATGAAATGTGGTAAATATTTACACAGTGGAATACTACAACACAAGAATAAACTACATGCAACAGCATGTATGAATCTCGCTTACAATGTTAGGAGAAAACTGCCAGACATGAGTGTATCATCTGTGTAGTTCAATTTATACAACACACCCAAAGAGGTAGTAGGAGCAATCCATGGAGTGAGAGGTCAGGATAATTTTGCTTTCTTTTTTTCCAACTATCTGCAATGTGCAGATTCCTGTAATCAAAAACGACATAGCTTTCAAAAGAAGCCAAGAGAGGGGCACACATACCGTACACGGCAACCCTCCTCTCCGTTCTCGTGATCAGGTATTTGTGCAGCTTCTGCAGGAATTCAGGCTCGGGAACGGGACCGCCGAAGTTGTGAATGAAGATAGCGGCAGAGCTGTAGGCCTCCAGCAGAGGCCCGAGGAGCCTCTGTAGGAAGGTGATGAACTGCTGGTGCTCCTTGGACTGACTCACCTGGGAGGGCGAGAGTGGAGACCCAGTCGTGGCAGGGACAGAGGCATCGCCTCGGAGCACCAGCAGCTCAAGAAGGCGGTCCCTCGCTGCCCCACACAGAAGCAGCCTACCGCTCGCTCCATGGGCTCAGAATCGCCCCTGGAGATGACCGCGGGTTTTGAAATGTGTTCTTTATTGTCATCAGTGACTTTCATGGTATTTGAGGTTTACGTTCATTGAACAGCTGCCTAGAAAAAACGGTTGTACTTGAATGACATAATTATGACATACTGTCATCACTGAAAATGGCTGGTACCCAGGCTGGACCCTCCAGGCTTTGAAGCCTGGCTCAGCAGTCCCTCAAGTGCACAGAAGGCCACATGCCTCAACCCCTGACGTCATCTCGGTCCCTCCCGGCCCTCACAGCCGCCACGCCCACGTGGTCTCTGGCCCAGCCCAGCACCGCAGGAAAAGGTGGTGGTGGTAATGGGGTGCTCTGCGCAGTGGGGGCTCGCAGTGGCCCCCCAGAAATGTGCACGTTCAGATAAGCCTCCCTGGGGCAAGATTACTGCCCCATTTGGAACTAGCAATACCTAAAAGGAAAAAAACCCAAAAGTCACTTGGACTCCGAGTCTGTATGCCTATGTATGTCTGTGTATGCCTGCGCACGCACACGTGTGTGTGTGTGTGTGTGTGTGTGTGTTACCCCACTGCAAAGAAAGCAATCCACTTAGGGTATTCAGAAAAGTAGGGTCATTCTTACTGATTGCTAAAATTACAAATTAGACAAAATCGCTTTTTCTAAAGCAAGGACCATCAATCTTTTAAAAATCAAATCTTCTGACAGGATTTGTTTAAATGAAGGCAAAGAGCCTGATGCATGAAATTCTGGGAGCGATGGCAAGACGGAACACGACTCAAGCAGAGCAACTGGGCCAGTGGCAGCGGAACGTGAACTCCTCCTCTCCCTCAGCTGGCACAGCGCCGCCTTGCCTTGTTCACTGATGCCTGAACAGAACCTCTGCCTCTTCAGCAGTGAGTGCAGGGAGGGCTACCGGTCTGCATCTGTGCATTCTGGAGAGAGGGTCACGAAAGGTATCATCTATGACGTTCATCTTCCTGAGAGCTGAGACTCTTGTCTCTTCTTCCATTTATCTATACCCCAGACTGAATCGTTTCAGGGATTAATTCAAGTCAGTTTCAGTGTCTTAACTGGGCAGAAAGTGCCACGGCCAGTTTGTGAGTGCTTTGAGTACATCGCCAGAGTCCCAGTTTTTAAGCACCCTGTCCATCTGTGGCAACATGAGCCTCAACTCAACACTGTGGTGTCCACCCAGACTCTTCACCCAAGTACCTTCAGGTAGCAATCTCGTTGCTCCTCACCAAAATCGCTGTCTTCATCTTCTTCATCACTTCTCCAAGACAAAGGTTCCGGAAGCTTCTTGTCCCACTGCTGCTCGGCAAGACCAGGACTGATATCTTCCTGATCATCTTGCTATGCCAGGGAGATGACCAACAGTTGATAAATGTGCTCAGGCACGCAAACGCCCGCCCGGCTGGACCCCAAAGTCACCCTCTCTCATGCCCCCGCCTCCTCTTTCTGTCCAGCCAGGCATGAGATCAGTCCACCACCCTCTCCAAACCCAAAATCACTCAGGAGACAGCAGGGGAGGAAAGAAGAAAAGAAAGAGTGAGGATAAAAGCTACCAGCCACGTCAATTAAAGTACCATCAGCTCTGCTAAACTGGCATCTACTTTCCCAGGCCACACCCTTTATACAGAAGCTGCCAAAATTAAAACAAAACCTCAAAAAAGAAAAATGTCCACATGAAAGCTACAAGCACATGGATATACAGAAGATCTGGTCTTGGAACACAGGCTTCTGGATGCCATGGAACCAAGTCAAGATATGCTTTATGCAACACCAGTTACATAAAAGGAACCAAAATAATATTAAACCATTCCGAAAGACATTTACTCTCTCCATTCCTATTTTTCTCATCTCATCTTGGACATGACTCTCTCTCTCTCACTCTCTCTCTCTCTCTCTATACACACACACACACACACACACACACACACACACACCCCAAATGGAATCATTGGTAAAGCGGGTGGTAGAAAAGATAATAAAGAACAAGAAACTAAAGGCAAACAAAAGCAAGCTAGCCTTCTTACCTCCGCCACTATAAGAATGCCATACTGGATAAACCTGCCCACTGTTTCGTGGCAAGTTTGGTAAAAGGTCTGGCAGGGCTGCAAAGAAAAGGCATTTCAGTGTAAATCTCATGGTCTTCCACTTATTTTTTTTAAAGACAGAAGACAGTGTACAAAGTGGCTGCCAAATACTTCCATGGTATCACCTGCCTCACTCCACTAGTCAAGCACTAAGCTTTCTGACACCACCCTCTTGACAAGCTCACACTGTGGACAAAGTCCGAGAAGAGGCCTTGTCACCTGACTGGTAGAGCGCCCAGTGAGGCACCACCTGCAGACGGAGCTCCTGAGCTGAGTTCCCCCAGCCCCACCCCTCCAGTAGAGTGCGGCCTCAGAAGGGCTACGTGACCGGCCCCTACACCTATTTTTTTCCTTTATAAGACAATTTCCCTGCAAAATCTATCTTACAGTAAATGCTGTACACAAGGTGGTGGATGAGGAAATGCAATATGTATTCAAGTAATTAAAAAAAAAAACCCAAGTGAAAGACAATGTCAACCTTGAGAGCCTTATCTACTCTTTTCTCTCCCATCCTGCCCCCCAGATTCATGCGAAACAAATTCCACAACAGGACACAAATATAACATATACAGACAATGCTGTGGAGGAGGGCTGTGCTCCCAACACCTGTACTCAGAAATGTCCCAGGACACATTCCCATAAGTGGAAAACAACAGGCTTTAAAATAAGAATTTTATTCATTGATGACTTTGAAGGGAAAAAAAGACTCTCTGCTGCTTAATATGTATGCCTCATTATAAATGTCTAGAAGTGTTCAAATATAACATAAATGCTCGTTAGTTCTGCTGGGCCTTAGTTCCCCCATTTGGAGGAGGGGCTGAGCAGATGAGTTTTAAGACTGTTTCTGCCTCTCCTCGTCTAGGTTTCTCTCATCCATGGGCGGGCATGTTAATCATTTACAAACCCCTGACCCAGTGGCTTATGCATGATAAGAGGTTCTGTGCCTCTGGATCTGAGTGATGGAGAACACTGAGCCCTTGCAGCCATCAGAGCACAGGACGGGTTCTCTGGAGCAGTGACCCCGAGGGCAAACCGAGACAGTAACAACGCAATGGTCTGGTGGTCACTGAGACCCAGGGGGAGGATGTAAAGCTTCAGTAATAGACCGAAAATTCTCTAAGAGGAAAGCATTTTATGTTTTCATTAAGATGCTCAAGAATAAGAGAAGAGGAGACACTAAAGAGTCTTCACTTACGAGAGAGATGGTGCCTTCATTGGAGAGCAGATAGCACAGGCTGGCGGCCTTGCGTACCAGCTGCTCCTGGCTGACCAAGCTGGGAGACGTGGGCCCTCCTGGGCCCCTCTTCTTCAGAACTGCGTAAAGGCTGCAGGCTGAGAAAGTAAAAGCATCAGCGAAGCTGCAGCCTTAGATCTCCAAGAAAAACCTTGGAGAGGCTCAGACTGGCTGGACTACCACAAAAGATCATTGATACATCCAAAATAATTGTCTGCGTTCACGGAAATTCAAGTAAATCCCTTCAGAATTTACTTCTGATTCCATGTGCTTCCAACCCTGTCAGACTTTCTTCAGAGGCTTCCATCCCGTCTGCCCTCCGTCTCCTCTGTTCCCCCGACTCACTCCACTGCCACAAGTATGTCTCATCTCAACTAGATTTCCAGATCCTGGGCAGCAAGACATCTGACCTCTCCTACTTGGTAAATCATGTGATACTATGTATACAGCAGTTCAGTTACTCCTCATTGAATAGCAAATATAAAAATAAGCTATAATCAGTGAAACAGCAGATGACACTTTTCTTTCAAAACTAAAACTATAGCAACACATTCCCTGAAACCAGGGACTGTCATCCAAACTGAAGTAGATACCATCACGTGCTTTTGGCCACTTGATTTGCCATGAAAATCCTTCAGGGCCTGACATACCTATGATGGCCTCCATGATAAAGACGTGGAGCACCCCATTGCTGTAGAAGTTGAGTTCAAAGACTGATGGGATAGTTGTGCTAGGAGTAATAAAAAACTCATCGTTCTTGCTGGTGTGGGTGATTGTGATACAATTTCCCAGCAGCTGTATGGCATGCATGACTACATCTTCTGAATTTCCTGAGAAACCCAAGTCAAAATCACGAGCCAGGACCTCCTCCTTCATCACAAAGAAGTCTTCCACCAACGTGGAGAGGTCAATTCCCTATAAAAACAGACAGAAGTGGTCTCATGAGAACACAAAACCCACTTCTCAAAAGATGGAGAGACTGCCCCAAGGATTTTTTTTTCCCCCTTGCCTTGGCTTGCCTGAAGTTCGCTGTCAGGAAAAAAAAAAAAAAAAACCGAACACCAGTGTAAAGAAAGTTAGAAAACTGGTTAAAAAGCTGTCCAGCAGGAATGTCAAGAGATTTCATGTCCAGAGCATATTCTAGCCACAAAACATGATGTAGCATGTAAGGTCTCAAAGGGAAAAAGCCACCTTCTGGAAAGAAGCAGTGCTTATTTTTTCAGCAAGAATTTCTCAAATTTCTGGGCTGCTATTTATATATTGGCACTACATTTGATGTTCAGAACATGACTGCGACAGAGACAGACAGACAGTCTTTCCCATTACAGGACTTAGACAAGTGTATTCTAGGAAAGCAGAGTGCAAGTCCTAAATACAAGTCAAACAGCTTGGAAACCATTACAACCAGAATACTTTCTATCTGTCAAAAGACATGCCTTATTTCCATTAACTGTATTCTTCAAAGAATGCCTTACTGTCAGATAAAACAGTCCCTGAGGCTTTTTTCATATAGATGTCTTCCTCCATTGGGTTGTAAGCCCCTGTGGGCAGAGTCCTCAGATTATTTTACTGTTCATCTCACAGGACTGTGCTTCCCCGGTGGCTCAGATGGTAAAGAATCTGCTTGCAATGCGGGAGACCTGGGTTCGATCCCTGGGTTGGGAAGATTCCCCTGGAGAAAGGAACGGCTACCCACTCCAGTATTCTTGCCTAGAGAATTCCATGGACAGAGAAGCCTGGCAGTCCATGGGGTCGCAAAGAGTCGGACACGACTGAGTGACTTTCACTCACAGGACTAGCTGGAAGGGAGCCAAATCTATCAGTGGACAAGCATCTGAAAAGCTGATAAAGCATTTCCCTGCTTTCTGCTGAACTCCAGCGAGACTGCAGACGTACCTGCCTGTGTCTATAGAGGAGCAGACAAGCCACGATGTGTGTCGACATAATAGCGCAGGACTTGCTAGCAGCTGGAAGGCAAACACACACCTTTTAGTTGTGCTTTTTTTAATATAGCTGAAACTTTTTACAAAGTACCTAAATCTTAAAAAAAAAAAAAAAAAGTATCTTAATTAGGAACATTGAAAACTATAAAAGTCTTCTACTGTATTTATTATACCTGATTCACCAAAGGGAAATCACAATTTGCTCTGGACCAGTGGAAGCTCATTAGAGATCATTGCTCATTTAATAGAATTCAGTCTAAGATAGGTCTACCCTCAACCCAGAAATCGATTTTAACTTCCTCTTTTCAAGCTGGACCAGAGGCAGGTCAGAGGTAGGGAGGAAGGGGACAGACAGACATCTGAGAATGACTATAGTCCATAACTCAATATTCCAAATTTTTAGAAATTTATAATCACATAAATCAAATATGAGAACATCTATGGAATAATCTAAGATAACGACACCATTTGTGGGTTTTCTGAGATGATAATGAATTCACGAATACTTCATTCATAATTAATGTTACCCCAAGTGTTTAAGGAACAAAAAAGTTCCCAGTACCACATATATTTGGCCTTTAAAAAGTATACTTAAAAAGCTTTCATAATACTTGTTTTATAAATGGAAAACAGCACAAAACTGCAAAAAAAAAATTTTTTTTATAGACTAGACAGCAACCCATCTGGTCATCTGGGTAGTGGGTTTTATCTTTACTTTCCAGTTTTTCAGCACTTAAGGATGTATTATTTTCAGCATCCAGGATTTAAGCAGAGACTCCAACAGACATCCTCAGAAAAGAGGATCTTGGTCCAGCGTAAAGCAATAGCAGCAGCGGCTAGGCAGAAAGGAGCAAGATGAGGTGAGGATGCCTCCACGCAGACAGCAAGCGTGGAGGGCCTAACCTGATGGGGAGGAGGCACAGGGAAGGGCAAAGAAATCCCAAGCTATTGCTGCTTCCGACCTTAAAGCAGCCTCTACAATGTAATACAATGCTGCCACTTGCAACTTGAGGATGGCTAATTCTGCACGTAACTCGCTCCACTCTGATTCACTCCCACTGCATTATTAGTGTACAACCATCCCACCGAGAAGAGCAGAACCTCTTTAGGTACAGAGCCAATGACTCAATGTGTAGTCCCCACAGCTAGAATAAAGCTTTACATGCAAGAGACACACAACATTTACCAAATAAAAAGGATCACGAGGTCACAGGGGAAAGGGACGTGCAACCATAAACCTAGAAGCTGTACCACAAATGGGTTCAAAGAGACTAATTCATGAGCACCTACTAATTATCTGGCACTGTGTGAGATGTTTCATCCAGTTATCTCAAATCCTCTCAGCATGATCTTCCTTCTAATAACTTACTTAGTATCCCCTGCATGTTAGTTCTAGAGCCAGAAGTAGAATCTAACTTTGGCAGATTCCAAAACCTGTATGGTTCACGCTGCATCACACTGAATCTGAATTACGGAATGAAAGAGTGGAATTCTACTTACTGAAGAGAATGTGCTCAGCCAGATGTGCAATCAGTCTTCTTCGGCGGGATTCATCTGTTGCATTTCTGGACTCGTTAACGGACATGTCTGTACCTTCATCAGCAGCATCACTGGGTCTAAAAAGTTTTTTGTATTTTTTTTTTAATTAGACTTCTATAACCCCAATCTTTCCCAAAGCAAATGACATGAGATACAAATGTATTAGATACTTCACTACATATTCTAAATTTAAACCACAAATAGATTATTTCTATGAGTTGTTTTCCTCCAAAATATACTTCATTATAGGCTTCCCTGGTGGCTCAGATGGTAAAGATTCTGCCTGCAATGCAGGAGATGTGGGTTCGATCCCTGGGTCAGGAAGATCCCCTGGAGAAGGGAACGGCTACCCACTCCAGTATTCTTGCCTGGAGAATTTCATGGACAGAGGAGCCTGGTGGGCTACAGCCCATGGGGTCGCAAAGAGTTGGACACAACTGAGTAACTAACACATACCTACCTCATTATATTTAAGACACTCTCCTGAACACAACATGTTATTTATTTATGACTAAGTAATCTGTTGGTACATCACTTTCAGAACTCACTGGCAGAAAAAATGCATAAAACAAGATGCTCCATTTTAAAAGTTTCAAAAATTCTATATTTAAACATATTTTTTAAAAGGCTTAATATTTCAGTGACCATTTGATTTGAATTCTGGAAAATTCACATAAGAAACTCTTTTACATGTTACATGAATGTGCAATATGCGTAAGCTAAACTACTACCACAAAGAACATTTGAAGTATTCAAAAACAGAAATAAAATAAGAACTCATAAGAGTCACAAATCAAAAGGATTTTAAGATCCAAATAATCAAAAACCTTCAAACTAATACACAAAAACATTACTTCAAGATCCTTTACTAGACCAAATTACTAGAAAAATTACTCAAGCGAGGAAGTAAAAACGAGAATATAAACATCCTTAACAAAGGTAACCAATTTTTTCCATGCAATGTAAGAAATCTGTGTGTGCTGAGTCACTCCAGTCATGTCCGACCTCTTTGCAACCCTATGGACTTTGTAGCCTGCCAGGCTCCTCTGTCCATGGGATTCTTCAGGCAGGAATACAGGAGTGGGTCGCTGTGCCCTTTTCCAGGGGATTTTCCTGACCCAGGGATCGAACCAGTATCTCTTATGTCTCCTGAACTGGCAGGCAGTCTTTACTACTGGCACCACCTGGGAAGTCCAATAAAAGACATAACAGATATTCAGTATAAAGAACTTCCATAAATCTTCAGTTCAGTTCAATTCAGTCGGTAAGTCACGGCTGATTCTTTGCTACCCCATGGACTGCAGTGTGCCAGGCCTCCCTGTCCATCACCAACTCCCAGAGTTTACTCAAACTCATGTCCATTGAGTCGGTGATGCCATCCAACCATCTCATCCTCTGTCGTCCCCTTCTCCTCCCACCTTCAATCTTTCCCAGCATCAGGGTCTTTTCAAATGAGTCAGTTCTTCGCATCAGGTGACCAAAGCAATGGAGTTTCAGCTTCAACATCAGTCCTTCCAATGACTGATCTCCTTTAGGATGGATTGGTTGGATCTCTTTGCAGTCCAAGGGACTCTCAAGAGTCTTCTCCAACACCACAGTTCAAAAGCATCGATTCTTCGGCATTCAACTTTCTTTATAGTCCAACTCTCACATCCACTGGAAAAAGCATGGTCTTGACTAGATGGACCTTTCCTGGCAAAGTAATGTCTCTGCTTTTTAATATGCTATCTAGGTTGGTCATAACTTTTCTTTCAAGGAGTAAGCGTCTTTTCATTTCATGGCTGCAATCACCATCTGCAGTGATTTTGGAGCCCCAAAAAATAAAATCTGCCACTGTTTCCACTGTTTCCCCATCTATTTGCCATGAAGTGATGGAAACCAAATGCCATGGTCTTAGTTTTCTGAATGCTGAGTTTAAGCCAACTTTTTCACTCTCCTCTTTCACTTTCATCAAGAGGCTCTTTAGTTCTTCTTCACTTTCTGCCATAAGAGTGGTGTCATCTGCATATTTGAGCTTATTGATATTTCTCACGACAATCTTGATTCCAGCTTGTGTTTCTTCCAGTCCAGTGTTTCTCATGATGTACTCTGCATATAAGTTAAATAAGCAGGGTGACAATATACAGCCTTGACATACTCCTTTCCCTATTTGGAACCAGTCTGTTGTTCCATGTCCAGTTCTAACTGTTGCATCCTGACCTGCATACAGATTTCTCAAGAGGCAGGTCAGGTGGTCTTGTATTCCCATCTCTTTCAGAATTTTCCACAGTTTGGGGTGATCTACAGAGTCAAAGGCTTTGGCATAGTCAATAAAGCAGAAATAGATGTTTTTCTGGAACTCTCTTGCTTTTTCGATGATCCAGAGGTTGTTGGCAATTTGATCTCTGGTTCCTCTGCCTTTTCCAAATCAAGCTTGTACATCTGGAAGTTCACAGTTTATGTACTGTTGAAGCCTGGCTTGGAGAATTTTGAGCATTACTTTACTAGCGTGTGAGATGAGTGCACTTGTGCGGCAGTTTGAGCATTCTTTGACATTGCCTTTCTTTGGGATCAGAATGAAAACTGACCTTTTCCAGTCCTGTGGCCACGGCTGAGTTTTCCAAATTTGCTGGCATATTGCATGCAGCACTTCTACAGCATCATCTTTTAGGATTTGAAATAGCTCAACTGGAATTCCATCACCTCCACTAGCTTTGTTCATAGTGATGCTTCCTAAGGCCCACTTGACATCACATTCCAGAATATCTGGCTCTAGGTGAATGATCACACCATCATGATTATCTGGGTCATGAAGATCTTTTTTGTATAGTTCTTCTGTGTATTTTTGCCACTTCTTCTTAATATCTTCTGCTTCTGTTAGGTCCATACCATTTCTGTCCTTTATTGAGCCCATCTTTGCATGAAATGTTCCCTTGGTATCTCTAATCTTCTTGAAGAGATATCTAGTCTTTCACATTCTGTTGTTTTCCTCTATTTCTTTGCACTGATCACTGAGGAAGGCTTTCTTATGTCTCCTTGCTATTCTTTGGAACTCTACATTCAAATGCTTATATCTTTCCTTTTCTCCTTTGCTTTTCACTTCTTTTCTTTACACAGCTATTTGTAAGCCCTCCTCAGACAGCCATTTTGCTTTTTTGCACTTCTCTTTCTTGGGAATGGTCTTGATCCTTGTCTCCTCTACAATTTCATGAACCTCCGTCCATAGTTTATCAGGCACTCTGTCTATCAGATCTAATCCCTTGAATCTATTTCTCACTTCCACTTTATCATCGTAAGGGATTTGATTTAGGTCATACCTGAATGGTCATAAGTCTGAATTTGGCAATAAGGAATTCATGATCTGAGCCACAGTCAGTTTCCAGTCTTGTTTTTGCTGACTGTATAGAGCTTCTCCATCTTTAACTGCAAAGAATATAATCAATCTGATCTTGGTATTGACCATCTGGTGATAAATCTTACCTTGAGGGAAGTATAGCTGGCAACAATGCTTGCTCCAAAGAAAGTGGAGCAGAAACAGGTTTCTGACTTTGGCTTTCTAAATATTCCTGGAAAAATAAAACACAATCATTTACTCCCACTGTCTGACTTCCATAAACATATATAAAATATAATTTCATCTTCAAAAAGTTAAAAGTGAGTTGTTAATAAAATGAGCCATACTATTGATATACAACATGAGAAATACTTTCTATTAGCCTAAACTATCTTCAGAAGTGCAGAATGACTCATAGAATGTTGTTAAGCATGAAATCAAAGAACTGAAGCTCCAAAGACAGGGTGATGCTTAAGCAAAATCATTTAAAAATTAAGGGCAAAATTTAACTTTTCTCACATCTTCATGAAATTAGTTGGCATTCCGAATATTATTAACAGTGATAATTGACCAACCATACCCTTTTAAAGGAAATCTGACAATCTGAAGGTCATATTATATTCAAAAGAATCTCAATTCAAAAGCAAAAACAAGAGAAGCTCTGCAGCATTAAAAAAAAAAAAGTGGTAAGAAATGACAAGGTCCTTAACCAAAAAGCATATAGCATAGCAGTTAGACTGCCTTAAAATAAAACCAAGAAGTGGAACAGAAGGAGAGGCAGGACCTCTGTGCCTTATCTTTGGGTTCCCAACTCCCCATCCTTCTTTCTCCTTTACCAATTTGAAAATCTTAAGAATTTAAAACTGCAGGACCTCAGAGATTCACCAGCCCCAGGCTTCTCCATAAGGATGGCACTCTTCCTCTGAATATGTGGGTATTAGACTCCACTGTGTAGAACAGAGCATCACCCTGGACCATCCTTGTTACCCAGCTGTGAGACCTGTTTTTAAAAATGTCTCCTAAAGGCAATTTTAAAACATAACATATAAAATATTGATTTATGTAAAGCAATATGCATAATTCTCATGAATTATAAAAGACAGCAAAAAACTATCAAACTGGTGTTTCCCAAAGACAGACATTTAGTCTCCTTTGTCAACAGGCATATCGATGGAAAAATTCAGGAAATACTACTCTTGTCAGAGTCTTGTTCTACAAGAGAAGAAACTGAGGCCCTAACTCACATGGAGAAAAGGCATCAGAGGCTGGTCTGGTGCCCAGATCTTCCAACACTGAGCTAGACCGATGCTTCCACACAGCTTCAGCTCAACAGACACTCACCTTTAAGGAAAATGGTTGTGCAAAATCCACTCTGACACATCCGTAGTTTTTTCGTAACATTCTGATAACGCCTCTTGCTATGCTCCAGAGGCTCTCATTCTTCTTGGGTTTTCCCTAGTTTGCAATTTTGAAAGAATAGTATGGTAAGCAACAAAGCTTATTATATATTATTATCCAAAGATAAAGTTTACGAATTTTTTTAATGGAAACTGAAGGTTTATCTGGAAAAATAATGAATCAAGGAGGAAAATACCTATCCATTTGCTGAGACCGGTCAGAAAATGTTGAGCACTCAAAGATGCTAAAAGATGTAATGATATCATTGGAAAGGCAATTTGACCAATGAAAAAGGAAACATTTAACACAACTTCTTTTAATGCATTGTTTACATCATTCACAAAAATACAACTGCAAACTGCTGAAGGATAAAGATGACACACTGGCCTGAAAATCTGTTCTGTGGTTCTCAGATAAAATCAAAGAGACCACCTTATTGCGAGCTGATGATCATGATGGTCCAAATTCACAACATTAAGCAACCAAACACCAAATTCAGCCCCAGAGTGGCCTGTAAGCCAACTGTTCATCCAGTGAGTGTTTCCTGAATATTTAACAAGCACAAGGCACAGTGACAGCTGTAGAAAGGACACAGGACTCAGATATGACATCACGAGACCCATCAGGGTGAGGGAGCAGATGTTCAGGCTGCACACAAGGAGCGGGTCTCACAAGAGAGAGACAGATAACCTTCCAGGTCTATCACTTTACTTTTTATTAGGAGTCCTTGAGTTTTCAGTATGTTTTGAGCAATAAGCTTGACATAAGTACCATGACCAGGACTTTCACACTAAATAAGAACAAAGCTAAATCCCTCTGGAACTTGCAAACTGCTGGGAGGAACAGTAAGTTGGTAAAAACCATTCTGGAAAACTGTTTGGCAGCGTCTACAAAACTGAATGTACCTATGCTTTATGAGCTGTCAATTCCACTCCTAGGTACATACTCCACAAAATGCATACATATGGTCATCAAGAGAAAGGTTTAAGAATGATCACAGCCCAAACCAGGAAGCCAAACTTGTTTTTCAACAGTAGAATAGACAAACTGTATATTCATACACTGTAATATTACACAGCTATGACAATGAACAAATTCTAACTATCTGTAATAAGTTGTTGCTTAAGCAAAAGAAACCAGAAACAAAAAGTCCACACACTATATAATTCCATTTATATAATGATCAAAAACAGGCAAGTCAATCTATTCTGTAAGAAGTAAAGATAACCGGCTACCCATGAGGAGACAGCAATGAGAGAAGGGATAAGGGGGGTTTCTAGAGTCCTCAACCTCAGTGCGATTACGTAGGTGTGTTCACGTTGTGCTAATTCAAGCTACACGCATATGACGGATGCATTCTTTCATAACTGTTCAATAGAAAGTTCATGAAAAAATTGCTGCCACTTTTCAAATTAACTTGTAGCTGCTTTGCCAACATGATCCCACCAACTCTTCAGGTTTAACTTAAAATTCTACACATAAGCAATAAGCTCTGACTAAACCAAGCCACACATACCCTTCCCAGGGCAAAGATGGTAACTCAGTATCAAGTATTCTTTCATTTCCCAACTCTATGACTAAGGCTGGTGTTGATTAATCTAATCATGGCAATTCCTCCAAATGCAGGAAAGACATGTTAGCACTACCAATCAGGCTGTGATAGGAGATGAAAGCCCAGCCTACCATGTGTTATAAAACTAGACAGTATCAAGAATATTCTCAACTAATTCTAAAAGCACTTATCTAAAAGGAAAAGGCTAAAGAAGCAAAGATGACTTTTGTGCAGGCGGTCTTCTTACCAGCTGTTCGCCATTGTAATGACCCTCAATAATACGATCGTAGGAGATCCCGACAGGTATTATCAAGATGTCTGGGATGGTATTGGTAGACAGAGTATCTACCACAACTGACAAAAGTCCTGCCCGAGCACAGGAGATTTTTCCACTTCTTGAGCGTGTGCCTTCCAGAAAAATCTCTAAGAACTGCTGCTGTCGAAGTAGTTCAACTATATGCTGGCATATAAGAAGAAAGGAAAAGATGAACTTGTGAACTCAGAACAAGCTCAGCAAAGTTAAATCTTAAAAACAAAAACCCTTAAAACTTCACTACAGACAAAATATTTTACACAAATAACAGCAAAAGAGCATCTCCAATGTTATATTTTTATGATAACAAAAAGTAATCAGCAAACTCATACCCAAGCAATAATCATTGAAATAACTACTCAGACAATTGCTTTTTAAAAATCTCAATCAAGTTTCTCTTTCTTCTACTCTAATCGCTACCATAACAACTTTAAGGGTAATTAGAGATCACACATACCCCATGGAGTAAAGCTCTGTAGAGAATATCTTTCCGTCCATCTGGCGTCTCATCTAGCCTCCGTCGTATGAAAAAGCCTCCAAGCTTATGGATCAAAGTACTATAAATTTAAGAATGCATTAATTTTTTAAAAATGTAAAAAGAAGACTCAAATTCCAGTGTGGACATAAGCCACAGGTGTTGTTTGAGCCGCTGATTATGAAAATCTGGACATTACCCATACAGTTGACACATTTCTATCATTTACATTATGCATTGGCTTTCAGAATGTCACTGTGTATAATGAAGCTCTGTTACATCTGTTATACGCCAAAAGGAGTTTCCATGATACATTACCCTGCAAAGGTGCTGGTACAGATTTTAAGAAGATTATAAAACAGTGCTCAATTTTAAAACCCTGTCCAGGGTCTCAAGACACTGATCTTTAGACATCCCCAAATTTTCCTATGGCACATTTACTTCAAGATAAATGTGATATTTAAAAAGCTCCTTTGGGGAAATTTTCTCAAATAAGTTATTTCTTAGAGAGTATTCCAGTGAGATAAGGATAAGTTTATCAAACTGGAATCAAGCATAGCCATCCTCCCAAAGCATGAAATAAAAATTTGCTTCATTTATGCACACATAGAACAAACAATTCTCACAACCCCATGTCTCTGCCTACAAAACTGATGAATTATTTTGATAGGAGGCAGAAATTTTCCAATACTTATCAACCTTTCCAATCTCGGCACCTCCTCCTCTGTTCAAACAGTGTGATATTAATATAAATATTAATACACAGTTTTGGCACCTTCTATAGTCAGCATAAGGAGGACAGTAAGATATCCCTGGAACTTAATGTCTTTGAAAGTTAACTTAACTCTCTGAAAGTTAAACTCTGCAGAACAAATTCTTAAGGAGATGCTGCTGCTGCTGCTGCTGCTGCTGCTGCTGCTGCTAAGTCGCTTCAGTCGTGTCTGACTCTGTGTGACCCCAGAGACGGCAGCCCACCAGGCTCCCCCATCCCTGGGATTCTCCAGGCAAGAACACTGGAGTGGGTTGCCATTTAAACATCCACAAAAATAACCCATCCTGAAAAGTGGTTTGTGACTTGTACAGACTGACATGTAACAAAAGAACACTGCAAATAAATAGGTCAGATTATTTAGAATCTGTCATAGCTGAAGGAATGATAAGCTACCTGGCATAGAGGTCATGAAAAGGGAAGAAATTATCAGTGTCTATTAGGCAATTTCCAGGGATTCACCTCGAGAACCAATCCAACATAGAGGGAATGAGTACATAAATTGTTCTGACTATAGAGGAGGCAAACTGTTACGGGCAAGGCTTCCCTAGAGCCCAGGTGAAACAGCCCTCTTCATGCTCAGTCTATGCCTAAACACTGTTTCGAAAAAGTGAAAGTCGCTCAATCATGCCCAGCTCTTTGTAACCCCATGGACTGTCCATGGAATTTTCTAGGCCAGAATACTGGAGTGGGTAGCCTTTCCTTTCTCCAGGAGATCTTCCCAACCCAGGGATCGAACCCAGGTCTCCTGCACTGCAGGCGGATTCTTGACCAGCTGAGCCACAAGGGAAGCCCAAGAATACCAGAGTGGGTAGTCCATCCACTCTCCAGCGGATTTTCCCAACCCAGGAATCAAACTGGGGTCTCCTGCATTGCAAGCGGATTCTTTACCAACTGAGTTATCAGGGAAGCTCCCTTTCAAAAAAGAAACTTTTTTTTTTTTTTTTGATGAGTTTCTAATTCAACTTTCCAGGTTCCTTGATACTGGGAAGAGGTACCCATGAGAAAAAGCATAGACATTCTGATCCTTGAAAAAGCATGATACTTGGAAAAGTCTGTACATCATATCACAGTGGATTAGAGTTAGCTGTTTGTCTATATCCCCCACTGTTTTATATCAACTATTTGAAAGCAAGGACTATGTGTCTTGTTCACCCTTGCCTGGAGCACATGTGGGCAAGTATCGGCTGACTGCATGTATGAAAGGCTTCTCTTCACTCATGTGAGCCAGATCAGCTACAGAACTCTGAACTGAGGGATCAGGAAGGAACTCCTTGGACTGACGCTGAGGATCAGACTCCCTGGCATGCAAAGCAGTGACCACCCCCTTATGAGGCCCTGCCTGCACGACCCGCCAGCCTGCTCCCCTCTGGTCACTCTCCACACTTATCCTCCTCTCGCTCTCTATTCCTCACACAGCTGACCTGAGCGATGATTTGTGCTCCGAAGTTGGAGACTAAACACTTCTCAAATCTATGACCACTTCTCTGAGAGAACGATTGTACCTTTCTTTAAGCCTTCATCATCTTTTGTCTGAACTAACACAGTCAGAATTGATCTGTGAGTTGCTCAGTCTTTTTTTGTACTTTCCAAATTTTCCACAATAAACATGCATTCTTTTAAAACAAAGCTAAAAATCCTAATGTCCTCATTACAATAAAATGTATCTGAAGTTATAATAGAAAAATAAAAATTCAAAACACAATCTTCATACCTTAACTTTCAAAATAAGGTGATCTTACCTGAAGATGGGGATGTTGAGATTATTGCCTGAAGCAATGTACGGCGCTTTGATGTTATGGCAGAAGAGAACGAAAGTGAGCAGGAGATAGTCAATGTGTGATCTATGAACTGGCAGAAATATAAGTGGCAAATTCATCTAGCAAAAGGAAAAATGCCAAATTTAAAATTCAAATGGAAAGTTGAATTACAGTTCAAACACTTGGTTAGAATCATTCAAATACTAGCTAAATAGTGACTCATTCTGTAAAAACATTTTTCAGTAAATAAGAATGGCAATTAATATCTCAATTATATATTATCTAGCTAAAAACAACTGCAGCAATGAAAAATAATCAGGGAAGGAAGAAAGCAATCAAGAATTCAAGGTGACTCCACCATATATCTTCTGAGAGGAAGCCCTAATTATATAAAAAGAATGTAGGTTTTGGACACAAGGTTGGTTTGGTTTGAAATTCTAGAGAAATGACTTATTGGCCATAACTTGGGACAGTTTCTTAATCTGTATGTGCCTTTATTTCCTCATTCATAAAATAAGGATCATTCTATCTGATTTTCAGAATTATTGCAAGGTAACCTACAGAAGGAATCCTGCATATTGCTGATAGGTCCTTCTTTACACCACTTTTTCCCCCAAATACAAAGCTACTGTAGTTATCTCACATGGGGGAAAACCTGCAAATGTGTGGGACTGCATAAGAGTATACAAAAAAAATTCCCCCAAAATTCCAAAATCACTCTGCAAAATGTGGAGAAAAAAGAATGATAGATTCACATAATTCTTGCCTCAGTTGCAGCTTTAACCATTTCAAGTTGACCCTTGTGAATCTGAATATTCCAAAAGAAGCTGTTGAACAGTTTCAGCAGCACCCATCCAGTCAGTCTGCAAGGAAGTTTAAAAAGTTTTTAAATGTATACACATATTTATATATATACACATACATAGTTTGACAGCTATCTACCTAAACTTCTGAACCTAAAACCTAAGAGTGATTGTAACTGACTTCATGTTATGAGCACATGTGTGTGTATACATGTGAAAGTGTACATCTGAATTGTGGACTTAAAGAACTGATTTTACATATGTACTAGTCATAGAAGCATCCATTTATCATGTACTACAATCTTATATTTTACTCTACTTGTGTACTTTATACTTCAGAAGCTATAGTCAAGCAAACAGTTAAGTGAGCAGAGTGATCCCATTACTGAATACAAATCACTCCCTTTAAGACATAAACATGTGCAGATTCACCAAGAAAAAAAGAGGGTGGGCTCAAATAAATAAAATTAGAAATGAAAAAGGAGAAGTTACAATCAACACTACAGAAATACAAAGGTCATATGAGATCACTACAAACAATTATATCCAAATACTGATAAAATGGACAACCTGGAAGAAATGGACAAACTCCTAGAAATGTACAATCTCCCAAGACTGAACCAGGCAGAATAGAAAATATGAACAGACCAACTACCAGTAATGAAACATAGTCAGTAATAAAAAAAAATTCCAGCAAACCAAAGTCCAGGACCCAGTGGCTTCACAGGTGAATTCTGCCAAACATTTGTAGAAGAGTTAACACAAATCTTTCTCAAACCATGCCAAAAAATTGCAGAGGAAGGAACACTTCTGATTCTACCCATCCTAAGAGGACAGCATCACCCTGATAGCAACACCAAAGACATCACAGAAAAAGAAAATCACAGGCCAGTATCACTGATGAACTAGATGCAAAAATCCACCGCAAAATATTAGCAAACCAATTCAACAATACAGTACATTAAAAGCATCATATACCATGAAGAACAGAATTTATCCCCAGATGTAAGAATGATTCAACATCTGTAGAATTAATGTGATACATCACATTAACAAATTGAAAAATTAAAAAAAATATATGATCATCTAAACAGATGCAGAAAAAGCTCCTGACAAAATCCAACATGCATTTATAATTAAAAACTTTCAACAAAGTGAATACAGAGGGAACATACCTAAACATAAGAAAGGCCATGAATGACAAGCCCACGGCTTATATCAGACTCAGTGGTGAAAAGCTGAAAGCATTTTCTCTAAGGTTAGGAACATAACAAGAATGCACTTTCCCGCCACTTTAATTCAACACAGTATTGAAAGTCCTGGCCATAGCGACCAGAAAAGAAAAAGGTCTGAAAGAAATCCAAAGTGATGAGAGACTCTTGATGAAGGCGGAAAAAGAGAGTGAAAAAGCTGGCTTAAAACTCAACAATCAAAAAACGAAGATCACAGCATTGGGTCCCATCACTTTATGGCAAATAGATGGGAAAACAATCAAAACAGTGACAGACTTAATTTTCTTGGGCTCCAAAATCACTGCAGATGGTGACTGCAGCCATGAAATTAAAAGATGCTTGCTCCTTGGAAGAAAAGCTATGACCAGCAGACAGCATATTAAAAAGAAGAAACATCACTTTGCTGACAAAGGTCCATCTAGTCAATGAACAGTATCAAAAGGCAAAAAGATATGACACTGAAAGATGAATTCTCCAGCTAAGTAGGTGACCAATATGCTACAGGAGAAGAGTGGAGAAATAGCTGCAGAAAGAATGAAGAGGCTGAGCCAAGGCAAAAACACACCCACCTGTGCGTGTGACTGGAAGTGTGGTGGAAGTAAAGTCTGATGCTGTAAAGAAAACACTCCATAGGAACCTGGAATGTTAGGTCCATGAGTCGAGGTAAATAGGAAGCGGTCAAACAGGAGATGGCAAGAGTGAACATCGACGTTTTAGTAATCAGTGAACTAGACCAGGAGCTGACTGTGGCTCAGATCATGAACTCCTTATTGCCAAATTCAGACTGAAATTGAAGAAAGCAGGAAAACCACTAGACCATTCAGGTATGACCTAAATCAAATCCCTTACGATGATACAGTGGAAGTGAGATAGAGATTCAAGGGATTAGATCTGATAGATAAGACTGGCTGAAGAACTAAGGGTGGAGGCTCGTGACATCGTGCAGGAGTTAGTGATCAAGACCATCCTCAAGAAAAAGAAATGCAAAAAGGCAAAATGGTTGTCTGATGAGCCCTTACAAATAGCTGTGAAAAGAAGAGAAGCTAAAGGCAAAGGAGAAAAGGAAAGATATACTCATCTGAATGCAGAGTTCAAAAGAATAGCAAGGAAAGATGAGAAAGCCTTTCTAAGTGATCAATGCAAAGAAAGAAATAGAGGAAAACAACAGAATGGGAAAGACTACAGATCTCTTCAAGAAAATTAGAGATACCAAGGGAACATTTCATGCAAAGATGGGCTCAGTAAAGGACAGAAATGGTATGGACCTAATGGAAGCAGAAGATATTAAGAAGTGGTGGCAAGAATACACAGAAGAACTATACAAAAAAGATCTTCATGACCCAGATAACCACGATGGTATGATCTCTCACCTAGAGCCAGACATCCTGGAATGCAAAGTCAAGTGGGCCTTAGGAAGCATCACTATGAACAAAGCTACTGGAGGTGATGGAATTCCAGTTGAGCTATTTCAAATCCTAAAAGATGATGCTGTAGAAGTGCTGCATGCAATATGCCAGCAAATTTGGAAAACTCAGCCGTGGCCACAGGACTGGAAAAGGTCAGTTTTCATTCCAATCCCAAAGAAAGGCAATGCCAAAGAATGCTCAAACTACCACACAATTGCACTCATCTCACACGCTAGTAAAGTAATGCTCAAAATCCTCCAAGCCAGGCTTCAACAGTATGTGAACCGAGAACTTTCAGATGTTCAAGCTGGATGTAGAAAAGGCAGAGGAAAGTGAAAGTCACTCAGTCATGTCTGACTCTTTGTGACCCCATGGACTGTAGCCCGACAAGGACCTCTGTCCATGGAATTCTCGGGGCAGGAATACTGGAGTGGATGGCCATTCCCTTCTCCCGGTGATCTTCCTGACCCAGGGATTATACCTCAGTCTCCTGCACTGCAGGTGGATTCTCTACCATCTGAGCTACCAGGGAAGCCCAGAGGCAGAGGAAACAGAGATCAAATTGCCAACATCCACTGTATCACATAAAAAGTAGAGAATTCCAGAAAAATATCTACTTATGCTTCATTGACTACATTAACCCTCTGACTGTTTGGATCACAACAAACTGTGGAAAATTCTTAAAGAGATGGGAATACTAGACCACCTTACCTACCTCCTGAGAAATCTGTATGCAGGTGAAGAAGCAACAGTTAGAACGGACATGAACAACTGACTGATTCCAAATTGGGAAAGGATTACATCAAGGCTGTATACTGTCACCTTGCTTATTTAATTTATATGCAGAATACATCATGTGAAATGTCAGGCTGGATGAAGCACAAGCTGGAATCAAGATTTCCAGGAGAAATATCAATAACCTCAAGATATGCAGATGATACCATCCTTATGGCAGAAAGGGAAGAGGAATTAAAGAGCCTCTTGATGATAGTGAAAGAAAGTGAAAAGGCTGGATTAAAACTCAACAATCAAAAAACAAAGCTCATGGCATCTGGTCCCAACACTTCATGGCAAATAAATGGGGAAACAATGGAAACAGTGACAGACTTAATTTTCTTGGGCTCCAAAATCACTGCAGATGGTGACTACAGCCATGAAATTAAAAGATGCTTGCTCCTTGGAAGAAAGGCTATGACCAACCTAGACATCATATTAAAAAGCAGAGACATTACTTTGCCGACAAATATCCATATAGTCAAAGACATGGTTTTTCCAGTAGTCATGTATGGATGTGAGAGTTGGACCATAAAGAAGGCTGAGCGGTAAACAACTGATGCTTTCAAATTGTGATGCTGGAGAAGATTTTTGAGAGTCCCTTGGACTGCAAGGAGATCAAACCTGTCAACCCTAAAGGAAATCAACCCTGAATATTCATTGGAAGGACTGATGCTGAAGCTGAAGCTCCAATACTTTGGCCACCTGATGTGAAGAGCCAACTCTATGGTAAAAGCCCTGATGCTGGGAAAGATCGAGTGCAGGAGCAGAAGGGGTGAGAGAGGATGAGATGGTTGCATGGCATCATGGGCTCAACAGACAGTTTGAACAAACTCTGGGAGATAGTGAAGGACAGGGAAGCCTGCATGCTCTAGTCCACGGGGTCACGAAAAGTCAAATAAGACTGAGCAAGTGAATAACAACAAAAAGTGAAAAGGAAGAAGTGAAACCATCACTGCATGCAGATGACAAGACACTAGGGAAAACCTAAAGCCATCCAAAAACTACCAGAACTCTTCGATGAATTTGGTAAAGCTGCAGAATACAAAATTAATATACAGAAATCAGGTGCATTTCTGTACACTAACAACAGACTATCTGAATGGAAATTAAGAAAACAATCTCATTCACAAATCCATCAGAAAGAATAAAATACCTAGAAATAAATCTAACTAAACAAGTAAACTACCATACTTGGAAATATGTAAGACACTCATGAAAAAAACTGAATATGACACAAGTAGATGGGAAGATAAACTGTGTTCATGGATTGAAAGAACTATATTGTTAAAATGACCCTATATCCAAGGCAATCTAGAGATTCAATGCAATCCTTATCAAAATGCCAAAGGCATTTTTCACACAACTAGAATAAATAATTCTAAAATTTGTACGGAAACACATCTGAAATAGCCAAAACAATCTTAGGAAAAACGAAAGTGGAAGCATCACACTCCCTGATTTCAAACTATCCCCCAAAGTTACGGTAATCAAGACAGACAGCATGTTCTGGCACAAAAACAGATGCACAGATCAATGGAACAGAGAACCCAGAAACAGACTCACACTTATATGGGCAACCAATCTGTGACAATGGAGGCAAGCATGTACAATGGGGAAGAGTCTCTATAGTGAATGGTGCTGGGAAAACTGGACAACTACATGCAAAAAATCAAACTGGACTACTCTCTCACACCACGCTCAAAAATAAATTCAAAATGGATTAAAGACTGAAATGTAAGACCTGAAACCATAGAACTTCTAGAAGAAAACATAAGCAATATTCACTTTGCAATCAGTCTTAGTAGTATTTTTTTTGGATACGTCTCCTCAGGCAAGGGAAAGAAAAGCAAAAATAAAGAACTAGGATTACATCAAATTGAAAAGCTTTTTCAGAGTGAAAAAAATCTCAGCAAAACAAAAAGGCCACCTATTAATGGGAGAAGATAATTGCAAAAGATATATCTGATAAGGGGTTAATACCTAAACATACAAAAAACTCAAACAAGACAATAACAACAAAAAACAATACAATTAAAAAACGGGCAGAGGATCTGAATAGACATTTTCCCAAAGATACACAGATGGCCAACAGGCAGATGAAAAGATGCTCAACAGCACAAATCATTGGGAGTATACAAATCAAAACTATAATGAGTAATCACCTCACCCATCAGAATGGCTGTTATCAAAAAGACAATATATAACAAGTGTTGGAGAGAATGTAGAGAAAAAGGAACCCCTGTATGTGGCTGGTGGGAATTTAAATTGGGGCAGCCACTATGGAAGACAATATGGAGATTTCTCAAAAAATGAAAAACAGAACTATCATAATCCAGCAATCCCACTACTGGATATTTATCTGAAGAAAATGAAAACACTAATTAGAAGCCATATATACGCCCTTATATTCCCTGCAGCACTATTTATAATAGCCAAGATGTGGAAGCAACCCGAGTGCCCATCAATAGATGAACGGATAAAATAGATGTGGTATGTACACACACGCAAAAACGCACAATGGATTACCACTCAGCCATGAAAAAGAATGAAATTTTGCTGTTTGTGACAATATGGCTGGACTTATGCTAAGTGAAAAAAGTCAGACAGAGAAAGACAAATACTGTATGATTTCACTTACATGTGGAAACTAAAAATCAAGACAAAACTATAAACATAACAAGACAGATACAGAAAAAAAACAGGTGGTTGCTAAAGGAGAGGCAGGTGGGGATGTAAGAAACAGGTGAGGGAGATTAAGAGGTACACGCTTCAGTTGTAAAATAAATGAGTCACAAGTATGAAATGTACAGTGTGGGGAATTTAGTCAATAACTATGTAGTACCTTTGTATGTTGGCAAATCGTAACTAAACTTATAGCAGTATCATTTTGAAATGTACAGAAATACTGAACTACTAATGTTGTGTAACAGGAACTAGTATGGTGTGGTAGATCAATTATACTTCCAAGCAAACTCAGAAAAAGAGATCAGGTTTGTAGTTACCAAAGGGTGGCGGTGGAGGCGGGGGTAGGAATTGGATGAAGGCAGTCAAAAGATACAAAACTTCCAGCTATATGATAAATAAGTACTAGGGATATAATATATAACACAATAATATTAATTAACACTGCTGTGTGTTATATATGAAAATTGTTGAGAGTAAATCCTAAGAGTTCTCATCACAAGGAAAAAGAAATTTCATTCTATATCTTTAATTTCGTATCAATAGGAGATGGTAAATGTTCAGTAAACTCATTGTGGTTTTCATAGTGGATGTGAGTCAAATCATTACGCTGTATACTTTCAAGTTACACAGTGCTGTCTTTCAGTTACATCTCAATGAAACTACAAGAAAATAAAAAGACATGAGCATGTGAAACCTAACTCACAACTCATATAGAAGGCAGCGGCAGTAATACAATGGCTGCTATCAACTGACAGAGACTGAGGTACCTTGAAGAACCCCAAGCGCTACTTCTCCTGAGAGTTAAATAAGCATATAAGGAGGAGTCAGTTTTTAACATCGAATATGTTAAAAACTTCTTTTGGACCAAGAGCATTATATTAGGAAGGTCCAGTGGTTCAGTCCTGTCTGCTCAAAACCAGATGACCCCTGATTAAAGTTTTTTGCTTTGCCTTTTAATACCTGATCATTGCCGGTGAAACGGTGGCAACCATTTCTTGAAGGATCTTTCTGGCTTTCTTTTTCACTTTATTCACAGCTTTTGATTGCTGCTGAGCAGAACCATCAGGGTTTAACTCACCAGCCACTTCTGCAATTGCCTCTTGTACTCTGATTTCAAAATGGAAAGACAGACAATGTAACTGGCTCTATGCTACAGTCTGTATTATTTTCTAAACTACAGATACAAATCACAAAGCAAAATACGCTTTCTCTTTTAAATGTGATAACACAGAAGAATAAACTCAAATTAGAAGTGCTTTCTTTGGCTGTTTATTAAACATTAAGTATATTATATTCCTAAATCAATGACTCCCTGAGGAAGCTGTAAGGCAGATTTAAAATTTTAATTCAAATTCACTGGGTAACAACTATGTGAACTTGAATGTTCCAGTTATGTTGTAAGGGACGCAAAGTTACACTCTGGCAGAAGGGAAGAAAAGAAAGATTATCCTTCTAGATATGTAATTCAGAGGTACCCCAAACCCACTGCCAAAGTAATATGATTTTTTTCTTTTACTTATTATTCATTTACATTGTGACTATGAGTGGGATATCTATAAAACTCTCTAGGAGGGATTGAAGGTGGACATAAATAGTCACAAGCGTTTTCCAAATTACGTCAGTAATTTTAAAAGGCACAGCTTTAGATTTAAACAGCACAGACCAGTAAGCTATAAGGTAAAAGGGAAGATTTAACCCAGTCTTGTACATCTCCCACATAACTTAGGGAAGAATGCATGAGGTTTAAACCTCCTAAAAATAACTTCTAACATCCTAGTTACAAGTCAAAATATCTGGATGAAATGAAACACACTTGATGGGCATTACCTAGAAAACAGAATATAGAAATATCCAAAGGAGTTTCTCAAACAATTGTTTTTTTCCTCTCACTGCTGCTGATTTTCGAATAATATACAGCAAAACTCCCCATCATTCATTACTACAAAAAGACCAATTCCACAGGACACTGAAACACCATCCCTACGCCCATCCTTGAACAGCATTTATATCAGTATGGCATTTATATCAGAATTTCACAAGTAATTCACGTAGTTATTACACCACCATGATCAACTATTCACTTACTCATTCAGTAAATATGTACATGCCACTACTGCTCAGCCCTTAACAACTGTACCACTGGGCTTGCATTTCTAAGCATTTTTCAATCCACTCTGGTCTCCAGCTCCCCAAATCCAGATAAGTATCTAACATGGGCCACAACAATGCGGTGGAATAGAGATCAATCTTCACCCAAACTCCCACAGTTTAATGGCTTAACTTTGTAATGATTTCCCCACTCCATCAGAGTTCAAGTAGGTCTCTCCAACTTTTAATCAAGATCCTCTGAGGGCAAGGACAATTACTTTATTCTCTTAAAATCTCTAATAATGACTTTCTAATAAAAGAATTTGTGCCTAGGTGCTTAACAATTATTTGACAGAAATATGAAATGAGCTTCTCTTCTGGCTGTAAAGTAGGAAATGCATTGTCCCCAATATTCACATTACAAAACACTTAACAGAGAATTCTGGAAATATTTGCCTATCTGAACTCCAGCTCGCCTTTCATATTAGAACCCCATTCCATTATTCATGCATAAAATAAGGCTGCTCTTCCCACATGGCACCAAAACCATCTGTTCTCTTGCCTTTCCTTGCTTTCTTCTGGAGCTTGAACATTTAATGTTTGGAAACACAAACTCCTCTTGGGACAGAGTCCCAGAGAAACTAAAGGTTAATAAAGGAAATTACTTCCCCACTCCCACCACCCATCCCTGCCTTTCCCCTTTACAACAGTATCCCACCCTTACCGACTGCTGTTCAGCACGTTTTCAGTTACGTTGGTGGCAAACATGCCTTTATGGACATCTCGCTCTTGAATGAAAAGCATGTAAGAAAGACGTCTTGCCAGCCACCCTCGGTGCCTGCAACACGAAAACGATTTAGCAGAGAAGCACTCTAGGAATACCTGTTATTCAGAGGCTTCCCTCTTGTAAAAACAAATCCTCATTTCACCTGTGCCAGAGATCTAGGGTTTTCCTGTAGCAAATTCTCCTTAGTAAGTAGTTCAGGATGCTATGAAGACAGTTTTATTTCTTTCCTTTCATGTACTCTCAGCTAAAATTTAAACTTGGAATTTGTGTATCAATGCTTGAATAGCATTGCTCTGCAAACTAATAATCCAAATATAAAAACAAAAGAAATGTAAGCATCTTACTTTATTAATACCGCTTAAAAAAACAAATATGTTGAATGCTTTATATACAAGCTTATATAGCTTATAGCTACAGCTACAGGCTATAGAAAGTAATCCGGGAATCTTTTCCTACCACAAAGGGCTAATTTTCTTTTAGTTGTCATTACAGTAATTCTAAGGTGACCACTGACTCTCAAATTGAATTGATAAGGCTGATCAGCTGACAGAATTCAAGGCTAACTAGACAACAGTCTGAATACTTGTACTCTGGATTTATGAAGCCAGAAGCTCTTACCGAGTTTTCTTGCTATGTTTTTGTTTTCGGCTTTTTTGTAAAACACATTCAACATACATAAGAAACAGGACAAACTTCCAGCAGTGACAATGACTATGTGTTTATCTGAATGGGGGTTAAAGACATGGATCTCAGAACAAGAATGCTATAAGATTTCATTATGCAATGATTTGAAACTATTTGTAATGATTACATAATGCTTCATTATCATTTCCTCCATAAAGATATCCAGAGAGACAGGAGAAGATTTCAATTACAAATTAATTCTGAAAATATACAAAAAGTCTGTGATCAAGAAAAAGCAATTTGGGGGAGAACTGTTTATGAATCACATGTTCCTCCAACTCTCCTTCCTGGCATTCTTTTTCTTCCTCCTTTCCTTTCTCTCAGTTCTCTGAACAACTTGGCCCAATATGTTAAGTGTTTAATTCTAAAATCTTTCAGTGAACAGTTATTACTGGAATGTACAAAGTCCACACTCGAGGAAATCCCTTTGCCACAGACTGAAAGCAGTGTGTGTGTGTGTGTGTGTGTGCATAAAACTGTTCAGGCTTTGCTCCCTGCAACACAGAGAAGGGCTAAATAGCCAAGTCACCTGTACAGGAAGCTAATCACACTGAATAGTTTCATTGCCTAGTCAATATAACATGCTAAAAAGTGTGTGTTTATCTCACATGTTTTTTTTTTTTTTTCTTAACTGCCTCCAAGTGAAGACAACAAATGAACTCCTCAGTTTTGTATGTAAAATATCTACTTACATAAGAAGAGAATGAATGGGATTCTTTTGCTTAGGATTTTAATCATGTCAACCAGAGGGGGGAAAAAATTGCTTTTTTCTTTTAACTTAAGAAAACAAGAGAGAGAGGAAAGGAAGGGTAGCATAGAAATTAGCAAAACCACATCTCTTGATTTTAGTTCTATTTAAAAAAAAAAAATTTAGCTAGCATATATGCAAGTATATGCTCATTTATTAAAAAAATCATTAAAATATGAGCAGTAACATCAGAAACCCTTAAAATTCAAGTATCTGACTTCTTGTACCAGTTTTTTCATGAGATTTTATGTATTTCTCATCTCCTGGGCCTCCAGGCATTTACTCTTGGAACTACAAGGACTGGTAGTGGTTTTGGCTCCCGTTCTGCTCTTGTGTTACAGACATTCACCCTCCTTCCTCATCCCCCAGCCTAAATCCACTGAGAAGAAAGCCTCTTTTTCTCTCACTCTGATGCCTGGAATTTGGAAGTAAGAATTCTAAGAAAAGACTTAAGCCAGTAATAAATCAAAGAATATTCACTCTATAGATCAGGCAGATTTCAGAAAGTTATACTTTTTTAAGTATAAAATAATATATCATAAGGCATTCAAACCTACACCTCTCCTCTGAAAAATTTCTGTCACATTTTGGCACATTTCAGCAGCAACATCAATATATGAATAAGTTAAAGAAACCTATAAGTAATATCTACAGTCTCATGAAAATATTATATAATATAGCAGTAGAATAGTAATAGGTCTCTCAGGTTCCAATTTTTAGATAAAGTATATGTTAGAAGTTAATACCCTATTAACTCTTCAAAAAAACCATAAAGAGATTCATCTTAAAGTACATTAGTTGGTTATTATGTAGTCTTTCTCTTGACATGCATTAGAAATATAAGAAATTTATTTTTACCTTGTGTGTGTTTCATTGATATAAATAACATTCCGCAAACCCAAAGACGGGATACTGGGGTTGAAAAATTTATCCTATATAAAACAAAATAAATATAGACATAAATGTACAACTGGATTGTTGATGAAGGACTCAAATTACTAGTTCTTGAGGACTTTCAAAAATCTGAGATGAAGAAAAATGTTTTATTGAAAAGTAATTTTTAGCTTTCAAAGGTCACAAACTCAAAACTACTCCTCAGCACCTTGCAAAGGAAGTATCACCTCCCCCTTGGCTGAGCCCCCCACCCTCAATCAGAAAGAGTTAAAGTCACGATGGCTTGTCACTGAAAGGAATACTGGAAATTTCATTGTTTTCAAAATACAAAAATACTATGCTAAGTAGTAGTAGTGAAAGTCGCTCAGTCTATGCTAAGTACCATGTATTATTTTGAGATTACTAAATCTTCCAATAATCCTCACACATAAGAATTATTATCCTCATTTTATTTTTTATTTTTTTGCCTTTCTCAGTTTAATGGTATTTTAATATTAAGAGACATCAGAAGTCTCTTTTTAGGAACTCTCTTTGCAGCCAATTTTGGTTTTAATTCACTCACTTTAAGAGCTGAGTGGATAATAATGTATTCTAAATCAACATCTTATCTGTGGCCGTCAGAGAAATGACTTCTGCTCATAATTGCTAACATATTCTTAAGTTTATTTGGAGATTAAGAGTAGCATGATTTTGAAACTTTTCTTAATGTAGTAAATGGTTTTATGAAGTACATGAAAAAGTACAGTTGGAAGAATGGAAAAATCATAAGTAAATATCTTCACATTCCATCATAATCAGACTAGCAGCAGAGAAGGGAGACAAATCCCAACTATGCCACTGATCAGCTATATGACTTTGAGCAAGCTTTTCCTCAATTCTCTCATCTGAATAAGGAGAATTATAATAAGAGGACTTTTGTGAATATAAGAACAGGTTTTATTTTTAATGTTACTTGTCTGTTTTTATATATATGTTTCTTTGGGCTTCCAGGTGGTTCTAGTGGTAAAAAGTCCACCTGTCAACACAGGAGATGTAAGAGATGCAGGCTCGATCTCTGGGTCAGGAAGATCCCCTGGAGCAGGCATGGGAGCCCACTCCAGTATTCTTGCTGAGAGAATCTCATGCACAGGGGAGCCTGACAGGCTACAGTCCATGAGGTCGCAAACAGTTGGACAGGAGTGAAGCAACTCAGCATGCACTCACATATATTTCTTTTATATATTAAATGACTTGGCAAGGACAAATCATTCACTGTAATAATAGTAATTCTTGAGGACTATAACATACATTATCTCATTCATCCTCAGGGTAACCCATATCCCCATTTTATAGGAGGAAAATTGAGGCTGGCAGAAGCTTAGTAGTCAACCCCAGATCTTGCTTCAAAGTATGGGGTCTTTCTAGTCCCCTAAAATGATTGTCTACTTAATGAGAAAATGTACGACTAAAGGTCACCCTTTTTGTGAGTAATCTTGGAAGATAACCCAGAAATAGTTCTGCTAAAAAGATAAAGTCCATAACTTTAACAATGTAGGCAAAAAAGGCAAACCTTCCACAAATAAATGCTGAGAAAGCATAACGTACCCACAAAAGAAGATATCAAAATACTTAAGTGCTATCTCTTTGGAGAAATAGGACTTCAGAGAAAAGGTAGCAGAAAATCACTGTAAAAATACTGTTAAAAATTATTTTATATAAACAGGCCATGGAAAAACTTAAGATCAAATTCAGCACCATCAGGTACTACATTTAAGCAAAAATCATTTATCTATTATGCTACTCATCTCTCCCCACCCCAAACCATTACCACCACCAAATAATTTCTGACTAAAGAACACATTAAGAGTATTGTTTTGATCTTTTAACCATTCAAAATTAGAATTAGATGAGATGCCCGACCTAAAAAGAAAAGCCACATGACCATCTACTTAAATCTTTATTTCTACTGGCCTATTAATCACAATTGGCCTTACTCCTAGACTAGAAATTTCCATGATCCTTCAGGTCCACCAAACTATTTCAACAAGATATGTGTGATTTAAGAGGAACACTATTTCTATCGTGATGTTCTTGAGCAGACCTGAATATTTAACATAAACTGCTTGTTAAATAAATCTCTCCCAGATTAATAAACTCCTTATGCTAGGCTAGAAATTCTACTTCCTGCCCAGCCAAGCCTGAGTGGAAAACTCACACAGCACCAGTAGTTATTCACACAGGTTATAAGCAACCTCAATAAATGGCAGGGTTAATAAACAGCACTTAAACATTCTAATAACCTGCCCATCCCAGAGAGAGTTTACCATCCAGGTGACTACTGCCTGAGATCACAGCCATATTAGAGTCTACATTCCTGTACTAGCTCATACTTCTTGGCAAAATGCCCTCAGATGCATACTTATCCAGTCAACTCAGATACTATACTGTAATGTGGAAGATTTTGCATGACTTTTTTCCACCAAAAGACAAACAACAAACCCATCACATCCTTTCTTAAATCTTCATGCTAACATTTTAGTGACCATCCTTCACTATCCCAGAGTCAAAAGAAACCCCCTCGCACTCCCCTCCACTGTGGGAACAGACACTTAGCAAAAGGGTAAGGCCACAGTTTTACTTTTTCTGTCCCACTCACACTCACATGAGTGTGTATGTGCATATGTGTATGCACGCTCTCTTTCTTTCTCTCTTTCTCGTTCAGCTTGCTAGCATTTTAAAGTTCAGTGCTAAATTTCAATGTCTTGAAGTTACATGAAGGATCCCACTAACTCTTTGGAAGAGTTATCTGAAAGTAAGACCTACTCTCCCACTAAAGTCATACTAAGACAAAAACAAAACAAAACAAAATATTGCCTGGCACCAACTATTAGACCAATATTCACTGAATAAATGAATGGAAAGAAAAATTAAATCAACATTTTTACTTGGGATATTTGGTTCATAAACGTGGACCTAAGTTCTAAAAATGCATTAAGTCCATTAAGACTAAGCAAAAATAAAGTTTACACAAAGTTGGAAATCCATGTCACATATTTCACTCTGTTTTTGGGGGCTTCCCTGGTGGCTCAGATGGTAAAGAATCTGCCTTCAGTGCATCCCTGGGTTGGGAAGATACCTTGGAGAAGGGAACGGCAACCCACTTCAGTATTCTCGCCTGGAGAATTCCATGGACAGACTCTGTTTATTAAAGGTCAACAAAGGTATTAAAGGTAACATTCTTACCCAGCTCTGAGGAGTGCAGGAATAACAACACCTTCCCACAAAGGGCCTCTTCCGGCTCATTAGGCTTTCTTTCCACTTCAAGGTTGCAGATCTGAAGACAGTAGGCCTGAAACCACACTCACCCTAATAAATATTAAGGAAAAATAGTGTATGAATGGCAAGAAAATTCTACTTGTCTACTTGATCTCAAATCTCTAAAATCTCTTAAAATTAAGCTGTTTGAGACAGAAGAGAAATTTCTGACACATTTCCGTTTGGGAGCCCACGTTTCCGTCCATGACCAGTACCTGGGACAGAGCTTGGACCATAAGCAAAGGCTGAGCACCTAAGAATAGCAATAGCTGGCTCAAAGCAGCATTCAAAGGCTTAAACATTAAGTTGTGAAAGGTCAGACAGCCTTTTGACAGTAGCAAGAGGAATAAAGTCAGACCCCTGGAGCCCTATGCTAACAGTTCATCCCCCTCCCTCTTAAATCACACACTCCTACAAAAGAACTACAAAGCCCTTACTTAAGAGTAAGCAAGTTGTTATACTATAGCTTAAAATAATTCACTTTAAATAAAAAACAAGGTCAACTTATATAACATTCCTTTATCCTAACAAGTGAGTTTAAAGTCTAGAATTGAAATTACAGCCATACTATCCAATTAGGGTCAAATTATGCCTTTCTGTCTAAATAATTTTCTCTTAACTTTGAATTCATCAGTTGCTCAAATCCCAGTGATATAACATTCTCAAAAAGAAACCCAAAGACCACCCAAAACTCCAACCCCCCAAAAAAAGTTTTGTTTGGTTTCTAATCTGAAGCAGACTGAAGAAATATTGAAAACATCCCATGTTATGCTGACATAGAAAAAACAATACAAGAACAACAACAACAAAAAACCGCCAAAAAGATGCCTTTTGGATTGGGATTCATACTAAAATTTCCTATTTTCAATTATTTAAATAAACTTTATTTCCACTACAAAATTCACACTTCTGAAATGTAATTATGGAAAACAGATACAGAATTTAAAAAAAAAAATTCTGGTTAAATTACACCACCCAAAAGAACAAACAGGCTTTTTTTCCCCCTCTGCAAAACTATTTTGCTTTTCAACATAATCACCATCCTTACACTTCTTATCCATTTTTTTTCTTCCCAATAACATAATACCAGAAGAATTTTTAAATATTAGACTTCATAAACTAACCTTCAAACAGCTGGAGGCAGTTTCTGTAGCTATTAATGTCTATTTGAATTTATGCTTCCAGTACATCCACCTTCATTAACACTGAGAAGAACATCTTTAGGCTGAATGCTTTTAACCCGTATCTTAAACTTACCCATTCCTCGGTGGCATGCTTACACCGACCAATGCTGTATTCAGAAGAATTTGGCAAATAAGATACATCTATCGTGCCAAGGGTCAATGCAGATTCATCCATGTCACACAGCGTAACTCCCGAATCATGAGCTGTAAAAAATGTATACCGTTAAAGTTAATGAGGGTTCCAGAGAGTAAATAGTAGAACTCAAAAAAAAAATCTGATTTCTATGTTATTTTGCCTCAGGGTAGGATGTCAAATGAACTTAAGGAGGACTTCTTAGTCATTGTATAAAACTGGACTTTGATGTATATATATGAACTCAGTTAGGTCATCCGGATTTAAAAAAACATTTGTATCTTTAGACTTTATGAACAAAACAGCTATGAATTCACAAGGGTAATTATTACCCTATTTCAGGTATGTGACAGATAATTATTTTATTTGTGTTAAGTGAATAGTTCCTGGAAGGATGGAAATATGCATTTATTAACTTAAAGTTACATGTATGCACACAAGTAGATAATTTTTGAAAAATTATGTGCTGGGAATTTTTGGTCATACATACCATGCAAAGTAAAATGGACAGAGGTAATGAGTGCACCTCTAACGTTTCCCACTTAAACTGAATTAAGCTTCTGATTTTCTCGTGCTGCCTTAAATGAAATGGTATTTGCACTTTTAATACATCTACAAAGCTCTAAAACAAAAAAACACTGTTCTAAAATACCGATTTATAAGTTTTCATATCTTTGCAATAAGCCTTTTCCCACCCTCAGAAAAAACGTTCACTAACAGTGAGATGCTAAAAATAAAATAAAATATAAGAATTTTCTAACCTAATCCTCAAATTATTTCAGCTTTTGATTATTTCTCATCTGGCCTTAAATCACTCCTAAAACTCATGTTCAGGTTAACAGAGTTCCTTGGAGGGCAGATTCCCATTTCTCTACAATCCCCATATGGATTTATAGCGGTAACTGTAATTCTCAGGATAACTATACACATTCTTAACAATTTTACCTAAGTAACAATCTAACAAATAGGCTAGGGGAAGGAAGAGTAAACCAATGCACTTGGCATGAACGCTCTTCTGTATTATAAAATAAAACTCAGCTATCAGTTTCAGGTGCAGAATGTAGCTACGACAGGGGGAGCCGGTGGCTGCCTGGGAAAATGAAGACTTGGCTGGCCCCAGTGATGAGGGGAGGAAGAGAGGTGGAAACAGTCCTGTGCCAATAAGAAGCCCACGCTTCGCTCCTCCCTCCACACGTTTGTCCAAGGTTGAAAAGTGCCCCGAACCTACCCCACCCAAAAAGAAAAGCCAGCCTATGCGCTGAGGGGAGCCAACCGTGGGTTTTGAAAGCGAGAGAGGCACGAGGGCCGACTCTGAAGCCAAATACATCCAAGTTCGAATCCCCCTCTGTTTACCATCTGAGGTCACCAACCAAGATGGGTTAACAACAACTTAGACAAGCTGGTTAATTCCCATGCCTTGGTTTCCCCATCTGGCAAATGGGCATGATATGATAAATCTTACCTCCTGGGTTGCGGGAGTTCTGCATAATACCCCTAGGGCGCCTGGCACTGTGTCTGACGCCCAGTGAGTGCTCAGCTCAATCAGTGGTCATCTGTCATGGGACTGTCCCCTGCACCAGCTGCTTTCAGCGTACCCCTGCAGCCTCAAAGCCAAAGTCAATGCCTCCACGTCCCCTTCGGGTGTGCGGGGGGACTGAGCCCAGAGGGACTTCACTCCCGCCCGGGGGAAGCCCTGCCGCAACCCGGAGTCCCTGGGAGAGAACGAGCTCGATTCCCACGCAGCACGAGCCGGGCCCACAGCTCAGGGGGAAACCCGGAGGGAGCTCGAGAGAGCGAGCGAGCGCCGAGGCGAGCGAACCGCCGGGCAGCTGGCGGGAGCTGCGCTGGGTCCGGCGAGCGGGCGACCACGCACCTGTCCCGGCGCTCCCGGCCCCAGCAGCCTCCCGCAGCCCGTTCCCGCCCTGGCCGCTCGCACCCGCAGCTCCGCCGGCTATAGCTCTGCAGCTGCCAGCATTTCAAGCCTCAGCCGGCGCTGCGGCGGCGTCGCGCCCTGATGACGCAACGGGGGGGGGGGACGAGAGTGACGGGCTCAGCCCACAGCCGGCCAGTTCCGGGCGGGCAAGGGCTGGGGACCCACGCTGCGGGTGACTCGGGCGTCGTGCACCGCAGGGGGTGGAATCTGAGGGTAGCAGGTGTGCTCTCAAGTGTGTCCGTGTGGTGTGTGGCCAGGCGTGTGCTGCCTAGTCGCGCGGCGATTCTGCCTGGGCGCGGAGTCACGTGAGTGTGTGTGCTCCTGTCTACGTCGTGTGAACGCTGCCCTTCTGAAAGTTTGCATCTCCGCCCGGCTCTCCCGGGAGCACGCACGTGGGCCGTCTGAGTTTACTTGTATAGGTGTGGGACGTCTTTTTTGTGAGATGTGTAAGACTGCAGAACTTACTGGGCATGAGAGAGGCGGGGACTGGAATGGCCCTGTTGTGTAATTTTCCGAACAGGGACTTAGTGCCTTTTCCCTGAAGAAAGAAAATGAGGAATTCAAATAGAAACAAATAAGGCTTGGAAGAACCTGAGTCCAAATTTCCCGGCCTTGAGTCCTTGAAACAAAATATCAAGGAGCATGAAGAGTTTTTTTTCACAATATTTGTCTTGCCATTGACAAGGCCAGTGGTTATGAAGAGATTAATAATTTATTGATAGAAGGTAAAAGATAACCTTTTACCTGCACTTCAGCAACAGGCATGAAGTATGAACTAGCAGATGGGGAGGGGTGATGGGCTTCCCTGGTGGCTCACAAGTAAAGAATCCGCCTACAATGCAGGACACATGGGTTCAATCCCTGGGTCAGGAAGATCCCCTGGAGTAGGGATTAGAAACCCACTCCGGTATTCTTGCCTGGCAAAATCCCATGAACAGAGGAGCCTGGTGGGCGATGTAGCAAAAGAGTGGGACTGAACTGAGTACCCGCATAGACAGCAGATGGAGATACAAAGATGATTAAGGCATAATCCCTGTCCTGGCGCCTCTGCCACCAGTCCTTACCTCTTCTGCACACATGAACGCTGTCTGCCAGGCAATCTCTGTCTCTCTCCACCCATCGAAAACCATCCAGAGCTCCCCACAGTCCAAATGCCTAAGCCTAGCATCTAAGACTTTCACAGAGAAGCCTCTTTTTTCCCCACCATTCTCCATCAGGAGCCCCTTCCTTTAGCCTCTCTGATTTTCCCTCATCAAGCCCTGGGCACTGGTACTCCTAACTGTGCTCACACCACTCTCCCCTAAATTTGACAGTTGTTTGCTAAACTAGGTCTCCAAGCCTTCCCTCATCTTGTCCGCCCTCTATACTCACACTGTCAAGTGAAATCTCACAGATTTCCCGTGGTACCACACCTTGGGTCTTTATCAGTTTGTGTCATTCCTCCACTAGATTATGAACTCATCATCAGTGCCTGTTTCTCGGGTAACATACAATGTATTCTTAGAGGAAACACTCAGTAAATACTTCTTGAAGCTGAGGAACAAGAAGTGAAAGAAGCGTTACTTACCTTGTACTTTCTACTGTTTATAAATCCATCCCAAAACAATTCAAAACAGCAGGAGTGCGTATTCATTTTTTAAAAGATTGTGAGCTTCTTGTAGTCAAGGACCCTGTTTTTATTCAACCCCTCTCCACACAAACACACACACACACATACACACACACCTTCGCCCCAAGCGAGTACACACCTAGGTATTCAAGGCCAATGTTGACTAGAATAAGATGAATTCTCATCCCCAAATATTGTGGAATTTGTGTACAGATTATTGGCCCCTGACATGAAAGAAAGAAAAGGAGGGAAGAAAATAGAGGAAAGTCACAGGATTTGAAGTCACTGTTGAAGAGAAAGTAATGAGAAATGAAGTAGAGCATCACAGGAATGAAAATGTAAGCTAGAGGGGAAAATTAGTTGTCTTACATAGACTTCATTTGTATGCAACTCTTCTGTAACACCCGTTACACAAGAGTTTACTGCACCCAAAGGAGATGTGGATTGTGAAGCACAGATTACTTAATGAGGATTGTTTTGGAAACAAGTGACAACCTTGGCAGTCTCTCATCAACAGAACAGCAATAAATCATAGTAATCCAGATCCAGTCTAGCCAGCCATGGCAGAGCAACAAGAACTAAATCCGCTCTCCTGCTAACACAACAGCAGAAGCGAAACTAGCAAAATATATTTAAAAGGCAGCTGTGCAGGACAGTGCTCCGTAAGGGAAGGGAAATGAGCAAGGCTGAGCACTATGATTGCCTCAGCTACCTGCCTAGAAAGAGTTGCCAGGCCATAGTGCAAACAGAGTAATCCAGAAAGAGCTAGGCAGACTTTCTGAGTTGAGGAGTTAGAACCAGGAGACCAGGAAGACCAAAACAGCTGGAGTTGGGAGAAGAGTACCAGAGAGGTGTTCTTGTTCCCACAACGCCGAGGGAAAAGATGCCCAGTGAACCTACAGGACCAGGAATATAGGGCTTGATCCTGGCCCCTAGACTGGAAAATCTCATAATTTGCAACTCAGAAAGTCCCTCAGTGCTCAGTTGCATCTGACTCTTTGTGACCCCATGGACTGTAGCCCACCAGGCTCCTCTGTCCATGGAATTTTCCAGGCAAGAATACTAGAGTGGGTTGCCATGCCCTCCTCCAGGGGATCTTCCTGACCCAGGGATCAAACCCGTGCCTCCTGCATCTCCTACACTGGCAGGCAGATTCTTTACCACTGAGCCACCTGGGAAGCCCCTTGCCTCAGTAGTGGGGTAAAATTAATCCTAGAATAAACACTGCTGTGGTCCTACCTAACAAATAAAAGGCAGTCCCCAGAGGATCAAACTTTCCAAAGACAGGATGTCCCAAAACAAAGCACAAGAATACTTATAGGAAGTCAGAAATATTTAGCATCCATCAAATAAAATTCACAATGTTGTCCTTCCAATCAAAAGTCATCAGGCATGCAAAATGAAGCAGGAAGCAATGAACCACAGTGAGCAGAAAAGTTAATTAATCGAAAGAATCCCAGAAATGACAGAGGTGATAGAGTTGGTAAATACAGACACTAAAAAAATGCTTACAACTATATTCTGTAAGTCCAAAAAAGTAGAGGAAATATTAAGCATATTAAGTAGATCTGGAAAACCTAAAAAGACCCAAGCGAACTTTGTGGCCAACCCAACTCTTAAAGGTAAACTGTGGTAAGTTAAAGACGTATACTACAACTGCCATAAAAGCAAAATAAAGAGTTGTAGCTAGTATATCAATGAAGAAAACAAAGCAGAATCATTTTTAACAAGTCACTCAATGAATCCAAAAGAAGGCAGTAAGTGAGTAGAAAGGGGGAAAAATGGATAAAGAGAAAACACATAGCAAGATGGCCGATTTAAATTCATGCATGTAAGTAATCACCTCAGTCAAAAGGCAAAGATTGTCAGACTGGAGAAGAAAGAACCAGCTATATGTCATCTGTTAAAATCACTTTAGATGTCAAGAAAAATTGGTTAAACAATTGAAAAATAAGCCTCCAATTAAATTAAATTATATTCAAAAAGAAAAATAATGACCATGCTAATGCTAATCAAAAGAAATATGGGTAGCTATATTCAGTTCAATTCAGTCGCTCAGTCGTGTCCGACTCTTTGCGACCCCATGAATCGCAGCACGCCAGGCCTCTCTGTCCATCACCAACTCCTGGAGTTCACTCAGACTCACACCCATCGAGTCCATGATGCCATCCAGCCATCTCATCCTCTGTCGTCCCCTTCTCCTCCTGCCCCCAATCCCTCCCAGCATCAGAGTCTTTTCCAATGAGTCAACTCTTCACATGAGGTGTCCAAAGTACTGGAGCTTCAGCTTTAGCATCATTCCTTCCAAAGAAATCCCACGGTTGATCTCCTTCATAATGGATTGGTTGGATCTCCTTGCAGTCCAAGAGACTCTCAAGAGTCTTCTCCAACACCACAGTTCAAAAGCATCAATTCTTCAGCGCTCAGCCTTCTTCACAGTCCAACTCTCACATCCATACATGACCACAGGAAAAACCATAGCCTTGACTAGACGGACCTTAGTCGGCAAAGTAATGTCTCTGCTTTTGAATATGCTATCTAGGTTGGTCATAACTTTTCTTCCAAGGAGTAAGTGTCATTTAATTTCATGGCTGCAGTCACCATCTGCACTGATTTTGGAGCCCCAAAAAAATAAAGTCTGACACTGTTTCTACTGTTTCCCCATCTATTTCCCATGAAGTGATGGGACCAGATGCCATAATCTTCGTTTTCTGAATGTTGAGCTTTAAGCTAACTTTTTCACTCTCCACTTTCACTTTCATCAAGAGGCTTTTTAGCTCCTCTTCACTTTCTGCCATAAGGGTGGTGTCATCTGCATATCTGAAGTTACTGATATTTCTCCTGGCCATCTTGATTCTAGCTTGTGTTTCTTTCAGTCCAGCGTTTCTCATGATGTACTCTGCATGTAAGTTAAATAAGCAAGGTGACAATATACAGCCTTGACATACTCCTTCCTATTTGGAACCAGTCTGTTGTTCCATGTCCAGTTCTAACTGTTGCTTCCTGACCTGTATACAGATTTCTCAAGAGGCAGGTCAGATGGTCTGGTATTCCCATCTCTTGAAGAATTTTTCACAGTTTATTGTGATCCACACAGTCAAAGGCTTTGGCATAGTCAATAAAGCAGAAATAGATGTTTTTCTGGAACTCTTTTGCTTTTTCCATGATCCAGCGGATGTTGGCAATTTGATCTCTAGTTCCTCTGCCTTTTCTAAAACCAGCTTGAACATCAGGGAGTTAACTATCATAAAAAATACATTTCAATACAAAGAATATTACCAGAAATAAAGAGGATCATTTCATAATGATAAAGGAATCAATCCAACAAGGGAGAAAATGATTTTAAATATTTATGCATCTAATACAGAGCTTCTAAATATATGAATCAAAAACTGATAGTCTTGCAAGGAGAAATAGAAAAATCCATGACTATAAACAGCAGTTCAATCTCTCTCTCCATGACCGAGCAAGTAGGCAGAAAATCAGTAAAGATGTTCAAACCTTGTACAATACCATCAACCAACTTGGCCTAGTTGACTTTTATAGAACACTACATCCATCAACAGAACATCATTTTTTTAAGTGAATACAGAATGTGTTTTAGTAAAACTTGTCATAAAACAAGACTCAATAGATTTAAGGTTTCAAATCACATGAAACATACTCTGACCACAATGGAAATTAGAAATCATTAATTTAGGCATACCTGGAAAATTCCCAAATATTTGGGAACTAACATGTTTAAAAAAAAAAAAACATAAAACACCCTATGGTTTGAACAAATAAGAATGAAAATTAGAAACTAGTCTGAACTGAATGGTGGTGAGAACACCCCTTATAAAGGCTGGGACTCTTGACACCTTGAAATACCACCTTGAAATCAGTGATTGGAGTTGAGAACTGTCTTTTCTTCTAATACAGATATTCTACTGCTATAAACGTCTCACTAAGTATGGCTTCAGTTACATCTGTCGAATTATGACACGTGCTTTTTTTTCCTCTGCAAGAGTATTATGAGCAGCAATGTCAACTGACTTGCCAAAATTCAGTGATAAAATATCTATGACACTCCATGATCTCAGATATAACAATTACTCTATCAGAAACTTTTATAGGAAATAAAGTTTGTCCTGTCTTACTCTTACTGAATCCATGCTGTTCTCATCATCTGCTTTCCTCTAGATTCATTTTCTTTTTTTATAAATATGTATACAACTCCTACTGCCTGCCAGGCGGCATAGAATGAGACCCTCTAGAAGACAAACTCCTGTTTGATCACTGTGTCCCAAAAGATTCAAAAATCAGCATCAAGTTCAGTAGACTGTGGCCTCTAGAACTCTGTTGATTTGGGACAAACACTGAGACCTCTCTGTCTGCTATCCATTCCTTGCAGGTTCCTGGCTATCAGAAGCCTGATTTTATTCAGGGTGATCTTTTGTCCAGCCCTGAGAAAATAGTGAATCAAAGTATCTGAGTTAATGATGATAATCTTGCTTTTTACTATTCTAACTGTTCCTGCAGCTAAGATGGTCTTATGATCCAGTTCTGGGCAATGACACCTAAGAGAAAATCAAACTTGAGGATTTCTGGAAAAGCGTTTCTTTCCTGGTAAAAGGTAACCGATACATTTGGCATGTTTCTTTTTCAATCTTTTCCCTATGTGCTCTGCAACTTATTATCCAAACCCCACACTACCAATCACACAAGACTGGTTTTTAAGCCACTTAAATCTTGTTTTCTGTTTCTTGCATGTCCTGTCACTCAGTCATGTCTTAACTCTTTGTGACCCCACGGACTGTCACCCACCAGGCTCCTCTGTCCCTGGGATTTTCCAGGCAAGAATGCCAGAGTGGGTTGCCATTTCCCACTCCAGGGTATCTTCCCAACAAATTGAGTTCCTGACTCATCTTTAATTTTTAAGCACAGTCCTGGCTGCTAGAATAACTCAGGTGTATGGAGGGGAAAGAGTGTTGAGAAATAGTCCCTGCTAGTCTATCACCCTGGGGAATGGCAATGGATGTGACCTTGGAGCCTGCCGTTTAGAAAGTAACTTAGGCCAGGAGAGAATGGGACCTCCCCCCGCTTCCCTGATTCACATTTACCACATTTATGACAGAACCGGTACTTCAATTTTACTGAAAATGGCTTCACAATAGACTAATCTAAAAAATTCAAATAAGCCAGGCAGGAGGCAGTCTAGCTTCTGGGAGAGTTGCCTTGGCATCTTCCTTCAAGCTTGGCAGAAGCCTTCAAGCTTCTGCTTGACAGAGCTGATAGCCCACCCCGACCCCAGGAAGGAAGGTGGGCAGCAGGCTTTTGGTCACTAGCAAGGCCTCAGGCCCTGATGGCTCAGCAGGTAAAGAATCTTCCTGCAATGCAGGAGACACAGGAGATGCAGATTGGATCTTTGGGTTGAGAAGATCTCCTGCAGTGCAGGAGACACAGGGATGCGAGTGGGATCCCTGGGTTGGGAAGATCTCCTGGAGTAGGAAATGGCTACCCACTCCAATATTCTTGCCTGAAAAATCCTATGGACAGAGGAGACCAGTGGGCTACAGTCCAAAGGGTTGCAGAGTCAGGCATAACTAGGTGACAGGACATGCCTCAGGGCAGGACACCAGCTTGAGAGTTGGAAGTGGGACCCTGGATCAGTAACTGCTAGAGCTGGGTAATTAAGGAATTAGCTCCCCACTGAGTTGTTGGTTTTTTTTCCCCAGTTTATAACTGTTAGCTCAGTCTTAAGAAAGGAAAATTATTTCTCCTTCTTCTAGGGGTGTAGCCAGGCTCTGTGGTTTAAGTCCCAAGGTTCTGTTGAAGGAGCCTAAGTCAGTGCCATTAGCAGTCTTTTTGTTCCTGAAAGAAGACAAAATCTGAAGGGACCTTTGCTTTCCCTGTGCAATCAAGCTAGATTGGGCGAGAGGGGGAGGTTATCTTGAGTAGGAGGGGTGGGGTGGGGAGAGTCCACAAGGCATGGACACTGCAATGAAACTCCAACAGCACCTGGTCACCTGTGACTAATAGATAAAGTAATGGGAAGGGCCTCTCCAAGTGAGGAGCAGCTACGCTGAGGTGAGGATGTGAGAAGGATGAGAAAGAAGACCAGAAAAGATCTTTCCAAGAAGAGGGGACTATACTTGCCAAAGCCCCGAAGGAAGACGGAGCTTGGCAGAGGGAACTGGACAAAAGCCAGTGCGGGTTGGAGGGAGTGAGGGGGAAGGTGGTGGAAGGAGGGGTTGGGAAGACAGAAGGGGCCAGATAGAGCAGGGCTTTTTAGGCTGTAGTAAGAAGTTTGGAAAATTAGAAAGTGATGACGTGTCACAAATGTTGAGGAGGAATCCACATGCCCTTTACCCTATAAAGATTAGAGAAGAATGCATCAAAACAAACCCAGGTCTCTGGACTCAGACAGCCTGGAGAGAGAAATGAGCCTTGATTCAGGAGCTTTGGGGTAAGCAGAGGCCTGCCTGGTGCAAATTGGCCTCAGAACATCTAGGTAAGAGGTAAGTCAGTACATTTTGTAAGCTGCCACTCACTAGGCAATTATTACATGCCAAGCACAGTTCTTAGTACGTCATAGGCATGATCGCAAGCAATTCTTTGTATTAGTCACAGTGCAGTATGGAAAAGAGCCCGTGCCAGACAGCCACTGAAAGTGAAAATGAAGTCACTCAGTCGTTTCCGACTCTTTGCGACGCCATGGACTGTAGCCTACCAAGCTCCTCTGTCCATGGGATTTTCCAGGCAATAGTACTGGAGTGGATTACCATTTCCTTCTCCAGAGGATCTTCCTGACCCAGGGATCGAACCCAGGTCTCCTGCATTGTAGACAGACGCTTTACCATCTAAGCCACCAGGGAAGTCTCTAGTGAACTTGAATAGAGTTCTACTCAGAAAGTTCTTAGAACTGAAAGGACCAAAGGGGACAGTGAGACAGCCCTTAGCAATAAAAGATCACTACCTGCCCTGGGGCTGGAGTCACAAAGTCAGGTGCTAACAGAGCCAGGAACCAGAACCAACTAGGCAACAGCTGGGACCAAGGAGAGACAGGCCACCTAAGAGGAGCCAAAATCGCACTGGAGATGTCCCTAGAGAAAGAGGGGGCCGCCCTCCCTGGCTTTTACCCCTTTCTGGCCTCCCATCACCTGCCAGTCCTCCTACTGGCTTAAGTAAACTGCAAAGGGGTCCAAGGAATGGAGGTGCAGGGGCCACCTCCCCCACTCACTCCCCAGCCCCTCCCCAGACAAGGAGTAGAGTCGAGAAGGGTGGCGACTGGATCTGAAAGCAAACAGGCAAATAAGGTGCCTGTCCTCCAGGCAGCCCCGTGAGCAAGGAACTATAAATCCCCACTTTCGGGCCAAAGAACTAAACAGATATTTCTCCAAAGAAGGCACACAGATGGCTAACAAACACATGAAAAGATGCTCAACATCACTCATTATCAGAGAAATGCAAATCAAAACCACAATGAGGTACCATTTCACACCAGTCAGAATGGCTGCTATCCAACAGTCTATAAGTAATAAATGCTGGAGAGGGTGTGGAGAAAAGGGAACGCTCTTACACTGTTGGTGGGAATGCAAACTAGTACAGCCACTATGGAAAACATTGTGGAGACGCCTTAAAAAACTGGAAATAGAACTGCCATATGACCCGACAATCCCACTGCTGGGCATACACACTGAGGAAACCAGAATTGAAGGAGACACATGTACCCCAATATTCATCACAGCACTGTTTATAATAGCCAGGACATGGAAGCAACCTAGATGTCCATCAGCAGATGAATGGATAAGAAAGCTGTGATACATATACACAATGGCCATTAAAAAGAATACATTTGAATCAGCTCTAATGAGGTGGATGAAACTGGAGCTGATTATACAGAGTGAAGTAAGCCAGTAAGAAAAACACCAATACAGTATACTAATGCATATATATGGAATTTAAAAAGATGGTAACAATAACCCTGTATACGAGACAGCAAAAGAGACACAGATGTATAGAACAGTCTTTTGGACTCTGTGGGAGAGGGTGAGAGTGGGATGATTTGGGAGAATGGCATTGAAACATGTATAATATCATATATGAAACGAATCGACAGTCCAGGTTCGATGCAGGATACAGGATGCTTGGGGCTGGTGCACTGGGATGACCCAGAGGGATGGTATGAGGAGGGAGGAGGGAGCGGGGTTCAGAATGGGGAGCACGTGTACACCCGTGGCGGATTCATGTTGATGTATGGCAAAACCAATACAATATTGTAAAGTAATTAGCCTCCAATTAAATAAATTTAAATTTTTTAATTTAAAAAATGAATAAATCCCCATTTTCCATATGGGAGAACTGAGGCATGGGGAGAGATAAATCTGGTATGTGGAAGAACCCCAATTTGAAATCAGATGCCTCCAATTCTAGAGCTCAAATGTATGACTGACATGTTATTTAGTCAGTGTAGATGAGATCTTGAGAGTTAGGACTGGGCCACCAGATCCCAGGTCTGAAAAGCATATCTTCATGTTAAACCCCACTCCTTGAGGGAGCTGAGGATAGTGATACTCAGAGAGGGTTGGCTTAAAAACAGCTGCTGCCAGTCAGGATATCAGTGGACTAACCCCGAGTCCTTCCAGCAGAATGTCTGAGAGTCATGCCAGGACTTTGAAGACAGACCACCTAGGTTCCAGTCATGAAAGTGAAGTGAAAGTCACTCAGTCATGTCCAACTGTTAGTGACCCCATGGACTATACAGACCCTGGAATTCTCCAGGCCAGAATACTGGAGTGGATAGCCTTTCCCTTCTCCAGGGGATCTTCCCAACCCAGGGATCGAACCCAGGTCTCCCACACTGCAGGCTGATTCTTTACCAGCTAAGCCACAAGGGAAGCCCAAGAATACTGGAATGGGTAGCCTATCCCTTCTTCAGCGGATCTTCCCCACCCAGGAATCAAACCGGGCTCTCCTGCATTGCAGGTGGATTCTTTACCAACTGAGCTACTAGGTTCCAGTCAGAATTCTGCCATTTACCAGCTGCGTGACCCTGGGAAAGTTATTTAACCCCTCCGAGTCCCTATTCTCTCATTTAAAAAGTGGATTTACTACATATGTACACCTATGTCTAATTCATGTTGATGCATGGCAGAAATGAAACCAATATTGTAAAGCAATTATCCTTCAATTCAAAACAAAATTTAAAAAAAAAAAATTTAAGTGGATTTGCTAACATTCCCTTACTCACTGGGTTACTTTGAGGTAAAATGAAATAATGTATACAGATAATTAGCATATTGCCTGCCAAGTGGTGAGATTTACTAGATAGATAGTAACTATTATTATGATTGTTGTTGGTCTCCTCTTGCATAGACTCCAGAGACAAAAGAGATATCCTATTCCTTTGAGCCGAAATCCTGGCAAAGCATTTGTCCTGAAATCTTCCAAACTCATTTGAGCCATTAAGGTTACTTTGTTCTGGGGAGAATGTCATGGTATTGGTCAGGATGGGCTAGGTTGCAATTCAGTAACAAATGTCTCAGAGTCTTGCAACAAAGATTATCTGCCTATGCTACATGGAAACTGTGGGTTATTACAGGGGCTTATAAGGTCATTGACGGAAGCTCCAACTTGACATGCGCTTCCTCAGTTGCTGAGGCTGGGACCAGAGAGTGTAGTGAACCATGCACTAGGTCTTAATTCACATCACTTCTGTTCCCATTTCATCAGATAAAGCATCATATGTAAGCAAGACAGCGAAGAAGTGTAATCCCACCATGTGCCCAAAACAAGTTAACTAAACATTTATGACAAACCCTAGTGACTATCAGAACAACCTCAGTGAATCTTTCGATTGGGCTGGATAAAGCAAAGGCCCCAGTCTGGAATGAAAAGATTCAGGAGCCTCTAACAGGCCAGAACTACCCTATATGACATTATAAAATTTTATCTTTTTTGAGAAATGTTTTTATTGTGGTAAAAGTCACACAACATAAAACTATTTTAACCATATTTAACACTACATTTCAGTGGCACTAAGTACATTCACAATGTTGTACAACTCTCACCATCATCCATCTCCCAAATTTTTCACCTTCCTAAACTGAAACTCTGTCCCCATTAAACACAAAGTCCCCTTTCCCCCTCCCCATCCCCACTCCCCCACGCCAGTCCCTGGCATCTACCAACGTACTTTCTGACTTCATGAATTTGACTATTCTAGGTACCTCATATAAGTGGAATCAAACAATATTTGTCTGTACCTACTGTGTATTAGAATGCAGTTTTTAGGTTGACTTAATGTATGCCCTACAGATCCCCCCCTCTGCCACACAGTAGGTTCTCATTAGAAATCTATTTTATGCATAGCCATGTGTACATGTTTATCCCAGCCTCCCAATTTATCCCCCTTCTTTTCCCTATTGGTGTCCATGCATTCTTTCTCTATATCTGTGTCTCTATTTCTGCTTTGCAAATAAGCTCACCTCTACTATTTTTTCTAATAGTTTGTGTTGTGCCTAGAATTGCACCTCTGAAGACATTATGTCTTTTATGAAAACCTTTTCTTCCTAAATATTGCTCAAGTCCACTTCTCTGAAAACTGCTGTCAGTTGTTGGAACATATGATCCAAGATAGTTTGTGGAGCTGAGTTGCTGACTGAAAACAAAGCATCTCGTCTTCTGAAACAGGGATCCTAATGTGGGCTAAATTGTGCTTGCCCAGACTTATCCAGGACCTTCCTACTGTTGCATAACCTGCTGCCAGATTATTGAATAGTGATGGCTTGTTGAGCAAGCTCAGGCTCTGGGTGTAAGACTTTTCTCAGCTTTCACAATCAACCCCATGTCCTGCTGGATTGCTTTCTACCTACCTGAATATTTTTTTCTTGGCATCTTTTACTAGCTCAAGGCCCTCCTTCATTCTCATTCCACACTCCGTCCTTAGCAGACCAGGAACCTAGGAACCTAGTTGTTCTTAACTTCTTCCCACATTCGATCCAATACTAACGTCCGACAATTTCACCCCAGCTTTCAAACTCATCTCCTTTTATCGTCCTCTCTACCTGAACTATGTTATTTGAGGACCTCACCATCTTCCCTGGAAGCATAACAGCTAACAACTAGAACGCCTCATGTCTGCTTCCTACCCATCACCCTCCCAAACATGGCACACATCAGCCAGGATGAACATTTGAAAGTACAACACAGACAACATCAAACACCTCCATTTCTCTGCCTGACCCCCACTCCAACTGATGAAAAATCTTTTCAGTTATTCCTCTAGAACTGCCAGTGCCTGGCACATCCCATCCTTGTTAATCTCACCACCCCCATCTCCTTCCACTTGCCCTCTTTTTCTCTGACTTCAGTCACCGCGGCTTTCTTTCAGTTCCCAAGAAAAAGGGATTCTGGTCTCCCTCTGCACAAGCTACCCTCTCTGCCAGCAGTGGTCTCCCCCACAGCCCTCTTTTTCCGCCCACTCATGTTTCATAACATAGTTCAAATCTCACCTCCTCATGAAAAGCTTTTTGACCCTCAGACTAAGACAGGTCCCCTGTCATACGCTTCTTCTCCAGGGAATGTATCACAATTATAATGAACATTAATTAATTGTAGAATTAGCCATATGTAATTAGCCATCATCTCTCCCTCTTAAATGTCTATCTTAACATCTCCCATCCCCTTCCTTTGTATCCCTAGCACCTAATAGTGCCTTGTGCAAAACAGATGCTTAAGATCTATTTGTTAAGTGTCTAAATACAAGACACAATTAATTAACACTTAATAAAGGAGGCAGAAACATTACTTTGCCAACAAAGGTCCGTCTAGTCAAGGCTATGGTTATGTATGGATATGAGAGTTGGACTGTGAAGAAAGGTGAGCACCAAAGAATTGATGCTTTTGAACTGTGGTGTTGGGGAAGACTCTTGAGAGTCCTTTGGACTGCAAGGAGATCCAACCAGTCCATTCTAAAAGAGATCAACCCTGGGTGTTCTTTGGAAGGAATGATGCTAAAGCTGAAACTCCAGTACTCTGGCCACCTCATGTGAAGAGCTGACTCATTGGAAAAGACTCTGATGCTGGGAGGGATTGGGGGCAGGAGGAGAAGGGGACGACAGAGGATGAGATGGCTGGATGGCATCACCAACTCAATGGACACGAGTTTGAGTGAACTCCGGGAGTTGGTGATGGACAGAGAGGCCTGGTGTGCTGCGATTTATGGGGTCACAAAGAGTCAGACACGACTGAGCAACTGAACTGAACTGAACTGAAAGGAGGTGTGAATGGCTGTTACACCTGTCAAGAGTCCTGGACACAGATAGCTCCAGGGACAGAAATATTCAAGGAGAGATATATGAACCTAGAGTTTTGGGGGCTCAGGACTCACATGTCTTGGGGAAGGCATGTACCCAATCTGATAGGAAGGTAGGAAGCAGATTTCCATTCCTCTCCCACACCCACGTCCTGAGCCATAGTAGTGGGAACAACATAATGCAAGGGAGAACAGGGGCCTAGCTCCTCAGTGGTAACCAGCAACACCGTGGGAAGTGGTCCACCATGGATAAGAACGCTGCAATCAAGAGCGAGGCAAAGTGCACAAGTGCCCAATACACTTGAAGGAAGGAATTGGAAAACACTTGAAAGGGAAAGCTAGACATGGCTGGAGACAGACATATTTTTATTTTTCTTCTCCTAGAATCAGTCTTTGTCAAAAAGGAAAAAAAAATCATGAAGAGGACAAGGAGAAACAAAACTACTGTACATTTATTCTTTTTTTCTAATGAGTTCAAAGTCAGCTAGAAACTTACTTATTAAGTCTAATTAGAGGAAAGATCAATTGCAGTTCAACTAAGGCTCATTTTTAGAACACTTTTAAATAAATTTACTTTCATTACTTTTGGGGACATAAACGTTCTAAGATTTTCTTTTGGGAAAGTTATTCTGCTGGGTATTCTAAACACGCTCCTTAAAACTGTCTCTTTTAACTTACAGTTTTCCCAAAAGAAAATCTGTCCAAAGTAAAGAGTGTTATCAACCCAGTTTCCAGTGATCTAAATTACCTAATATAAAGTGAAACCCCAGTAAACGTATTACAATTGACTGTTGCTGCTGCTGCTGCTGCTAAGTCGCTTCAGTCATGCCCGACTCCGTGTGACCCCATAGGCAGCAGCCCACCAGGCTCCCCCATCCCTGGGATTCTCCAGGCAAGAACATTGGAATGGGACTGTGGCTTTAACCAAATATTTACTGCTGATCATCATCATATTCCTCCATAAAATATTTGAAATTTGTTGCAAGGATGACTTTCAACATGAAGTAAGGTATTAAATGACAGGCTTTCCGTAAATGAGGGTCATGGGTTGAAATCCTCTCTCCTAGGCCCACTTTGTCATTCTGCTGGCTTGGTGTGGGATTAAGTCTGACCCTTCACTCAATTAAGATAATTTATACATCACCTGTTCCTGTTGCATATTCAATTTTGCTTAGAAGATGGCAAAACATTTCCCCCTTTATGAAATTATGTCAAGTGTTTTTTTCCCAGAGGGTCTCTGTTCTAGCCCTGTTTTCCTATTTTACCTCTGTATGTAAATTTAGCCCACATACATGAATTGTAGAAGTCCTAGTAGCCACTAGAGGATACAGGTGGGATTAAACAAACCTTAATATACACAATGTTGGTTTTCCTATAGATTATTTATAAGTGATTTTCTTAGTGAACTGGCCATCTAAATTTCTAGGTCACTTGCTCATTAATTGTTGAATAAATATAATCTAGGCAAAGGGTGAATTATATCTAAAGTCCCATCAACTAATCAACTCCTGGAATGAAAGAACTTTAGCCTCCCAAAGATAAGGTTTAGCTATCTTTAAGCTCTACAGGGCGATAGTATACCTTATGTACACAGCAGAAATTTCTTAGTGATAATAATAGCTACAATAATAAAATTATCTACTTGGTCAGTCACCACACTTCATAAATCATTGTGATTCAGCTAAATTCAAATTAAGTAGTCAGCTGGCTCTCCCCTTCACATGACCTGCAATCTGCTTTTATTTATGAAACCAGAGCTGCCACCTTTAAACATCCTGTCATTAATGAATTCTGGGCTTCATGGTTACAACATGACCACTATTCAGACACATCCAAAATGATAATTATTCTGAACTATTAATTATAGCTGGACAAACTATATTATCCAGAACAATGAAGGGTCTTGGGATGCTGAATATAAAACTTAATGTATGGTTTTAATCTGTGCGTGCTCCACTTCCCTCATCCGTAAAACGAGACTAATAATTGTGCAGACTCTATAAGTTACTCTGAGGAATAAGAGTTAAAATCCATAAGGCTCTAGGACAATGTCTGTGAGAACTATATAATGTTTGCAGTCATGATAAGAATTCCCAGGAAGATGTGCAGGTCCTCTAAAAGGAAGGCTGCATTTGATCCAATTATCAACCCCACTTGCTTTCACAGATCATGCTTGATAAATGTGATTTTGAGAATCACCGGCTTCCCCAGCTTCAACTCAACAAATTTTCCTTTTCCACTTAGAAAAGTTCTAGAATTTTCCTTTGAAACTCACACTACAGATTGAGTCAGTAAAGTCTTTAAAGCAATAGTTTGTAGCTTCTCGGAATCAGGGAACACTTTGAGAGTCTAATGAAACTCTAGACTTTCTCCTTTGAAGAAAATGTATATGTAAATGGTTTCTATTCCATTTCAGGGGGCTCATGATCCCCATCCATGATCATTTATGGACCCCAGATTTTAAGAATCAGTGTTTGAAAGCATGGCTTGGAAGAGAGCCACCTTCATATCTTGCTCTTTTAACAATGTCTGAAATAAAATGAGACAGAAACACATACTTGCACATTGTAAAGCAAGTATTAATTACTGTTAGCCAGGAGAGAAGGGGGTCAATAAATAAAGGGTTTTGATAAGGATAAAGATGATGAAGGAGAAGGAGAATGAAGAAGAGAACACGAGAGGGAAGAGGAGTCACCCCAAGTGAATCAAGGTTGATAACTAAATGCACATTTTTACATGTAAGTGAGCCACATATGTAGCAGGGCTTTGAACTGGCAAATACTGTATGACTGTTATTATTGGCAACTCAAAGCAGTTTATCTGATTGTATCACAGCTTTCTTTTCAACCTCAAAGAGGTACAATATTATCACTAGGGTTCTTCACCCCTGTTCCTTGGCTCACATACAAAAGAAATGCTAATTATGGGAACTGAGCTATGAATTTTGAGTGACCCTAGGGACCAAATGATTATCTGGTTGTCTTAAGTTGTGGGAAATTTGTTAGGGGGTTTTAAAATTACATTAACTGTTTTTTTTTACCTTAAGTGCTCCCCCTGGAGAAGCATTCAAGTCTCCTGATAAAGAATGATTTCCAAGAGGTAAAAGCATCGGCCAGAAGACCTTTGGGGTGAGTCAAAGGTACTGTAAGGAGAAAAGCCCAAGCAAGGTGGGTGTGCCCAGCTAGGGTGGTGTGATGGGTTTGCCACTCCGATTCCAGCTCACTAGGGCCCCTACTCTCCTCCTGTTTCTAACAGTGATGAATGCCAGAAGCCAAAAAGGAAGAATAATATATTTACAACAAAGGTCACCGAACGAGGCCAAGGACTCGGTTACATTTCTGCCCCATTACAATCTTAGATTGCATCCATGCCTCTAAAAGCCGTCTTCCCAGGGTCTCCAAGCAATGACATATTCTTACCTGTGCTGACCTCTGCTCCTTCATCTTCTACCATCATCGCCCCCTGCTTACTGTGCCCCAGTCCCCAAGGCCATCACTTTGTTCTTGGACCATCTCAAGCTCACCTCTGGCTCAGGGCTTCTGTATTTATTGTCTCGGCCAGGAACATTCCTTCTCTAGCTGTTTGCACGGCTGACTCATTCTTATGTTTAAGTCTCAGCTCAGGTAGCAACTGAGCTGACTCTGTCCCCTGCCTTGTCACCGTCCTTCATACTATCCTGTTTTATTTATAGCACTCGTCACCAGCTGGAAATAACCTCTTGATTTGTTTTCTTCATATTGTCTGTCTTCCCCATTAGAATGGAAGCTCCATGAGAGTGGGGATCATCTATGCCTCGGTCACAGCTGCAGCACCGAAGCTCAGTGCAGAGAAAGCGCTAAGACGTGTATTTGTTGGCTAAAGGAATGAATGATCATCATAATAGCTACATTTATTGAGCTCTTTCTCTGTGCCAGGCACAGAGTTGCAACTTTTTATAAACACAATCTCACTGAATTCTCACAGCTACTCTCCAAGGTGAGTCTTTCTTATCCCCACGGTATAGATTAGGTATCAGAGAGGTGATGAGGCTTTTCCAATATCAAAGCGAGTGAGTAACTAAGACCTGATTTGAACCAAGGTGTTTTTAACTCCAACGCACTCTAAATTAGGAATCAGTAGGCTTTTTTTTTTTTTTTTCCTATAAAGGGTCAGATCATAAATATTTAAAGCTTTGCAGGGTCTCTATCACAACTACTGGACTCTGTTGTGGAAACCAACCATGACAAGACATGAACAAAGCGATGTGGCAGCGTGCCAGCACAGCTCTGTTTACAAGCGGGGGAAGGGTTTGGCCTGTAATTTACAGATCCCTCCTTTAAGTCATAATTCTAGCTATGCTTTCCTAGAAGGGGATTAAACAAAGGAGGAGGAGGAGGGGCGTAAAAGAAAAACATCCCAATGCGTGCTCATCAAATAAGAAAGACAGCAATTGAATTAACTAGGTTTAAAAAGGCAAAATAGACAATGAAATTCTGGTGGGAGTTATGACTCTACTAATTCAACTTTTCAACTGAATTATAACCATCACTGAAGATAACAGAAGAGTTTGATGCAGACAGGGAGGCCTGGTGTGCTGCAGTCTGTGGGGTCGCAGAGTCAGACATGACTGAGCAACTGAACAACAAGGTATTCTGTTTGAACCACGGTCCCATTCACATTGTAATGACAGGTTATCTCACCTGCCAACATGCGAACAGACCCACATAACCTTCATCCCAGCAGGCCCAAGGTAGGCAAGATTGAAGGACAAAGTAAGCCAAGGCATTCTGATTGCTAAAACTCTTCCTCTCTCCACCACTGAGCCTGAAAACTTCAGTCTTTTCTTCCCAAGCAAATGTCTGAGTTCACTGGCAAGAGGTGAAAGACGTGAATCACAGGTCGGAGCCAACCCAGAGACATCTCTTGAAGCCTCGCTGAGGAAGTGAGCATACGGAGTGTCCAGCTGTTTAGTCAGAGTGGCTCTGAATATCAGCATTAAAGCAAAAGATCAACTCTCCAGAATCTTGAGCCTGTATTGAAAGGTAAGAGCTGAACTTTGGGAAGGTGGGAGGCAAGAACAAAGGTGGTTTCCGTAGTGCTTAGCTGGTACATGAGCAAAGGCTGGTGTGGGCTGGAGCCGTGGAGGACAAGGCCTCCTCACTGCATAGCTTTTTTCTCAGGCAGCCCTAAGGCATTAAAAACACAGTAGATAAAAATTCTTATTTCTCTCTTACCCTGAAGAAAGAATCCCTCTGGAAACAACATATGATTCTTATCTTAGACCAGTAGGTGAATTTTCCTCAGTCTGTATGCAATTTTCTAAATATGGGCTTTAAATGTTTGAAGAATGACAAAGATTCAAACCTTAGTCACAGTCCTTAACCTTCTCTTCTCCGAGGCCTGCATGTGTGATTTCTTATAAAATCCAATTCTCATAAGAATGCTGCTGAGTCAGTTTAACCAGAGTCCCCACCTTTGACCTCTGATTAGGTTCCTCTGCCATCCCTCCCAGGTGACACCTTAGACTTTCGGCAAAGAATCCTGTGAGGTCAGTCCACCCAGAATCCCCCTCATCCATGATGTTTCCTCTTGGCAATTTTCTACCCACTGACCCCCAACCTGCTCCTTAGCTATAAATCCCCACTTGTCCAGGCTGTACTTGGAATTAGCCCCCTCTCTCTCCCCTTCTGCAAAATCCCATTACAGTAGTCCCTGTGTTTATCACAGTGGTCTTGAGTAAAGCCTGCTTTGCCATCTTGAACAAGTGTTGCTGAGTACATTTTTTCCTTCTAACACAGAAAGGCAGCTCCAGCATGGTAGAACCAGCATTTGAAGGGGAATCTAGAGATGCAAGATCTGCGTTAACAAGCAATGATGTCCTGGGTACCTCTTCCCACTCTCTTTCTTTTTCTGAGCCTATTTTCTTATCGGTAACATAGCAAGTCAATGTCATACCTCTTCATCCATCTTTTTGTTGTCTGTTTAACATCTACTATATGTATTGTTTTTAATAGTCATAGTTAATTTCCTTTCTACTATTATAAAAATTGATTTCTTTAGAATACTTGGTATTTACCAGAATTGTGCCATATGCTTTCCATATGTTCTTATAGTTAATTCTCACAACATCCCTATGAGGACGAACCCTTCTGATTGCAGACTCACCAGTACGACAGCTCAGGTTCAGGAAAGTAACATAAATTGCCCAAGATCAATTGGAGAGTCAGTGGCAGAGTTGGAATTTGAGCGTGAACCTTTTCCCTTTGAGAACTGCACTGTCTTCATGAGCCCTGGCGCCCCTGGTCAAGGTCTAAATGGAGAGGAAAAATGCAGATTCAAACTCTCTTACCTAACTTTTTATTATTACACCACCATTTCTCTCACTGGGTCAGTCCACAAAAGACCAGGGTGTTTTTCCTGGAGGAGATAGTGCTGGACCTGCCAGGGATGTTCAGTGCATGGACTTTGCCCTTTGAGACACTTAAAACCCAGGAGAGATGATAAGACCCATGACTTTATCCATGCCCCAGGAGTCCTGATAACCCACAAAGTGAGGGTTCTCTCATCCTCAATTCCTTTTAGTCATTTTTGTGCTAAACCAACAGGAAACAACGGCATCTGCAAATCTCCGGTTATTGGAGAATCTTTTCTCTTTGCTAAGGAGAGGCAGTCCCTTTATGGATGGACCAAGTCAACTTGAGTCTAGTGAGACAAGCCCTCCTTGAAACTAACAGTTAGAGATTTATTTTTTGAAATGACATATCCCTATTGGCTTGACAGGGAGGAGTTGCAGGCACGTTTTAGGATAAGAGCAGATTCCCAGAAACAGAAGAGCAAGGCTGGCAAAGTTACTGCTTTGTGGAGAGCTGGTGCTTGGGGCGGGGGAGAGAGAAGAGGAATGATTTTAATTATTGAATGTCTACTATGATCTACGTGCTTTTATATACACCAAGCATTAGGTCCTCACATACAGATGAGGCTAGCAAGATAGACAATGGGAATTTGCTGTATGACTCAGGGAACTCAAACAGGGGCTGTATAACAACCTAGAGGGGAGGAATGGGGAGGGAGATGGGAGGGGGGTTCAAGAGGGAGGGAACATATGTATATCTATGGCTGATTCATATTGATGTTTGGCAGAAACCAACAAAATTCTATAAAGTAATTATCTTTCACTTAAAAAATAAATACATTTTTAAAAAAGAACATCGTTTCAATAAAAACTAAAAAAAAAAAAAAAAAAAAACCCAATAGGACTTCTGGTTCTTTTTTTTTTTCTTTTTTTCAATCTTTACCTCAGTGCCTGTGTAGACACCTTCCTACTCTAATTCAGATTTTCATGAAGCAAATGGCACTGGAATACCAGTATATTTAGGCTGTAAAAACTAATACAGTACAGAACATACAGTCAGAGCTCAATAAAATAGGATGAATTAACAACTCCTAATATGGTTTCAGACTTTATTTTTTGGGCTCCAAAATCACTGCAGATGGTGACTGCAGCCATGAAATTAAAAGACGCTTACTCCTTGGAAAAAAAGTTATGACCAACCTAGAGAACATATTGAAAAGCAGAGACATTACTTTGCCAACAAAGGTCCATCTAGTCAAGGCTATGGTTTTTCCAGTGGTCATGTATGGATCTGAGAGTTGGACTGTGAAGAAAGGTGAGCACCAAAGAATTGATGCTTTTGAACTGTGGTGTTGGAGAAGACTCTTGAGAGTCCTTTGGACTGCAAGGAGATCCAACTAGTCCATCCTAAAGGAGATCAACCCTGGGTGTTCTTTGGAAGGAATGATGCTAAAGCTGAAACTCCAGTACTTTGGCCACCTCATGTGAAGAGTTGACTCATTGGAAAAGACTCTGATGCTGGGAGGGATTGGGGGCAGGAGGAGAAGGAGACGACCGAGGATGAGATGGCTGGATGGCATCACCGACTCAATGGATGTGAGCTTGAGTGAACTCTGGGAGTTGGTGATGGAGAGGGAGGCCTGGTGTGCTGCGATTCATGGGGTCACAAAGAGTTGGACATGACTGAGTGACTGAACTGAACTGAACTGAATATGGTTTCTCAAACTTAGATGTCATCTGATCCAATAGTTCCCCACTGAGAATATTTGGAAATATCTGGAGACACTTCTTGTTGTCACAAAAGAGTGGAGGTATACCACTGGTATCCAGTGACTAGGATGCTGCTAGCATCCTGCAATGCACAGGACAGGTCCACAAAAAAAATTATGACCCTTAACGTCAATAGTGCCGAGGTTGAGACATTCTAATCCAACCAAACATGTTTCACTAGGAAACCATGACCCAGAGAGATGATGAGATTTGTCCAGGGCCTTATATCAACAGCTGGTTGATGACATCCCCTGGAGCCTTCTACAATTGTTTCTTGCCAGACCTCAAGGCTAACCAGCCAGAAGGCTGCCTATGGTAAGAGAGACGGGTTCGGTGGGAAGGAAAGGTCATGTTGGCATGATGGCCCAGGTAAACCAAACATAATCACACCAGTTCAAAAGGACCACAACTCTTCAGTCTGGGCCATCCCCAAGGTTCTGGAACTAGGGGACCAGAACTCAGAACACAGAGTATTCACCTAGAAGTCTCTACTGCCCACCAGCTTCATCTTTCCACTCCTTCCTTTCCTTAGGGTTGCAAACTAAACACAACCATCAAGTCAAAAAAATTTTTTTTTCTTTTAATAATTAAATAGGCAAGTTAAAAATCTTAATGATTAAGTGGTCATATTAGGTCAAGTAGAAATTGCCAAAAACGGAGTCTCTCTAAAATATATTAGTCATTTGCATTGTCATTGTCACCAATCTACAATTTTTTGACCTCTTATGTGTCAAGAGACATGCTGGGACTCAGGGGAGAGATGGGCAGAAGGAGAAGAGGGTCTCCACCAGAAACACACAGAAGTTATATCCTTGACCCCAAAAAGCACTGAGTCCAAATGTGAGGGTCTCCTTTGCGATTGCCAGCACAGAGCAAAGCCCACATTGCAAAACAGGTCAAACAAAGCACTCCTTACAGCTAACTAGCTAAACCTTGTGTGAGTCACTCATTTTAAACACGTTTTAACACAAACATTCAACTTTAGCCCAAGAATTTGGACTTTACCACCTTGTATAATATTACTGGGATTTGGTTTGCCGGGTGGACATTTTCTTCTATCCATCAAGCTTCAGGGGGGCGATTTTCAATGCCCTAGATAATACCTGGAATGGCAGGGTAACCAAGTGCAATATGAGACTTCATCTAACCAGAGCAGATGCTTGGACCCCAAGGCCCTCTAACCTAAGAATGTAGACAGAGGGCCCCCCAAAAGGCAACTTTGAGCTAGAGTACCAGCATCTTTTCCAGTAAGTCTCTGAGCTACATCTCAGTGGAAGATGGGGATCTCAGTTAACACAATTCTGCAAGATCAACTTTTATCTTGAAATTTTAATGAAAAATTAAACATCCTGATAACAGTGAGTACTAATGGCTTTTATTTCCATTCCAAATGCTTTCTGAGATGGATAATTCCCTTTTAGATTTTCATGAGTTTGACCCAGAAATTGGATATTCAAGGCATTAAACATACAGGAGCCTTGGCCGCCAAGAAAACAGTAGAGTCTATTTAAGGATTGGGCTGCCACAGGCAGCTAAGTGTCTTGGGGAAGTGAGTGGAATTTGAATACAGCAGCTCTGCCACTCTGCTGCAGACTGGAAAATCAGATACTAAGACAGATGCCCTAGGGGCTCCTGCTTGGGTCTGGACGTAGGTGCTACTTTCAGTGATGAGCAGCTTTTGGGGCAATGATTCCCAAGCCTTGAACTATTGCTTTTTCATTCAGCCCAAGTCAAAATATTCCAATTCAACTCAGCAGAAATTGACAGTCTACAAACATCATCATGTAATGAAAGAAAAGAATGTTTTAACAGCCCAACAAGCAGGACCGACAGCTTCTCAGAACAATGGGAAATTTCTCAAATTAAATATCCATGGCCATCTTAAAGAGCTGCTACTTTGTCCTCAGTTCTTATGTCACCATAGACTAGAAAAAACCTCATAGACCAGCACCTATTTGCAGTCTGGAGTCTAGGTATTGTGAGCAGCCACTGGACTTGTGTGAAGAATTAGGCTTGAGACTCAGCTTAAACAGAGAAGATATTCCAAGGCAAGGATAGGCAGGAGTGAGGGGGTGAAAATGGGGGGACAGCAGTTTCCCTGAGAATAAGCTGCTCTGCTCTAGGGCTGCACTGTGCACGCTGTAAGGCCATAGTACGTTGCTTGCTTAATTACCCATCTCTTCCGTTGGGCTTTGAGCTCCTTGAGAGCAGTGTCTGCACCTTGTTGCCCCGAGTCACAGAGCTAATTAGACGTGGCTGTGTGGCAAGGGGGCACTGGAAGGAGTAAGGACCCATATGATCTGAGGGTTTGGAGGGCACATTTTCTATTATCTAATCGTGCATGCAGTTTCTGCCTGGTGGAGTGAAGGGGGCTCCACCTCCATCCTACCTGGCAGATTCATCCTGAGCATCAGCCCACAAGATAATTAAAATGTGCCCAAGAGGAGCTTGGCAGGGGTCAGGACTGCTGCTGCTTGGGCCAGTTGCCAGGGGCCCACTGAGCGATGGCTCAGGTCAGACCCCTTGGTCCCTGAAGCTGTTTGGGCAGGAGCAGGGCTACAAGCGGGAGCAGCCAGCCTCCTGCCCACTTGCTGCTTGAGCCTCCTGTTGTTGCCCTACTGCCAAGACTGAGAAGGGTTCTCAGTTCCAAGGTTTACACTTTTCCCAGGCCCTTGTTCCTCAGAGTCACATTCTGGAACTGACTCAAAGGAAAACATCATTGACACTGTTACCAGGAGCTCCCAGGGTTAAGCTCCACAACAAGCTCCCCTTCCCTGCAGAGAAAGTCCAGCCCACAGGAAAATGGATGTTGCTTTCTTTCAAGACTATTTTGGGTGGTTTGTTTTTTTTTTTTTTTTTTTTTTGGTCAACCTGATTTCTGGCAGGACACTGAAGCCCAATAGACAGAGCCAACCTCAGCTGAACTTCCTGCCAGCCCCACCAGCCACTGGATGGAAGCCAGATGCAAAGCTCACCCAGCAAATGCGCTGAGAAAAGGGGAGGGGAGGGTGGGGAGACAACACAGGAGCCCAGGAGTGATGACCGGGCGTTTTCATTAGCTGACTCAGGGTGACAACCAGGAGCCCCGTTAAACATCTGAAATATTGCTCAGAGACTGAAGAACTAGGTTCCACGTTGATGGGATTAGCAAGGGTGTGGGTTCTGATAACTGAATGGTGAAGGTGAGTTTCCCATTGCAAACATCCTGCCATTTTCCTTTTTTGACCTGTTGGGGAGAATTGACCTCAGGGTACCAGTCGCTATTTAAAGTCTTATTAGAAATGATCTTGTCTCGTGTGTTATTTACGGCATGGCATCTCTTTTCCTTTCTCAAATCCAGTCTTCATGACTGTCCCACCAAACAGGGTCTGAAATTCTGAATCCAGATGAAGACAGTTACGTGCCCTAAGCTATCAGTCCTGCTGCCTGCTACCTACTGCCATGCCTGCTCGCTTCAGTCATCACTGGCTAAAATGCTGATGGCCCTGGGAGGTCCTACGAAGCCTTGTTGTGACCAGCAAGCAACAGGTGGGAGTTGGCTAGCAGACATGAAAGCAAAAGAATGAAGCCCCAGCTAAGGAAGAGGGGGTGGAGGGAGAACTGATTTGTTTCTGAAGGGCAGGGGCACAAGGTCCCCAGTGGGAAGGTGGAGAAGAACTGAAGATGTTGACCCTGTTCTTTCAGGAACCTGAGACTGACCATTTCCTTTCATCACTCTCTGCAGGCTCAGGGTTCCCGTCACCTCCCGGAACTTCTAGCTTTGTCTGGAAAAAATGCTAACCAGCTCCTTACAAGAGCTGTCACTGAAGCCCCGGCCAGAGGGCTCACAAAAGCCACTGTGTGCAGTGGGAAAGGAACATGGTGCTCCTGGGAGGCTGAGTGGGTGGGGAAGCGGGGCAGTCTTGAGCGCACTGCTGGGCAGCCAGAGAAGATGATGTGCCTGCCCCGAAATACTCGCCCCGCCCTCGCCACTCTCCACTCAGCCTGTCCGTGCTTGGAATTTCACCTCCAGAGATGACCGCCCCAGGTGGGTTAATCATCCAGGATGGAGGTTTAGGAACCTGGGGGAGAAAGACACAGAGAACCTGTTTTCTTCACCCCCGGTCACCCCTGCCATCCCTGGGAAGGGGTTAGGGATTTTCAGCTGATAGAAACAATCCCAGGGGAGAGAGGATACTGGACTCCAGGGACCGGCCAGCTCCTCCTCTGTCCTCCTGGAGTTTGGGCTCCGCCTCTCTCCAGCAGTGGAGGCAGCCAGGTGGAAGAGCACTGGACAGGGAGTCAGGAGGCCCCTGCTTCATCTGCCTCAATCCTGCTGCAGGTCAAGGATTCGTCAAACACCAGTCAGCAGCAACTCAGTCTTAGGAATCAATCACTCAGCTCATCAAAGAGGACTTTCTCAACTAGCTCTCCACCCCCATCCAAATCAAGACCTTTGTTCTTTTTTCTCATCACAGACAGGGACGACCTATTTATTTGTGTGATTGTTTTGTTCCTTTGTTTACCACCTCTCATCCCCCACCCTGTTGAACTGTAACCTCCCTGAGGGCAGGGAGCTTTCTCTGCCTCATTCTCCACTACATCCCAGCACCCCTCACACAGCAAGCACACACTGCTATTCATTGAAAGCAGATTCTTTATTACCAACGTAACAGTTGGTGATGGACACAGAGGCCTGGCGAGCTGCGATTCATGGGGTTGCAAAGAGTCGGATACGACTGAGCGACTGAACTGAACTGAACCCCATGAAAGAAGTCTTAGAACCCTCTTACAGATGAGTAAACAGAGGTTTAGACAATTTAAATAGTAAGTGGAAAAGGCAAACGTCAGCTCTGGATCTGAATGGCCCTTCCCCCATGCTCCACTACCTTTGTAACAAAAATTACCAGATGACCAGATAAGGGAGATACCCTTAAGCTGTGGGCATTGGCTTAGATTTTCAGGCTGTGATGTTGTAGGACCAGACGCCCAAGACGGCTGGAAAAGAGGAGGCGGGAGGAGGGAGACGGGTCTCTTGAGAACAGAGAGCAGCTCAAAGCCAGTGTCCCCAGGTAGGTGCCTGGTCTTACCACGTCAGGTGCTAGATCAGGATCAGGAACTATAACTCTGTGCACTGGGCTCACCCTCTACCTCTTCACATTTCCCTGAAAACTATGAAGCGGAAGCAGGATTCACTTTGATGAACTTCTCAGACTAATGACTCTGAAGAGTCTCAAGAAATCCAGCAGGCTCAGTAGAGAAAACTCCCTGGGAACCACCCAGTATCAGCAGGAAGATCAATCTCCCATCCTGTGGGGCAGCCTTGTGGGACCAAGCCCTGATACCCTCCCACAGCAACTAACAGAGCAGGGACAACCTGGATACCAAGGCTTGAAAATCAAGACAACACAGATGGAAACGTTTGGAGATTAATACAGCCACCAAGACAGGAGAAGGGCAATGCACTCGGCAGGGCTATTTCTTCATCTAAAGTGCGTAGGGAAAAATCAGTTTTAAGAGTAACCATTTACCATTTGTCGTTTAGTTACTAAGACATATCCGACTCTTTTGTGACCCCATGGACTGTAGCCAGCCAGGCTTCTCTGTTCATGGGATTTCCCAGGCAAGAAGAATACTGGAATAGGTTGCCATTTCCTTCCCCAGGAGGTCTTCCTGATCCCATATCGGGATCAAACCCATATCTCCTGCATTGCAGGCAGATTCATTACCACTGAGCCACCTACCATAAAAGGCTTCTTTTCCACTTAATGCCAAAATAAAATTGTTTTGTTTTGTTTTGTTTTGCGTCATATCCTCCCTCCTCAGCCACCTCCAGGTAAACGTAACAATTAGACAAGATAGAATCCATCCTTTCACCTCTCTTTCATCTTCACTCCAAGAGTGGTTGGTTAAGTCCCTGCTCACACCGCAAGGAGCCTTGCTTTCATCTGTAGCAAGGAAGTTCTTTGACATCAAGCTCTGTCTGCCTATCTCAAGCTCGAAACACACCACTGAGGTGGGACTATGATGAGGACAAGAATGGACAAAGCACACCACACACAGATCCCAGACAAAGTGGGAAACAAATTCTCCTAAACGAGGAACTCAGCCCACTCTTCCTTATCTGATGCCAACATCACAAGGATCGGTACCATGGAGAAACACTTCTGAAGATCAGATGTGACAATGTTTCCAGCTGAAGCAAATGGATTTCTCAGGAAGTGTGCAAAACCCTCTCAGTAGTGAGCCAGGGAGGAGGATGACAGAGAGGCCAAGAGAGCAGCTAGACCTGGAAGGATTTCATGGGGACAGAAGCACGCAGACCTAATGGCAACTTACCTACCATCGCGCTCCCACCTCTCCAGGAGCAAACGTCTCAGGCCTTGGCTCTGCCTTTCCATAGAATCCCAAGACTCTGACATCTCTTTCCTTCTACTTCCTTCCTCCACGTCCTCTGCCTTTCCCGGGCAGTTCTCCACCCCAGCCCTGCCCCAGCCCTCCCACCCCAGCCCCATTTCCTAAGAAATCAGAATCCCCTCCCCACTCCCAATTTTTTTTGTTTAAATACCTGTATCCTTGACTCTGTGCTGCTTGAGGAATTATTTCCAAACAGCTGATAAGCAAAGCCGATGGAGACTCTGAAGAAGACTGCCCCAGTCTGAGTGGGGGATGAAAGAAAATCTCCTCTGGGTGCTTGTTTGTATGGCCAGAAATGGAAGGACTTTGGGTGCTCGGTAGTAACCTTGGGAAAAAAAAAATCCCCAGGCAGCAACAAACTCTCCCAACACAGTTTTGAAACACCACTGGAGGAGGAAGCCCTCTTTGATCAAATAATAACCAGCCAGAGATAAGGCCTGCTAGGCCGAGCCCAGCCAGCCAATCACATACTTCCTTCCCACTGCAAGGACAAGCAGACCCAGGCTTCTCACTCACCCAGGAGTGAGTTTCAGGGCTTGTTATAATTTAATGATGCTGCCACTGGTGTCTTTTTGACTTTGCCTGGCAGGGCTTTCTGACTAGAAGTGAAGCTCACAACTCAGGAACCTCACACTCAGTGGAGGCACCCGGCCAAGGAGCTGCAGCTGAGGACCCTACGTGATCATATGACACCCAGCTTCCCATGCTGGTGCTCCCACCTCACCCAAGAGAGTCCTCACTGCAGTTGGAGAGCAGCTGGGGTCAGCAGGGGGTGAGCATATTTGACTCGTTAACTGTGACCCAAAGAGGTGGTGAAGACCCCTATGACTCACCCTCATGTGTTGGAGATGCTTCACGGGCATTTCTTAGGGGTCCTTTGTAAGCAGTGACTTTGAGCTCTTCTCTATCCTCCAGCCTTCCCAGTCACCCTCCCCTTCCAATGCTATCACTGCTCCCTTAGGCCACAGAGGTATATATAGAGAGAGGGTGGGTTCTGGAAACTTAACAGGCCTTAGAGTGACTAATGGCCCTCCAGCTCTTTTCCAGGTCATTATGAGGCTCTTACTGGCCCTGAGGAGGTGTATACAAACCTTTCAGTAGTACTGTTATATTAGAGGTTAATATCTAAAGGAACCCAAGGAGCACCCTCTTTGGCTTTTTTCTGTTTTCATTTTTTGATGTGGACCAGTTTTTAAAAGTTTTTATTGAATTTGTTACAGTATTGTTTCTGTTGTATGTTTTGGTTTTTTGACCTCAAGGGATGTTGGATCTTAGCTCCTCCACCAGAGATTGAACCTCCTGCATTGGAAGGCAAAGTCCTAACCACTGGACCATCAGGGAAGTCCCAAGAACCCTTTTGTTAGTAAGGAACACTTAGCATCGATTTTAGGGCATTTCATCACCCCCAATAGCAACCCCTTTCCACTAGCAGTCATTCCCCCTCCCCCAACCTCCCATCAGCCATTCACTCAACAATATTTATTCAGCATCTATCACTGGAGGAGTGCCAGGCGTGAGTTCTCCACCCTCATGAAACAATGTTCTAGCACAGGAGGCAGGAGTTTAATAGAGTCCTCAGTGCATGGAGCCAACAGCAGAGCAATAAAGGGGGCTTGTCACAGAGGATCTGCTCCCGTCCCAGGGCAACAAGGGAGAAACCAGCAATGGTGCAAGGGACATGGACTCAAGTCAGAGAGCTCGGTGCAGCCAAATCCTCCCCAAGGGAACTTCTTGCAGATATCAGACTAGGAGGGAAAAGAGGAAAAGCAAAATTGTATCTTCTCTCCTTTAAAATAAAAAAGTCTCTTTTATATACATTGGACTTCCCTGGTGGCTCAGACAGGAAAGAATTCACCTGCAACGCAAGAGACCTGGGTTCAGTCCCTGGGTTGGGATGATCCCATGAAGGAGGACATGGCAACCCACTCCAGTGTTTCTACCTGGAGCAGCCCCATGGACAGAGGAGCCTGGCGGGCCACTGTCCATTGGGTCACAAAGGGTCAGACACAACTGAAGTGACTAAGCACAGCATATCTATACAGTCTTATGAAGAATAATTCCCATACAATGCTATTCTCCCATTTGAAGTATATCATTCAACAATTTCTAGTATATTCACACAGCTGTACAGAATCAGTTTTAGAACATTTCATCACACCCTCTCCCGACCAAAGAAATTTTTTCTCATTAGCAGTCATTCCCCATTCCTGCCCTCCATTCCCACCTCTGCCAGCTCTTGGCAACCCCCAATCCTCTTTGTCTCCCGCGGATTTGCCTACTCGGGACGTTTCACATAAATGGAATTATACACTATGTGGCTTTTGCGACTGGGCTTCTTTTTCTTGCCTCGATGTTTTCAAGGTTCACTTCATTGCTTTTTATTGCTAAATAATATTCCATTGTAAGAATATATGACAATTTGTCTTTCTATTCATCCATTGATGGACATTTGGATTGTTTCCACTTTTTTTGCTGTTACAAATAATGCTGCTATGGACATTCATGCTCACATCTCCACTCCCTTTTTTCCCTCAGATTCACAATCTCATAGCAGGGGAATAAGAAGGAAACAAAGCAAGTGCGAGAACTCGCTTTTGAAAGACATCTCTCTAACTGGAAGGTGGAATAGCACAACCGCGGCTGAGCCTCTATCTGTGCACATTTTCACAACACGTAAAGCACTGTCATATACTCTCTTTTGTGTAATCCTCTCTTCAACCCTAGGGATGAGGGAGGTTTCATTTTTATTGCCATTTTAAAGATAAGATCATAAAGAATAAGAAAATTGAGTAACTTGCCAAAAGTCACCCAGTAAATAACTGAGCCAGAATTGAGTTCTCTGCACTTTTACTCCAGCTCTTCACACACAAAACAGGCTTTATTCTTCTTTTATATACTCAGACTTGGCTTCCAAGATGCATAGCTCAAGGGCGTAGGGGTACAGAGGAAGAAGAGAAATGAAAGAAAAAGAGATTTGGCATTATTTATGGAGAAAGTGGAAATTAGGCCAACAAATAGTTGTCATTGCATTTAAAAAACTTGTACTTAAGGCCCCGGAAGATTAAATATCTTATCTAAAGGCACAGAACTAGTGAGCCAGCCATTGCTGATTTTAAGGCAGCTGCATGATTTCCAAACACAGGCTAGATTAGCTTGTTTTCTTCCTAACATCTAACCAAGAGTGGTAGAGCTCTTGGTTATTCAGGTGGAAGGATTAACTTTGGAAAGAGCACTGCAGGTGAGGATGGGCCTGTGTGATAAAGAGGCCATACACAGTAGGGAGTGCAGAAGGGGATAAAAGAACACGAGAGTCTGAAGATGCCGAGAAAAGACAACTATGGAGGGAAGAGCAGAAAAGCAAAACAGAAAGAATGTGGAGCAAGTCCAGTTGAAAGGCTGGCCAGGTTCCCAGCTTGTCTCATGGCCAGGAATGTTTCATCCAAACCCTTGCGGTCGCTTGATAAACAATATGAACAGATGTTCTGGGTGCAACAGTGTGGGAAAAATATCAACCAGGGACAGAGCTAGAGAATCCATCCATCTTCTCATCCCCTGTCCAGTCCCAATCAAAGAGCCCAGCCCTACCCCACCCAAGAGGGATTTCCCCAGAAGCAGGTGGGCAAAGATCTCTATGGGGGAGAGATGAGGTCAAACAGACCGGGTGAGCACAGGTGATGGCTGGACACAGCTTACCTCCCTCTGAGGTGGAGATTCCAGTGCAAAGTGCTTCTCACCTGGGAGTAGGGATGACAGCGTGAACAGCAGGGGTGTGGACATGCCAGCGGTCTGGAACCAACCAGGCATCTCGCGGCTCTGGCTCTTGACTCATTGCACCACGACCATGCCAACTGTACTGGGTTTCCTTAGGCCCATTATCTGCAGAATTCAGTACACAGCAGGCAAACCCCTGTCAGGAAAAGTAGGTTAGAAAATCTCTTTGAGGTTATGCAGCAGACCTAAACTAGTCCCAGGCCCCTTAAAGCTGTGAGCCGTCTACAAGATCCACTTCTGGAAAACGATGGGCTATCTTCGGAAAGTCTGCATCATGAGCCAGGTCCCAACAGACGCTTTCCCTGTCACATTTTCTCTTTACAAAAACCTATAGGGTAGAAATGGGCTTCCAAGGTGACTCAGTGGTAAAGAATCCACCTGCCAAAGTAGGCAATGCAGTCCTTGCATTAGGAAGATTCCCCTGGAGAAGGAGATGGCAACTCCCTCCAGTATTCTTGCCTGGAAAATCCCACAGAGAAACCTGGCAGGCTACAGTCCATGGGGTCGCAAAGAGTCAGACACAGCTTAATGACTCAGCCTACACGCATGCATAAGGTAGGAATATTTATACCCATTTCACAGAATAAAGGGTTGCTCTGGTGGTTCAGATGGTAAAGAATCTGCCTGCAATGAAGGAGACCCGGGTTCGATCCCTGAGTCGGGAAGATCTGCTGGAGAATGGAATGGCGACCCACTCCAATATTTTCCATGGACAGTCCATGCGGTCACAAAGAGTCAGATACAACTGAGGGACAAACACTTTCACAGGATGATAAAGTAGAGCTCAGAGAGATTAATTAGTTCGCTTGAGGTCACACACTTAATGGGTGGCAGAGCGGGAACTTAAGCCTAAGGCCATCTGACTCCAAAGCCCATAATCTTTCTATTTCTTGTTTCCACTCTTTTCTTAGATTCATTTTTTTCTGTCTCTGACAAGCTGCCACTCATTCCCATTCTTCCTTCAGTGATTTTTCTAGCACTCCCCAAATCATGTGTGTGCATATGAAATATAACATATGCATCTAAGTTCATACTCACACGTATCTGTGAGAATATATATCTGCGTACACATATTCACATGTATGCCCCTTGCTTTTAGCTATGTGTGTTCTGTTGCCTTCAGGGAACAAGTGCCTTTTCTTTTAACTTCCTTGAGGCTGTGGATAAGTCTGTCCTGAGATGCCTGAATGGATGTCAGCTGTTGGAAAAGACCCTGATGCTGGGGAAGATTGAAGGCAGGAGAAGGGGATGGCAGAGGATGAGATGGCTGGATGGCATCACTGACTCAATGGGCATGAGTTTGAGCAAGCTCTGGGAGTTGGTGAAGGACAGGGAAGCCTGGCATGCTGCAGTCCATGGCGCTGCAAAGAGTCCCACAACTGAGCAACTGAACAACAGCAACACCGAGCAGAGAAACTGGCTCCTGTGAACAGGGCGATTTCCCTACTGCAGGCATCTTCTGAAGACCTGGTCCTGGGATGGGGTTTTCCTAAGGGTTTCTGAACCTGACACTCAGGCTTAAGATTCTCAAAGACAGAATTTTCAACAAACAAGGAAAGATCAGAGAATCCTGGCCCAAACCTAGAACCAGCAAAAGGCAAACACTGGTCCACAGCGAAATGGTTCTGCTGTTGCTGCTGCTGCTGCTGCTGCTGCTGCTGCTGCTGCTGCTGCTGCTGCTGCTGCTGCTGCTGCTGCTGCTAAGTAGCTTCAGTCATGTCTGACTCTCTGTGACCCCACAGACAGCAGCCCACCAGGCTCCCCTGTCCCTGGGATTCTCCAAGCAAGAACACCAGAGTGGGTTGCCATTTCCTTCTCCAGTGCATGAAAGTGAAAAGTGAAAAGTGAAAATGAAGTCGCTCAGTACTGTCCGACTCTCAGCAACCCCATGGACTGCAGCCCACCAGGCTCCCCCATCCATGGGATTTTCCAGGCAAGAGTACTGGAGTGGGGTGCCATTGCTTTCTCCAGAAATGGTTCTACTAACCTCAGATACAGCACTCCTAACTTCTGTACCAAGCTATGTGATCTTGGGCAAGTTCTTAAGCACTCCACCTTTCCACTATCTTTATTTGTTTATTTAGTTTTTGGTTGCATGCTGCAGCTTTCAGAATCTTAGTTCCCCAACCAGGGATCGAACTCCGGCCCACAGCAGTGAAAACTCAGAGTGCTCACAACTAGACCACCAGGGAATTCCTTCATCTGCTTTAAAACAGAGGTGCTTCATAGGATTGCTGTAAGCATTGGCTGCATTAAGATATGTAAGTTCTTAGAAGAGAGCACAGCATGTGCCAAGCTCACAATAAATGTTGACAACGTCCCCTCTCAGGTCCACTGGAGACTCCTGACAAATCTGTCCATGGAGCTTCAAGCTGTGGCTCTCCACTTCTCAAGCCAACCCATCTGGTAATAGTCGGGCCAGACAACTCCTTCTGAAAGCTTTTGCTCACAGGAGCAAGTTTGCACTCTGATTTTAGCCTCTTCTCATTTCAACAGTTGATGGAATAGTCTTGCCTTGAATATGAACTTTCAGTGCCTCTGCAGTGAGTCCATGCACTGGGATCAGGTCCCTGAAACCACAGACTCTGGAGACAGATGGTCAGTCTTCAAATCCCGTGTTGCCACTTATGTTACTACAGTCACACCACTCTACCTCTTTGTGCCTCAGCTTTCTCATCTGTAAAATGAGGATAATAATGGTGCTTAAAGTATCACTGTGAGGATCAAATGAGTTAACTTATGAAAAGTTCTAAAAACAGCTCCTAGCATATATTAAGGTCTATAATAGTATTATCATCATGACTCTTATTTTTACTGTAGAATTTAAAATATTTTAATTGTGGTAAAATAGTTATTACATATCAGTTAGCATCATTTCTATTTTTAAAATGTTTATTAAAATATCATTGATGTACAGTATATTTACAGGTGTATAATATAGTAATTCACAATTTATTGTTATTATAAAATATTGGCTACATTCCCCATGTTTTATATCTTTATAGCTTACTTTAAATTTAATAGTTTATACTTCTTAATCCTCTTTGCCATGTGATGCGAAGAGCCGACTCATTGGAAAAGACCCTGATGCTGGGAAAGATTGAGGGCAAGAGGATAAGGGAGCGACAGAGGATGAGATGGTTGGATGGCATCACCGACTCGATGGACATGAGTTTGAGCAAGCTCCAGGAGATGGTGAAGGACTGGGAAGCCTGGCACGCTGCAGTTCATGGGCTCACAAAAAGTCGGACACAACTGACTGAACAACAATTTCTTAATCTCCTATCCTTTTCTGGCCCCCCTTTCCCTCCATCGTCATCATTTTTAAGTGAGAGTTCAGTGGGATTAAGTATATTCGCATTATTGTGCAAACATTATCACATTCTCTGCACATGGAAACATTTTTCATCTTACAAAACTGAAACTCTGTACCCATTAAACAGCAGCACCTCATCTCCCCTCCTCCCAGGCCCTAGAATTCATCGTGCTATTGACTGTTTCTGCTTCTATGAGTCTGACTATTCTAGGGACCTCACAGAAGTGGAATCATACAGTATTTGTCCCTTTGCAGCCACTATATTTTCCTTAGCATTAAAGTCTTCAGGGTTCATTTATGTGGTAGCATGTGTCAGAATTTCCATTTTAAGGCTGAACCATATTGTATGCATAGACTACATTGTGTTCATGTATTCATCCATCCATGGATTCTTGAATTGCTTCCGTGTTTGGCTATTATGAATAATGCTACTGTGAACAGGGATGTATAATATCTCCCTGCGTCCCTGCTTTCAATTCTTTTGGGTTTATACCCAGAAGTGGAATTTCTGGATCATATCACAATTCTGTGTTTAATATTTCTGAGGAACTGCCATATTATTTTCCACAGTAGCTGTGCCATTTTACATTCCGAACCAACAGTGCTCAAGGGATCCAATTTCTCTACATTCTCCCCAACACTTGTTATTTTCTAGAGTTTTTGTTTGTTTTGTTTTTATAGTATCCATCCTAATTAGTGAGAGATGGGATCTCATTGTGGTTTTGATTGGCATTGTCCTAATGATTAGTGATGCTGGGCATCCATTCACGCACTTATTGGCCATTTGTATATCTTCTTTGGAGAAATGTCTATTCAAGCCCTGTACGCATTTTTAAATAAGGTTGTTTGCTTATTTGTTGTTTAGTTCTCATCATGATTCCTAAGCACTGACCTCTGTAATCTATATTATTTGGAGTTTGGTAGCATTCAGAAAGCAATGGCACCCCACTCCAGCACTCTTGCCTGGAAAATCCCATGGACGGAGGAGCCTGGTAGGCTGCAGTCTATAGGATCACTAAGAGTCGGACACAACTGAGCAACTTCATTTTCACTTTTCACCTTCATGCATTGAAGAAGGAAATGGCAACCCACTCCAGTGTTCTTGCCTGGAGAATCCCAGGGACGGGGGAGCCTGGTGGGCTGCCATCTATGGGGTCGCACAGAGTCGGACACGACTGAAGTGACTTAGCAGCAGCAGCAGCAGCAGCAGCAGCATTCAGAAAACAAAAACTGCTTGTTTTCTAAATAGCTTACAGGGAAAAAAACCAACTTCTTAAAATTGCTGACAGAAAATGAAAAGAAAGTCCAAGTTATTGAATTCAGTGCCTTTCCTTCTTTGTACTTGTATAAACTCTGAGACATCAGGGTATTAGCATGAAATAGTGTTTTTCACCAAAAGAAAAACACTTCCTGCTATTAAATAGATGTCCAGGGAATTTTATACAAATGGCCAATACGCTGAGGCAATTAATACATATCTTGAGACATAAGAACGTTAATAATAATATAAACTGAAAAGACTGACAAAATTCAACTCAAAAGGCCCATAATTGGAAGTAATAAAAGCTATCACCATTTCCAAATCTAAAGTGCAAAAAAAAGATGCAAGGTCTGTGTGTGTGCAAGACAGATTTTTTATGTTTGTGTGATGTTATGTATAGATTGTGCAAGAAAGAAAGACTGTATTGTGTACACGTTTAAACAATCAGATGATATAACTTAATTCTGGAATAATCAGGCAATTCAAGAACTGGTACTCTGTTTGGTCTTTTATCACCTAGTTATTTAAGCAAGCATTTCTCCCTTGAGATATTAATAGATTCTGAACATATGAAAATGTCACTGCATTTCATGGCAGAAAACCAAATGCACCAAACATCATTTCCTGTGTATTCTGTGAAAGCAGAAAGCACAACCAATGCATTTCTTATTTTTCTAGTTAGACTGGAAAATATGGGGGCAGAATCATGCTCTGGGGCTCTTTAATTTTCCTCCACATTGCCTAGCAGAGATCTCCCACATTATAATATGAACATGATTGCGGCTAGCTACTGGGCTAAGCACTCTATAAAACTCTAGCAGCCCTGCGGAATAGATATCATTATGCCCACTTGACAGATAAGAAAACTGGGGCTCAGGAAATTTAAATGTGTGATAGTATTGTGGATATGTTTTAAAAGAAGAACAGTGTCCTTATTCTTCAGAGATTTCACCAGTGAAATTATAGGAGGTTAGGGTAGGAGGAGCCTGGTGGGCTGCAGTCCATGGGGTCGCTAAGAGTCGGACAGGACTGAGCAACTTCACTTTCACTTTCATGCATTGGAGAAGGAAATGGCAACCCACTCCAGTGTTCTTGCCTGGAGAATCCCAGGGACGGGGGAGCCTGATGGGCTGCCATCTATGGGGTTGCACAGAGTCGGACACGACTGAAGTGACTTAGCAGCAACCGCAGCAGCAGGGATTTGCTCCAAAATAGTACAAGAAGGGGGAGCTGGATGAGGCTGAAGGTGAAACAGAATTTGCAGTGAGCTGATAATTGTTGAAGCTGTGTTATGAGTGCATTGATGGTCTATTATATGATCTGTTATTCTATTTTTTCATGTTTTTTTCTATGTAGTGTTTTCCTATTGTGTGTGTGTGTGATAAATGGAAAGGCAAGACTTCCCACTACTACCTCATGCTTCACAGAGCTCCTGAAATGAATAGCTTCGTCCATTGTTTGCACCCCGCCATAGGAGCCCCACACAGTCTCACATGCCTCTATAGGATTTTTTTTTTTAATGACTCATCAGTCTACAAGGCCCTTCAATATCGTAAGCTTGTTGATCCAAATTACTGTACCTGGCTTGGAGCCTGGTAGTTGATAGGTACTGGGTGAATGCCAAATGGATGGAGGCAACACGTGGGCGTGGGGCAGGCTGAAATGACGCAGAACACCTGGTACACACACCTATCATATTGCCTAATGGGAACATCCTAAGCTCTCCTCCAAGGACCCCTTTTTGAACCACCAGCACACATCACCCCCCACAATCTCACGCTGCTCCATTACTCTCCTGTTATTATTGCCTTGGCCATTATTTAATGCACATTCCCTCGCTGAGGTGTGCATGTTTGGTCCTCCCAGCTGGACAATGAGCTCCGAGGGATGGGAACCATGTTCCTCAGATCCCTGTAACCTCCAGGCTGAGCATGGACCATGACACAGAGGCTACAGGCAAATACCGCACATCATGGTAGCCACAGACGTGCACAGCTCAGCTGCACCGTCAAGGGAACCTGCTGCAGGAGCGTGGTTGACTGACAGCCTCTAGGTGCCGCCCCTTTGGACCACGGCGTGTTCCCGCCAATGCCACACTTCTCGCTGGGCTGCTGCTGGCCAGTGGCTGGGCATGGCGGGGCCCTAGAGCCATTCCCTTCCTGCTCGCTGTGACATTCTTTCACCAGCTCAGCAGAGATGTTCCAAAGCTGCTCTGTGGTCTGAGGCTCTTCCTACTGAATACTACCTTCCCCCTCTCCTGCCATAGGGCTCAGACCTGCATCCTGGTCCAAGGCTTGCCTACGTCTGCTCCTTCCCCTTTATCCTTCAGAAGCATCCCCCTAATAAATCTCTGGCATATCTACTCCTTTAGCATCTGTTTCTCCAAGGACCCAAAGTACCTGAGCTCTGATAATATCCAGGGACTTTCACAGTTCCATACATGTGTAAAAAATGCTATCAACCTCCCAGGGGACATCAGAACCAATGTAAATAAACTAAATAAATTGCACACTGCACCAAGCTGCTCTCTTGTATGCTGAAGTCACAAGCCGCAGTAGAGTGAATCAAGGTTCCCTATTCAGTTACATGTGACCATGGAGACCTCGAGCAGAGCACTTTACCTCACGGTGCTTCAGTTTATTATTATTATTATTATTTAAGTGAGGCTAATAAGATCTTCCTTCTGTTGAAATAAATGCCTAGGCTCAAGATGGAGACACTCCTGTCCTGGATGCCACATCAGCAACCTGAATCTTAGGTAATATTAATTTCCCTGTAATGTTCCACTTGTATAACCACTCACCACTCCTCAAGCACCAAGCCACCTCTGGGCTCTATATTGTTTTTTTTCCTTTTTCCTTATTGAGGAAGGCCATCAGTGGGCAGAGGATGAGACGGGAAGGAGAAGGGATTTGCAGAGCACAAGAAGTAGAACCCAGAGGTTGGAGAGGAGTGGGGAGCTGTTTCTCGTTGGAAACATAGAAGGAGGCTTGGAAGAGATGTGGGGAAGTTTTACAATGCCTGGCATCCAGGTTACACCCTAAATCCATATGACCCTGGGCACACCACTCACTTTCTTGAGCATCTCCATGTCAGAAAGGGCAATTGGTGGCCTAAATGACCTCCAAATCCATTCAAGTGCCAACATCTATGATCCTATCTACCCCAGCCAGCATCTTCCTCTTTTTTTTTTTTTTTGGTACAGACATTTTATTTATTTATTTTTAATTTTATTTTACTTTACCAATACAGCATTGTAAAGCATCTTCCTCTTTTATTTCTTGTGGACCCTTTCCGGATGCCTCTGTAGGAAAAATGATTTAAGGTGTTAACATAATGTGGTCCTTGAAGAAAGGAGAGTCTTTTAAACATGAACTTTTACTTCTTAAAGAAAGTTAGTTTCGGGGATGAAGGAGCATAACAGAATCGACTTCTCGAGTCTATTCTTTTCAACTAATCCCTGAGCCCTCTCTCCTGCCCCATCCCCCTCTCTGGCACCTCTCCTTCCTGGAGCCCAGTCATTGCCTGTCCTTTTTCTTCTCTTGCTCAAGTGACTCACCTGACAGGCTGTGAGGTCAAAGCCCCTTCAGTTCCTACAGTCACCAAGTGGCCTTGGCTTTTAGCCCTCTGGCCTCCCACCAAGCGGAAGCTAAGATTATCCTCTCTAGAGATTTCTTCCTGGTCGTGCTGTTCCCCCTGGATGAAGAAGATGGATTGAGCCAGGCGAACGAGACATGAACTGAAGGCATTCACTGAACACTTGGCTCTCATCCTGCTGCTGCAAGTGGCCAGGCAGAGGTCAAGGTTCCCACCCCCAGCCCCAACCATTGTGCAATGACACGCCAAGGAGAACCACATAGCAAGCACTTGGTGACTTTTGAAACCACAAACAGTTCAGGTCAATGTGATCTGAAGACTTATTGGGCAACCATAGTACATTTTCCTCTTCTTTTTCTGCCTTGCCACGAGACTCCCTGAAGACCCACTATCTGCTCAGACAGGCAAGAACACCAGCTTCTCAATTATAAGAGACCACATCAGCAAGCATATAGTTCAACTAATTGACCACCTCCTGTTAGCAGACATGAGCAGAACCATAGCCTCCTCATTAACCATTTCCAGATCTTTTCAAACAAAACCTTTCTTTCAAAATGTTAATCTTACTGCTGGACAGAGATATGAGGTAATAACAATGGATGACAGGCAGCTGAAAATACCCTTTAAGTGAAAGAGTACTGTAGTATCATTTTGACCACTCTGCTTAACATTTTAAAAAACAAACATTGTTCTGTGTTCATGCATTCTGTGAAGACCTCTAAATCAACAGTCTCAGAAATTCTATTTCAGACATTCTGTAACCAAGAGATCAGAGTTAAAATCAGACAATCAAACCACTAATTTATTGAGTATCTACATTTCATAAAGCACTGTGCTATGAGCTGATACACAGAAATATAAAGCTTAGCTCTTGATTTGAGGATGGTGAGTTGGTCACTGAAGGAGGTTCAAAGACATAAAAATCACAAACCTACATAAAAATCATTGAGTGAAAATAGCCAGAGGTTATGAACTCCCACTGAAATGAACCTGTGAATAGGTACCTTCCTGGATTAAGCATATTATTGTGAACATGGCCCCACCAAGTTCAATAATAGAAAGAAAGTGAAGTCGCTCAGTGTCTGACTCCTTGCGACCCCATGGACTGTAGCCTACCAGGCTCCTCTGTCCATGGGATTCTCCAGGCGAGGGTACTGGAGTGGGCTACCATTTCCTTCTCCAGGGGATCTTCCCAACCCAGGGATCAAACCCGGTCTCCTGCATTGCAGGCAGACGCTTTACCATCTCAGCCACCAGGGAAACCAATAATGAGAGCTGGTAATTTTGCATGGAGCATGGAGAGATAAAGGACAGACTTATTTAATACTAAATTCTATATGAACCTCAAATCAGTTAGGAGCGCAATCATTAATAGTGGCTGGAAAACCCACAATAAAGATTTAAACAAGTTCTCACTCAATAAGAATTCCAAAAGTAGACAGCTCAGGGCTGGAGACACTATCATGATATTTTATTAACAGTTTCTACTTTGCTTGTGGATTTATCCTATATTTTCAAAATGGCTGCTGCACTCTAGGCATCACACCCTCATTCAAAGAAGGAAAAAGAAAGGGTAGTGTAAACAGCGAAAGTTTTCTCTTTTTATTTTCTTTTTATTTGGGAGAGAAGCCTTTCTCAGATATACGCTTTCATTCTCTTGATCAGAAGAAATAACATGACCATACCCAGCAAGCTTCCCCTGTGACTCAGATGGTAAAGAATCCACCAGCAATGCAGGAGACCTGGGTTTGATCCCTGAGTTGGGAAGATCCCCTGGAGAAGGGAAAGGCTAACAACTCCAGTATTCTGGCTTGGAGAATTCCATGGACTGTATACTCCATGGGGTTGCAAACAGTCGGACATGACTGAGTGACTTTCACTTTCACACCCAGCAGCAAAGGAAATGGTACCTTTCATTTTCCAGGTTCCATAGTAGAGAAAAGCAAGGAAAAAGGTGATTTAAATAGGTTTCACTGGACCAATAGCATCTTCCATATTCTATCACATAATAATCATGTTATGTATGAAACACACTGAATTTTAAGTGGTCATATTATATGAGATTATTTCCCTGGCCTTACTAAATGTGCAACATGGCCCAATTTTTATTGGAATTTTTATTAAGAATAGCTTTTAGACATAATTATATTTTAGGAATATGTTTTTAAAGAACAGTTAGGTATATATTTTATAGTCATTATCTTTGAATTGTGAAATCATAGATTTTTAAAATTTCTTTGTGCTATCTGGGGTTTTTATTTCATTTTATTTTTTCTAGTTATCTTATTATTGTTATTTGACAATAGGAAAACAAAGTTTCTTAAATAAGAATACTTATGATGATTTATGACATAGTCAAATGAAAAAGCAGTATATGACATGTTTCCAATTTTCATAAGCATATATGACAGAAGCAAATAATATGTCTATGACAGAAGTAAAAGCTTGGAGATTTCTCTGAGTGCTGGGAATATGGATTGTTTGAATTTTCTTCTTTCTGCTTTTTTGCATTTTCTAAAATAATCACAGTAAAAAATATTAGAAACAAACAGCTATCTCAGGTTAAGCAGTTCTCTGCCTAGTCTTGAAGGAAAGACAGCCTTGCCTGTCACTGAACAACAGGATTTGCGAATGAAATTGCAGCAAAAAAAAAAAAAGAAAGAAAGAAAGAAAGAAAGAAAAGCATTCACCAGAGGAGCAAGCCTGATTTGTTGACACCAAAAAGGATACAGGAAAAAGCTTCCCTCACTCCACTTTTCCCTTCCCAAAAAGCACTTTCTGCTGAGAAATATTAAACCCTCTTAACATCTTCAGGGGATTCTCAAGTCCGAGGCTCAGAGCCCAACAGAGGGGTATCTGTTCCTTTCTGGTGCATTAGCTGTGAAACATGGCGGATTGTTTTCTAGCCAATACAGCCACTGGAAGGGAAATTTTCCTAGCCTCCTTTCTTCCCAGGAGCAGGAGAAGCTGGGGAGCAGAAAGATGGCTGATGGCTCCTTTGCCCTCCAGATGGCCCAGCCCATATGCAAATCCAACAGCCATTCCCTTCTCTCTCTGGTTCTCTCTCTCTCTTTACTGCTTTCTCCCAGAAAGTAAACGGCCATCTACAATTCTCCTGAATGCCCAAGGGCAGAGGCTGTAATCCCAAAGGCCTGGGAAATTAACAGTCCTGCCCCCACTGGCTCCATCTCAGTGACGGACAGCCCATTCCTCAGGCATTCATTCATTCTTTCCTGTACGCACTCTTCCATCCAGCCATTCAACAACAGTGCCTGTTCTGGGGACACAGTAACAGCAAGACAAACAAAACATGGGACTTCATATTTGCAGGGCACAGGGGCGTGGGGGGGCCAGACAATAAGAAAACAGGAAACACAGCAATACATACTTTCATAAGAAATATAAAGAGCTACATTCATACTGTATAAGAATATGAAGCAGGGCAAGTTTCTAGAGAGTCGCAAAGGAGCAGGGTAGTCAGGAAAGGGTCTTACAGGAGATGATATTTGAATTGGACTTGAACAGTGGGAATGGGGGAGCCGTGAGAAGCTCAAGCATGAGAAGCTCAAGACAGGTTGCAGCGGGAGGTGAGATCAAAGCACTGTGAGCACGGGGTCTTTTAGGGAGGAGGACAAGCAGCCATCAACAGGGTAATGGAGGACAGAGCGAAGGGCTGCAAGCAGCCATCCAGCTCTCAGCGACTATTCTCCAGTCCTGCTGACTGGGAACACAGAAGACTTTTGATAAAAAGTTTCTCATTTCCTAGGAGCATCCAGTCTTAAGAGGCAGAAAGGACACCTAACACAACTACAGAAGAATCCAAGGCCAAATTGTGTGGCTCTGGTTCTACGCAAAGGCATCTGGAGATACGGAGATCAATGTGGGCAGAAGCGGTCAGAAGATTTCATGACTAGGGTGGGGAGTGGGCTGGATACAGGCGAGGGGAAGGTCAATCCCACGGTGAAGACTGTGCTGCACACATGCCCCTCCCCCCACTGCAAATGCCTGCACCCCTTCACTGCTCTCTTTTCTACTCACTGGGGTCTCCAAAGCCTTCTCAAACCAGCATTCAGGCAGATGCCTCTAGTTACTCAGAGTCAGCACAGGAGGAGAAATCGCAGCCTAAGCCAGAGGCAGTGGGTCAGGGAGACTCGGGGGAGAAAGTCCCTCCCAAATAGAGTGGCCTAAGGATCAGATGGGAGTTTTCCAAGTGCAGTTGGAAAAGATAGTGGTCCCAGCTAGAAGCAGGGCCCATGTGAGGACTAGGAGTTGGAAAGGGGGCAAATGATTCCATGTGGCTGAGTTTATAAAGCACAGGCGGCAGAAGAGGCTGAAGACATGAACACAGAGGGCGGTGAAGGTCCTGGGAAGAATTGGAACTTGACAGGACAGCAGTGAACAGTCCATGAAGGGTTTACACAGCGGAACATGGGGAGATGGACAATATCCTAGACTAACTCCAACCATCATTCTAACTGCTCTACAAACCAGGGAGGGGGCTGTTGCAGGATCCAGGGGGTGGGGTGGGGGGTTGGGCTAGAGTGGTGTCTAGGGAAATGGGCCCAAGTGGGTGACTTGGAGGAAATTTAGAACAGGGAATTGCTTAAAAACAGTGATTAGATGTGAGCAGAGAGAAGAGGGTTGAGGACAGAGTCCGGCTTCCTCACGTGAGTCCACAGGTCCTCCCACTGACAAGGGAGAACTGAGCTGGGTATTCAGATCTGCAACACCCCCAGGAAGCATCAGTACCTGAAGTTTTTGCAAAAGCTGTCTACATCTCTACTGAGAACTTTACACACCAGACACGCAGCTGCTTCTCACTTCCCCTTTAGGTCTCAGGCGAACTGTACACAAAGGCCTGTATGTCCCAGGCATCTCCTTATACAGGCACCAAGCTGTAGCCCAGCCTTTGCAAACCACTTGATATTGTAATTTGCCAATGGATGATCTTCACAGAGGCTCATCCTAAGGCTCAGAATGGGTAGGGATGTCATTCAAGGTCACACAGCAAGTTGGAGATGCGAAGAGAGTTAGAACAAACCAGTCCCAATGTATTAGACCGTTTGCTGCTCAGGCCCCTAACCAACCCAGCATCTTAAGTTATTATGCCTCTTCCTGCCTTAGCATGTTTAAGCAATAGTGCCACACGCAGGAGAAAATGACAACGCTCTCACCCTCTGTGCGTTGTGTCAGCATCTCTACTAGACTCCCTTGTACATTATAAACACCCTTCAGGGTTTGCCCTGGAGCGATAGATGGATGAGCAGGGATTCACAACATCTGCATGCATCCCAGTTCCTCCAGATTCTATGCCTTCCTTCTTTGATGAACTTTTAAAACCTGAAAGAAGGTGGAGCAGGGTGTGTTCAGATTCTGAAACATGGCACTGGAATGGGACCTCACTTCTGAGAGCGAGCTGTGAGCTGAGGTAACACCTCTGACTCCTCTTTTCTAGAGACTTCCCCAGCAGGCACATGAGCACCTTCTGTGGGCGGGGCTGCCATCAGCACTGAGCACTTGCTACCCTTGCACTTCTGTTCAGGCCTCTGCACTTAATGCAGACAGGAAGAAACAAAAAAAGATTTTGTAAAGTTTGCCTTCTCCTGAACTCTAGGCCCTTTTTGACTGACCTTCTTGTGTGGGGCATGCAGATTCAAAGGAGCTGAATCATAGTGTGAAGGGAAATGATGAGACATCTAAAGATCTGGAGGTGGAAAAGATGAGGTGTGTGTGTGGGGGGGGTGGGTCATGGCATCTCAGAGGCTGGGAAATCCCCACTGGGGTTGAGCCCACAAAGTAGAGCATGAATATTGACAAGCCAGACAATATAGGCTTTCCCCATCCTCTACATCACTCATTCATTCAACAAATACTTTCACAACCTCCTATAAAGCCTTCTGGATGCTGAAGCAATACTATCAAACTCAAAAGATTGAAATCTGTTCTCATGTAGCTGATATTATGGTGGGGAAGACAGATGATTAAGAACATCAGATGTTAGGTAATGATACGTGCTGGGGGCAAACCTAAGTCAAGGAAGGAGACAAATGGGGAGGGTAGTATGTGAGGAGTAGAGGGGTGGTGTGGGGGCAAAGAATACAAGGGATTCTCCTACAGGTTTTAGAGGGAGCATGGCTGGCTGACATCTTTTTTTTTTAACACAAAATCAAACAAGTAGTTTTTTTTTTTAATTTTTGAAGTATAGTTGATTTGCAATGCTGTGTTAATTTCTGCTGTACATCTGCAGACATCCTGATTTTTTGAATTCTAGCCTCCAGAACTGTGAGACAATAAATTTGTGTTATTTTAAGACAAAAAGAAAGAAGTGAAGAAAAAGGAAAGGAAAAGAGAAAACTCGGAGGACAATGAACCATCGTCATTATTATCATCCTTCTGTAGATGAAGGTAAAGCAGCATTCTTCAGGCCCCAAGTCATTTAACTAAGATACCTCTGTTAAGAACAGGGCTCCTCATGGGCTAGAACTTTTACATAGTTCAGTAAAGCCTTGTCCCTGATACTGACCTTGGCCAGAAAAAGAGTAGTTCCCCCCAGTGATTTGCTCCTCTTGGTGCCTAACTTACACAACCTCATATTGCAGCTGTTTCTTTACTTATCGCTTCATCTTCATGGTGAGTGCTTCAGAGTCATGCTGTATTTATCTTGAATGTTAAAAGCATGCATCACATATTTAATAATTGGGGTAATATTAAGGAAATCAATCCTGAATATTCATTGGAAGGACTGATGCTAAAGCTGAAGCTCCAATACTTTGGGCACCTGATGCGAAGAACTGACATTGGAAAAGACCCTGATGCTGGGAAAGATTGAAGGCAGGAGGAGAAGAGGGAGGCAGAGGATGAGATGGTTGGATGGCATCATCGACTCAACAGACATGAGTTTGAGCAAACTCTGAGAGATAGCGAAGGACAGGGAAGCCTGGTATGCTGCAGTCCACGGGATCACAAAGAGTCGGACATGACCGAGCAACTGAACAACAATTGCATTGGATGATAAGCCTAAAATGCATTCAGTATCAGACCATCTCTCCCACCCCGGCTGCTATCACTCTGGTCGAGCCCTAAGTCCCTGCAATGATCTGGCCCCTGGTACCAACCACTCTGACCTCATATCCTGTGACTTCTCCCTAAGGCACTGACCCAGCCACATTGCCCTGTGTGCTAGTCCTCCATCTGCCAGGAAGGCTCTTGTCTCTAGAACTTTGTGCTTCTTCTTCCTTCTGCATGGAATAACTCCTCCCCAGTCACTGATGTGGCTCCTTCTCCAGCCTCCTACAAGGTTTTGTTTAAATGTCCCCTTCTCAGTGAGGCCTACTCTGAACTCCTCATCTCCTGAACTCCCTGTCACCTTCTCCTTATCACTATGAAATATTTTGCTTATTCATTTATGACCATCTCCCTCCATTAGAAAGGTCTACAGCAGAGCTTGGCAAGAGTAAATATAGGTGCTTGACAAACATGTGCCGAATGAATAATCAGTGTGTCTCTTCCATAGATCACTGTATCTATACTGCATTTCACTCCCTTGACCTGACTCTCAGTTCCAAGTTTAACTCAGGCTCTGAGACCAGACAGCATCTTTCACAACTAATAATGTTCAAGCAGCAAAATGTAGTTGTAGAAAAGCATTCTTAGCTCGTGTGAATGCCAAGTGTCTTAGAGCCCATTTGACTCTGCTTGCCCAGACCCAGAAAGACAAGTCCTGGACATAAACACAACCCATCAAGTGTTGCCAATAATCATCTCAGCAACACTGAAAAGTCGAATAAGTTTTCAGTAATCTCTGAGCGTCTCCTTGAGTGATGCTCTCAAAAGAGGTTTTTCTCTCCAGATTCTTCTTCCCTAGTCAAACACACAGGCACACACAGAAGTATGGAATGGGTACGGGGAGGGAGGAGGGAGTGGGGTTCAGAATGGGGAACACATGTATACCTGTGGCGAATTCATGTTGATGTATGACAAAACCACTACAATATTGTAAAGTAATTAACCTCCAATTAAAATAAATAAATTTATATTTTTTAAAAAAAGGAAGTATGGAATGATGGAGCAAGGAAGCAAGGCAGGATTCAGGGTCCAGAGGATTAAATTCTAGTCTAGCCTCTTATACTTTGTAGCCATGAGTTTGCACAAGTCCCCTGTAGTCTCTGAACTTCAACTTACAAAACAGCATCTAATCTTAATCATCTCCATATGCTCTGAAACTATTAATCTCCTGTGAAATATAAGTCTCTGTAATGAGGATGCCAGACAGATCCAGGATTGCATCTTCTCTCCTCTTCCACTTGACCTGTCTCTGCTCTCTGTCTCTGACATTCAAGGGCAATTTTGATTACAAGCTTCTTGAAAGGGTCTCCTGAGCTTCAGGTAGATCATCTCTGAAATGCAATAAGCATACTGACCTCTTGGGATGAAACAAACTCATATACACAAAGCATCTCTCTCAGTGCATGACACAGAGCAAACTCTTGGCAAACATTCATTCTCTCCCTTTCAGGGCCCCTCAAGATTGGTTTGGATGAGTCCAAGGAAAGAGAGAGTACACCAGATCATTAACTCTGGCCTCCATCTGATCTCTTTTCCATCTTCTCTTTAGAGATAACAGGCCAAGCCAGTTTGCCTTGGTCTGTACACTTCCTCCCAAGCTCAGTGAAATCGTTATGACGTCAACAGGCATTTTTGCGGATCACTCACAATATTTATTTAACTTACATGCAGAGTATATCATGCAAAATGCTGGGCTAGTTGAAGCACAGGATGGAATCAAGATTGTTGTGAGAAATATCAATAACCTCAGATATGCAGATGACACCACCCTTATGGCAGAAAGTGAAGAGGAACTCAAGTGCCTCTTGATAAGGGTGAAAGAAGAGAGTGAGAAAGCTGGCTTAAAACTCAACATTCAAAAAACTAAAATAATGGCACCACTTCATGGCAAATAAATGGGGAAATGATGGAAACAGTGACAGACATTTATTTTTTTGATTCCAAAATCAGTGCAGATGGTGGCTGCAGCCATGAAGTTAAAAGATGCTTGCTCCTTGGACAAACCTAGACAGCATATTAAAAAGCAGAGACATCACTTTGCTGACAAAGGTCCATATAGTCAAAGCTATGGTTTTTCCAGTAGTCATGTATGATGTGAGAATTGGACTATAAAGAAAGCTGAGTGCCAAAGAATTGATTCTTTTGAACTGTGGGGTTGGAGAAGACTCTTGAGAGTCCCTCGGACTGCAAGGAGATCCAACCAGTCCATCCTAAAGGAAATCAGTCCTGAATATTCATTGGAAGGACTGATGCTGAAGCTGAAGCTCCAATCCTTTGGCCACCTGATGCAAAGAACTGACTCCTTGTTAAAGACCCTGATTCTGGGAAAGATTGAAGGTGGAAGGAGAAAGGGACAGTAGAGGATGAGATGGTTGGATGGTATCACCTACTCAATGGGCATGAGTTTGAGCAAGCCCCAGGAGTTGGTGATGCACAGGGACGCCTGGCATAGTGCAGTCCATAGGGTTGCAAAGTCAGACAAGACTGAGCAACTGAACAATAGCAACACAGTGGCTTGTTTTTTTGCAACAGGCAGTCTCTCATTTAATCTTTACAACAGCTCTCCGTGAGACAGATATCATATCCCCATTTTAAAGATGAGGAAACTGAGGAATGGGATGTTAAGTAGCTATTCACAAGTTAGTGCGTGAAGACTGGGAATGAACTTCTAGTTGCCCTGTTCCTTCCTCCTTCCCAACACTGTCTGGTGAAATAGGTTGGAAGGAATGAGTGCTGCCTGGGAAGCTGGGCAGACAGGGGCCAAGTCGAAGGAACTAACATCACCCTCGCCCCTGACTTACTAAGGGGAGAAAACTAACATACGTTAACCTGCTAGGCAGCCACATGTCTACAGTATTACATCTTATTTCTAATTTTTCAAATGGTCTTATAGGAAATAGGGGTTCAGAGAAATTAAGGAACTGGCCTGAGGACACCCAGACAGTGACTGGTGGAGTCAGGATTCCCACCCAGGACCCCCTGGCTCCATGACATCCCCTATCACTCTGTAATTATTTCCAGGAATGTTGGATGCTGGGTCCTAGGGGTGAGGTCTAACAGCTGCATTATTTGAGCACTTAGCCTGTGCGAGCCCTGCTCTGAGTCTCATCATAGGAACCAACAGTGAGGATTTGACCTCGACTTCCCCTCCTCTCACCTGAGCCTCCCACTCACCAGGCCTTGAAATTGCTCTGTTTCAGTATCACTGTCCATACTTTCTCAGAGACAAAGGATACCTCGGGGCAGAGACTGTCTGGGGTCCATCTTTGCTCGCTCCATGACACCTGGCTTAAAGCCTCTTTCTTAAAGCTTGAGAATGAATGGCTTTCCTCTCAGTACCATGGGAACTGTAATGAGAAGCACATTTTACTTCATTACCAGATTGTTGTTGTCAATCCTGAGATGAAATGGGCTGTGAAATTCACAGTTAAGCAGTAAATACTCAGGTTAAGAGTGACTTGAGAGCTGAAACCATCTGATTCAAGGTTGAGCCCTTATCCATGACCTCAATGCACAAACTTTGGCAGGTCTAATGACCCTTTAAAAATGTCTGTAAATATTTTTGAGGATGTTCATTTGTCCACCACAAGCAAGAATTTATAGCTTTACCCAGATTCCCAGAGTGGATGAAGACCCCCCTCCCTAAGTACACAGTACAATGCTCAGTCATCCTCCTAACCGATGCTGAATGAACGCTTCCTTAATACCGTTTTGCTACCTGGATTAATGGGCTTCCCAGGTGGCTCAGAGATAAAAGAACCTGTCTGCCAGTGCAGGAGATGCAGATTCTATCCCTGAGTTGGGAAGATCTGCTAGAGGAGGAAATGGCAACCCACTCCAGTATCCTTGCCTGGGAGACCCCATGGACAGAGGATCCTGGAGTGGCTATAAGTCCATGGAGGGATCACAAAGAGTTGGACATGACTAAGCAACTAAACAACGGCAACCTGGATTAACAGCTAAATGAAGAGAAGTGTGCAAAGTACAGGCTATTTATTTCACTGGTCTTAGGTAAAGCCTTTGGGGTTCTCCTAGGTGACCAAATTCTTTTTCTCAGTCCAAGTATCATGTAAATCAACACTCACAGGCCAAATCTTAAAAGTGATACTGTTACACAGTTTTGGACTGGAAACCGGGAAACCTGAATTCTGATTAAAGTCATTGCTTAATCAGTCAGAGTAGCCAAAGGTAAATCCTTGAAAGCAAGGTGATTAATGGCAGTTCTTAACCTGTATTCTGCCACAACCAAACGACAGATGACTTTCCCATTGGAAAACAGGCATGTGTGTTTTTTTTAATGTACAGGAAAGTAAAATATGACAATAACTCCCACTCAATCTGCATGCATTAACACCATGTTCCAGAACAGTCTTTATGACACCACACACCTGCATCCTTCCAGGACTCTGCTTCTCACCCACTTCTGTCCTTCCTTTTGTTTCTATCCAAGAAAGCATATGAGCAGGCAAGCAACAGAACTCCTTCCCAATTTAATTTAAAAGTTAACCGTTTCCAGATGCAAGTGCTCTGGTGAGTGTATGTTACAAACTCATGTGATATCCCTCCAGCAGACTGTGAGCATACAGAGCTAAAGAACTACAATGTGTGTGGGTGGAGAGACTGTGACTTTATAGTCAGGTCACTGGGAGAGCACAGCTCAGCTTTGATGTTGGGCTGTGTGACTTCAGGAAGTTAAGTGACTTCTCTGTTTTTTTAATCTGAAAAATGGCAATGATGGCCCCTTACTCATAGGATTGTGAGGAATAATCAAGACTGGTGTGGAAAGGACTACACAGTCCTGTGCTCAGCCCATGGGAATGAATTTTGGTGCCTGTCTCCTCCTATTGCCCTCTCTGGACCTCAGTTTCATGGTCATCAAGCAGAGAAAGTTAAATTAGATCGAGGTCCGAAGACACGTGCTGGCCTTCCTTACCTCCTGCCTCTAGCGTTGCTCCCAGTTACTTTGGGAAGAGTCTTTCCTAAAATGGAGGAAAGAGACAGAAACCCTATCAGCAAAATGATGCAACAAAGATTTGCTACTTGAAAATGGGCCAATATTTTTAAGTGAATCTTCGTTGCAGCTATTTCTCCCTGAAGGATAGTAAAGGTCTGCCTTCACCCCTCTAGCACCCACAAAGGGAACACGCTGTCGAGGCTTTCCACACCCTATAGGTAGAATTAAGGAGCTACAAACCCTCATTTCTCAAATTAAGGGACCAGTATCCTTGCAGGAATATGGCAGGAGCTGAGGACACGCAAAAGCACAGGGCAAGCAACTCATCCTCCTGAGACACCAGTTTTATTCTAATTTATTTTTCAACTTTAATTTTTCATGCTAAGTTTCTAAAGTGGCTATATAAAACCTAAGTTTTGCTTTTTTAAAACACACAGAGAAATAATGCAGTGTCAAAAGTTTTTATGGCTGTTTAAGACCAGGGAGGAGGCATAATCCATGCACGTATTCCACTGTGAGGGAGAAAATTTGAGAAACATAGGACAGAACAGTCTCCCTCAAATCTCCTGTAGCCGCGTATCTGTGTCAGGTCCAGGCCTGCCTCAGACCATCAGAGCTTCCTAAAAGCAAACATATTCATTAAAACATAAAGCTGGTGGTGGAGGTGGGGAGTGGGGGTGAGGGGAGAGGCAAGTTCAACTTGAAAAGAATTAGCTCTAAAGGCAACCAAAGCAGGGACAGCTGGCACCAGGCTGTAGGATCCTGGAGGGATATTTCCATTCTGTGCCCTGGATGAAAGGCTTTCATGGACATCCCACAGCCTGCCTTTATGATGTTGAAGGCAGGTAGGGAATGGGTCCATCCTTCTTATAGTGTGTGACAGGAAACCCAGAAGCTATAAATGTTGCCATGGAAAGAAAGCTCACAAGTCAACTAAGCATCAAGGATGACAGAAGTCTTACCATTTCTAGGCACTGCTTGCATTTTGAAAGCAATTCATTTTCTTATGTACAATTGGGAAGTATAGGAAAGCATAAACCAGAAGTAAAAGTCACCCATAATCCCTGTTTTAGTCAGTCTAAGCTGCTGTATCAGAATACCAAAGACTGTTGTTTAGCTGCTAAGTAGCGTCTGACTCTTTTGTGACCCCATGGACTGTAGCCCACCAGGCTTCTCTGTCCACGGGATTTTCCAGGCAAGAAAACTGGAGAGGGTTGCTGTTTCCTTCTCCAGAGGATCTTCCTGACCCGGAGATCAAACTCATGTCTCCTGCACTGGCAGGCTGATTCTTAACCACTGAACCTCCAGGGAAGTCCTACCAGAGACGGGTAGGTTACAACAATAGAAACTTATTTCTAACAGTTTGAGAGGCTGGGAAGTCCAAGATCAAGGCACTAGCAGATTCGATGTCAGGTGATGGGTGACTTCCTGGTTCATAGAAGGCTGTCTTCCTGCTGTGTCCCCACGTGGTGGAAGGGGAGAGAGTTCTCTGGGCACTGATTCCATTCATGAGGGTTGAACCCTCATGACCCAGTCTTCCAAAGGGCCCACTTCCTAATACCATCACACTGGAGGGTTAGGATTTCAACATAGGAATTTTAGGATAACAATCTCTTCTCCCAGAGATAACAGCTGTTAGCATTTTATATAGTATATACATATACAATATACATATGTGTATATATATAATGTATATGTATATGTACAATCTAAATTTGGGATCATACTATACCTAATGTTTTATAATGTAACCTATTTTTTCACTAAGCATTCAATTATGAGCACTTTTCAATGTAAATATTCTGCCTTCTCAAAGGTCTCCAGAAATATCCAATCTGCTTTCAGGGCAAAAAAAAAAAACACACAAAGATTTGGTTTTATTTCTAACTAGGTGAGCACTGAAGAATTGATGCTTTTGAACTGTGGTGTTGGAGAAGACTCTTGAGAGTCCCTTGGACTGCAAGGAGATCCAACCAGTCTGTTCTGAAGGAGATCAGCCCTGGGTGTTCTTTGGAAGGAATGATGCTAAAGCTGAAACTCCAGTACTTTGGCCACCTCATGTGAAGAGTTGACTCATTGGAAAAGACTCTGATGCTGGGAGGGATTGGGGGCAGGAGAAGGGGACGACAGAAGATGAGATGGCTGGATGGCATCACGGACTCGATGGACGTGAGTCTGAGTGAACTCCGGGAGTTGGTGATGGACAGGGAGGCCTGGCGTGCTGCGATTCATGGCGTCGCAAAGAGTCGAACATGACTGAGCGACTGAACTGAACTGAGTAAGAGACGGAGATGCTGCTCCTTAGATATTTTTGAACCCCAAAATTGACCATCCCAGGGAGATGACCACCTTCCTCAAGGCCCCAGGACTTTACCCAGATGGCGCCTTAGGAAAGTGGCATCTGTAAGAAATGAGAAGGCGTAACACTCAGCTTCCAATGGCGCTCGGCACCGCGGCTGCTGAACCAACTCGCCATTTCCCTGCATCTTTCAGTCACTCACAACCTTCCTGAAAAAGCAGAAGCAGCCAGTGTAGAGGAGGCCCTGAAACCAGCCAAGAGGAAATGCTCACCGTGCTCCCCCCGCTCCCGCATCTACACCACCCTCACCCTCTAGCGCTTTTACAAATCCGACAAAAATCGCATTTTCCTTCCTTCCAGTTTCTCATGTTTTCTTCTAACACAGCAGGCTGTTTCAGAAGTTGGAAGATGGCCATTTTTGCCCCGAAGCTCCCCTGCCCTCCCACCCAACGCTGAGAAGAGTTTTTCTTTTGGAAGCCAAAGCAGACCTTTCTCTATCTGGGCCTGGGGACAGAGGAGGAGGGGGTGGTCACACTGGGACAAGGGAACAGGCCAAACCTGTCAGCTTCTCCCTCAGGACCCTCTCTTTCTCCCACCACTTTGGGAGTTAAAAGGGGGCTTTTTGAAAAGCAGAAGAAAACAGAAAGCCTTTTGGAACAACGCTTTAACTGTTACCAGATCCCTCTCATAATATTGGGACAGGAGCCAGGTGAAACCAGACTGGAATGTTCCATATATTCTCACACATTTCCCCTCCACCCTGCCCCACAAAGTGTATCCACTTGCAAGAGAAAAAAAATCACCCAAGAGTAGTATTGTAGTATTGTTCACCACACTTCCTGGTCCTCAGCTCCCCCCAAAGTGGGCCAATAGGATGGGCTTGCAGAAAACCAGATTGCTTCTCACACAAAACACTGCCAGGCATTTTGGGTTTTTTTGCATATGTTTGTTTTAAGGCAGATTCCTCCTCCCTGGGTAGACTTTTAAAACCAAGCCAAAGCACCAGATTTATTTGTAAAATAATAAAACATCGACTCTAACAAGTTTTTAGAGAAACTTTATTCCAAATTCTTTGTTTTGCTCATGGAGACACCCGGAGGTGTGCCTTGTTTCAGGGTCAGATATGGACGTGGTGGCCAGGAAGGAGGCGACTCCTCAGCAACTGTGGAGGAGGCCAGGGCTGTGATAGTGAACTTGGCAATGCGCAAGCCTCCTCCACCACCTCACCACCCCAGGAGAGAGTTTTGAAAGAATTTGCCTTTTTAAAAATATATATATTTCCAAAAGAACATTAAAAATTCAAAACTGCATTGGATTCTTGATATCTATTTTGCTGTTTAGTATTTATATTTGAATTACAAATAGGACAAGAGGTGACACAAGATTTTTAGGGCTTCAAGCCCTGCAGTCTTAACACAGCCTGTGCTTTACCACTTCACCAGGCCTCAGCTCTTCCTACATCAAACATTGCGCTCCTGCCTCGGTCATGTCCACAACCCACTCAGTGGGGGGAGTGGGGTGCAGGGGGGGCATGCTGACTTTCTGTGACATGTTCCTCCTTCAAGAGGCTGCCCGTGATATTTTCGTGGACCTTCTGCTATGGAAAGTGCTAGAAGCTGGCGGCAGGAGGAGAAGTGGAAGGTGCACGGGGATTTCCCCTGTTGCCCTGAATGGGAGGGTTCAGAATTAATTCTACACGGAGAGAGAGGAAGGTGGGGTCAGGATCTCTGAGTGCCATCCTCCCATGGCACAAGTGAGGGAAGAGAAACCCAAGGGAGGACTCAGCTCACCTGTGGGCAGAGTCAAAACTCAATCCAGGAATCTCTCTCCAATCCCGGGCATTTAAGAAGAAACCTGCCCTGTGAACCCTAGTGTCTTTTAAAGGGTAAGCATGGGAGTTACTGCTAAGGAATGGCACTAGGGGGAAATTTTTAGACTCTGACAGAGAGTAATTAAGAGGGTTTCCACCAGAATGATCTAGGCTAGGGGCTCTTCCAAAGGAGCCTGCTTTCTCACTCCTCCCACGCCATCCCCTCCAAACCTCCCGAGGTGGGGAGAGAAAGTTGCCCCCTTGGTTCCAATACATAAAACCCCCCTCCTCCAGTCACTCTGCCAAGAATCCACAGTAAGCCTGCTCCTTCAACCCCTTCCTCCTTCTCCCCTACTCCCCCGATGCTCTCTGAAGGCATCTGGTGAACAAAACCACCAGAAAAGTCCACCCAGGGGTATGCCCGAAAGATGTGTTCTAAGACCTCTTATAGGTTGTCAAACCCATGAGCCAAGTCACAGGCTACTGTACCTCTAGCCTCTGAATGAAGCCCAGGCCTCTGAGCCAAGCTGACTCTAACATGTCAAGACCCCGAGCTTCTGGGTTTGAGCTTTTATGAAGATGGGTTGGGGAGAGGAAGCAGAGGAAGGTGAAGGCTTGAGACCCCCAAAATGGTGACAGCTACTGGCTGACACTGGTTGGGTACAAGGCACAAGAAGGCAATGACTTCCCTTAAATGAAAACCAGAAAGTCCTGGCTGGAACAAGAGCAAGGAAGGAAGGCCTCACAATGCAAGCAACCTTGACCATGGCCCTGGATTCCCAACTCCTGTGTCATCCCTGCCTTGAGAACCAGAAGGTGTGTGTGTATAAGTCACTCGGCCATGTCTGACTCTTTGTGACCCCATGGACTGTAGCCCTCCAGGCTCCTCTGCCCATGGAATTCTCCAGGCAAGAACACTGGAGTGGGTTTCCGTTTTCTCCTCTGGGGGATCTTCCCAACCCAGGGATTGAACTCAGGTCTTTTGAATTGTGGGCAGATTCTTTATCATCTGAGCACCAGGAAAACCCTTTTAACACTCAGGCCCAGAGTGGTCAGAAAACTCTTAGTTCCCTTCAGTTCCTTTCAACACAGCCAAAACATGTGGCATTTTCACTTAAAAAGAAAACAAATAAAAACCTTTGGAATACTAAAGAAAAACATAAAGGAAAGGAATACAAAAAACTGCAGAGTGACAGTCAACACATTCTGCAGTAAAGTTTTCTATCTCCAATGAGGTCATGAAACAGTTTGCTGACAATCAAATACACTCAGTACTTGGAGGCACTCTCAAAAATGACAGAATGATCTCTGTTCATCTCCAAGGCAAACCATTCAATATCACGGTAATCCAAGCCTATGCCCCGACTAGTAACGCTGAAGAAGCTGAAGTTGAATGGTTCACTGAAGACCTACAAGACCTTCTAGAACTAACATCCAAAAAAAGATGTCTTTTTCATTGTAGGGGACTGGAATGCAAAAGTAGGAAGTCAAAAAACACCTGGAGTAACAGGAAAATTTGGCCTTGGAGGACAGAAGGAAGCAGGGCAAAGGCTAATAGAGTTCTGCCAAGAGAATGCACTGGTCAAAGCAAAAACCCTCTTCCAACAACACAAGAGAAGACTCTACACATGGACATCATCAGATGGTCAACACCGAAATCAGATTGATTATATTCTTTGCAGCCAAAGATGGAGAAGCTCTACACAGTCAGCAAAAACAAGACCAGGAGCTGACTGTGGCTCAGATCATGAACTCCTTATTGCCAAATTCAGACTGAAATTGAAGAAAGTGGAGAAAACCACTAGACCATTCAGGTATGACCTAAATCAAATCCCTTATGATTATACAGTGGAAGTGAGAAATAGATTTAAGGGACTAGATCTGATAGACAGAGTGCCTGATGAACTATGGATGAAAGTTCGTGACACTGTACAGGAGACAGGGGTCAAGACCATCCCCAAGAAAAAGAAATGCAAAAAAGCAAAATAGCTGTCTGAGGAGGCCCTACAAATAGCTGTGAAAAGAAGGGAAGTGAAAAGCAAAGGAGAAAAGGAAAGATATACCCATCTGAATGCAGAGTTCCAAAGAATAGCAAGAAGAGATAAGAAAGCCTTCCTCAGCAATCAATGCAAAGAAATAGAGGAAAACAACAGAATGGGAAAGACTAGAGATGTCTTCAAGAAAATTAGAGATACCAAGGGAACATTTCATGCAAAGATGGGCTCAATAAAGGACAGAAATGGTATGGACCTAACAGAAGCAGAAGATATTAAGAAGAAGTGGCAAAAATACACAGAAGAACTATACAAAAAAGATCTTCATGACCCAGATAAACACGATGGTGTGATCACTCACCTAGAGCCAGACATCCTGGAATGTGAAGTCAAGTGGGCCTTAGGAAGCATCACTACGAACAAAGCTAGTGGAGGTGATGGAATTCCAGTTGAGTGATTTCAAATCCTGAAATGCTACACTCAATATGCCAGCAAATTTGGAAAACTTAACAGTAGCCACAGGACTGGAAAAGGTCAGTTTTCATTCCAATCCCAAAGAAAGGCAATGCCAAAGAATGCTCAAACTACCGCACAATTGCACGCGTCTCACATGCTAGTTAAAGCAATGCTCAACATTCTCCAATCCAAGCTCCAGCAATACATGAACCATGAGCTTCCAGATGTTCCAGCTGGTTTTAGGAAAGGCAGAGGAACCAGAGATCAAATTGCCAACATCCACTGGATCATCGAAAAAGCAAGAGCGTTCCAGAAAAACATCTATTTCTGCTTTATTGACTATGCCAAAGCCTTGGACTGTGTAGATCACAATAAACTGTGGAAAATTCTGAAAGAGATGGGAATCTCAGACCACCTGACCTGCCTCCTGAGAAACCTGTATGAAGGTCAGAAAGCAACAGAACTGGACATAGGACAACAGACTGGTTCCAAATAGGAAAAGGAGTACGTCAAGGCTGTATATTGTCACTGTGCTTATTTAACTTTTATACAGTGTACATCATGAGAAACACTGGGCTGGAGGAAGCACAAGCTGGAATTAAGATTGCCGGGAGAAATATCAATAACCTCAGATATGCAGATGATACCACCCTTACGGCAGAAAGTGAAGAAGAACTAAAGATCCTCTTGATGAAAGTGAAAGTGGAGAGTGAAAAAGTTGGCTTAAAGCTCAACATTCAGAAAAGTAAGATCATGGCATCTGGTCCCATCACTTTATGGCAAATAGATAGGGAAACAGTGGACACAGTGGCTGACTATTTTGGGGGGCTCCAAAATCACTGCAGATGGTGACTGCAGCCATGAAATTAAAAGATGCTTGCTCCTTGGAAGGAAAGTTATGACCAACCTAGATAGCATATTAAAAAGCAGAGACATTACTTTGTTAACAAAGGTCCATCTAGTCAAGGCTATGGTTTATCCCATGGTCATGTATGGATGTGAGAGTTGGATTATAAAGAAGGCTGAGCACCGAAGAATTGATGCTTTTGAACCGTGATGTTGGAGAAGACTCTTGAGAGTCCCTTGGGCTGCAAGGAGATCCAACCAGTCCATCCTAAAGGAGATCAGTCCTGAATATTCATTGGAAGGACTGATGTTAAAGCTGAAACTCCAATACTTTGGCCACCTGATGCGAAGAACTGACTCACTTGAAAAGACTTTGATGCTGGGAGGGACTGGGGGCAGGAGGAGAAGGGGACGACCCAGGATGAGATGGCTGGATGGCATCACCAACTCGATGGACATGGGTTTGGATGGACTCCGGGAGTTGGTGATGGACAGGGAGGCCTGGCGTGCTGCAGTTCACAGGGTTGCAAAGAGTCGGACACGACTGAGCGACTGAACTAAATTGAAATACGCTCACTCACCCAATGATACAAATGTGTGCCCTGCATTTCATTTTTTCCATTTCAGTGCTCATAGCAGACATCACTAATCAGTCTCAGCACTTCATCCAAAGGCTGACTCTACCAATCTGATACTCTTTCTCAACACAGCTTTCTATACAGCCAATACTGGCATTTGTGCTAACGATAAAGCTTATCTGCCATCTCTGCTCTTGCCAAAAGGGCTGAAAAAACAACAGAGCACCTTGTTCAGTTTCTTCCCTTTTAGTTCCATTTGTCTTTGACCAAGAAAAGCCTCCAGTCATCAACTAGATTTCTTCTGGGGGAGGACATGATTTAACAGTCGTTTTCAATGAATTTCCAGTGCCTCCTTCATTGAAGTGCAACCTTTTCCCATGTTGCAACAGACCATAGACCCTGAGACCTTTCATTAGGTCTCTTTCTGGGCTAGACAAATCTTGTCCACACTGGGAATCCCCCTAGAGTTGGAGTCCTCTCTGCCTTCCATACTCCACATCCCATTCCTCATGATCTGCCCACATAAGTACTGATGGGCCCCAGCCAGAATGGGGAGATTCAGGCTTTCCCCAGATCTCAACCCAGACATCTCCTCCAAGTCTGCAAAGTCATGTTCTAGGTGTTTAGTAATTCTTTAGAAGATATCCTGAGTGTCTTGGGCTTCCTTGGTGGCTCAGATGGTAAAGAATTTGCCTCCAGTGCAAGAGACCAAGTCCAATCCCTGGGGCGGGAAGATCCCCTGAAGAAGGGAATGGCTACCTACTTCAGTATTCTTGCCTGGAGAACTCCATAGACAGAGTATGTCTTAGTTATAAGTTATTTTCAAATTTTTATTGTTTCACTTGAAGCAAGAGTTGCAAACACAAATGCCTTCAGAGTCAGACAGAAAACAGGAATCAGAGAGGCAAAAGCAAGTGGAAGCAAGGTAGAGACTCTCAGTGAGTGGCAGTGACTGCTGGAGAGTGTGTGATCTGTCAACAGGGGCCAGGGGCATCTCTGCAACCACAGCTACCACTGTGGGCCCTGTATTGCAAATTAAAAGTTAAGTTGTTATGTGAATTCTTATTTTAAAATGTAGGCTCAGATTCATACAGCCCTATGAGAGCCAAACAAGTCATGTCACCTGCTGGCTAAATTGGCCAATGGCCTGCGTGCTCATGACCTCTGATCTAGGGAATGCTCTTCTGTAAATAGTTACAGATTTGGTAAGTAGTGGGAAGTGACCCTGGAAAGAAAATAGGGACCTACTATCAACAGAGTGGAAACACTTGAGCAAGAGTTGGGAGGGGGGGCTATTAGTCCATGGCACATGACAGAAGAACTGTGATTAATTTACTAAGAGGGATGGAGAAGAAGGAAATAAAACCAGAAGCATAAGTTAAGAGAGGCCATTGAGGGACTTTAACATTGATATCCAGGGATTTGATTTGATTCTGGAAATTCACAAGGAGCCATTAAATATGTTTGAGTAAGAAAATGATTGGCATTGTCCTGCAGAAAGATCTTTGAAAATCTGGCCATCCCTAGAATCTCCTTTTCTGAAGGATGAAACTGCCTCCCTCTCCTTAATTAAACCAGTAGACTACAATCAAAGGAAAGCAGTGGAAGCTACAGCCCCTTTGGCAGGACAGGCACAGCTGAAACCCAAGTGCAAACTTGCCGACTTGACTTTGTTCTTTTTCCCAAAAGCCACTCTCTGGTCATTCTCTCACTTGCAATGTGTAAGCTGCCTCTAAGGGCCACCTAGGAGTTACTTAATACAGGCTCTGAAAGGCCTGGGACAATGGGGATGACGCGATCGGCTCCCTTGAAACCTTAAATGTAGAAAAACAGGGATTGCCCAGCAGGATAATGGTTTCAGTGTATTCAGAAAAGGAGGCCCTGGCGCAAAGTCATTGGCTTGAGTGATGCGGAGGAAAGAATTCCGATCTCCACTCAGGATAAGCTCAGGCGCACAGGGGAGAGACTGATATTTGCATTTTTTCCAGTGGCCATTTGATAGGGACCCTCTCCTGGACCCTGATGAAAGATTCAGGCATGTAGTTTATGGTCACAGTGCTGTTATCCCCACCTAAACCCCTTTCACCAGCTGGAAAATAAAGGTGTGTGCTCCCCCACTCCCTGGATGGCTATGAGGCTAAGTGAGGTGATTCTCCAAGGCTCCAATTCCCCAAACTCCACCTGGGAGATGAGAAACAGAATCTGGCACTGCCCCTCTCCTACTCAGCAGTGTGGGGATGGGGGCATCCTTGACACAGAGGAATATTTGAGGTTTAAGCTATTCACAAGTGATCCTGAAAGTCCACGGCATGGAGTCATTTGCTCTTTCTAGTCAAGTGAATTGAGTTTCAAGTAGTGGGGGACTAGGTTATGGGATCTGATTCCGTAGTTAGTGGTGGAGCCCCATCAACAGGTCACAGGGCAATGCAGTTTACTGTCACGTGGGTACTAGTTAATAACAAGTTGTGGAAAGTACCCTGAACAGAGAGTCAATTGCTGGTGAAATAGAGAAGTTTTATTTCAAAAGTGAAAGTGAACAGGGCTTCCCTGGGAACTCAGATGGTAAAGAATTTGCCTGCAATGTGGGAGACCTGGGTTTAATCCCTGGGTGGGGATGATCTCCTGGAGAAGGGAATGGCTACTCACTTCAGTATTCTTGCCCAGAGAATTCCATGGACAGAGGAACCTGGAGGGCTACAGTCCATGGGATTGCAAAGAGTCAGATACTACTCTTATCATTATTGGAGAAATCATACTCTATGCAAGTATTATCAAAATGGGGATTCAAAAGGCATGGAGGACTTCTTTGGTGGGCCAGTAGCTAAGACTGTCTGCTCCCAATGCAGGTGACGGGTTTAATCCCTGGTCTGAGAACGAGGTCCCACATGCTAACTAAGAGTTTGCCTACCATAACTAAGACCCAGCATAGCCAAATAAATAAATAAGTAAATATCTTTATAAAAAAGAAGTTCCTGAGATCCATCCCTAAAGATTATCAAGGTTCTACTACAGTAGAAATAAGAAAGATCAGGATACCAAAATTTCATAAATAATAGACTCTTAATGATGTTTTTTAAATGCATAGCTTAAAAACAATAATAACAACAACAAAAGAAAGAAAATAGAGAATAGTGTAGAAGTTGCCTCAAGGGGACAGAATGATGCATTTTCTCAGCTTAATATTTTATAGACTTTTTAGATATTCTGCAAAGAGAAAATATTACTTCTATAGAAAGAACAAGTAAAAAGGAAGCTAAAGGGGAGGAAGAATGACGGTAAGAAATTTGAAAGAAGAGGACAACAGAGGATGCTAAGAGCCATGTCTTAACCTAAACTAAACTTAACTTTAACCTAACCCAAGTGTGCAAGCTCCAGCTCAGAGTCACTGCTTAAGCCTTATCTCTATTTGCACATTCAATAAATTATAATGTACACAACAGTCTAGCCTTCCCGCAAGATAAAAACACCACCAGCCACAAGGCCAGCTTTAGTGTTGGAAATGGTGATCTCTCTAGTGTATGTGAACTTATAGTTTTTAAAGTGGAGCCATTTGCCCAAGGATGCACAGAGAGTTAAGAGCAGAAGCGAAATGAGGATGAGGGCTGGGTTGGAGGAAACTCAGGCTTCCCAAGACCAAGGGCAGACCACGAAGTTCTGTGGTTACCTTGGAGTGTGCACAGAGCAGCAAGTGGATTTCCTATCAACTTTAACCATCTTTTAAGTCCACTGGGGAGGATAGATGTCCACAGTTTTTTAATCCAATGTAAGAGAATAGGGTTGATTGCAAACCCAAAACTAAAGCTGTGTAAATAGTATGAGGTAACTAGTGAAGGCCATAGGGTGCAAAGGTCAGGGGAGTAAACCACAGAACCATTCAGCATTTGCAATATTTGAAGCAAGTGCAAGCCTGACCATGCAACTCTCCAAATTGCTCAGATTCAGCTTACTGAGCTACTCTTTTGTTTTCAAAAGGAAAAAATACATATTATTGTACTACATACTCCCATAAAATATCTCACAGCTGGAGAAATTTTCAGTGACCACAAAAATCGCTTAATCAGCTGGCTCCATAAAGACAGCTAATGACAATAAAAACATATGGGAATGAAACCAGAAAGACAGCTCATTGGTGTCCCAATCTTGCAGGTCAGAGGTGGTAGGGATTTGGACTAAATACATCCTGTAAGTTCTAACCATGCATATTCTTTTGCTTTGACCCAATTTCCCAACTGATGAGGAAATGTGGGCTGACAAGACAGGGTTGGTGGATAAATGGCCCCTTAGGATGGATTTAAAAGCGAACTCAATGTCAGAAAGACTGGACTGCAGGCCAGAAGTACCTTAACGTCTGAAGCTCCCAGAGTGTTGAAGACAATGGTGTGGATTTTGTGCAAAGGAGACTCACAATTCCACATTCATGGGGACTTCTGAGCCTCTCCAGTGGAAGCTCTGAGGGTTCAGAAGAAAGATGTCCTTTATTATTTCTTTATTGGAGTATAATTGCTTTACAGAGTTACGTTAGATTCTGCTGGAACCAACCTGAATAAACTGTGTGTGCTAAGTCACTTTTGGTTCAGTTGCTCGGTCATGTCAGACCTCAGGGACTGCAGCATGCCAGACTTCGCTATTCATCACCAACACCTGGAGGTTGCTCAAACTCATCTCCATTGAGTCAGAGATGTCATCCAACCATCTCATCTTCTATCATCCCCTTCTTCTCCTGTCTTCAATTGTTCCCAGCATCAGGGTCTTTTCCAAAGAGTCAGTTCTTTGCATCAGGTGGCCAAAGGATTGGAGTTTCATCTTCAGCATCAGTCCTTCCAATGAATATTCAGGACTGATCTCCTTTAGGATGGACTTATTTGATCTCCTTGCAGTCCAAGGAACTCTCAAGAGTCTTCTCCAACACCACAGTTCAAAAGCATCAGTTTTTCGGTGCTCAGCTTTCTTTATGGTGCGACTCTCACATCCATATGTGACTACTGGAAAATCCAAAGCTTTGACTAGATGGAACTTTGTTGGCAAAGTAATGTCTCTGCATTTTAATACACTGTCTAGGTTGGTCATAGCTTTTCTTCCAGGGAGCAAACGTCTTTTTAATTTCATGGCAGTTCATGACCTGGATAATCACGATGGTGTGATCACTCATCTAGAGCTAGACATCCTGGAATGTGAAGTCAAGTGGGCCTTAGAAAGCATCACTATGAACAAAGCTAGTGGAGGTGATGGAATTCCAGTTGAGTTATTTCAAATCCTGGAAGATGATGCTGTGAAAGTGCTGCACTCAATATGCCAGCAAATTTGGAAAACTCAGCAGTGGCCACAGGACTGGAATAGGTCAGTTTTCATTCCAACCCCAAAGAAAGGCAATGCCAAAGAACGTTCAAACTACCACACAACTGCACTCATCTCACATGCTAGCAAAGTAATGCTCAAAATTCTCCAAGCCAGGCTTCAACAGTACATGAACTTTGAACTTCCAGATGTTGAAGCTTGATTTGGAAAAGGCAGAGGAACCAGAGATCAAATTGCCAACATCCGCTGGATCATGGAAAAAGCAAGAGAGTTCCAGAAAAATATCTATTTCTGCTTTATTGACTATGCCAAAGCCTTTGACTGTGTGGATCACAAGAAACTGTGAAAAATTCTTCAAGAGATGGGAACACCAGACCACCTGATCTGCCTCTTGAGAAATCTGTATACAGGTCAGGAAGCAACAGTTAGAACTGGACATGGAACAACAGACTGGTTCCAAATAGGAAAAGGAGTACGTCAAGGCTGTATATTGTCACCCTGCTTATTTAACTTATATGCAGAGTACATCATGAGAAACGCTGGGCTGGAAGAAACACAAGCTGGAATCAAGATTGCCGGGAGAAATATCAATAACCTCAGATACGCAGATGACACCGCCCTTATGGCAGAAAGTGAAGAGGAACTAAAAAGCCTCTTGATGAAAGTGAAAGAGGAGAGTGAAAAAGTTGGCTTAAAGCTCAACATTCAGAAAACAAAGATCATGGTATCTGGTCCCATCACTTTATGGGAAATAGATGGGGAAACAGTGGAAACAGGGTCAGACTTTATTATTTTGGGCTCCAAGATCACTGCAGATGGTGATTGCAGCCATGAAATTAAAAGACGCTTACTCCTTGGAAGAAAAGTTATGACCAACCTGGATAGCATATTCAAAAGCAGAGACATTACATTGCCAACTAAGGTCCATCTAGTCAAGGCTATGGTTTTTCCAGTAGTCATGTATGGATGTGACAGTTGGACTGTGAAGAAAGCTGAGTGCAGAAGAATTGATGCTTTTGAACTGTGGTGTTGGAGAAGACTCTTGAGAGTCCCTTGGACTGCAAGGAGATCCAACCAGTCCATCCTAAAGGAGATCAAACCTGGGTGTTCTTTGGAAGGAATGATGCTAAAGCTGAAATCCAGTACTTTGGCCACCTCATGCGAAGAGTTGACTCACTGGAAAAGACTTTGATGCTGGGAGGGATTGGGGGCAGGAGGAGAAGGGGATGACAGAGGATGAGATGGCTGGATGGCATCACTGACTCGATGGATGCGAGTCTGAGTGCACTCCGGGAGTTGGTGATGGACAGGGAGGCCTGGCGTGCTGCGATTCATGGGGTCGCAAAGAGTTGGACACGACTGAGCGACTGAACTGAACTGAACTGAGTCACCATCTGTGGTGATTTTGGAGCTCCCCAAATAAAGTCTCTCACTGTTTCCATTGCTTCCCCATCTATTTGCCATGAGGTGATGGCCGATGCCATGATCTTAGTTTTCCGAACGTTGAGTTTTAAGCCAACTTTTTCACTCTCCACTTTCACTTTCATCAAGAGGATCTTTAGTTCTTCTTCACTTTCTTCCATAATGGTGGTGTCATCTTCATACCTGAGGTTATTGATATTTCTCCCAGCAATTTTGATTCCAGCTTGTGCTTCATCCAGTCCAGCATTTCACGTGATGTACTCCGCATATAAGTTAAAAAAGCAGGGTGACAATATACAGCCTTGATGTATTCCTTTCCTTATTTGGAACCAGTCTGTTTTTCCAGGTCCAGTTCTAACTGTTGCTTCCTGACCTGCATACAGATTTCTCAGGAGGCAGGTCAGGTGGTCTGTATTCCCATGTCTTTAAGAGTTTTCCACAGCTTATTGTGATCCACAAAGTCAAAGGCTTTGGCGCAGTCAACAAAGCAGAAGTAGATGTTTTTCTGGAACTCTCTTGCTTTTTTGCTGATCCAACAGATGTTAGCAATTTGACCTCTGGTTCCTCTGCCATTTCTAATCCAGCTTGAACATCTGGAAGTTCATGGTTCATGTATTACTGAAGCCTGGCTTGCAGAATTTTGAGCATTACTTTACAGCGTGTGAGATGAGTGCAATTGTGCGGTAGTTTGAGCATTACTTGGCATTGCCTGTCTTTGGGATTAGAATGAAAACTGACCTTTCCCAGTCCTGGGGAAAATGCTGTTTTCCACATTTGCTGGCATACTGAGTGCAGCACTTTCACAGCATCATCTTTTAGGATTTGAAATAGCTCAACTGGAATTCCATTACCTCTACTAGCTTTGTTCATAGTGATGCTTCCTAAGGCTCACTTGACTTCACATTCCAGGATGTCTGGCTCTAGGTGAGTGATCACATCATCATGGTTATCTGGGTCATGAAGATCTTTTTTGTATAGTTCTTCTATGTATTCTTGCCACTTCTTAATATCTTCTGCTTCCGTTAGGTCCATACCATTTCTAATTGTCCTTTATTGTGCCCATCTTTGCATGAAATGTTCCCTTGGTATCTCTAATTTTCTTGAAAAGATTTCCAGTCTTTCCCACTCTATTGTTTTCTTCTATTTCTTTGCATTGATCACTTAGGAAGGCTTTCTTATCTCTCCTTGCTATTTTTTGGAACTCTGCATTCAAATGGGTATATCTTTCCTTTTCTCCTTTGCCTTTAGCCTCTCTTCTTTTCTCAGCTATTTGTAAGGCCTTGTCAGACAACCATTTTGTCTGTCTGTATTTCTTTTTCTTGGGGATGGTCTTGATCACTGCCTCCTGTACAATGTCATGAACCTCCGTCCTTAGTTCTTCAGGCACTCTGTCTATCAGATCTAATCCCTTGAATCTGTTTATCACTTCCACTGTATCATCGTAAGGGATTTGATTTAGGTCACACCTGAATGGTCTAGTGGTTTTCCCTACTTTCTTCAATTTCAGTCTGAATTTGGCAATAAGGAGTTCATGATCTGAGCCACAGGCAGCTCCTGGTCTTGCTGACTGTATAGAGCTTCTTCTTCTTTGGTTGCCAAGGGTGTAATCAATCTGATTTCAGTATTGACCATCTGGTGATGTCCATGTATAGTCTTCTCTTGTATTATTGGAAGAGAGTGTTTACTATGACCACTGTGTTCTCTTGGTAAAACTCTATTAGCCTTTGCCCTGCTTCATTCTGTCCTCCAAGGCCAAATTTGCCTGTTACATCAGGTGTTTCTTGACTTCCTACTTTTGCATTCCAGTCCCCTACAATGAAAAGGACTTCTTTTTTGGGTGTTAGTTCTAAAATGTCTTGTAGGTCTTCATAGAACCATTCAACTTCAGCTTCTTCAGCATTACTGGTCAGGGCATAGACTTGGATTACTATGATATTGAATGACTTGCCTTGGAAACGAACAGAGATCATTCTGTCGTTTTTGAGATTGCATACAAGTACTGCATTTCGGACTCTTTTGTAGACTATGAGGGCTACTCCATTGCTTCTAAGGGATTCTTGTCCACAGTAGTAGATATAATGGTCATCTGAGTTAAACTCACCCATTCCAGTCCATTTTAGTTCACTGATTACTAAAATGTCAGTGTTCAACTCTTGCCATCTCCTATTTGACCACTTCCAGTTTGCCTTAATTCATGGACCTAACATTCCAGTTTCCTATGCAATATTCTTCTTTACAGCATCAGACTTTACTTCCATCACCAGTCCTATCCCCAACTGGGTGTTGTTTTTGTGTTGGCTCCGTCTCTTCATTCTTTCTGGAGTTATTTCTCCACTGATCTCCAGTAGCATATTGGGCACCTACCGACCTGGGGAGTTCATTTTTTAGTATCCTATCTTTTTGCCTTTTCATAATGTTCATGGGGTTCTCAAGGCAAGCATATTGAAGTGATTTGCCATTCCTTTCTCCATTGGACCATGTTTTGTCAGAACTCTCCACCATGACCCAGCTGTCTTGGGTGGCCCTACACAGCCTGGCTCATAGTTTGATTGAGTTAGACAAGGCTGTGGTCCATGTGATCAGTTTGATTAGTTTTCTGTGATTGTGGTTTTCATTCTGTCTGCCCTCTGATGGAGAAGGCTAAGAAGCTTATGGAAGCTTCCTGAAGGGAGAGACTGACTTTAGTCATGTCCACCTCTTTGCCACCCTATGGACTACAATACACTGCCAGGCTCCTCTGTTCATGGGATTCTCCAGGCAAGAGTACTGGAGAGGGGTGCCATGCCCTCCTCCAGGGGATCTTCCCTGACCCAGGGATCAAGCCTGTGTCTCTTATGTCTCCTGCATGGTGGGCAGATTCTTTACCACTGGTGCTGCCTGGGAAGCTCCTATATGTAGACATATATCCCCTCCCTGTTGAACCTCCCAATCTCTCCATCCCACTCCTCAAGGTTATCACAGAGCACTGAGCTGAGCTCTCCGTACTATGTAGCAGGTTCCCACTAGCTATATGTCAATGCTCCTCTCCCAATTCGTCAGACCCTCCTCCTTCCCCTATGTATCCACGTGTCCACTGTCTACACCTGGGTCTCTATTCCTCCCTGCAAATAGGTTCATCTGTACCATTTATCTAGATTCCATACATATGCGTTAATACACAATATTTGTTTTTCTCTTTCCGACTTATTTCACTCAGTATAACAGACTCTAGGTCCATCCAAATTATTTGCAGTGAAAGATGTCCTTTAAATGAAGTGAACAGAACTCCATAAAAGAAGGTGCCAGATAAAACTGCCCTCCTACAAGGACTTGGAGAAACAGTGATAATGTTTCAGCAATACTGCCATTTACTAAGTGCTTACTGGGTGCCAAAGTCTTTATCTACCTTCTCTCATTTTGTCATTACAACACTCTTTGGAAGCAGGTGTTGGGATTACTGTCATTTTCCAAATGAAGGAGGTCAGAGAAAAGAGAGGTTAAAAAATGTATCCAAAGACACACAGTTGGTTTCTCTCACTTTCATGCCCTGGCTCTAACCACCACACATACCTTCCTATCAACATGCCTCTCCCATCACTCCTGGAACAATTACATCATGCTCAGGTACCCAGGCTGGGCTGCTTTCTCCCAGTCAGGATGAAACTCAGACAGCAATCACTGTATTTTATGTCATCATCTAACACATATTTAGTTAGCTGAATGCTGGACACCAGATAACGGAAATTTGGCTGCAGATAATCCAGAGATGGGCCCCCTGCCCTTACAGCACTTACAGCAGAGTGGGAGAGAGAAGCAGTCAACAAGAAACAATAGTGTGATTGTGAAAGCACAGAGTTGATAGCTTCAGAGTGCGGACGAAATGATGATGCAAGGGGTTTTTGTTTTCAGGCAGTTTTGAGCTCCCAAGACCATTTTTGGGAGTAAGTGAGGTGAAAACATTCCAAAAAAAAAAAGATCATGGCATCCAGTCTCATCACCTCATGGCACATAGATGGAGAAACAATGACAGACTTATTTTCTTGGGCTCTAAAATCACTGCAGATGGTGACTACAGCCATGAAATTAAAAGATGCTTGCTCCTTGGAATAAAAGATATGACCAACCTAGACAGCATATTAAAAAGCAGAGGTATCACTTTGCCAACCAAGGTCCGTCTAGTCAAAGCTATGGCTTTTCCAGTAGTCATGTATGGATGTGAGAGTTGGACCATAAAGAAAGCTGAGCACTGAAGAATTGATGCTTTTGAACTGTGGTGTTAGAGAAGACTCTTGAGAGTCCCTTGGACTGCAAGGAGATCCAACCAGTCCGTTCTGAAGGAGATCAGCCCTGGGTGTTCTTTGGAAGGAATGATGCTAAAGCTGAAACTCCAGTACTTTGGCCACCTCATGCGAAGAGTTGACTCATTGGAAAAGACTCTGATGCTGGGAGGGATTGGGGGCAGGAGGAGAAGGGGACAACAGAGGATGAGATGGCTGGATGGCATCACTGACTCGATGGACGTGAGTCTGAGTGAACTCCGGGAGTTGGTGATGGACAGGGAGGCCTGGTGTGCTGCAATTCATGGGGTCACAAAGAGTTGGACACCACTGAGCAACTGAACTGAACTGAACTGAGTGACTGAGGTGAATTGAAAATCCTTTTCATAATAATACTAAGGCATTAATTGCCTTTTTTACTGAGCTGACATTTACACTAATAATGCAAAAACAATCGTGGATAAAACTGGTGCCTCAGCAAGAATCAAGGCTGTAGCACCCAACGATATCAAAAGTCTTTGTAACTGTCAAATCAATACATTCCTAGGTTTGAAAAAAAGCTGTTTTTTACTAAAGGATAATTTATACTTAATGAAGCAGTGAAAATTATTAATTTAAATAGCCAACACTTGAGTACTTAACTTTTTAACATTTTGCATATAACAGAATGGGAGGCATGCATAAAGCACTTCCATTACATACCAAAGTGTAACGATTATTTTGAAGAAAAGCTGAACTAGTTACTTTTTCAGGGAATAGCACTTTTAACTGGCAGACAAACTACAGTTATTCAGACTTGGATCTTTGGCAGGCATTTTCTCTAAAACAAACTAAGTGAGCTTATCACTACAGGAAAATAACTGATAATATTTGTTGCCAATGATAAAAGTTGAACTTCTGCTAGAGAAGCAGAATTTCCAAAATCTACTATCCACCATCAGGATTTCAACAGCTTCTTGATAGTCACTGAATTTTCAGAAAGAGATATTGGTGATCTTATTAAATCTGATTTTTTAAAAATACTTATAATGAATATGTCAACATTTGGAAAATTTGCAAAACTCCACGAACTAAGATTTTTGAAAAGACCAAATTCAAAATGTTATAAATCAAGCATAAGTAAAAATATCTTTAAAGTGTAAGGTAGACCGATGAACTCAGTGTTGCAGAGTACAACAAATTTATTTATAGGTTTCAGATTCCATGTAACTCCTTTGCAGTCGTGTCCACTCTTTGCGACCCCATGGACAATACAATCCATGGAATTCTCCAGGCAAGAATACTGGAGTGTGTAGCCTTTCCCTTCTCCAGGGGATCTTCCCGATCCAGGGATCGAACCCAGGTCTCCTGCATTGCAGGTGAATTCTTTACCAACAGAGCCACGAGGGAAGCGCAAGAATTCTGGAGTGGGTAGTCTATACCTCCTCCAGCAGATCTTCCCGACCCAGGAATTGCACTGGGGTCTCCTGCATTACAGGCAGATTCTTTACCAACTGAGCTATCAGGGAATCCCCATGTTGCAACTAACTTCTAGGAAAGTACAATTCATCGAGTTTTGGTGTTATATCAGAAAAGAACATCCACAACTATCTAAAGACTCTATTAAAGCACTCCTCTCTTTTCTAACTGCAAATCTGTGTGAAGTCAGATTTTCTTCTTATACTTCAACCAAAACAACACATCACAAAAGACTGAAGGCAAAAGCAGGTCCAAGAATCCAGCGATCTCCTACAAAGCTCGATGCTAAAGAGACCTATGACTATCTGAAACAGAACTGCTATGAAATTGTCTTCCTTTCAAAAGTACGTTTATTTTTCACCAAGATACATTATTTATGCTAACACTTAGTGTTTAGTATTGTTATATTTGGGCTTCCCTGGTGGCTCAGTGGTAAAGACTCTGTCTGCCAATTCAGGAGAGGTAGGTTTCATCCCTGGGTCAGGAAGATGCCCTGGAGAAGGAAATGGCAACCCACTCCAGTATTGTTGCCTGGGAAATCCCAGGGACAGAGGATGCCTGGTGAGTAATAGTCCAGTTCAGTTCAGTTGCTCAGTCATGTCCGACTCTTTGCAACCCCCCAAACCGCACCATTCCAGGCCTCCCTGTCCATCACCAACTCCTGGAATTTATCCAAATTCACGTCCATTGAGTTGGTGATGCCATCCAACCATCTCATCCACTGTCATCCCCTTCTCCTCCTGCCTTCAATTTTTCCCAGCATCAGGGTCTTTGTATCAGGCGGCCAAAGTATTGGAGTTTCAGCTTCAACATCAGTCCTTCCAATGAACACCCAGGACTGATCTCCTTTAGGATGGACTGGTTGGATCTCCTTGCAGTCCAAGGGACTCGCAAGAATCTTCTCCAACACCACAGTCCAAAAGCATCAATTCTCCTGCACTCACCTTTCTTTACTGTCTAATTCTCACATCCATGCATGACCACAGGATAAACCACAGCCTTGACTAGACAGACCTTTGTTAACAAAGTAATGTCTCTGCTTTTTAGTATGCTATCTAGGTTGGTCAAAACTTTCCTTCCAAGGAGTAACTGTCTTTTAATTTCATGGCTGCAATCACCATCTGCAGCGATTTCAGAGACCCAAAAGATAAAGTCTGACACTGTTTCCACTGTTTCCCCATCTATTTCCCATGGAGTGATGGGACCGGATGCCATGATCTTCGTTTTCTGAATGTTGAGATTTAACCCAACTTTTTCACTCTCCACTTTCACTTTCATCAAGAGGATCTTTAGTTCCTCTTCACTTTCTGCCATAAGGGTGGTGTCATCTGCATATCTGAGGTTATTGATATTTCTCCTGGCAATCTTGATTCCAGCATGTGCTTCCTCCAGCCCAGCGTTTCTCATGATGTACTCTGCATATAAGTTAAATAAGCAGGGTGACAATATACAGCCTTGACGTACTCCTTTTCCTATTTGGAACCAGTCTGTTGTCCCATGTCCAGTTCTAACTGTTGCTTCCTGGCCTGCATATAGGTTTCTCAAGAGGCAGGTCAGGTGGTCTGGTATTCCCATCTCTTTCAGCATTGTTCACAGTTTGTTGTGTTCCACACAGTCAAAGGCTTTGGCATAGTCAATAAAGCAGAAATAGATGTTTCCTGGAACTCTCTTGCTTTTTCCATGATCCAGTGGAAGTTGACAATTTGATCTCTGGTTCCTCTGCCTTTTCTAAAACCAGCTTGAGAATCTGGAAGGTCATAGTTCATGTATTGCTGAAGCCTGGCTTGGAGAATTCTGAGCATTACTTTACTAGCATGTGAGATGAGTACAATTGTGCGGTAGTTTGAGCATTCTTTTGCATTGCCTTTCTTTGGAATTGGAATGAAAACTGACCTATTCCAGTCCTGTGGCCACTGCTGAGTATTTCAAATTTGCTGGCATATTGAGCGCAGCACTTTCATAGCATCATCTTTTAGGATTTGAAATAGCTCAACTGGAATTCCATCACCTCTACTAGCTTTGCTCATAGTGATGCTCCCTAAGGCCCACTTGACTTAACATTCCAGGATGTCTGGTTCTAGGTGAGTGATCACATCATCATGATTCTCTGGGTCATGAAGATCTTTTTTGTATAGTTCTTCTGTGTATTCTTGCCATGTCTTCTTAATATCTTCTGCTTCTGTTAGGTCCATAATTGAGCCCATCTTTGCATGAAATATTCCCTTGGTATCTCTGATTTTCTTGAAGAGATCTCTAGTCTTTCCCATTCTATTTTTTTCCTCTATTTCTTTGCATTGATCACTTCAGAAGGCTTTCTTTTCTCTCCTTGCTATTCTTTGGAATTCTGCATTCAAATGGATATATCTTTCCTTTTCTCCTTTGCCTTTAACCTCTCTTCTTTTCTCAGCTATTTGTAAGGAATTGTCAGACAACCACTTTGCCTTTCTGTATTTCTTTTTCTTTGGGATGGTCTTGATCACTGCCTCCTGTACAGTGTCACGAACCTCCATCCATAGTTCATCAGGCACTCTGTCTATCAGATCTAGTCCCTTAAATCTATTTCTCACTTCCACTGTATAATCATAAGGGATTTGATTTAGGTCATACCTGAATGGTCCAGTGGTTTGCCCCATTTTCTTCAATTTAAATCTGAATTTAGCAATGAGGAGTTCATGATCTGAACCATAGTCAGCTCCTGGTCTTGTTTTTGCTGACTACAAGTGTAGAGCTTCTCCATCTTTGGCTGCAAAGAATATAATCAATCTGATTTCGGTGTCGACCATCTGGTGACGTCCATGTGTAGAGTCTTCTCTTGTGTTGTTGGAAGAGGATGTTTGCTATGACCAGTGCATTCTCTTGGCAGAACTCTATTAGCCTTTGCCCTGCTTCATTCTGTCCTCCAAGGCCAAATTTGCCTGATTCTCCAGGTATCTCTTTACTTTCTACTTTTGCATTCCAGTCCCCTATAATGAAAAGGACATCTTTAGGGGATGTTCATTCTAAAAGGTCTTGTAGGTCTTCATAGAACCATTCAACTTCAGCTTCTTCAGTGTTAGTGGTTGGGGCATAGACTTGGATTACCATGATATTGAATGATTTGCCTTGGAAACAAACAGAGATCATTCTGTCACTTTTGAGACTGCATCCAAGTACTGCATTTCGGACTCTTTTGTAGACTATGAGGGCTACTCCATTTCTTCTAAGGGATTCCTGCCCGCAGAGTAGATATAATAGTCATCTGAGTTAAATTCACCCATTCCAGTCCATCTTAGTTTGCTGATTCCTAGGATGTCAACGTTCACTCTTGCCATCTCCTGTTTGATCACTTCCAATTTGCCTTGATTCAGGGACCTGACATTCCAGATCCCTATGCAATATTGCTCTTTACAGCATCGGACCTTGCTTCTATTACCAGTCACATCCACACCTGGGTATTGTTTTTGCTTTTGCTCCATATCTTCATTCTTTCTGGAGTTATTTCTCCACTGATCTCCAGTAGCATATTGGGTACCTACCAACCTAGGGAGTTCATCTTTCAGTGTCCTATCTTTTTGTCTTTTCATATTATTCATGGGGTTCTCAAGGCAAGAATACTGAAGTGGTTTGCCACTCCCTTCTCCAGTGGACCACATTCTGTCAGACCTCTCCACCATGACCCACCTGTCCTGGATGGCCCCACATGGCATGCTTTAGTTTCATTGAGTTAGACAAGCTGTGGTCTCACTGTGATCAGTTTGACTAGATTTCTGTGATTGTGGTTTCAGTCTGTCTGCCCTCTGACGCCCTCTCTCAGCACCTACCATCTTACTTGGGTTTCTCTTACCTTGGACATGGGGTATCTCTTCACGGGTGCTCCAGCAAAGCACAGCTGCTGCTCCTTACCTTGGACATGGGGTAGCTCCTCTATAACCTCATGGGTTATAGTCCATGGGGTTGCAACAGAGTTGGACATGACTCAGAGACTACACAGCAACAACAACAAATTATATTTAAATACATTTTAAAATATTTTTTAAATTTCTCAGATTTAATTTTTAATATGGCAAAATACTAATGGACATAAACCACAGAAACAAAGCCCTTCAACAATTTTTAAGAGCGTGAAGGAATCCTGAGACCAAAACTTTTGAGAACTGATGACTCGGATCTATATGGTCAATAATAAAAGTATTGAAGAGAGAAATAACCACTTGAACACCTAAGTATTGTCATTCCAAGGCTTCTATGTTTTGTTCATTTCTATTTTATTATATAATAAATATTTATCAGTTGCCTGATATGATCATTATTAACTACTACTTTTGCCAATAAGACCTATAGAATTTTTTGCTTTCCTTTTCATCTTATAAACTGAATTGAATTCTTTAGCACTTTAGTTAATGCCTCCCCCCAGAGTCACACAGCATAGAGTCATCTTTAGGCTTTCATTATTAACTGTGTGATGTAGGCAAGATTCTTAACCTTTCTGGGTCTCAGTAGCCTCACTTGTACATTGGAGACAAATATACATCTCCACCTCACTGGGTTGTTGCAAAGAATAAATTTGTTAACACATGAAAAGTGTTTATAATAGTGCTAAACTTATAAATGTGGCATAACTATACGCTAGGATTATATTATAAGATGGCTCACTAACATCATTCACCTTCAAAAATAAATCTCTTTCAATAACATGTTTACTTTGAAGATAAGGAAGCCATTCCTTAGGGCCTGTTGAATGTCCTGGACATAACAATCGGAGGGCCTTCCACTTATACCCCTCTTCTGAAGGAAAGGAAAGGCAACATTGCCTTATGCCTGATCACCATACTTTAGCCAATTTTAACTTGACTCTCTAATCTCTACTGATTGGACCAGAGATTGGTCAAGGTATGGGCTGGATGGAACCACTGAAACAGTTGGCCTGGCAAAAAAGCTCCACCAATAAGGAACTAGCTGACCAATCATGTCTTCTCCTGGGATTGCCCCAGAATCTACACAGGGCTTTGCAAGCAGAGGAGCAGGTGGGCAGAATGTCTTGGGAGCTAGAAGGAGACGTGGCAGCACTGTGCCAAGATTTACTGTTCTGACCTGACGATCACCAAAACCTTGGCCAGGTCTGATACCCCATGAAACCTCCAGCCCAGGACCCCAACTTCTTTTGTCCCCTAAAGGCCAGAGTTTACCAGCCTGAACTCTGAGGCCTAAGGCTTGCCTGCTTTGTTCAGAAAGCCAGGCCTCTCCGAAATGTGTGTCATCTCTCTACTGAACCATGTTCTCATTATCTCTGTGGGGCCTGCCTGCTCTTCAGATTTCAGCTTTGGAGGGAAGAAAAAGGAAAATGAGACCTTTTCAGTTGGTTTGTTTGATGTTTTTTTTCCCACACAGTCGGCTGTCATCAAAAAGCCATCATACTGTCTGCACTTCTTCTGCTGGGCCAGAGCCCAGGAGATGGCTGCCAGCAGGCACTTCTAACACAGCCTGGGTTGACAGGCATAACTTTGCGATGTTGCCAAAGGAAGCAGAAGTGGGCATAGGGGATGAAGGAAGGGCAGAGAATCTCAGCATCACATCTATTTCCTGGACAGGTATACAGAAAACTAGCGAGGATTGGGAGACCTCAATTTATCTATAATCCACATCAACCATTTCAATCTTCAAAATGAACAACTGAGATTTTTCAGTTTTATGGAAGTTACCCATCACCAAAACATCCCGTTCTCAACTAAATTGCTGCTTTAAATATTTTCCTTATAGAAAATTTGCCACCACTGTGTATAAGCTAGTTCTTCCTGGTACATCACTGTGTTCATTCTACAGAGCCTCTACTCAGGCTCAGGAGCCCTCTGTGATCCTTTCCCTGCATGGAACCAGTGCCGAGGCTGGTATTCACTGAGTATATGCAGGGCAGTGGATTCAAGAACAGTGTAGCAATAAAGTCTCTCACTGTTTCCATTGCTTCCCCATCTATTTGCCATGAGGTGATGGCCGGATGCCATGATCTTAGTTTTCTGAATGTTGAGTTTTAAGCCAGCTTTTTCACTCTCCTCTTTCACTTTCATCAAGAGGCTCTTTAGTTCCTCTTCACTTTCTGTCATAAAGGTGGTGTCATATGCATATCTGATGTTATTTATGTTTTTCCAGGCAATCCTGATTCCAGCTTGTGCTTCATCCAGCCTGGTAATTTGCATGATGAGCTCTGCATATAAGCTAAGTAAGCAGTACAGCCTCGACATAATCCTCTCTCATTTGAAACCATCTGTTGTTCCATGTCCAGTTTTAACTGTTGTTTCTTGACCTGCATACAGATTCCTCAGGAGACAGGTAAGGTGGCCTGGTATTCCCATCTCTTTAAGAATTTTCTACAGTTTGTTGTGATCCATAGTCAAAGGCTTTAGCATAGTCAATGAAGCAGAAGTAGATGTTTTTCTGGAATTCTCTTGCATTTTCTATGATCCAACGGATATTGGCAATTTGATCTCTGGCTCATCTGCCTTTACTAAATCCAGCTTGAACATCTGGAAGTTCACGATTCATGTACTGTTGAAGCCTAGTGTGGAGAATATTGAGCATTACTTCATTAGTGTATGAGATGAGTGCAATTGTGCGGTAGTTTGAGCATTCTTTCACATTGCCTTTCTTTGGGACTGGAATGAAAACTGACCTTTTCCAGTCCTGGGGCCACTGATGAGTTTTCCAAATTTGCTGACATATTGAGTGCAGCACTTTCACAGCATCACCTTTTTAAAATAGCTCAGCTGGAATTCCATCACATCTACTAGCTTTGTTTGTAGTGATGCTTCCTAAGGCCCCCTTGACTTCGCATTCCAGGATGTCTGGCTCTAGGTGAGAGATCACACCATCATGGTTATCTAGGTCATGAAGATCTTTTTTGTATAGTTCTTCTATGTATTCTTGCCACCTCTTCTTAATATCTTCTGCTTCTATTAGGTCCATAAAATTTCTGTCCTTTATCGAGCCCATCTTTGCATGAAATGTTCCCTTGGTATCTCTAATTTTCTTGAAGATATCTCTAGTCTTTCCCATTCTATTGTTTTCCTCCATTTCTTTGCACTGACCACTGAGGAAGGCTTTCTTATCTCTCCTTGCTATTCTTTGGAACTCTGGATGTGTCTTTCCTTTTCTCCTTTGCATTTTGCTTCTCTTCTTTTCTCAGCTGTTTGTAAAACCTCCTCAGATTTTGGACCTGATCTCTATCTTTCTATGCTTGCACTGAACCTGACCTTGTAATCCCTCAATAAATTGTCATTATGCCTGTTTTTGTTGTTTTACCAGAAATACAAAGACCTACAAGTTCTCAGTTTAAGAAGACAAGATACACACAGCAGCAGCCGGTATACGTGATGCAGACAACAGAAGTTCAAAGCCCCCAGGAGGGAGATCTGAGGCAGCCTCACATAGCAGGCAGCACTGAGTTTGTCTTTGGAGACTGGCTATAAAGTGTCTGGATAATGCAGACTCCATTCACCAACATTTTAAGAAATCAACAAAAAACTCCCCATAATTAAGTATCTACCCCTGTAGTCTGTAGAACAATTCAGCTCTTACCTAATATTTCTCTGTTTCTCACGTCTGCTGCTAATGTTGTCCAATGTGGTCTGGCCCAGGTTGCTATGCCAGCCACCTGCACCTTCTGAAATCATCTAACTTCCGAAAACTCTGACTCAAGAAAGGAAGGCCATGCACGTCAGAATTTTTGAATCCCTTCTTCTTGGGTCTATCACAGCCCTGAACTTATGGCTTTTAGAAAACCACTGGTCAACCACTGGTCAATGAGACTATAATTATTTGGATACATTGCTCAAGGTTTTTGCCTTGCTCCCTGCAGCTATTGGGCTTCCCTGGTGTTTCAGACGGTAAATTATCTGCCTATAATGCAGGAGACCTGTGTTCTATCCCTGGGTAAGAAAGATCCCCTGGAGAAAGGAATGGCAACCCACTCCAGTATTCCTGCCTGGAGAATCCTAATGGACCGAGGAACCTGGTAGGCAACAGTCCATGGAGTCACAAAGAGTTAGACATGACTGAGTGACTGACTCTTTTATTTTCTGCAGCTATTGATCAATAAATCCATTTTCATTACCATTTCCCTCTGGCTGTACAAGCAAAGAGCTTCATTTCAGAAATCAAAAGACTGATCAATCCAATGAAAGGGTTTTGTTTTAATCAAAAGATTGATCAACCTAATGAAAGGGTGTTCTTTTTTTGGTCATTACCATACACAGAAAGTCTACACTGTAAACTTGTTGCTCTAATTTCCTTCTGTAAATAATGAATTATAGATGATAAGATGGGGATTTTGCCATGATTCATTAGTTGCTTTAATCAAAACTATTGCCTTTTAGTCTTTTTAAAAATGTATTTGTTTTATTGGCCATGCCATGCAACTTGAAAGATCTTTGTTTCCCAGTCAGGGATCAAATCAATGTCCCCTGCAATACAAGCATGGAGTCCTAGCCCCTGGACTGCCAGGAATTACCCTGCCTTTTAGTCTTTAAAACTATTTGGAGTGCCTATTTTATAGGAATAGTAGAAACTACCTTTGTAACTTCCCAAGTTTTCAATTTTCCCCAAATGTTGAACACAGACATTGTAATTCTCTAAGTTCAGAAAAGCACAATGTATTCACTGAGATGTGAATTAGGCCTAAAGACATTGTTCAGCCAGTTTGTTAGACAAATGGGATCCACATACACAGTGTCAGGGAAAACAGAAAAACAGGACTACTCAGAATTTGGTACATGAGACAGTTTAAAACATTTAATCACAACATCCAGCATGCATTTTCCAGGAGAGTGCTAAGCAGGATGCAGGATTTTGAAACACTTCCTTCCCCGCCTCAGGACGCTATTCGATTCTTAGAGGAAAGGGGGAACATTGGTGGGTACATACACTACAGTCGTACAGAAACCACTTTGATGCAATATGGAAATGATCCTCTCTTCAGAAACTTAAACAGTGATGCCTGCAGATTTTGCTGTAATCATACCAGGTACTGAGAACTAGTATTGACTGCAAAGATCTGGCTGAAGGAAAATCAGAGACACACATTTTCAGGAGCAGTCTGATCAGGTCATTATAAGCTAGCTAGCCAAATCAAATTGAGTTCACATAGAACTCAATTATCTGGTGATTCAGTGGTAAAGAATCACCCTGCTAATGCAAGAGACACAGGTTCAACCCCTGGGTCAGGAAGATCCCCTGGAGAAGGAAATGGCAACACACTCCAGTATTCTTGCCTGGGAAATCCCATGGACAAAGGAGCCTGGTGGTCTACAGCCCATGGAGTTTCAAAAGAGTTGGACACAACTTAGCAATCAAATAGCAACAACAACAAAGAAATCGAGAATAATACCTTCAATAGAGGTTTGTGTCTGACGGAAATTGCTTTGCAGTTTGAAATGTCCTTTGGCTTCTCCCAAAAAACAACTTAGCGTCATTCACTCATTCAAAAAATATTTTCTAAGTCAACTATTGGCTAGCTACTGTGCTGGGAGCTAAGGATTTAATTTTAAGCAAACATCCAGATATAACCCTTGCCTTGATGAAGGTTTCATTCTGATGAAGCAGGTTCATTCCAAAACCTGAAGTCATACTATAATAAATGCTATGTAGGAGAAGTGCATTAGTTCCAAGGGTGTAATTCTGTCTAAGAAGCAGTCCAATTGCTTATACTGCAGATAACCAAATGGGTTTCAACTCATATGCTAATTCTAACTGATTCAAACAGTGTCTGAAGTACAGTGTTGATAATGCTTCTGAGGTCTTGTTTGAGATCCAAGGAAAAGAGTTTCCTGATGAGTGAATCTGACATGCATACAGAGGGGGAAGTGACTGGATGTGTGCCGTGTACCTGATGTAGCTGGTGTCCATCAAGAGCCTATAGGCTTTTGAGAACAAAGTGGTATGTGGTTACAGTTGCACAGCTGTGTAGCAGTAGCAGACAAGATCACTATATAGGTTCTTTTCTTCTGCTGCTTCTGACTTCCACCCATCTCTGGCTACCTGAGAACCGGACTGGCCAGTATGTCTACACTAACTCATCACAGACAGTAAGGAAGATGAAACTCACTCCACCTCTGGCACAATTACACAGATATCAGACTTCATGAGACTTTGTCAGGGAGCGAGGAAGAAGTCACAAGTGGCTCACTAGGTAAGAGAAGGCTCCCCATGAAGTTTTTGAAAAGAAAAATCAGTCAACCAAAACATGGATCCTAGAGGGTAAGTCTGTGAATCAGTGTTAAGTTTCTAAAGATCCATGGGACAATTACTCTAATTTTAATTATAAACCTATAACCAGAATGGGGGCTTCCCTGATGCCTCCAGTGGTAAAGAGTCTGCCTGCCAATGCCGGGTACACAGGTTCAATCCCTGGGTTGGGGAGATCCCTTGGAGGATGGCATGGCAACCCACTCCAGTGTTCTTGCCTGGAGAATTCCATGTACAGAGGAGCCTGGTGGGCGACAGTCCATGGGGTAGCAAAGAGTCAGACATGAATGAGTACATAACCACAATGACACTAATTTGCCAGAGAAAGAAAACTCAGACTGGCACTATCTACCAAGGATGGAAATGCTGAAGATATGAAAGCCCAAGCAAGAGGAAATGTGCTTCAAGCCAAAAAGGAAAGCTTGCTTGGGTGTCTGGGAAAAGAGCTTTAAAATAAAAACTGTATGGTGGTTGGTGAATGCATTATTTCCACCCTACATCAGAGCCTCCTTAAGTGCCATATCCCTACCCCTGGCCTAGAATGTTCTGTCCCTAGACACACACGTGCATGCAGACATGCATGCACACATACACACATCCCATCAGCATCTACCACAACCCCGCACCCTTCAGGTCCCATCTTAAGTCTCTTCAAAGAGATTTTCTCGGTCATCTAAATTGGATGCCTCTTCTCTGTCTCATTATTCTTTATTTTTAAAGCCTTCTTGTGTCCTTTATCAATATCCTTACATTTACCCCAAGTAGGAGATGGATAGGTAGATATTCATATATAGATGTATTTAATTACTGCCTGGTACATTACAGACACTCATTACATATCTGGTGAATGAATGAGTGAGTAAATGAATGAAAGAATAAATAGATGATACTCTGAGAAGTTTTAAGAACAGAACAAATTATTCGCCTTGAATGTTTTAGACCAGCAGTAATATTCCTAATCCTGATCTTAGGAGGAGCTGTTTTAATTCTTCAGTCTTATGATTGGAGGAGGGTTCTAGTCCTCAGAGAAAGAAAGTAAAGCTTTATCTCCTGCTTAGAGATGAGCCAGATAAGCCTGGAGAGGCCAATTTATATGTAGGAACTGGTGGTTACATGGTCTGGGGAGTGATGAGGGCGGTGGAGCTTCTTGTTCTGATTTTCGGAGGTACTGTCAGAAGAGGGTCTTTTCTCATTTCTCAATTCTTCTTTATGAAGTGCATTTGCTAAGAGAGAAACACCACTTTCTTTGAGAACTGTGAGAGGCGTAGGCCATTGAGGCCTGCAAGGGAACACCCACTCATTTGCAAATTGGCGGAGAGAGTCTCCCACAAAGTAGAAGAAGGCTTGATTCAGGATTTAAAGGAAACAATGGAGTCCGTTCAACAAAGCCAGCATTTAAAGAACCTGAAACAGTGTGCTTTAAAAACTGAGTTAACAAAGCAGCCTTTTAAATTTTACTACATGCTTCTTGGTCTCATTTTCAAACTACCGTCTGTTACCCCAGTAAGAGTTTACTGGTTTATCATCATGATTCATCACCTGTAAGATTCCTGAGCTATGAATGGCAACGTTGATTGGAATTCTGCAAATGGCAACACTTTTGCATCTGGGCCAGCTTGCACCAATCATGCAAGACCTTTGAATAGAACTGGTATCTTCTATTGCCTGGCAATTCACAACAGAAAGACACAAAGAGAGACAAAACATCTTTCAGATGAGCCTGCCATAAAGCCATTTTGGAGGGGCTCTTTTAAGATCCCGATATTTTAAAAATCTCCCCACCCATTTTGTGTTTTACGGAGACACAGCCATGGACCTCAGTGGGCGATGTTGCTTTGGGGTCATCTCTCGGTGGTACCCCTCTCACTGCATCATCTCAGGAAGGGAGAAGAGTGGTGAAAAGCAGAGAGGGGATGGGGTAGGGCCATGGAATGGTGGCTAATTACCAAGAAAAAAATAGGAGCCTCCTACCTTTTATCAGAGCAAGTATCAAATACTGTTTGGCCCAAGTATGTTTTGTCCCATTCTGTTTCTTATGCAAATTAAACATCTAGAGACCAGCCTGCCACAAAAAGTTAACTCTGCTTCCCTGACTTCATTCAACTTGCCCTCGAAAGGAGTATCATGTACCAGATTGTTAGCTGGATCCCCCCTCCAAGAAATTGTAGGCAAGATCTTATCATTATCGGGTTTCTTTAGAAATCAAAAGCACCTGGCCTTTGTGAAGGTGGGCTTCTAAAGAGAGAAACATTCCCATTAGAAAAATGGCTGAAGTTCATACGGGAACACCTTTGACACGTCTTCCCAGCCTGAAGGTACCAACCTCAGACAAATAAACTAGTGAACGTGGGTCAAGCACTTACTGTGTGCCAGGCACTGTGCTAAGCAATTCAGAGGCAAAATTTCATCAGGCCCTTGCAACAGCCACAGGAGATGGGGAGCCTGAGTATACAGATTTGGAAACCGAAGGCTTGGAAAGGTCAAGTTCCTTGCCCAATATCACACAACTGGAAATGTGACAGAGCCACAACCTCTAATTCCAGAACCTGTGCTCTTAGTTACCTATGACATAATTCAGCACTAATGACATTAACATGTACCATCCAGGGACAATCCACTCCTAAGAGGCTTCCCTCTTCAGATTTTCCAAGTAGAACTGCTCATAAAACCAGTTTTCCCTGATGTTCTGCCCCTGTAGAGGACATAAGCCATTCTAGGACTTCCCATTGGTCCTTCCCACTGGTGGTCCAGTGGTTAAGAATCCACCTGCCAATGCAGGAGACATGGGTTCAATCCCTGGTCCAGGGAGATTCCACATGCCTCCAGGAAGCTAAGCCCATGTGCCACAACTACAGAGAGCATGCCCTAGAGCCCACATGCAGCCGCTTTTGAGCTCACAGGCGAAAACCACTGAAAGCCCAGGTACCTAGAGTCCAGGCTCAGCAACAAGTGAAGCCACTGCAACGTGACGCTCACTCCCTCCACCTAGAGAGTAGCCCCCACTCACCACACGCAGCAACAACCACCCAGCACAGCAAACAGCAAGGAGATAAATTTTTAAAATAAATAAAGTTAATCTTATTTTTTAAAAAGTAGTCACTGTATGTAAACTGATTTATATTTCTTTTAATACTCTGAGTAACTGTCATCATAGATATGATCATAGCCATTCAGGAAAGGAGGAAATTAAGGCTCCCAGAAGCTAAGTAACTTGCCCAAGAACACACAGTTAGTAAGTGGCAGATGGGGGCTTTTGATACCAGGCATCTTGTAGGTATCCACCAGATATTTCCACTGGGATACGGGAGAGGTCTGTAGTTCCCCTGAAACCCTTTTCATGAGTGAATTCTGCCCTTCCTCATGAGTTCAGATGATCCTATTGATTGGACCGGGCCAAGGTTGGCTGAAAAGAAGGACGTATTATAGATCGGTGAAAATAATTCATGTCAGTGTATGGCAAAAACCACCGCAATATTGTAAAGTAATTAGCCCCCAGTTAAAATACATAAATAATTTTTTAAAAAAGAATTCTCTTGAAATGGAAACAAGGACCCTAATGTACATGGAAGATCAACACTGAATTATCAGTGACCAATAATCGTTTGTGCCCCATCAGAGGGGCTGTCCTTATGCAGTTAGGCTTACTTTTACTTACTCTATCAAGCATGCTGACCCTCCCTTTTCCCTCCTCCCATCGCATGTTCCCTGTACAGATTTCCATCACTCTGCACATCCCACCCACCCCCCCCCACCCCATCCACCCCATCCACCCACCCAGTTCCTAGTTCTGCTAACTCACCTTTGTCTTCCCAGGGCCTCATCCCTGGTATACTATAGGTACTCAACATATGTTTTAAAAAGAAGATGGAGGAAGAAGCTCAGAGATAGTGCTAAGTCCTAGGAAAGAGAAACTCAGAATCCACGCATGCCTGTAAGATTCAAGTGCCATTTGTTGCTCAGGAAGTAATGCCTGTAATGAGTTGCAGCTGCTACTGCTGCTGCTAAGTCGCTTTAGTCGTGTCCAACTCTGTGCGACCCCATAGACCGCAGCCCACCAGGCTCCCCTGTCCCTGGGATTCTCCAGGCAAGAACACGGGAGTGGGTTGCCATTTCCTTCTCCAATGCATAAAAGTGAAAAGTGAAAGTGAAGTCACCCAGTCGTGGCCAACTCTCAGCGACCCCATGGACTGCAGCCTACCAGGCTCCTCCATCCATGGGATTTTCCAGGCAAGAGTACCAGAGTGGGTTGCCATTGCCTTCTTCAAATGAGTTGCAGAGACTAGTAAAAACATGCTGATACTTCCAGGTCGCACTAAACTGGATGCCAGTATTAGAAGCGCTAATGTGTTCCCTCCTTTCCCCCTCTTCAGCCCATTCAGTCTTTATGTTAAAAAATGCACTCATTGCATGTGTGTTATACAATATAGACATGTTTCATGTTGCATGACTCTACCATGGGCACTTCCTGGTACTTCCTTGGAAAAGAAAAACAACTCAGGGATGCATACTGGTTGCCGGAAATTTTTACATATCATTTTGTGTCATCTATTTTTTTACCTAGCAATTTACAGTTTACAAGAGCCTTTACATCTTTGCTCTCCCACCCTCTGAGTTGAGGTTGGGGCTGAGACTTCCATTTACAGAGAAGGAAACTGAGTCACAAAAATCTATCATGGCTGGCCATATGGCTATTTCCTCAGTTCTTAGGTATCATCACTGTAAGCTACACCATTGATTCAACAATAGGTTCTGATGATGTAAAGATCTCTATCATACTGTAAATTCATACTGCTTATAAGACACACCTCAGTGTTTCTGAGACTTTAAATTACAGGCACTCAGAGGGAGAGACACGTATCTTGAAACTAAGGAAATGTGATAAGGTTAACAGAACAATGACTTAAACATTCTAACTCTGAGGCACTGTGTACAATTTACCTTCTCAACTACATTGTAAACTCCTGCCTGCAGGGCATTTTTCTACACTTTTTACATCTGTCTTCTCAAAATGCTTCATATAGTGGCTTCTGCACAGTCGGCTCTCAGTTGTTTGATAAACGAGTCTATTTCCTCTAAAAACAAAAGCTAAAAGAAACCCTTATTTTTCATTCTTAAATTTTCTGGTGCTAAAAATTCCAAGAGAATGTATCTGGAAATTTGCAAGAGCAGCATTTTATCTGTTGTTTCTGGGGTGATCTTGTCTGGTGACTAAGAACTGAATCATAAGATTGCCTTTCTGAGAAAGACAAATGTCATGATATCACTTGTATGTGGAAACTGCAGTATGATATAAAGAACTTATTTACAAAACAGAAGGAGTCACAGACACAAAAACAAACTTATAGTTCCTGAAAGGGAAAGGAAGTAGGAGGAGATAAACTAGGAGTTTGGGATTAACACATACACACTAGTATATATAAAATAGATAAACAACAAGGTCCTGTTGTATAGCATAAGGACCTATATTAAATAATTAACCATAATAGGAAAGAGTATGAAAAAGAATATATATATATATATAAATCAAACGGATATACACTGGACATTAACACAACACTGTAAATCAGGTATACTTCCATAAAAAAAAATTTTTTTTAATTGTCTTTCTAAGTTCCTTCTTCCAGTATCATCACTTTGGGAGACTAACAAGACTTTAGAAAACTCAGGTGTCTACAAACAAAGTTGTATTTCAGAATGAAGTTCTAGATGAACTTCTAGATGAAACTCTAGAAGTTCGGGGTTTATTATAAAATATTAGAGAAAAAAATCTTTAACATGTTTGCATGAACACAAACAGCCTGTTTTTCCTTTAGTATCAGGTGTAACACTGTGGGACTTATATCTTTCTACATTCGCAGTTTAGATCACCTACACATAAAAAATAAGAAAGCAAGAAATAAACCTAAGAAAACAAGATGTTAAAAAAAAAAAAAAACTGCAACCTGGAAGCATGCACAAAATAGTTTGCCTCTGATCACAGTTATTTTTTGTATGAGGAGGAAAAAACTTCAACTTTTTATTTCACTCCTGGTTTAAAAACTAGTTTTTAAAAAAAGTTTCTCCAACTCTGTGAAGCAAAAGAAATTAGCCTCAAGTGGCCGTAACTGAGCTTCCAATCGGATTATTGTGCAAGACTGCCTTTTATTTCCCCCCACAGTGGATAATGCGTGCTCATTGTGATTTATCTGGAGTAGGTTTCTTTTACACACTCGGGCTATATAAAGTCCAGCTAGGACTGGGAACAGAGGCTTGAGGAGCACCTGAGAGGCAGCCTCCAGTCTGGGAGAATGAAACAGTTGGGAACATGAGCAGCAGCGTGTGAAATTGACGCTCTCTGCGGTATGAGCCCCTTGTTTGCCTCCCAGCCCAGATGAGGAGCCGTTAGAAATGGGAGACAGGATCAATATCCTCTGATTGTGCTGCTTTCCTTCTCACCCTTGGTTTTAATTTCTTGCACATATCTCTGACCTAGAATGACCAAGGCTCAGGCCCTGGCAGAACCGTGAACGTTTGGCCAGCTTGATTCGGCCACCTGGCAAGAGCAATGGTGATGAGGGCCTTTGTCCTGCTGGCTGTCTTCGCAGAAGCCTCTGCAAGATCTTGCACTCCAAATAAAGCAGGTATGCTCTGGTACTACCCCATTTTCCTGGAAAGGACTGTTTCCTGATGCATATCTTCCCAGAGCTCATTATACTTATATTGTTAGGAAAATGCTGTTATGTAGCCACGTGGTCTTCTCTAGTGACTCAGATGGTAAAGAGTCTGCCTGCAATGTGGGAGACCTGGGTTCGATCCCTGGGTCCAGAAGATCCCCTGGAGAATGAAATGGCAACCCACTCCAGGATTCTTGCCTGGAGAATCCCATGGATGGAGGAGCCTGATGGGCTACAGTCCCTGGGGTGGCAAAGATTCGGACATGACTGAGCAACAGACACACACAGAAGCACTTAAGGACCCCAATGCCCATTCGATTTTTCCTGCAGAGAGTACAAGCATATTGGACAAACTTACACTTTTTAAAATTGTGAAAGTGTTAGTTGCTTAGTTATGTTCAACTCTTTGAGACCCCATGGACTGTAGGCGCCTCTGTCCATGGAATTCTCCAGGCAATAAAATTCTATTGAGTAGCCAGTCCCTTCTCCAGGGGATCTTTCCAACCCAGAGATTGAAACCCATGTCTCTCACATTGAGGGTGCTAGATAGATGAATAAATAGAGATAAAATCTTTGCCTTTTTCTTTTTCATATTTTCCGTTTGATTATTGATTTTCTGTGCTGTGCCATAAACTACAATTTCATAGCATTATGCATAAATTGACATTTTAACTTTAATGTGCTCATTTCATGGGATTAAAAAATATGTATATACACATATATGATACCAGACTGAAATATACATGTATTTCCAATTCATCCGATCTGGTTTCAAAAATACATTCCTTAAAATACGTTCAAGTTTAAACGTGGACCAGTTTTGAATACACGTTAAGAATAGTGCAGATTTTACGCAGAGGTTGCAAAATCTATAAATGGGAAACTTTAGTGACTGATGTTGGGGGGGAACTTTCATCACAGCTCATGAAGAATAGTGGGGAAAATATTTTTAACCAACTGCTTTGCATGCTCAGCTGTAATAGGAGCCCACCATATGTAGATTAATATGATTACCAGATCCGATTTCAAACCTTGTCTCTCATCTTTCCAGATGTCATTCTCGTGTTTTGCTATCCCAAAACAATCATCACCAAAATCCCTGAGTGCCCCTATGGATGGGAAGTGCACCAGCTGGCGCTTGGTGGGCTGTGTTACAATGGGGTCCATGAAGCAGGTTACTACCAATTTGTAATCCCAGATTTGTCACCTAAAAACAAGTCCTACTGTGGAACCCAGTCTGAGGTAAGTCCAAACTACACAGGGAAGAGCTGCTAAAAGGAGGCAAGTGGGCCCATCTGCTGTCCATCCTTAAAAGGATTCAAAATTCACCACTTTCCAATTAAGAGTCAGTCCCGACCCCCAGATTTCCTGAGGTGTGAGTGTTATTTAAATTGTTCTCTTCTGCCTAGTTTAGGCAACTCTCAGGATTAAAATTTTATTCTTCTAATTTGTTGCCTGAGCGGCTAGACCACCTTCTGTGAGCCGAACAAACTATTGGTTTGGCCAAAAAGTTCATTCAGGGTTTTCTGTAACATCTTACAGCCAACTCGATGCATTTCCCACCTCCGTGTCACTTGGAGCTCTGAGTATGTGCTCATCGCTGCCACTCTTCCTGGGCTGGATAGGTGGGCCATCTTCTACTTAAGATTTTGGAGTGGTGACAAAGTGCATTTGGAAGGCATCTTAAAGGAGAGACCAAAGTATAACAGAGCCCATAATTGGGTCTTGTGAAGTACCTAGGACAGGTCATCAGAATGAAAAGGAACCACACCTCTTGTCAAGCGTCCTTATGGAATGGAGGAGAAATCGGAGACTTCCCAGTCACAGTTCAAGGCCACAACCAGTAGCGATACAATCATGAAGAAAGACTAGGTCTAGTATCCCTACAACCTTGACTATAGGAGAGGGTACATCTACTAGGCCTCAGATCCTGGGGCCACATTTGCTTCCTAAAAGCCCCACAGTGATTCAGTGATTCAGTGATCTAGTGGGAAGAATCATGGGCATGATTAACAAAAACATCTCATTTTTTGATATCCTGGTAAAATGAGCTAGAAATCATCTGTGTGGTCTCAGGCAGATCACTGTTCAAGTGAATATTGGTGATCCCCTTTAACTCTAATATTCGGTGATTTTAAAGTCTAAGAAGTCAGGGGAAAGAATCTCAGAATTAGTGCTTATGATTGGAAGAAGGAAAGACCAAGAACTAGGCAGTAATGTTCTCGAGCTAGGAGATAGGTGAAGGTGTCACATAAGATTACTTGGGCAGGGGAAATCAATAAAAAGTTGATGTTGGGAGATGAGAGACTCTTGAACTAGTTCAGTTTGGTCAGAAGCCTGATAGGTATATGGATTTTTATTTTAAGTGTACCACATTCAACTTAGATTATTTTAAACAATCTTGAACAGACTTAAGAACTCTTTACAAAAATTGTCAGCTCACCTACAAACAAGAATGGGTGTTATATCAATGGCAAACGTCTATGGCTCCCCACGGACTTTGTTCTGAGCCATCGTTTTTCCAAGAGCTTTCACTCACACCATGGGGGTAAAGGGCTGCCCTAACTGCCTGCTCCCTTTCTCCAGTACAAGCCCCCCATCTACCACTTCTACAGTCACATCGTTTCCAACGACAGCACCGTGATCGTCAAGAACCAGCCCGTGAACTACTCCTTTTCCTGCACCTATCACTCCACCTACTTGGTGAACCAGGCTGCCTTTGACCAGAGGTAAGCTGCTCTGAGAGAGGAGGGCTGGCTGCCTTGCGCGTGTTCTGCAGTCCCGGTCAACCAGGCATGTTTCAGCCCTTATGCAAAATTCTCCCCCCTTTTCAGAGTGGCCACTGTTCACGTGAAGAATGGGAGCATGGGCACGTTCGAAAGCCAGCTGTCTCTCAACTTCTATACTGTAAGTGGTCTCCAGGTCCCCACTGCTGCTCTGTGGCCTTTACAGGAGATGATGGGATGTTTCCACAGTGTTTGTTCTCCTCTAAGCTGTATGTGAAAGCCCATTCTTGAATTGGCATTGAATCATAAGCTTTGGTCTAGTGCTAAGCCTCTTTGAAGACTGGATGCAACAGACATTCAGATTCATAGACTGGATGGAAGGAAAGGTGTCACAGAGAAATGAGGTTAATCTTCCCATTTCACAGATGAGAAAACTGAGACAAGAGAAATCTTGTGAGTTACCAAAGGTCAGTAGGCCGTAAAGACAGCCACAGGCTAATTCCTAACCAAGATTAGACTCCACTACAACCCACTCTAGAGATTTAAATTTAGGATCCAACTCTTGTTAAAACATCGGGCACGGTGTAGTGAGCTTCCTACCTGGGACAGCGGTAAGGGGAAAGTTTAGGGTGGCTGCTGCTGCCTGGCTTTTTGGTCTCCAAAGCCCTTTGCTTAGTGGGTCTCCTCTTTGTCTAATTTCGGCATACTGCCTATGTTGACACCGAAGCTAAAGGCACTCAGAATAAAACACTCCAGAGAAACCAAGTATGCAATGGCCATTAGCCCAGCTGCCCTCCTTTTACAGAGGTGCTTTGTCTTTTAGATCCGCAGCTTCCAGTGAGGAGGCAATAGCCCAGCTGGCTAAAGGAAAACACAGGCAGAAACCAGAAATAGAAACCTTTACGTAAAAGATTAGAACTGGAAGATAGCCTTAAAGGCCATCAAGAGCAACCTATTCATTTCATAAAGGAAACAATTATCTTACCTGGAGCTCCACTGACTTTGAACTCTTGGAACTCATTTTACCAGTTCCCTGAAAGTGAAAGTCACTCAGTCAGGTCCAACTCTTTGCAACCCCATGGACTGTAGTCATGAAATTCTTCAGACCAGAATACTGGAGTGGGTAGCCTTTCCCTTCCCCAGGGGATCTTCCCAACACAGGGATCAAACCCAGGTCTCCTGCATTGCAGGAGAATTCTTTACCAACTGAGCCACAAGGGGAACCCAGTTCCCAGTTCTCTGGAAGCTATTAATCTGCTGAACTTAGAAGGTGAGACGTAGAAGGGATCCTAGAATAACCTAGTTCATTTTACAGAACAGGATCTAAAACCCAGTGGGAAAATGATCTGCCCAAGACCCCACTTGTGGTCTAGAGCAGTTCCCGGTCTGAAACAAGGTTTTCTAACACTGGTCTCCAGGGCAAACTTACTAAGTGTCATGACCCCTAACATTTTGTTGTTGTTGTTCAGTTGCACAGTTACGTCTGATTCTTTGTGACCCCATGGACTGCAACACGCCAGGCTTCCCTGTCCTTCACCATCTCCAGGAGTTTGCTCAAACTCATGTCCAGTGAGCTGGTGATGCCATCCAACCATCTCATGCTCTGTCATCCCTCTCCTCCAATCTGACATGCACAGGCCCTTTTCAAGGCCCTGTGTCTAATTTTTTATTCAAAGTTTTAATTCTTTTCTTTCAAGAGGGCTCTCTAAATAAGCTTCAAGGTCCCACACAACCTAGATCTGCCCCAGGCTACACACCACTAGTGATTAAGTCCTGAGAAAAGGAATCCCATACAACCCTTGACCTATATTGGCAGGGGCTCGAAGCAATGTGGATCACCAGGGTGATGAAAGAATGGCAAAACCACTGAAGTAACTGAGGAAGGTTCTCCAGAAAGGAAAATAAGCTTTACACATGACAACAGACCCAGGGGACATGTTGATGATGGGTTATCTTTACTACTGAATCCCTGTCTGGAAGTATAGGATTGTTGCTTTAACCAAATAAAACTGTAGATATGACCCCATGAAGATTTTAAGACAGGTGGAAATGGAGAGGCACCATGATTGTCAAAATGCATCATTCACCATCAGTTATGTAGAGCAAAGTTTCAGACATGAATATCAAACCTTAGATCTTTTTAAAGAAAAAACAAAAATCAGGAAGCATGTTCTCAGCATCACCAGGCCATCCCCTGAGCTAGACAGACTGCTTCCTTGAACAGCTAGAAATGAGTTCTTGCTAAGGCCTTCCCTAGGGCCCAACACAACCCTTACCAGACAAATGAACCTTGGCAACGTGGGGGCGTTGAGGTTACAACTGAGGTTTTGGTACTGATTAACATTCCCGCAATGCGCTCAGTTTCCTGTGCCTTATCCATGTGGTTGGTATTTTTCTTCTCCTCCCTTCTTCCACTTTCAGAGCATTCTTGTGTGCTTTTGAAGCAACAGCTGCTCCCTGTATAAATTTCCATCAAATTAGCAGAGACAGAGCAGTACCCTGCCTGGGGCAGTGGAATCAGCGCACTGCTAATTGCCCAGGATTCCAAGAGCTCCAAACGCTGGGCTCCAAAACCACCAGTTCTGCTCAGCCTGCTTCCTCTCCTGTCTCTCCGTCCTCTTCTACTTGTTACTGCGAATGGTTCTATAGTTGGTATTCTTGGTGAAAAGTTTTTTTTAATCTCTCAATCTCAAATAAAGGAAGGTAGTCAACTTGCAGAAGTAGCCTAACATTGAGGTTAAGAAAATAGGCCTTGACGTCAGACCACAGGTTGGAAGCTTGGTCCCCTATTTACTGTAATACGACCTTGGGCAATTTAGTTAACTCCTCTTGGTCTCCACCTACGAATTTGTTCAATGGGGATAACAGCAGTTACCTGAGAGGTTTGTTACAAGGGTTAAATGAAATAATCCTTATAAAACACTTTGCACAGTTCCTGGCACAAATCAGTGTCTGAGGAAGTAGTCATTCTCATAATTGTAAACTTCGGCCTCATTTTTAAAATGTCTATCTATTTGGCTATGTCTAGTCTTAGTTGCAGCATGTAGTTCCCTGACCAGGGATTGAACCCAGGCTCCCTGCATTGGATAATCAGAGTCCCAGCCACTGGATCACCAGAGAGGTCTCCAGACCTCATTTAAACTGGAAACTGAGAGCTCCTAGCTCTAGCATTGTTACTTTTATAGGGTTGAACGTCAATGTCAGAGTGGGATTAGGCTGACTTTTATTCAATCAAAATGGTATAGGCTGTTGCTTTTAGTCAGACAGAAAAAAATGACAAAGCTGGGATGGAACAAATGTAAGAAATAGAGACCAAAATCATAGACTTCCAGAGTTAGAACAAACCTCAGAGGTGATTAAGGAAGACCTTCCATCTAATGCCCCAAACCCTCTGCAAGACTGTTGGGGAATGAACTCCCTATCTCTTCCAAGGATGATGACAAATTGGGCCTTCCCATTTTAGGTCAACATGTGAAATCTGATGTCCTGAACTCTGGCCCATTAGTCCCAATTCTCTCCTCTGAAATGATACTGCTGAAGGTCCTTCAACTAGCTTAAGCCTGTCTTTCCCAAACGAACTATCATCCCACTCTTGGTGGTCCATTCATCATCTTATTCACTCTTCTCTGAGTATGATCCCCTGGGTTAATGCTCCTACTAAAAGGTGGAGCCCAGAATTTGCCAAAACAAATTGCCTAGGTATTAAAGGGTGATGCTCTTTGGACATAGGTCCCTAATTTTCATGTTATTAAGAAAGTAGGGGGGACACACTGAGCATTGCCTTCTGTCAGGTGAGAAGTAGAGAAACTGACCATCAAAGGTGTTTCTTCTCAGAAATTGAATTAAGGGTGAAGATTGTGTTTGACACTTTGTAACAATCAGGAGGGTTCCTCTGCAAGTGGAGGCATTCCAGTATTCCAATTCCTGATTCCTAGGAGATGGGGGCCAGGAGAAGTACCTCTGGCTACATTAGTGATGGTATTATCATCCTCCAGTAGATCCTACATTTGGAAACAGTCCCTTGAAATAAATCTCAGAAAATAATAAGGAACATTAGAAGCCATTATCCTCTGCCACTTCAACTTGCACATTAAGCTGATCACTTATATTTAAAAATGTTATTGGTTAATCATTACAGCCATTTAACTGGTGCAGGGGGCTGAGAGAAGGGAAGAAAAATAATTGACTTCTGGGTGACCAAGTCAGGAGGCCCTGGCTGGACCTGCGATTGATAAGATAATGTAAGAGACCCTAGAAGATGATTCCGAACCCTCTTGTCAATTCCCTAAATTTGACCCTTAGGGAGTTAAGGTCTATTTTATCTAGATGTCCTTGCTGTCATTGTTTACCTATTGCAGTTCTGTAAATCTCTAAGTTCACGAAACTCAGTTTTTTCATTAGTATCCTGGTCTAAACTTTATGCTCCTATTGCATATAGCCACCATCATAGAAACATTTCTGCAAGGCAGACGAAGGCAAAAGGTATTCCCATTTTGCAGATGGGAATACTAAGGATCAAAAGGCTGGCTTGCCTGTGTGACTCCCAAGTTAGTGGTGGGAACTAGGATTAATCCGGGATACTTGTCTTGATTCCCCTGTACTTGAATCATGGCAATGAGTCCCAATTGTCCTTGAATTGAGGCCATAGTCTCCTGGATCCACCCCTACAGTCTAACTTCCTCTCCTGCCCTCCTCACTCCCTGCCTCTCCCCACCTCCCCTTTACTCACTCGCGTTCCAGTAGACTGGCCACCCTGCGGTCCTGCTTGGCACCGTCTCCCCCAAGGGCCTTTTCCTGCATGGCCTGATGCCTACCTGGCATCTCCTCCCTCCAGTCTTGATTCAAATGTCACTTCCTCAAGGAAGCCTCCCAATGACTGTATTTCAAATTAAAACCTGTCCCCTCCTTGCACTCCCAATCCACCTTACCCTGCTCTACTTTTTTTCCATAGTTTTTCTATACAGAATACTATAGTCTATGCTAGCCATATAATTCATTTAATCTACTGTCTGCTGTCCAACTCCCTGGCTAGAACATCAGGTGGCTGGAGACAGTGATCTCTACTTGTTCACTGATAAATCTCAACAGACAGGACAGCCTGACTTAGAGACTCTCTCAACATAGAGGGCAGTTCCTGACACATAGCAGGTGATCATAAAGTTGTTTCTGCTGTTAATGTTAACTGAACTGGGAATCAAAGTAAAAACTTTCCAATCCAAGCTGGAATCTGCTCAAGGAAATCCAGCGTTGCTGGATTCCACTCTTTTTCCATCAAGCAAGTCTTGCTCCTCATCGGCATAGATGCGACATTCAGTACGTGTCTCACTGTAACCAGCAAACCCAGTTATATGATGTCCTCCTCCATGCTTAGATGGCACCAGGATCCTAGGAGGTGCCACTTCTCTGGCCCTCGAGGGTCTCACTGCAGCCTCACGAGCCTGTGTCTTTGGGTTGGTCCCCACCCCCCACCCCATCCTGATGTATCTGCTCCTGTCAGACCAAACTACTCAGCCTGACAGATCATAATACCCAGTGTCAATTTCCTTCCAAAGAATGCCAAGTTCTCCACTAAGAAAGAAGCGCCTTTTATCCTGGAGACATCCGAAATCGGTTCAGATCTGTTTGCAGGAGTAGAAGCCAAAGGGTTAAGCATTAGGTAAGTGTGTATTCTTATTGTCTGTATTTGTAAATACAAAGATGAGAAAAAAATACCAGACCAGAGGCTTTTTAATCACCCAGCGTTTCTAGGCATATGATTCTCAGGCTTCAAGTGAGATGTATTTTGTTTCATTTTCAGGTTTAAAGTGGTTTTGAACAGCTGTTGGGCCACACCCTCGGCTGATTTCATGTATCCTTTGCAGTGGCAGCTGATCAACAAGGGGTAGGTACGGTTCTCTGGACCACAAGCCTAAGTGGTGGGACCAGGTGATCAGGGGGGACTCTGCCTCGGGACGGCTTGGGAGGAAGAGATGGAGCCTGTTGGGGCCACATTAGTGACTTCCTCTGTGTTTCCAGACTGAGTAATGGTACCAGGAAAAGCTTACACAGCGCTTTCTAGGTACCAGATATTATCCCTAGAGCTTTATCATGTACTAGCTCACTTCCCTGACAACAGGTGAGTATGATTACTATCATCTCCTCTTTCCAGATGAGGAAACTGAGGCATAGGAGGGGTTAAGTAATGTCACATAATTAGTGTATGTGTGTGTTTATGGGGAAATAGGCACGTTGGGTTCAAATCCAGTCCATCTGACATCAGAACCCAGATGAGGACTAAATTAGATGTCCATGTAAAAAGTTTAGCATAGAGTACCTGGTTGGTATCCAATTTAATATCATTGTTTTTATTGACTAATAATTCCATGGGTAATTCTTAAAATTTGGAGTAGAGGACTAAAGTATTGGAATTACAGCATAGAAAAATGATTCTAGAAATCATACATAGATGGTTTAAAAACAGTACACAAGAGGTGTAAAGACCAGCTTAGAGGCTGTGGCAGCTCTAGAGCCCAAGGTGATAAGACCTGAATCAACAGTGTAGCTGAGTGAATGAAAAGAACGTCATCCCACGCCATCCAAGCGGGAGAAGCAGTAAAAATTTAGCGACCGATCAGATATAGTCGAGGGAAGGACAGGGCACAGCCTCTGAAGAACACGTGACACAGAATGCTTTCTACTGTTGACGGTGGATTGTGAAGATGAGGAATAGTGTGTAAGCTCCCAGGGAAGAGGGCTTCTGGGTAAGGGAGTCTGGATTCTCCTTGAGTTCATGATGACATGCTGACCCCGAGATGACAATTGTCTAGAAACCCTTAGAGTTGTAACTTTGGAAAACAAAAGAGATGCAGGCATTGTCCACACAATGGACAGTAAACTCAGAAGAGGCCGTTCCCCAAACCAAAGCAGACAATTACACTGAAACTCATCAGGGCTAAGCAAAAATACAGGGACCAGGGACAAAGATGATGCGATAGCAAAGACAAAGCCACTTTGGATCTTTATCTATATTTATTTAAGAAGCATTCATACAGCCCTTGGGCTTCCCTTGAGGCTCAGCTGGTAAAGAGAAGAAAGAAAGAAAGTTGCTCAGTCCTGTCCTACCGTTTGCGACCCCATGGGCTGTAGCCTACCAGGGTCTTCCGTCCATGGGATTTTCCAGGCAAGAATACTGGAGTGGATTGTCATTTCCTTCTCCAGGGGATCCCCCCAACCCAGGGATCAAACCCAGGTCTCCCGCATTGTAGCCAGACACTTTGCCATCTGAGCCACCAGGGAAGTCCATGCTAGAGACCTAGGTTTGATCCCTGGGTTGGGAAGACCTACTGGAGAAGGGAAAGGCTACCCACTGTAGTATTCTGGCCTGGAGAAATCCATGGACTGTATAGTCCATGGGGTTTCAAAGAGCTGATCACGACTGAGTGACTTTCACTTGATATAGCTCTTACAACATACCAGACACTGCTCTAGATGGGTATTTTACAAATACTTTTTTCAATTTCATTAAAATTCCTATAAAGTAGGTAGTATAATAATCACTATTTTATAGATGAGGAAACTGAGGAACAGGCAGATTCAAATTCCACAAGTCTAAGCTAGTCAAGGGATGATGATCTGAGCAGCATTATGAACATAGGAGCCTGGCAGGCTACAGTCCATGGGGTCGCACAGAGTAGAACATGACTGAGTACACATGTGCACACGCACACACACATCACCTTAGAACACCAGGTAGGACAGGTCAGTAAGGGCCACACGCAAGCCACCTATCTTCCTGCAGGGATGACAGCTCAGTTTGGGTCCTTATTTCATATGTTATTGAATGAGCCATTTAGGTTTTGTTGTTGTTGATACAAATCCAATGACTTCAGAGAGATTCTAAAATAAATTCTTGACCTATAGGGACCTTGAAATTACCAATAGGCATTGGGAACCCTCTCTCAAACAATAGCCACACAAGGGCAAAGTCTTCTGTCACATCATGGAATTGTCTCCTTAGACAGTTCTGGTACTCTTGCTCACGTGGCAGATGTGTGATATGACAGAAAAGGGAATGCTTGTGACTTTAGGGGAGTCTCTACAAGTGGTCCTCAAACTCCAGTGCACACAGGATTTCCTTCGGGTGCCTGCTGCTCATGCAGACACATTGCAAACCTACAACTTCAGAAGATCCCGAGGTGAACCCTGGGAATCTGCATTTAAGTGCTGCTAAATCAAAGAAGCCCTGATATAGTCACAAACTCTGCCTAGTTGAAACGGCCCCTTGAAGTTGGAGATACATGCACAAAGACCAGTGCCAAAGGGGAGAATTAGAAAGTCCACTCCATAACCTCCCACAAGCTTTTGGTTCACACCAGGCCCTTTGGGAGGAAAGCCCAGTTTTCAAGATGCCTGGAGAGATTGGAATAAATAGGTTGTCAGGAATTTTGACCTCAGGTGGGGAAAGGAGACTCCTGTGATGACAGTATACAAGCCTCCCTCTGGACATTCTACAATCCTGAGCTACCTGTCACGGACAGGCAAATGCCACAGTCAGCACCAAGAGACAGAAGTGCCAAGGCATCTAGGCCTGCCTATGGCTTACCTCCTGCCTGCCGCCAACAAAGCTCTGCTTACGTTGTTTTCCACTGGCTGACACCAGGCCTTGGACACTCCAGCAGCAAGGATCTATTTTAAGCACTTAGTCTTGAATTCGTACAAGGATCTCGGGTTTAAAGACCGAATGATCCTTCAAGAGTCTTGTTTCACAGCTCGGAAAATGCCCCCAGCTCTGTCACCGCTCAGAGGCCTCCACCAACAGAACCCCACTTCCGGCCTTGGTCAGATAAAAGGTGCAGTGTTCATGCCTCATTTCACTCAGTGACTCTCGGAGTTAACATCCCTTCTGTCCTACCTCTAATTTGGCTCCTAAAGTCTGATTCTGATAGAGGGGGCAGGGGAGGGTCCACCATGAAGGTTCCCTAAGGTGGTTGCTCTGCTCTCTGTTGTATGTCTTGAGTTGGAACGAAAGTAGAGTCAGAGGGACATGCCAGGAGAGGCATGAACTTTGGGGTCCAAGCAGGGCTGTTCACAGGTCTTGAGCTTTTGAACCCATAGACCTTTGTTCCACAGAGGACAGATCCTGATGCTTACCATCACTTATACACAAGTCCCCACACTCTGTGGCCCCTGTATATTCCCAAGAAACACTGTGTCTCTTCCAAACACCTGGCTGAATGTCTGGCACTTATGTAGAGAATCCATATGTGCTGAGCAAATGAAAAATTATTGTACTTAAACCAGGGTTTCCCAGTCTCAGCACCATGGAGTCTTTGGGCCGGATCAGTCTTTGTTGTGAGATCTGTCCTGTGCCCTCCAAGACACTCTGTAGCATCCCTGATCTCTACCCTTTAGACACCAGGAGCATTCCCCTGTCCCCCAAGTCATGACAACTACATGCCAAATGACCCCCAGGTGAAAAGAATGGGTTTCAACCCATGTCCATCTATTTTATCATTTTCTTTTTCTTTTACTGCAATGTACTTTTGGAATTTTGAAACTTCCCCATAGTACATCCTCCTTACAGAGAATTTAGCACACACACACAAAAAAACTGTCCATAATAGCCAGGGTTAACATTTAGGTAGTATCCTTCAAGCCATTTTTTCTGTGCGCATATTAAAAATATCACTTTTTTGCCAAAGTAGTCTTGTATAATAGAATGGACATAAAACTTATGTAATGTAAATTCAAATTCCCAGTGGCAAAACCTCACAATACACACACAACCGCAGACTGGGAAACTCTGCTCCTAGCACCACCATCTCTATTTTGGACACATGCTGAGAGTCTGGACACATTCCAGTCCGCCAAGGACACTGTCTTGGGGGTTTCACTTTTTTGGGACCGAGATGTGGTGACTTACCAGATGTGTGGCTTCTCAAAAGTTGTTTTGCCCTGGCTGTACTCTGTCTGTAGAATAGGGATGACCACAGCCATCTCATAGCCCCTCAAAGAGACCTCAGAGAAACGAAGATAAGTGAGATGCCACCAGTCAAAGTGCTTCCAAAGGATGGCATGCTGTGTAACAGCCCAGAGGAGGCTACGCATGGCTTTGCCCCAGACACTCTTGCTGGAGCTCACGAGGTGACCTTGTCTCCCCCGCTTCCCTCCCTCTACCGTGTGCTGCAGCTGCCCCACGGATGAAACCGTCCTTGTGCATGAGAACGGCAAAGACCACAGGGCAACCTTCCAATTCAATGCCTTCCGGTTCCAGAACATCCCCAAACTATCTAAGGTGTGGTTACACTGCGAGACGTTCATCTGTGACAGTGAGAAGCTCTCCTGCCCCGTGGTGAGCCACCCCTCCCTGGAACGAGAGTGTTACCTGAGCCTGGGTGTGGCGGGGGAAGCAGTATTTGAGAAGCTGTGTATTTTTTCAGCTGGGAAATTATCACTAGACCCTGTAGGTGTGTGCTGAGGACATTCTGGAGGAAAGGATGCTGAGGGTGGGAGCAGATGTCCCAGGCAGTTCTGCCCCGCCACCAACAAGCTACATGGTCTGGCCCATGTCACTTAACCCCTGAGCCTGGTTTTCCCATCTTTCAAGATAGAGCCATGATGAGTAATGGCGGCCCTTCTCTTCAGAGAGCAGTGTTAGGGAAAATGAAAGCAATAACAGACATGGAAATGCTTTGGAAAAGTGAAAAGGATAAGGGAAATTCAAAATCCAGGTGATAGCAGTAAGCTCTGGGTGGAAGGCAAAGGTACTTTTAGCTCTTGACTTACCAGCCTGAGGGTCCATCTCTAGGAACTGTGATGGACCAGAGAGATGCTGTAGGAATTCCCACATGAGATCATAGTTGTTCTGATCACCTGAGAGAAAGGGCCCAGCTTCCCAGACACGTTTAGTGCAGCTCACGCAGGGCGGTCAGTTTCCCTTCTGCTTCTCCCCCAAGAAGTTGCTGAAGATCAAACAACATGCAGAGAGAATTCAGGTGGGAGACAGTTTTCCATTGGGACCTGATGTGAACCTGGTCCTTAGAGCAGTGGTTCCAAAGTGTGGTCCATGCAGCCTCAGCATCACTTGGGAACTTGTTAGGTGAGGATGCAAATTCTCAGCCCCCTACCCCAGATCCACCTGATTCAGACACTCTGGGTGGGCCCAGCCATCTGTGCTTTAGCAAGCTCTTCGGGTAATTCTGAGGCATGCTCCGGTTTGAAAACCACTGCCTTAAAGACCTCAAAGCGCTTAATTCCAAACTGTTACCTCCTCCAGTCTGTTTGGACCAGAGACCTTGGTGAGGAGGGACACAGTGTTTCTGAAGAGGGTACCTGCTCACCTGTACTAACCAGCAGAAATAAGATGATAATCTCTATTTCTGAGGATCCCTATTTGGCCAGACAGTAGTCATTTATGCACAAACAGGTAAAGGGAAGGCAGCAGAGAAACATTTTACTGTTCCTGGAAGGATAATCCTGGAAGGATAACTGGTATCACCTTTAAAAGATGAAAATGGACCGGAACACATTCTGCAGGTGACCACATCTCAAACCACTCTGACAACAGTAACTGTGGGCAGAAGTCTTACTTCTCATCAAAAGAAACAGGGTCAGTTCCCTGCCAAATGCTATGTGGATTTGTTCCAGCTTGAAGAGTTCATGATGGAAAGATTTCTTCCTTTTTGTCAAGTCAGAGAAGGGATGAGATACATCTCTCACTTGGTTATAAAAGTATAAGGGAACTAGTATCTGAGGTGTGGGGGATTTTGACTCCATCAAGTTTGTGACTTTTGAAAAAAAAAAAAATTCTCTTTTCTCTCCTGTGTTTGTCTCTGATCCCACCTCCGCCCTCCCCTCCTCTCCCCTTTGCTTCTGCTGTGTCTCCAGACTTGTGACAAGCGGAAACGCCTCCTCCGGGACCAGACTGGAGGCGTGCTGGTGGTGGAGCTCTCCCTCCGTAGTAAGCTTCTCTGTTTTCCAAACGGTTGCCTTCCTGTCGGGCTATGTCCACAGGCACGGCCAGTTTGAGCATTTTCACTGAATTGCCAAACCAGTTGTGCCTGTAGACACAACCTTTACCCGCAACGAGTCTCCCCACCTGGGGACGGTGGGGAAGTTTGTTAATTACCCTAAAAAGTTGGGCCTGTGGCTGCAATTCCAATGCCCCGCAGGGACTAGGAAGTGCTGAACTTCCAGACATGGTGTGCAGGCAATAATAACAGAAAACGAAGCTACTAGGGCATCCAGGGAGAAGACAATGGCACCCCACTCCAGTACACTTGCCTGGAAAATCCTGTGGATGGAGGAGCCTGGTGGGCTGCAGTCCATGGGGTTGCGAAGAGTCGGACTCGACTGAGCAACTTCACTTTCACTTTTCACTTTCATGCACTGGAGAAGGAAACGGCAACCCACTCCAGTGTTCTTGCCTGGAGAATCCCAGGGACGGGGGAGCCTGGTGGGCTGCCGTCTATGGGGTCGCACAGAGTCGGACACGACTGAAGCGACTTAGCAGCAACAGGGCATCCAGGGCAATTCAACAAACCAGTAAAGGAGCAAGCTTGGCCTGGGTTGGTGCTGGGGTTTCAGAAATAAAGAAGCCCCATATGGGTCTCATCTTCTAGAATGTACCATCCAGCAAAGAGAGAGAGATGCTAAATGCTAAGGGAAAGGGAGATGTCTGTTCATCGTGGTGGGGGAGGCAGGGTCTCTGGGAATGGCCAGGTGGGCAACTCAACCTAGTCAGGCTTAAGGAAGACCTCTGTGGGTTGTCTTGAAGTCAGGCCCTCAAGGGGGCTGTGACATCAAGGGTGGGCAAGCCTGTGGCAAGGCTGGTGTCACCAAACTCTGGCCAGGAACCCAAACCCAGTCACTGCCTGATTTTGTATGATCTGCAAGCTAAGGATGGTTTTTCCTTTTTATGTGGTTGAAAAAAATCAAAACAGTATTTCATAACACTAAAAAATTATATGAAACTCAAATGTAAGTGTTTCTACAGAAAGTTTTATTGGAACATAGCCACACTGGTTCATTTAGGGGTTGTCGCCACTTGCTTTCAACCACCTCAAGTGGCTGCAATAGATACCATGTGGTCTGTGAAACTGAAAACATTTATTATCATCTGCTCTTTCCAGAAAGTTTACCAAGCCCTGCTATAGAAAGCTGAGAAAAGAATGCTGAGATGAAGCCTTGTCAAGCCTGCTAGAAATTTTGTCCTAAAGGCAATGGGGAGTCGGTTGGTTTAATCAGGGGGAAATCAGGCAGGTTTGTGTTTTGGGAACACAGCTGCTCCCTTTGTGATATTTTCTTAAAGCTTCTGCATTTTCTCTTTACTCACTACAGGCAGGGGATCCTCTGGTCTCTATAGCTTCTCAGGTAAGGAAAAGAGCTCCATGCAGTGTTTTTAACAGGCAGATGTGTGTTTCAAAGGGGCTTCCCAGGTGGTGCTGGTGGTAGAGAACCCACCTACCAATGCAGGGTTCGATCCCTGGGTCAGAAAGATCCCCTGGAGGAGGGCACGACAACCACTCCAGTAACCTTGCCTGGACAGAGGAGCCTGGCAGGGGATAGTCCATAGAGTTGCAAAGAGTCAGACATGACCAAAGTGACTTAGCATGCACATGTGGTTTTTTTAATTTATTTTTTTTTATTGAAGGATAATTGCTTTACAGAATTTTGCTGTTTTCTGTCAAACCTCAACATGAATCAGCCATAAGTGTACATACATCCCCTCCCTTTTGAACCTCCCTCCCATCTCCCTCCCCATCCCGCCCCTCTAGGTTGATAGAGTTCCTGTTTGAATTTCCTGACCCATACAGCAAATTCCTCTTGTGTTCTAAAAGAAGCTTACCTTTGGTCCCTTAAGAATTAAAAGGTATACTTTAAAGCACACCCGTATGATGTGGAGGGGGACTGGAGGTAGAGGTCTCTCTCCAGCCATCCCCTGAGCTTGGAAGGGAGGGAGGAGCTGGGGGCAAGTTGGATGAAGCAGAACAGGACCCCTACCCCCAGGCCCACCAAGTCTGAGCACAGACATCACCAGGTGGCTTCCTGGGGGTTTCTGCATTTGGAGAGCTTGAGTTTTCAATGATCTGTTCATTCAACAAATATTTCTAGTCCCTTCTGTGACCCTCCCGTCATGAACTGGGTGACCTTGAGCCGTGATCTCACCCGTGCATCCCCCAGTTTCCTCTCTGAACCTGGGTTAATAATTGCCCGTCTCATACACAGAAGTTGTGGTGTGGATTAACTATCACAGCCAAGAGCCCTAAGCAATGCTCAGCGTGCCGCAAGCATCCAGTAAATATCAACCCTAAGTACTGACTCTGTACCAGGCACTCTTCTAGGCGGTGCGACTATCACAGTGAACAAAGCAAGCAGGGCTCCTGCCCTTCCTAATACGTGTGAAGTGGGGCGGGTGGGAGCTGAATAGTGATTTAGACAGCAGCCTGAGAAGCCTCTTAGAGGAAGAAGGTCTCATCAAATGATGAGAAGGAGGTAGCTATGTGAGAAGATGGGCAAGACAGTTCTATTTATTCATAAACTCACAGATGTAGGCTTTGCTCTCATAATTACAGGAAATTGTGCAAATCAATTCTTTATGATACCCAGATTCTCATTCTTAAAGGAAGTTCTACAGCTAACGCCATACAGTGAAAAGGACCATCACTATATTATTCAAGTTCAGGTTCCCATTTGTCAGAGTTCCATATCCTGAGTTTATCTGTTGGGTTCCTGGCACTGATGAAGGTGAGCTATGGAAACCCTGGAGGATGAAACAATCTGACTATGTATACAACGTGCAGAGGTTTATGAAAACCCAGCACCCTTGAGTGGACCCTTTGATGCTGACTCTCTTGCTGAGTTCTTGCTCCTTGTCGAACTGTTTCTCTCTCCTTTCCTGTCTGGTCCACAGATGTGCTCTATCACCTCATCGTGATGCTGGGGGTTTGTGCTGTGTTATAAGGGAGAGCTGGGCAGGCAGATGCAGCTCCTCCACCAAGACCATCTCCTCTGTCAATGACAAACCACATTTATTGCGCTGCCAAAAGAGAACAAACAGAAGACCATATCGTTGGGGAGCAGAGAATAGCGCTTGGCCAAATATGTGTTCCGGTCATCTTTGTGAATTTCAGTGATCGTTTTTTCTTTGGTGCCCCACTTCCTCCTGTGACTTCCTGTGGCTCTTAGGTTCTGCCGTCTCTCCCCTACAGCTGGCGGTGAAGTCTCCTTTCCCCAGATTCAAGTCGGGGCTGCAGTGGACTCTTTTGAAAGTTATTCTAATTTGAAAAGAGTAGCAACCAAGCACAGCTGAACATTTTGAGGAGACGGTAGAGAATAAGCACAAAGTCAGCACTGGGGACAGAATGCACAGGAACAGCCAACTCTGCTGAAGGGGCCTTTGTCATCAAGGCTGTGCAATTCCTATCTAAGGACCAGGGTTGAGCCACCAGGCAGGGGTTTTAATCTTTCAAGTGATGATGTGGAAATCAGAGCAGAAACGTTTCTTTTGCTCCAAACTGAACAGTATGAAGAGAAGCGATTCTTGAGAAATCCCCATGAGTGCTAACCTAATTTTTTTTTACTATAAAGTTTTAAGATATGTATAGACATTACGTAGGTAGACACTCACTATGTTTATAGCTGATATAGACTTCTAAGATGAGAAGAAAATGACAAATTGAATAGGACTCAAGCTGCAAAAGGAATAAAACATTAGCATTAGTTTCACATGTTAATACAGCATTGCCTAAACGAAACTGCTGCTTGCAACATGCCTCAGAGGGACTACCATGACAGGTTCTCTGCAGCCTGGCAATCCCATCCTAATATGCCTTGTGATGCCCAAGGCGCTCACTATTTTTATTCACTCTGCTAAGAAATCTTGATTCAAAGAATGGCCTGACCTCATTTAGCCTTGACTGTGACATTCAAGCCCATATCTGCTTTTATCTCACTAACCTGTATTGTTCAAACGGAACCAACAAAACATCGGAAACATAAATACAAAGAAAATGAAAACAAATGGCCAGTGAAACCATGTGGTGTCTGATGCTGAGAGCAGTGCCACTCCAGTGACCCGGAAAACAAAGGAAAACTGAAAGAAGTTGTCCTGGTAGAGAATCGGCAGATCCCAGAAAATATATTGAGGACCCCAGTTTGAGGCTAGCAGCTGGGGTGTCATTGGAAAAGCCTGAACTTTAAATTCTGTTCTTTGTCTTGTATAGATTTGGGCTTATTGTTGGAAAACATGTCAGCTTGTATCTCTGCATTTAATGTATTTGAGAAGTTTTAAGATCTGTAGTTTGATGGTGCTTTTAAATGGTGTTAATGAACTCAGAAATTAAACTAATTCTAAAATCTCTGGAGACACAGAGTGTGTGTTTAGCAATAGGTTACATTAAAATAAGTCAATGTAGTCGAACTGGTCTCAAAGCTGGTACTCCAACCATTTGGGATCTTCTTCCTATAAATTCAGAATTTTTATAGCTAGCCTTTACTTCAAAAGGACAGAAGATATATTTTATCAGTTCTAATCAAAAACTCTTTAATAGCATACTCACAGCCATAATCACAAATCCTTGGCTGTCAGAGTAAAACAATGTTGTGGTAGTTTTGCTTTGTTTTATCATAATGTTTAATGATCTTGTATCTCTTTGTGGTGCTACAGAATAAATTAAATGTCTTAAAGTAAATAAACAATGACTATAGCTTACAGTGTTAATATATCATGTTGATAGCCAGTTCTTCAATCCACTCAGGGGTTTCTACAACTAGAACTTCTTAGATCCACATATATTCCACTGGTGTTCAACCATTCTATCCTACATTTGCATTTGAAAATTCCAGTATTGGGTTTCTGTGCAAGGAGGTGCAGCCATTTCACATGATGAGTGTTTGGAGGAAAAGTTTTTGTGGCTATCGCTGTCTCTCAGGCCATCATGCCTCAGCAGAAACTGCACATGTTTAGACTTGAAGTTAACTAACAGCTCTATGATATTTGGTTGTATGTTTCATGTCTCACAATTTCTCTATCACTAAGAGAAAGCTACTCTCCAAACATTCTGTCTTGCAAATTCCCACTAGTGCTGAAGAATAAAGAGACATTGAGAGGAGGAGGGAATAACTTCCCCTTTAGGCATCCTTGATTGACATAGAAGCAACCTGGATACAGATTTTAGGAAATTGCTCTTATCGAAATTCCTGGTTATAAGTCCTAAAGACATCTCTCTCTCTTAACTTGAGTAATTCAAAGGATATTCATAGAGACATGGACATATACACATACATATATATACTGAGCGTACACATGCCCAGAAATCTCTACCTATTGGCCAACTGATAGATACAGCTTTACCTATAGCTATAGAGAGATAGATATAGAGAGATGTATGCATATACTCAGCATATGTGTATATACGAGTCTATATCTGTGCATGTGTATGTATACACGTGAATGTGTGTGAATATGTATATTTAGGCATGTGTGTGTGTGTATGTATTCTCCAGGCATGTGTGTGATTGGATGCCAAAAGTTTGTGTCATAATGTCTGATGAAAAAGGCAGAAGTAGCAAAGTCTTTACTATGTGAACATAACTGTGTAGGCGTGTGGGCTAGGGCTGGAAGGGAACAAACACCCACGCTTGATACAAATACAAAGCCTGGACAATGATAGTCGATTATCACATCCCACCCCATCCCTACATCTGTGTATCATTTTCTAGTTGTCTTTCAATGCACGAGTATTGGGTTTCTCGGTTACTTCCGCTCTTTTGCACATACATCTATTAGTCTATTACATTGCATTACTAGTATGCTTCCTCTCTCCCAGTAAACTGAGAGCTAAAGACCATGGAAAGTTTCCTATTTTCTTGTGTCTCCCACTGTGGTACCTGGCACAGAGTAAATACTCACTAAATGCTCTTTGAATTAATGAAATGTTCATAAGGATGGATAGATACATGGGTAGAGAAATAGATGGATATGTGGGTGGATGGATGGATGGATGGATGGGAACGGACAGTCTCTCTGAGAGACCTCAGAGCAGAAGCTGCCTTGTTTGCTTTCATGATGGGACAAAGTGCCAGCACTCAGAAACCCTGATCCCAAACCAGGGAAGAAGGTATCAGGCATGAGGAGCAACTTTTGGCCCATGGTCTCCATGCCGAGGTAGCTCCATGTTTCCCGTATATAAATGCCTCTTCCTCTCTCCTTCTAAGCATCAGTCACGAGCTTTCAATCCTTGATGCTGAAGGGCTTTGGAGAGGAGCAGAACCCACCACAGTGAAAATGGAATTGTGGCATCTGTGAAGGTCCTGGAATTCAACTGCTCACCTCAGGGCAGAGGAGTCCTGCTGATGGGGAGGCTCAGGCACTCAGTGGAGCTGGGTTACTGTTTGCAAAGCTCTTCCCTCGGTGCCTAGTGTCCCTCTTCCTGAAGAAAGGCAGGGATTCCACCAAACCTTTCGTCAAATTTGGTATTAAATGCTCCCATCCAACCAAAAAGCCTTATACAGAGCTCAGAAATATCTCCACAAAGGCCTCGCTGAGGTCAAGCGAAAAAGAAAATATTCCTCTTTGGTTTTCACATCTTTAGTCCTGGAAATTCAATAGAAAAAGACTCAAAGAGGACATATCATTCAACCTGCTCTGCCAATTTCAGCGGCAGCCACATGCAAGGATTTTCATGGAATTTAAAAAAAAAATACTGTAAATGCATCAGTGGTTCAGTAGATCTATAGCAAAACCCACAAAACCAACATGGGACCCCATTCTTTTTGTAAAGGGGGAATTACTCATGGCAGAATCGATGGGTTCACCTTTTCTCCTGGAGACTGAAAAATTAAATACTTCATAAATGAATTTTAAAAATCCTACTTAAAATTCAAGCCTCGATCCTGTCCTTTGCTCAGTGGATAGGAAAGAAATTAAGCAATAAATTGAGAACAGGATATTATGCATTTGGAAGGCGCAGTGCTCACAGGAAGTGAAGCCAGGCCTTCCAGCCAGAGTGTGGGGGTTCTGCCTGCCCCCAGGTGGCCTAATTCGGCTGGATTTCAGTGATTCACACCTCAGACAGAGCTTCAGCCTAGAAAACATTCCTGAGATGCCTTCAGCTGTGGGCTTAAACATCCCTGCATTCTGATTAGCTGATAAGGATAATAAACACTAGAGGTTAGGGAGCAGGCGCTTTGCAAAGGGAGGCAGGCCCCTGGCCCCAGGCTTCATTCTCCAGCTTTCTCCTTCCCCAGAATGAAGTTGGATTCACTGCCAATTCGCAAGCTAATGGGCTGGAAACTTCTGGCAGGGAGGCAGGCTCACTGGCAGGTCTGGGAGCAACAGCCCTGGTCCCCCAGGAAATGAGTTCACTGTATCCAGTTCATCAAACTCTAGGTTTGCTCGAGGCCACAGGAATCCATATTAAAAAGCCAACAAAGGTCCGTCTAGTCAAAGCTATGGTTTTTCCAGTGGTCATGTATGGATCTGAGAGTTGGACTGTGAAGAAGGCTGAGTGCTGAAGAATCGATGCTTTTGAACTGGGGTGTTGGAGAAGACTCTTGAGAGTCCCTTAGACTTCAAGGAGATCCAACCAGTCCATCCTAAAGGAAATCAGTCCTGAATATTCATTGGAAGGACTGATGTTGAAGCTGAGACTCCAATACTTTGGCCACCTGATGCGAAGAACTGATTCATTGGCAAAAACCCTGATACTGGGAAAGAGTGAAGGCGGGAGAAGGCGACAGAGGATGAGATAGCTGGGTGGCATCACCGACTCAATGGACACGTGTTTGAGTAAGCTCCAGGAGTTGGTGATGGACAGAGAGGCCTGGCGTGCTGCAGTCCATAGGGTCACAGAGTTGAACACGACTGAGCGACTAAACTGAACTGAACTGAACAGGGCACTAGGGTGCCCTGAGGCCAGCTAGATGGCGCCCCCTAGTGGGAGACTAACTCAACACCCTGGAACCACAGGTGTGCGCTCAGTAGCTCAGTCATGTCTGACTCTGCGACCCGATGGACTGTAGCCCACCAGGCTCCTCTGTTCATGGGATTCTCCAGGCACGAATACTGGAGTGGGTTGCCATATCCTTCTCCAGGAGATCTTCCCTACCCAGGGATCGAACCCGCATCTTCTGCATTGGTAGGTAGGTTCTTAACTACCGGGACATCTGAACCACAACCCCTAAATGGGATATTTAAGGCACCTCCACAGACTTTCCTGGGACCCCACAAACACCTCTGAAGAAAATACTCATCTCAGAAGATCCCTGGGACTTCAGCTTCTTTCTCAGCAAATTCGGGGAGTGGAATATTGAAGTCTTCTCTGCCCTTCAACCAGAACGTGATTTGCTCTCCTTTGCCCTGTGGGAAGTCAAGGAGAGCTGGTGAATCTCAGAGCAGGAGGGGCTGTCTGTCAAGTGTGGTCTCTCTGCAGACAACTCAGGTCATCCTTTCTGGCTTCCTGAGAATCATGTCTGTAGCCCAAACTGTAACCAGGCAGGAGCTGCCTCCATAAGGGACAAGCTTCATCACTGATGAAAGCGTGATCATGTCCTTGGACTAGGCTGATAAGCCCAAATGGACACTCAGCAAGTGGCCTAGGGGGTGAGGGCCAGTGGAGTCTCAATCTACTGCAAAGAAAAGCTTTTAAAGTAATAATAAAATCTGTTGAGCTCTTACCATGAGCAGGCCACCAGGGGAAACACCTCACATCCAGGTTCACAACACTCACAGCCACCCTGTGAGGGCAGTCTTATCACTGTTCCCATTTTACAGATGATAAAACCAAGCCCCCAGATCAGACAGCTAGGAACTAGTGGGGACAGGATTCGTAGCTAGGTCTACACTTCCGCCATCTAAAAAAGGCTTCCTCTCACCTGACATTAGATGACGCCAGAGCCAGGCTTAGTAAACTGAGGAGTTGAATGTACCCCCCCCCCACTTCACTTCTTTCCCTGGACGCTGACACTCACTCAGGCTCCCAGAGTCCCAGTAACCACTCACCACCCCCACTGTGAACATCTCCAAGCTGTGAGAAGCACCACCACCCCCAGAAAGGCAAGGTTTATCAAAAAGATGAGCCTGTTTCATGGTACATTTCAGTGATGGACGGGGAGCCAGCATGGAAAGAAGGCAGAGGGAGAGGGAAGAGATCCTGAGATGTGTAGAGATGAGACGAGGCCTAAGTGCTCCCAGACGAATGGGCTTCCATCACCTCCACCTGGGCACTTTAGACTCAGGAGAAGGGAAATAGAAGAATCTGGGCACGATTATTCCCGGGTTGTATTTGCTGTTGCTTCGTGTGGGAGACTATTTCATTCTGGGGTGTTCAGGCAGAAGCCAGGAGACCAGCGCAGCAAAGAGGAAGGAGGCGTCGCACAAGAGGTTAGTCTAGGTGGGAGCCAAGGTCACAGATTCCATGCTTGACCATCAAGGCAGCCATACAGCCCTCTCTGGAGGAAGACAACTGGCAATCAAGAGCGCTCTATGTGGACCTCAGTGATCTCCACGAACCAGGGCATGGAGACTCACTCATTCCATCAAGTTCCTTGACATCTCCTTCCAGGACCCAAGTGGCCCTGGTCTTACCTTGACTGGAATGGTGCCTCTCTTTTGCAAATTGTACCCCCCCGCAACTCCAAATGCCAGCAGGATGCCTGCAGTACTCTGAGAGACCTGGATCCGGACAGCTGCCAGAAACCAGTTACAGTCTAGTCATCACCATGGTTGTGAATTTCCTATGGATGTTAAAAGTAGAGCAAAGGCTGAGGGAACACCTCACACTTGGCTCAAATTCTGGCACTGCCAGCACGTCTCATTAAGCAAATCACAGACAACATCTCCCACATCTGGGACACATGGGCTGGGACCCCAAATCATACAGGCAGTTTTCACATGCTGCTGGGTGTTGCTCAAGCTTTAATAGGTTCAGTTTAAAAATAAGAACTGACTCCATATGCAAGTTGGTGTTCCTGTTGAATGGAGGTCAGCTGGGCCCCTCGGGTTCCCTGGGATGGTACCAGAACTGAGATATACCACCGAAAAGGTCCTTTGTAACTTGAACTGCAACCAAAGTGAGGCTTGGAGCCTACCTCAGCACTTCCAATTTCATATTTTATCCTTGAACTCTTATAAGTGAAGACAGTGGTTTAAATCTGGATTTGGGAACTCAGTTGATTAACTTAGACAAGAAAGTAATCAGAGGGGAGAAGATTTTGTGTGTGTGTCTTATGTGCTGTGAAAGATTTACAAATTCAAAAGAATGTTAGTCTAAATTTTTTAATATTTAAATCACTGAATAGTTAGTTTTCCAGTTGATAAATGTCTCAGTCAATAAATGGCATATATATGTCTAGCAATAATCAGTGCAATAAAACTACTCTGAAGCAAAAGAATTTGATGTTCCCCAGAGTTCCTGGCCATAGATTTCTTTGGTATCACCAAAACTATACACCAAGTTTGGCACATTGCTACTGACAGGCCAAATTCTGCCTACCAGCTGTGTTTGCAAATAGTTTTATTGGAACATAAACACACCCAGCATTTACAGGTTGCAAACTGCTGCTTCTGCATGACAACAACAGTTACATAGTTGCAACAGAGATTATAGCCTGCAAAGCCTAAAATACTTACTCTCTGGTCCTGCTCCGAAAGTTGGCCAACTCCTACTCCTTATTTAAATGATCTTACCCTATGTGTACATGACTGTTTAGGATGGAAAGTCTTAGAAGGAGCTGTCACGTGTGTTTACAGGGCTCCATCAAGAGCTCAGTGCAAAGGCTTATCTACAAAGCTTGCAACCAGTGTTGTCTAAAATGGATAATGATCTTATCCTTCAGATGGAAAAGAGTAGACAAAATGCAAATGGTCTTCTAAAAATACTCTCTGGTTAAAGATAGGGGACCAGAGGGACAGCGAGCTTGTGTTTGCAAAGTGCTGTAAACAATACCCACGCAAACTGCTGCTTTCCATTCTGGACGCCACGTTCATGGTGTCTCCAAACAGGCAGCATCTGGGCATGGTGACTCCCACCACACCAGCCACCACGGGACCTGCAAAGCCAAGGACAGAGGGGCACGGCCAGTCCGCAATTTCCCCAGTGTCAACTCCACAATGCACACCCAGTCAGCAAGTGTTTGTCAACTACTCTCCTGGGGCAAAGTTTGGCAACAGATTTCAAGGTTTACAATGAGGCAAACTACGGAATTCACAGACTCTGAGCAGAAAGCAACATAATCAGTTGTTATGGGTTGAATGTCTGTGTGCCCCCCCTCACATTCACATGTTGAATCTCTAAACTCAATACAATGGTATTAGGAAGTGGGGCCTTTAGGTGGTAATTAGAGGAGGTCATGAGTGTAGGCCTCTTTTGATGGATTAGTGCCCTTGTAAGAAGAGGAATTGGGCTTCCCAGGTGGCACTAGTAGTGAAGAACCCGCCTGCCAATGGAGGAGACATGAGACGTAGGTTCGATCCCTAGGTCTGAAAGACCCCTTGGAGGAAGGCATGGCAACCCACTCCATTATTTTTGCCTGCAGAATCCCAGGGACAAAGGAGCCTGGTGGGCTATAGTCCATGGGGTCGCAAAGAGTCAGACATGACTGAAATGACTTAGCCCTGAAATGAACAGGAAGAGACACCAGAGTTCTCTCTCTTTTCCCACATGAGGACGCAGCCAGAAGGCATTCTACATGCTTGAATAGGTAGAACCCACCGTGGTAGAATTCTTGAGCTTAGACTTTCCAGCCCCCAGAACTGTCAGAAATGTGTGTAGTTTAAGTCACCCAGTCTATGTATGGCATTTTAACAACCAGGCTGCTGCTGCTGCTGCTAAGTCACTTCAGTCGTGTCCGACTCTGTGTGACCCCATAGATGGCAGCCCACCAGGCTCCCCCATCCCTGGGATTCTCCTGGCAAGAACACTGGAGTGGGTTGCCATTTCCTTCTCTAATGTATGAAAGTGAAAAGTCAAAGTGAAGTTGTTCAGTCATGTCTGACTTGTAGCGACCCCATGGACTGCAGCCTACCAGGCTCCTCCATCCATGGGATTTTCCAGGCAAGTGCACTGGAGTGGGGTGCCATTGCCTTCTCCTAACAACCAGGCTGACTAAGACATAAACCAATGATGATGTTATTCACGCACTGGGGATGTACACAAAGCATCAGCGGCACAAACATAGGGGTGGTTAATTCTGGTTAGGAGTCAGGGTCTATTTTAGTTAAGCTGTGGAGGAGAGGGAGGAAAAGGTCTGGCTACCATAATTTGCAGGGTCCAGTCTCAAATGACAATAAGGGATCTTCCATTCAAAAATTATCAAGAATTTCAAGACAGTGACAGAATAGCATTTAATCAAGTGCAGATCATCTATTCCCAAGTCACAGGCCCATGAGTTTGATAATTTGATGGTGAGGCACGAATGCAAAGCAGTTCTGGTAATAACAGTTCTGGTTTGGAGGCTCCTCCTTTTTTTGGGCTAAACACCTTGGAATCTTTGTGTGTCCTTGTTGTTACCAAGCAATCTGGCTAAGTAGAAACACACAAGCAAAGATGATTCAATCTTTTCTTCCTCCCTGAGGATTTTACCATTTGGTTTTGGGGCTTCTGAAAGCCTCAGGCCTAGGGTGTGGATTTAGAACTATCTGCTGCTGACTTTGCTTTCACTTTTCACTTTCATGCATTGGAGAAGGAAATGGCAACCCACTCCAGCGTTCTTGCCTGGAGAATTCCAGGGACGGGGGAGCCTGGTGGGCTGCGGTCTATGGGGTCGCACAGAGTCGGACATGACTGAAGCGAGTTAGCAGCAGCTGCTGTATCTGGGCCACAAGGCCACCTGCCCTTAGTGCTGTCTACCTGTGTGGAGACCAGTCCAGAGCTTCAGCTTCTCCTTGGGCACGTGCCCAATCTGAAAGTGGATGGTGGCACCGAGGAAGTGCAAGAACATCGTGGTAATCTCGTCCACGTGTCAGATTCCAGTGCAAATGGGAAGTCTGCTTGCTAGCCACCATGTATGCATCTCCAATGGTTTCAACCTGGAAACAAAGGAAGAAACGGCTTTGTGTTCTTCCCAAGGGAGGCTGGGAGTGAGGGGATGAGTGCAAGTCAAGGCCCCTTGCTACTGATCCTGCTTTGGGCCCCATCCTTGGAAGGGCCTCACTCCATGACCTCCACCCCATCCAAGTCCTAGCATTTCCTCAAGGTCCCACCCTTGTCCCGTTTCCTCCACGAACCCTTCCTTCCCCAACCCTCTTCCCCAGTCACGGCTTTCCCTTCTGAAATCTGAGGCTGCCAGTGACCATATTCTCCCAACCAAGTTCAAAACTAGTTAGGCAGACAGCGACACACTGATGAGGCAAACCTTGTAAGATCACCTGGGTCCATCAAGGGCAGTCCATCTTATCCAACCTGGAATAGCTTCACTCCACAGAAGGGCCCTTAGGTACCATTATGCATATCATACATTTATACTGTACAAAATATATAAATGTAGGCATCTGTCTTCTTTTTCCCTAATCCTCCGAATAAAATCATCTTTCAGATCCTTCATTCACAAGATATAATAAATGACAAGCATAAGTATAAAGTTACAGCTCCTTTCAGATCCATCTGCATTTCAGCAGATTCCAACGATGATGGTAAAGGTGAAATTTCAGGCCTTAGCCAGGCAGTAAGAACACGTCTGCCTCCTGGTGACACTGAAATTACCCAAAATCAACAAGCACACAAGTCAAACTGCTTCTAGGCTACCTCACCCCACCTTGGGCACATCCTTTAGAAATACAAACTGATTAGTTCACGCAAAGCATAGCTGAGAAGAAAACGCTAAAAGGCAATCCCAGAGGAGCATCTTCTAAGCAGAGCAGCTTCTGTTTTTGTTGGGTGAATATGATCTGCTCTTTGTGACTGTCTGTACTATCTTTCTATCCACTCTTGAATTGGGGCTACATCGCTGGGGAACTTTGGGGGAATACCACTGAGGATGTGTTGCCAGAGGACGTGATTACATTGCCCCTTCCTGATCCAGGACCATAGGCAGAGAGCCCTGCCGTAAGAGGTCAGAGCTGATAAGCTTGTGGCTGCCCACCTGGTGTGTGTGAACACGGGCATCCTGGAGTCATCATCTGGCCCCACCAGAAAACATATAAAGTGGCCTTGTCATTAATGAATGAAGTCAAACTGTCAGCTCTTGTTCTCTTCCCCTGCAAAACTCATCTTTCATTCTAGGTGACCTTGTTCATACATCTCCAGAGTAATAGTACTAGTCAGGTAGTTGCTATCTGACCTTTAGTCATGAGTCTGATAATCTAAGCTTGAATTGCTAAGGATCACAGTAATAGAAGTGAGACACACCGGATTCAAAGACAATCTTTAAAGGAGAGTAAATGTGAGCCTCTCTGAATATGAAAAAGAAATATTCAGGAGGGAACTGGAGGAATTAGCCAGTAGAAGGTCAATGCCTGTTTGAGAAATGTGTTTACTGTGAGATAAAATAATGGAAGGAAACAGAGGGAACAGCTGATGATTCTTGACAAGCACCTACATCTGTGATGAATCAAGCCCTTTTCCAAGAAAACAAACAAGAATCAAATATTGAGTTTCTGCCATGAATTGAGATTGACTGCCAGCCTAAAATAGAGCCTTCTTCCTGACTGATGTCTTAGGCTGAATTCATCTTCATTCTTGCCCAGGGGGGACAGCTACAAGGGTCATGTGTGCCCCCACGACCCAGGAAACTGGGTGTCTCACCTTATACACGTCATAGGTTTTAATGATGTGATCAAATAAACTGTACGGCTCATTAAGGAGCTTCACAACTTGCAGGGGGGAGCTGAGAGAGCAGAGTTTAGTGAATCCAACAATGTCAGAGAAAAAGATTGTCACGGACTCAAAATGCTCTGGTTCCATTGACCTTCCTGCTATAAGCTGTTCTCCAGTGAAGCTGAAAACAGAGAATAAGGATGTTTTTGAATAGTATCTTATTTATATTGCCTCCTACACATCCCTACAAAGTCTCCCTGGTAGACCTTTTTTGCTTCAGTGCATTGGATTTTTGGTTAACAAGAATCCATCATCTAGAGGGAATTTTCTGACACCCATCTCCCAGCCTGCATTTTCTCTAAAGAGATTTTTTAATTGGTAGGTATAAATTCGGGGAGGGGTGAGGAGCAGGTCACATAAATGCCTTTTCAAAAAGATGTTCTCCCTGAGGGAACTGCATTTTCCCCTACTGGTTATAGAGTTGATTAGAAAGACTCAGCCTGCAGATGTGGGAACAATTGTAAACACTCATCAATTCATTAATTAACATTTTTGCTTCTATCAACCAATCTCACATCAACACATTCAAATCACCAACCCCCTTTTTTGTCAAGACACAGGGAAGGGTACAGGAATTTTAACAGCAGATGCTCTGTCGAGTGTTCAGAGAGTGCCCAGGTGATAACAGAGCCAAAAACGAAGCAAGTTTTGAATCTGAATTTAGTAGTGCGTATTGTGCAAAGTATCTGGACAGACGTATAATATAAATAATCTGATAGTGAAGAACAGGGAAGCCTGGTGTGCTGCAGTCCCTGGCGTCCCAAACAGTGGGACACGACTCAGCGACTGAACAATAATCTGAATAGACCGAGAGTATCGGATTCATGCGGAGAAGGCGATGGCACCCACTCCAGTACTCTTGCCTGGAGAATCCCAGGGACAGGGGAGCCTGATGGGCTGCAGTCCATGCGGTCGGGAAGGGTCGGACACGACTGAGCGACTTCACTTTCACTTTTCACTTTCATGCATTGGAGAAGGAAATGGCAACCCACTCCAGCACACTTGCCTGGAGAATCCCAGGGACGGGGGAGCCTGGTGGGCTGCGATCTATGGGGTCGCACAGAGTCGGACACGACTGAAGAGACTTGGCAGCAGCAGCAGCCGCATCGGACTCATGAAGCCAGAGCGCCATCTAGTGGTATCCTCCTATTGCTACATTCACTATATTCCATCTTTTACAGGTCTATATTTCGTAATTCCTGTGGATTAGAGGGCATTTGCTTCTGTCTCCCTCTACAACATGTACCCAATTACACACAGAATGCTTGACCCATTTTAGAAGAGCCTAACAGTCTCTTAAGAAAAGAACAAAGGAAATTGTCTCTCCATGTGGGGCCTCCTTAAACAGCAATGGTGTTGCTTGCTGGTTCTTTTGTCAAGGCCCCCGGAACTTTGAAATACCTGGGCAGCGTTGTGGACAAAAGCTGATCCATTTTCCTCTTCTCGGCCAGCAGCTGGTTGGTCCTCTCTCCCACCACCTCCTCCAGGTGATTGGCGTACACTTCCAGCTTGCTTACCACACTGTCTCTAGTACACTCACGCAGCTTTAAAAGAACCCAGAGTTCTTTGTCCAAGAACTTTAGGGCCACAGTGGAACACAGCATTCAAGTATACATTCCAAGACAGCAGGTCTTGCCCTTAAGCTTTCATCCTCAAGGGCTGCCTATGGACAGCAGTGAAAGGCCAGTGGCCATAGGCACGCGGCAGGACAGTCTGTCCTTTACCAGCCCTGTGATCTTGAACCGCCCACTTCTTTCCAGCCTCAGTTTCTTCATCTGAGACATAGGATAATAATACGTACTTCACAGGGTCCTTCAGAAAATTCAGCGAGGCAGTGAGTACTAGGGTTGTGTCTGCTACTCAGCAGGCACTGAACAAACAGCAGCCTTCACTGCCCTCCCCACGCCACTCTTCCCTACATGTTTCATGTCACTTTCACGGGCGTGCAGAAATGTAGGTTTCAGGATGAGTTGTTCTTCTCTCTTCAGATGGCAATACCAGACGTTTTCTTTTCTGGTGACAGATATCGGGGGCATTTCTAGATCCCATAGGCTCTTGTTTTATTTATTTATTTATTTTTTGAGGTGCGTAGGAATGATTTTATTTTTTTTCTTCCTTTTTATTTTTTTATTTTACTTTTTAAAATATAAATTTATTTATTTTAGGCTCTTGTTTTAGAGGCGTCTTCAGAGTAATCAAATAAATTTTTCATTTTTCACATGAGGAGACTGAGGCTCTTATAGGAAATACACTTACCTTAACATTGGCGACCCTATTTTCTAAGTAAAAAAGTAGTCACTGACCTGAGACCTACTATTTCAAACTATTTTGATATGGAGAATGCGGAACACAGGGCTGTTCTGTTAAGAACGTATAGTGGAATGGCCAAATTAGGAGTAGATGCCCGACTCCTACCCAGGCATTTATCAACTCCAGCTACTTCTCAAAGGCTGTACCTTCTGACATTCAACGAGCCAAAAGATGACACAGTGACCCTCATGTGAAGCCACTACTGAGAAAACTATTCAAGAGACATGAATAATTAAAGTCAATAACCTACTCTAAGTTCAGTGAATAGTTTTTTATCCTACCATCTAGTCCCAATGAATGAGTCATAACCCCCTGGAATGCTGGCTTGAAAAAGATTCTGAGGTCATATCAGAACTCCTTGGGAAGGAGAGTCTTGATTGATAAGCAGTATCTGGGGTGGACAAAGGAGGGCAATGAAAGTCTGATCCATGTTTATGTCGTTTATGGAATAAAGGGAGAATCTGCCACTAGACTTCAGCCAGCACGTGGCACAGCGCTTTGTATATGATGGGCACTGAATGAGTATATGATGAGGGAAGAAAAGGAAGGGAGGGAGGGAGGGAGGCACACAGAATCAGTCATAGTCACAGAGCTTTAAAATTCTGATGATTCAGTAATTAGGAGAAAACCTCTGCTACACACCTAACTCACCCTCCAGACAGGCTTCCTGTAAATTCTGATGGTTCAATAATTAGGAGAAAACCTCTGCTACACACCTAACTCACCCTCCAGACAGGCTTCCTGTAAAACCTTGATGGAACAGAAAGTGGGCCTTTTCTCTGGAGATTCATCCCAGCATGCCTTCACCATGACCACCATAATTTAATTTCCCTCCTCCTCCGATAGGGAAGGTCGATGTGGCTCGGAGGCCGTAGGGTCCTTGATTCGGTGGATGATTTCTGAAATCCATTTGGAGTTTAGGTAGCTCAATGCCTGAACTTTGGGCCATTGAGGACACTTCACTTTAAACAGAGGTGTTTTCAAATTTACAAAATCAGTTTTTAAGCAAATCAAACAGGTTAAAATTTCAAAGAAATCTGAATATTTTACAGGAAATATTAGAATTCTCCTGGAAAATGAGGACTCCTAGTGTATACCCTTATTAACCTGATTTTTTTTCTAATAAAACTTTTCTTGAAATGAGGGATATCTCCCCGTGATCTCAGGAGTATATATGTGTTTGGTACTAGAAACACTCTAAGTGTGCTTTATGAAATTTGCATTACCAGTAAAATTTTTCATAAAAGTTATTTTAACAAACAATAAATTGTAACTAGTATGTTCTGCCTCTGTGTCCAACTATGTAAACCTACTTTCTTTCACTTCCTCATTAACATCTACAGACTTTTATTAAACATTCTGGTTTGTAGAGGAAATAATATTTGATAACGATGTACATGTTTTTGTTATAAAAACCCTGTGGGTGTGACAAAATGAATGAATCTTAAATTTTTTACTAAGTGTAAGAAGCCAGTCTGACAAGGCTACATTCTGTGTGATTCTGTGTATATGATATCCCAGAAAAGGCAAAATTGTAGACAGAAAATAGATCAGAAGCTGCCAGGAACTGGGGGAGGAGAAAAAGTTACATAGGGGAAGCACTGGGGATTTTTTTATGGTTGTGAATTATTCTGCACAAAATTTGCATTGGTGGGTCGTGGCACTGTGTATTTGCCAAAACCCACAGGACTTTACAGCACGAAGAATGAATCGTAAAGAACGCAAGTTTAAAAATATATCAGTTGGGAGACTGGACAACTGCAAGACAGAATACAGACAGAGACCAAAGAATCTGGTTTACAAATGTGTGACATGACCTCCCTGAACGGGGAGGGAGCGAAGCACTGATGGAAGCAGCTTCTAAAATGAGAAGATAGGGACTTTCCTGGCAAGTCCAGTGGTTAAGATTCTGAGCTTCTGCTGTAGGGGACATGGGTTCAATCCCTGGTTGGGGAAGTTCCACATGCCACTAGATACATTTAAAAAAAAAAAAAAAGAGTTCTCTGAAGGTGGTCCTTGGTGTTCCCTTCCTTAGTGGTCCAATGGTTAAGAATCTGCCTTGCAATGTAAGGAATGTTGGTTTGATCCAGGTCAAAAAAGTAAGATCCCACATACCACAGGGCAATTGAGCACACAGGCGGCAACAAAAGAACCTGCATGACTCAATGAAGATTCTGCACGCCACAGCTAAGACTTAACGCAGCTAAAGAAATGAACAGTTAAAGATAAAATAAACTGAGTAGGGATGGTAAGACTGAAGTCAAAAGGAAATGTCCATAATCACTATCCTCTAGCTGGTAGACCTGCTTCTCCTGGGGATTCAGGTGAAGAACTCTGATGCTACTGTAAACATATACTGGGATTGAACAAATAAACGGGTGGCAGATGGCGGGAGCCAGGATGCTCGCTATTGGAAAAGGAGGTTATGCGTAAGTGATGGGGAGAGAATAAAATAAACGAACCGTGCAATAATGACACTGGAGATGTCAACATGAACTCATGTTTGCCTTAACACAGACACAGATGGGGAGCTAATGATATGAATGTGTGTGTACATGTGAGTTAGCATACACACACATACTATCCCACTCTGTCTACTAAGAGGGGCTAGAAACAACAGTATGCCCATAGCAGCAAGCACATCTAGCATCCAGGTGTTCATTTTCCAATCAAGGAGTCGAGTTTCTTAAAAAAAAGCAGTTGACTCTAGTACTGAAGCAGGGAAAATCCAAGGTGAGGCTAAAGCATCTTTTTTTTTTTTTTTTTTTGAGGCTAAAGCATCTTATACCACCAGAAACTAAGGAAGCACAAAATAAAACCCGGCAACAGGTATATGTCAAAGGTATACAGAAGACAATCGAAATGAAACGGTCAAAGATGAAACAATTTGAGCAGAAAAGTAGTATTAGATAACTCAAAATATAAAATAACTATCTCATACAATAAATTATATATACATATCATAAATGAAATATAATAGGTAACTGAATGAATATATAAATGGGAGAGCATAGACAGACCCATAGAAATAAATTCCAAAGAATTTATGCAGATTGTTCTCCATTCAAGGCGGTGGAGCACATGCCCCTGTCCTTAGGAGAAACCTTCACATAGTGACTTCTTTCTCAAGAGGACAGTATAGGGAAAGAGGAAATCAAGTCCCAAACGTTAGTGTTAGCGGGTCTCAGAATCAACTGGGGAGCTAATTAAAACACAGATCCTGGGCACATCCCTCTACTTTTCAATTCAAATAACCCTCCAGGCGATTCTGATGCCCGCTAAACTGTTTGAGAGTATGAGTGCTCAGTCACTAAGTTGATTTCGACTCTTATCGATGCTATGGACTGTTGCCCGCCATGCTCCTCTGTCCGTGGGTTTCTCCAGGCAAGAATACTGGAGTGGGTTGCATGCTGTGTGCTTCTCCAGATCTTCCTGATCCAGGGATTGAACCACCGTCTCCTGTGTCTCCTGCATTGGCAGGCAGATTCTTTACCACTGCGCCACCTGGGAAGCAATGAAATGTTTGAGAACCATTGCTCTAATGTGTGCAGGGAATTGATATTGTTCCCAGGACCAGGATTTGTTTGCAGGGATGTAGAGGTTAATGGAAGGGAGTGTTTGCCCATAAACGATGCGCTTATTGTACCCTTCCTGGTTGTGGTCCTCTGTACCCATCATCCCCTGTGACTGCCTCTCATTCAGCTTGGTGAGCAGATGACCATAATGAGGGGGAAATGCACCCACTGTCCATAGTCTTTCCACACACGCCCTCCCCTCCAGCTGGCACAATCACGTGGCAGCTGAGCTTAACAAGGGTAGGTGGGCTTCCACCTGGGTTCAGTGAGGGAAGATCTGTTAGCTGCTTGGTTCCAAATTCAGATGCCCCTGGACTTGAGATCAACCTTTCAGGAGGAGTCTCACCTCTCCTACATTTTGCCACAAATTAGAAACCAGAATCTGCTTTCAAAGTGACTAGTACACTCAGAAAGGCTCCTTACTTGAAAAAGTCTCCAGGAAATGCACAATGATTTAAAGAAGCGGTTTGGGATGGGCCGTCAGGGATGGACTAGAAATGGTGGGGAAGGCAGTAAACAAAAAGGGGAAAAGATAAGGGCCCTTCAGGTGGTGCTAGTGGTGAAGAATCCACCTGTCCATGCAGGAGATGCAAGAGACACAGGTTCAATCCCAGGATCAGGAAGAAGGTCTCCTGGAGAAGGAAATGGCTACTCACTCCAGTATTTTTGCCTGGAGAATCTCGTGGACAGAGGAGCATGGCGGGGTATAGTCCATGGGGTTGCAAAGAGTCAGACATGGCTGAGCACAGCACTGCAAGGAGAAAGAAATCAAGAGAGAAAGGTGGGCTGGTTTACATGCAAACTCACACTCTCACACACACACACACATACATCCTCTCTCCACGACAGTGGATCTCAACCTGAACTACATGTTAGAATCACTTGGGAAACTTTAGAGACCCAGATGCCAAGGTCATACCCCAAACCAGTGACATCAGGCTCTCTGAGGCTGAGATCCAAACCTCAGACATTTTTTAAGTGCCCCAGGAAACTCCAGTGTGCAGCCAAAGTGGAAAATAACAGTGCTGGGGGTTACGCCTACTGTGCATTTTTTAAACAAGTTTGATCAGGTCTTGCTTCACCTCCCATTACTTTTGCCTTTAATTCCCTCATGGAATGTGTTCAGAGACAATCTGGCTCCCCAAATCTCTCAAACCTGAATATATCCTTTGTAAGTAGAAAATTGGACACCACTTAGCAGAAAATTTAAATATGTTTAAAATAGGTCTACCTTTTCAATTTCATGAACAGAAATCTACCCTTAAGAAATATTCACACATGTCCACAAAGATTCATGACTACTCACTGCAGGAGTTTGAAACAGAAAAAAAAAAAAAAGGGACACAATCAAAATGTCTACCAATCAGTAATACTGGATTAGTCAAGAAGTTCATTTGGGCTTGTTTGTACCATCTTGACCCAAATGAACCTTTTGGCCAGCCCAAGATATAACATAACCTTACAGTGAAAACTATTGTGGTCCTTCAGAAAGAACAAAACAAATTTGTACTTACAAATATGGAGCAAGAGATGCCCAGACAGAGGGCACTTTCACTGGAGTGAAAGTGTGTCACTTTGGAGGCATATAAAAGTGGCCAGTGTGAGTAAAAGGAGCAAGGTATGAGAGGCAGAATTAGGAAGAGGAAGGCTAAATGCTGGTCCCCAGAGAGATATGCCTGTGTCCTGATCCACAGGACCTGAGAATGTGACCTTATTTGAAGAAAAAGTGTCTTTGCAAAAAAATTATCTGGGGTTGAAGTGTTCATCTTGGATTATGTGAGTGGGCCCTGATCCAAGGACAAGTGTCCTCATAAGAGACATTCAGAAGAAATGTACGCAGGAGATGTGGCAATGTGAAGATGGAAGCAGAGACTGGACCTATGTGGCCACAAACCCAGGAAGGCTGGGGCAGCTGCCTTGAAACAGGCAAAGACTGGGCCTCCCCTAGAGTTTCTAGAGGGCGCTCAGCCCAGCTAAACCTTGATTTTGGACTTCTAGTCTCTAGAACTGTGCAAGAATATTGTTTCAATCTAGCCAGCTGTGGTCACAGCCCTTGTTTTAGTTGCTAAGTCATGTCCGACTCTTTGCAACCCCATAGACTATATAGCCCGCCAGGCTCATCTGTCCATGGTATTTTTCAGGCAAGAATACAATACTGGAGTGGGTTGCCACTTCCTTCTCCAGGGGATCTTCCCAGACCTAGGATCAAACCTGCATCTCCTGCCTGGCAGGTAGAATCCTTACCACTGAGCCACCAAACACTAACATAAGTCACAGAGGCTCCATCAGAGGCCTTCAGTGATCTTGCAGGCTATTTATTGTAAGGACTTATCTTTCACTCCCCAGATGGGAAGTCAGGGGGAGATTCTGGGTAGAGAAGACACAATCTGACTCATTTTCTTCCAGAACTGCTCTGCCTGCTGTAATTGAATAAAGTATGTAGTTCTGAGTTCCTTAATTTTTTTGCAACCAAACTGTAATTTGTCTTCTAATTCTTTAAGAAGGAATATGAATTTTAAAAATGAAAAAATAAGACTGGAATAGATTCTAAATTAATAAACATCTCACAAAACAAAGAATAAAAGCAAGCATTTAAAAGGTAGTTCTCACTGCTGTTCTTAGTTTCTCAGTTGATTCTGACTCTTTGCAACCCCATGGACTGTAGACACCAGGCTCCTCCGTTCCATGGGATTCTCCAGGCAAGAATACTGGAGTGGGTTGCCATGCCCTCCTCCAGGGGATCTTCTCAACCCAGGAATTGAACCAGGGTCTCCTGCACTGCAGCTGGATTCTTTACCAGCTGCGCAACCAGGGAAGTAACTGACATCAATGATAGCCTGCGCTTCCTGATGTGAAGAAGTATTCTTACTAAAAATAACCTACATCAAGCCATTGGGAAACTGACAAATTCAGGTAGTAGTGCGTTCTATAAGACAAGAGATCTGGACTCTGAAAATGTCAGTATCTTAAAGACCAAAAAAGGGTGAAAGGATGGAACTGTTCAAAAAGGGTCTAAAGATATAAGATTTTTAAAATAAAAAACTGACTATACAGGAAAGAAAAAAGGCTAGGCTGAATGGAAACTGACAGGAAAGAAAAAAGGCTAGGCTGAATGACCAAGCCGGCCAAAGAGTCTCTCCCAGCATTACCTGCTGGTGTCAGGTTTTGATCATCAAAAGGTCCAGGGTCCTGGTGGTGGATCAGCTCTCTCATTAGGATGGCAATGCTGTAAACATCTCCCTTCGAGGTGCCAGACCGGGGGAGCCACAGTAGTTTTGGGGCTGTCCAGTAAGAACTCTGCAAAGCCAAGACTGTCAAAGGTCAGAGCTGCTGGGTGGAACAGGAAAAGTCACCCCTTCTCTTTCCAGGAAGCACAGGAGCCCTGAAAGTATCCAGCCCCCGAGAAGTTGGCCCTGATGGTTGGAGGCATCTCCTTATTCACACCCTTGGGGGCCCATGTGTGTGAATATGAAGGAACTAATGATGATGGTCCTGCCCTAACAATTTAACAACAGTACACTCATGACTGTGCAATTACAAGCAGCTTTTCTTTTCCTTTCTCCTTTCTGTATTGTCTACATTAAAAAAAAAAAAAAGTCATGTAACAATTCATAGAACATAAAACTACTTGAAAGCGAACAACTCAGTGGCATTGAGTACATTGAGTTCCAAAACATTTCTGACACCCCAAAGTAAAACCTTGAATCCATGAACCAGTTTCTGACCATTTCCCCCATCTCCCAACTCCTGCCAACCACCAATCCTCATTCTGTCTCCACAGATGTATCTGTGCCGGATATTTGATAAACTTACATTTCTTTTGTGGTGGTGTTTATAGATTTTTATATCGTTATGGGCTACAATCATGCAAAGAAAACATAGCGCAGGATGCGGAGGAAGTAACGGCTACTAACAGGTTTTCAACATTTCCCCCTTTGTCTTTTCGGCAAGATACCATATTATGGACACCTTCCCACGCGCACACAGCAAAGCTGCTGGCAGCATGCTGCTTCAGAGAGAGGCAGTCAAAGCGGAGCACACTGGGCTCACTAGGGCACAGGACAGTGCAAGGCAAGACTCAAGAGTGCTCAGCAAGCCTGGGCAAGTAGGAAGAGTTGTGGAGTCTCAATTCGCACACATGTGCAGGAGGGTTGGACTCCAGGTGGTGTCTTGTCTCGAGGTGTACATCAGAATCACTTGAGAGGCTTTTAGAAAGCGACACAGATGCGCAGACCCCATCTTCATAAGTTCTGATTCAGTTGGCACGAGATGGGACCCAGCCCCTTTCATGTCTTTTGAAGCTTCTCATGTGATTCTGAAGTGCAGAGATGGTGGAGAACTACCAAGCTCATCAGCTGTAAGGGGCCTGGTGGGTGGTTCCCTCTCCACTGGGAACACGGCATGAAGACACGAGGGGACACGGAAGACTGAAGGCAAGGCCAGTGACTCCCTTCAGGCCACCCAGCTAAGTCAGGGCAAGGACTAGGCTCCTTGCCCAGACACCCCAACATGGGCTCAGGCCACCAGTGGGTTGTTTTGGTTTTTTTCTTTCCCTCTCTTTGGGTGACCGGAATAACCGCATCCATCAGCCCCAGAGGAAGGCCCAACTGCAGGGACCCAAGTAGATGAGCATCAGAAAGTGCAGGTGGGATGAGGAGCCCTGTTCCCCTCTCCTGACAGCTCGTGGGTGCAGGATTTGCAGTGGTTACCTGATGGGTCCGTCGTTTCCTCATTGTATGTTCTGTATGTCCGGCCATGCTGGAGTTCCCACAACCCAAATCCCAATAGCTTCACCTGCATCCGGCCGTCCACCAGGCAGTCGAAAGGCTTCAGGTTGCCATGGGACCCCAGGGGGCTCCTGTGGAGGAACAGCAGGCCCTGAAGAGTGAATAGAGTAAATGGATTAGAGCAGGTGCCGATGGATGCTGCTGGAAGACATCGAGACTGACGGACAGAAACAGACAGGCCGTGGTGGGAGATATGTTCATTTCCACATTCATTTGTTCAAGAGCCCCTCGCCCAGGGGGTCACCCTGGGCAGGGACATCCAAAAAGGAGAAAACTATTTCTAGCCCCTTAATGTGGAGCCACAAAGGCAAGGCCAACTTAAAAAAAAAAGTAGCATTGTGATCAGACTCTTGGGTTCAAACACTAACTCTACCACATGGTAGAGGGCAAGTAACTTTACCCCGTGTGCCTCACTCTTCTTGTCAAAACAGAGATGACAGGGGACTTTCCTGGTGGCCCAGTGTTTGGGAGTCTGCCTTGTAATGCAGGGGACATGGATTTGATCCCAGGTCGGGGGACTGGGATCCTACATGTTGTGCAGCAACTAAGCCCTCGCAGCACAACACATTACAGCAATTATTTGTATGCAATAAGAAAGCACTATTATTTATAATATTATTTATTTATAAAGAGGACAGAAAAAAAAGCCTAGAGTCAGAAGACATGTTCAAGCCTAAACTTTACCACTAAGTTTCTTCAAACAAATCATCTAACTGGGCCTCAATTTTACCATCTGTGAGATCGGTCTGCCTTTGACCCCTGCTACTCGAAAGATGTCCCAGGGACTAGCAGCATCAGCATCCCCTGGGAGATCCACAGAAATGCAGAATCTCAGGCCCTGCCCAGACCTACTGGATCAGACTGTGCATTGAAACCCGGTCCCCAGGAGATGCATGTACCTATTAAGCTGAGAAGACTTGTCCTTGTCTTGTTCTCAGCCTTGGCTGCACATTAAGATCACCAGGGGAGCTTAAAAAAAATAAAGGAATGCTTGGGGCCAGACACAAGAACCTGTATTACTGCAGATTACATATCACATAAACCAAGCCTGAGTGCAGAGGAGACTGATCAGAATGGAGGAAGAGGACTTAATCTGAAGGCAGGCTAAAGGAGGTCAGTCCCCAAGGCAGTGATGACTCTTATTTGCCAAGGAGATAAGGGTGGTGAGGGGGGATCTCTCACGATGAAGAAACTCGGGGTTTTAAACTGCTCCCTGTGGCGGTGGGAAGGAAGCTCAAGAAGGAAGGGATATATGGATACATATGGCTGATTCACATTGTTGTGCAGCAGAAACTAATTTAACATTGTAAAGCAATTATACCCCGAGTTAAAAAAAATTTTTTTAAGGTATGTTAAAATGTTTAAAAAATAAACTGCTCCCAGGGGGCAGGGATGGAGCTGGAAGATAAACCCAGGTTCAGACACCTTTGAAGTCCAGCCACTTCTCAACCACTCATTTTACTGTTTCTGGACCCCTGGCGTTTGCAGAGGAGGGTGGAGGAGGAAGCGGGTAAGTGAAAGCATACCTCTTCTTCTGGCAGTGTCAGGTTTAAATGAATCACAAGTCTAGCCTTGAGTCACGCGGTGTGGTTACAGGTGGCAGCAGTGTCCAGCAAGGAGGAATTTGAGAAGTGTCCCTGAGTGGATTATTGTACCCTGGGACAGGGTCCTTGGGCCCCCTGGGCGCCAGCTCCGGGACTCCCCTCTTCCTCCAGCAGTAATGTCAGGCTGAATCACTGTCAGCCCTAGCAAGAGCCCTGAGCCAGTATTGCGTAGAATTCAGGCTAATACAGAAAGCAATAAGGAAACGTTCAGGACAGTGGGTACACTACCCCCACCTCACCCCTAAAAAATCAGGAAGCTGTGTTCCTTTACCACCCTGCTTCATTGTTTCTTGAGATGATAAAGTTGAATCACATTTCAGAAATGCTACTCGCTGAACCAGTCCCGGAGGGGCCCATTAGGTTTGTCTCTGGAATGTTTCGGCGAGGCGCCAACAAACAGCGGCCTGGGCTTGAAATCTGGGAAGACCTGAGTCCCATCCAGAGTCCTCTCAGACCTCACAGAGACGTCTCCTTTCCACAGGACTCCTCCTGAACACACACGACTGTCCCTGCCCTTGCTAATGCCAGGCACACCCCCAACGTGAGACCTTCTACATTCTGGTTGCTGGTGACCACCACTGACATCCAGGGATGTTAGCAAAACTCCTTCCATGAGGACAAAAATGACACGTTTAGGGGTGCCTGAAATCCTAGGCAGGTAGTTCTCTCCAAGAGATGGCTTTTGTCTGTTTTGTATTTATTTTTCTATCTTGATGGAAATATCCACTAAGGGCCTGAAATGTATTCTGTTGTTTGAGAACAAATAGAACCATGATACCTCACAATTTAAGTGCCAGGTTTCACACACTTTTGGCAGTTCTATTACCTACGTATCTGAGGCCACATTTATTTTCCAGTTGGAAGGCTGAGGCTGGCCCACACGGCTCCTCCCTCTGAATCCCACAGCTGTGTTCTCTAGCACTTGGGAAGAAAGAATTCAGCTTTTGGATACAGACTGGTTGCAGAACCCGATCTGCCTCTTGCCAGTTGGGCCGGTTACTTTACCTCACTAAGCCTCTTTATTTTTCCTTTTGAAAATGAAGTAAATATGAATATTACAAATATTAGAGCTAAGGATAAATTAACCACAAGGTTAATTGCTAATTATGAAGAGCACTGTCCAATAGAAATATAATGTAAACACATGTATCATGTTTAAGTTTTTAGTTAAGCAGGTGAAATTACTTTTAACATTTTATATAACCCAATGTATTAAAAAAACTTATCTTTTCAACATGTAATCAACATGAAAATATTATTGAGATATTTCCCATTCCTTTTTTTTTTTAACTAAATCTTCAAAAACTGGCATGCATTTTATACTTTTAGCACATCTCCATTTGAACTAGCCACACTGCTAATTTCAGTAGTCACATGTAGCTGGTGGTACCATATTTAAACAATGCAGGCTTGTCCCATTGTTCAGTTAAATAAGAAAGTGTATGGTTTTTAGTATTAGCAATTGGGTTATCTGGGGTAACAGTAACACCATGCATGCTCAGTTACTAAGTCGTGCCTGACTGTGGCTCCAAGGACTGTAGCCCGCCAGGCTCCTCTGTCCATGGGATTTCCCAGGCAAGAATACTGGAGTGGGTTGCCATTTCCTCCTCCAGAGTAAACCATACTCCTGCTAATACTAACAATTAACATTTATTAGATAACTGTTTTGGAGTAGGCATGATGTTAAGTGACATGAATATCTTAGTGCTCAAAACCACACTATGAGGCAGGCACTGTTCTTATCTTTATTTCATACACAGGGACACTAGTTAAGGTCATCTTTCCATACATGGCAGAGCCAGGGTTTAAATCCCCAAGACAACTTCTATGCCAAACTGTCCTTCATCCTGTTAATCAAGATGTCTCTCACTGAGAAACAAGGGCCCATCCCTAACTCAAGATGAGTATTATACTCTCCAAAGATCCTTTCCGAGCTGGCCCCACTGGGTTGAACTCTCTGAGCACAGGACAAGAACATGCACTCCTCTGCACCCTCCCAATTGGGTTAACCCAGTTAGGTGCTTGATCAATATACATTTGCTCTCTTGAAAAGTCGGTGGCATCTCAGAAACTCCCTGCTACCTGGTATAGAGGAGGTTCTGGTCAAATGGACATCGGGAGAGGAATTGTTCTTATGACTGGTATGTGACGGCCACAAGTGCAACCTGGCCCCCAGAGCTCGATCCAGCACCTGGGTTCACGTCCAGGTCACCCATGCCAAAGCTCCAACATGATCTAGGGAATTTTCTGTTATTCTTAATCCCCTTTCAAGGAACGTTTACAGAGTAATTGGCCTCAGAGGCCCTACATGAGCCTTGACATAGGGCAATGTGCACACTTCGTTTCAGGAGACAGCAAGCCTTCCAAAGCAGAGTCAAGCTGTCCTCTGTTCTTCTGGCGTGGAATGCAGGACAGACTCAGGGGCCCTAAAATGGCTGATGACCACCAGGGAGACTGTCCCCTTCAAAGTGTCATTCACACCCACCCCAGCATTTCTCCAGACCATCGTTTGAGTTAATTCTTGAAGACCAAACACCCACACCAAAAAGGCTAGTCATTCACATCATGGTGAGAACTTACTAGCTTTCTCTTTACATCCAATATAAATGATGCCAACTGCTTTGATTGGGATGGGAGGCAGATCACTGGAGATGAGATGAGACTACTTCCCTGGGCTTAGTGGGAAGGTAATGGAAAGTAGGGGAGGGAAAAACAGAAGATCCCAGAAGAGAGGATACCACGTCAGAGCTTCCTATTTTAAAACTGTCACACCACCATCTAAATAATTTCCTATGTACAATTCCTGACCTTTTCACTTTTTCTTTAGCTTAATTTTAAGCCATTCAAAGATGAAAACAAGTCCTTGTCTTCCTAAGAACATGCACAGATTAGATCAAACCCTTAAGAGACGCTCAATGAAGTTTTACTAAAATAGTGTGAGTGGTGACTCAGAGTTGTCCACGGAAACCAATCACAGGGAGGTTCTCTTTGTCTACCTCGCTTGGTAACAATACATTGGCTTCCCACTAAGGCCTGGGAGGTCAAAGTTTAACAGGGTCGTTAGGACTTAGCTCCTTAGACACAAAGAGCGATCGAATTCTTGAGGAACAAATGTCCTTCAAGGTCAATCAGGTCAACCTCATCCAAGAAACCTACATGGAGGCTGAGTAACAATAATAATAATAATAGCCAAAATATATCTGATACTGAAGGAGGAAATGGACAGAGCTGGACTCCCTCTTAGGCCAGGCTGCGAGCATTAGGCTACATGCATGGTCACCCTCCCAGTGGACTCTGAACTTTGTGTCCAGTGTCTATAGAAACGGCATACCAATGGAAAACCAGACCCCCAGATAAAAGAGCCTCAGGACTTGGACTTGGACTCTCTGTTGCCTAAAAGAATATGCTAATTATCTCTGTAACAGAACAAAGTGGTAAATTCCATTATGTTTATCGGGATATGACCACAGGCCTATTGATAAATATCCGCTCTTTATCTAGTCTTGTGACACATGAATCATGGGTTAACTTTGATCGTATCTCTCTCTTACCTTGTCCAGACTAGTTTCAAGGAATTTGGGTAGGTGGGTTTGAGCAAGTACACTTAGGGTATATAAGGTTTTCACAAAAACTGGTCGGGGTCCTTTGGCTAAGAGGAGACTGCCTTGGGCAGCTGGTGTAATAAACTGCCCGCCACTACCTGCATTGCCCTTCTGAGTGAGTTTGTTTCCCGGAATGTGTGGCTACAACATTTGGTACATGGACTGGGAAACTCCTCACTTTGAGGAGACAAGTCCCATTTGGGACTACTCCGAGGCCTTGTGGCTTGAATCTTCTAGAGGGGGGAAGGCGCCTCGCCCTTCTAGAAGGATTCTGCTTCTCAACACCCGGACCTTTCACGTTAACAGGTAGTGGATGGCAGCAGGGGAACTGAGCGCTCAGGTGAGGAGGTGGAAGAGGGGGCCTGATCAGCCTGATCACTCCCCTGGGAGGGACTAGAAAGAGTGGGGACCCAAGGAGCCTGGAATAGGCAGGCGGCGATTGCTTGGTACACAGGTCTAGGAGCGTGCTAGGGCTTAGGAAGGAAATTTGTGAAGGTCATTTAGGAGGTGTGTCCACGCCGTCTTAGGGGAAATTATTTCCAGCGATTGCCAGGGGACTTTTAGGATAGAAAACTGGTCCTTGTATGCTCGTATTCTGCCCTCCCCAGGAGTTGTCCCATCTGCTGTGAAATTCTTGACCCCCTTGGAATTGTTAGGCTAGAAGAAGGGGGTACATAAGTGAGCATGAATTGGCTTTCCCGGAGACGGCCTGGGACGTGGGATATTTAACCCATCTGTGTTTTCATCCGCATCGGATCAAGCCCACCAAGACAGAATGGACTTTAAGGGAGAAACAGTCTTGGACCACAAGGTGTTCTGGATCAGCTGTGCTGACCAGCAGGTGAAGACGTGCCGATCCCCCTTCTCCCTCTGGGATCTGGCAGGTAAGGCTCTTCTCACCCCAGTTAGGAAGGAGGCAGAATGGCAATTTAAGTGTCATTGTGTGGAAATATCAGAAGTACATAGGATTCTGAGAACTTTGTAGACAGAACGAAAAGGAAAAGTAGAAGAAGGTCTGAGAAGGTAAGCAAGATGGGGGGAAGTGAATCTAAGGCAACTGTATTGGAGTGCATGATTAAACATTTAAAGAGGGGATTAGGAGGAGACTATGAGGTGAAGATGACGCCTAACCGCCTCCACATACTCTGTGAGGTCGAATGGCCCTGTGGGAGTAGGATGGCCACCAGAGAACACCCTGAACTTAAAAATAGTGGAAGCAGTCTATACAGCAGTCACAGGAGAGCAAGGACCCCTGGATCCATATCCATATATTGACTCATGGCTAGGCTTAGCTCAAGACCCTCCTACTTCCACAAGGGTATCCAGAAGGGAAAGGGAAAAATATTAATGGCGCAAAAATTGACTGATGATTAAAAAAGGAAATTCTACAGGATTTGGACAGGGACCACCTGACCCCTCCCCCATACTGGATAATGACGCGCCTGCCAGTGCTCCACCAGGAAGGGAAGCTGCCCTGATGCCCAATCCAGGGCCAGGGGAAGTCCTGCAGCAGCCGCTGCTCCTCCACCAGCTCTCCCCGAGGTCGTAGAGCTGCCACCTGGGCAGGCTCCGATCCCGGTGACAGAAGCCTCTGGCCAACACTTCCAGGATCTGCTCCAGCCAAACCGCCCAAGCTATATCCGCCTCTCCCGCCTCTCCCGGTGAGTACTGACAGGAAGGGGAGGGAGATGTTGGAATTAAGCAGAGACTGCGCTCTGCCAGAGAGCCAGAGGGAATGAAAGCGAACAGATAAGAGATTTGCAATGCTAGCTGCTGCTCTGAGAAAGTCTATCTCGGGCCCTCCGGAAAACCTCCTCTGCCCCAGGGACAGGACAGTCCTTCAACACGTCCCAACAGAGGTCCCGGCCCCATTACAGCCAAACCAGCGTGTCCGGTGCCGAGCTTTTGGCCACTGGAAGAATGAATGCCCTAAGGCAAGGAAGGAAGAGGAAGCTCCCGCAGTTGTGGGGCTTGCTGGACTGGAAATTAAATAGGGCTGCTGGTAACCTTAAAAGTGGGCGACCAAAACATTGACTTCATGGTGGAGACAGGAACAGAACTGTCAGTAGTAAAACCTGTGGCACCACTGTCCAGAAAGACCACCACTGTCCAAAAAGTCTACCACTGTAACTGGGGTATCAGGAGAAGAGATGATTAAATTGTTTTGCCAGCCCAGAAAATGTCAAATGGTGGGGCACCAAGTGACTCATGAATTCCTCTATATTCCTGAGTGCCCAGGACCCCTGTTGGGAAAAGACTTGCTCCCCAAACTAGGAGCACAAGTGACTTTCTCCCCTGAGGAGAGGCCCACCTTCCGGATGGACACTATGACTTACTTGCTCTCTCTCTCAATACCACCCCAAGATGAGTGGAGGTTGCATGAGCCTCCAAAGGAAGAACCGGGTGGGCTGGAAGAGCAAGAGAGAGAGCTAACTTAATTATTCCCTGAGGTCTGGATGGAAGACAACACCCCCTCCCCCCAGGCTGGCTAAACATCAAGCCCCAGTGATAAAAGAACTCAAACCAGGCACCATCCCGGTTAGAAAGCACCAGTGCCTGCTGTCTATAGAGGCCTGGGCCAGCATACTGCCCCACATCAATAGAGTGAAACAAGAGGGCATTCTAGTAGAGTGCCATTCGGCTTGGAATATGCTGATCCTGCCAGTCAAAGAGGAAGGAGGGCAGGACCATAGGCCTGTACAAGATCTCAGGCTGGTCAGCCAGGCTACTGTGACTTTACACCCCACTGTTCCAAACCCCTATACCTACTTAGCCTCCTCCCGCCGAGGACTAAAGTTTATACTCGCCTAGATCTCAAGGATGCCTTCTGCCTACGCCTTGTCCCAGCATCACAGCCCGTCTTTGCCTTTGGATGGGAAGATCCAGTCGGCGGCACCAAGCAACAGCTCATCTGGACTCCCCCACAGGGGTTTAAGAACTCCCCAGCCATCTTTGGGGAAGCCTTGGCTTCTGACCTGAACTCATTCCATCTGGAAGAGTATGGATATTGGCTCCTACAATATGGGGATGACCTGCTGCTGGCTGCAGAGACCAAGGAAAAGTGCTGGGAAGGGACAAAAGCACTGCTCCAGCTGCTGATGGAAGCAGGTCACCGGGTGTTGAAGAAGGAGGCACAGATCTGCAAGGAGGAAAGGTCTCTGGGGTTTGTTTTAAAGAAGGACACAAGGCTCCAGACCCTAGCTGGGTCCCATATACTGATGGCACCAGCCTGATAAAACAAGGACTATGGCTGTCAGGTTAGCCAAAGTGGAAGGGGCCATCAAGATTGAAAAGGGGTGGTAGCAATTGCCAAATGGCAAATTATTGGTACCAAAGGAGCTGGCACACAATCTGGTAAGCCAAACACACCAAGCGGCCCACCTAGGACAGGGTGTCTGCTCACAAGTTAATGCTGCCTCTCGGGTATTTAGACAAAAACCTCCGGGTATTCAGCTGAAAGGCACGCTGCCCTTTGAACACCTGGGAGTGGACTTCACTGAAATGAAACCTCAGTGACACTACCGTTACCTGCTGGTCATGGTATGTACATTCTCGGGATGGGCAGAAGCTTTTCCTACCTGGACTGAAAGAGCATCAGAAGTAGCCCGGTGCCTGCTTAGGGAAATAGTTCCCAGATTTGGACTTCCTACCAGCATTGGTTCAGACAATGGCCCGGCTTTTGTAGCTGATTTAGTACAACAAGTAAGCAAAATTTTAAATATCAAATGGAAACTGCACACTGCATATAGGCCCAGAGACGGTGAAATGAACCAACCAGACATTAAAGAGACTCTCCAAGAGGATCATAGAGACTGACTGCTCCTGGGTGGACTTGCTTCCGACGGCTCTGCTCAGACTCAGGATGACCCCACAGTCCCAAGGCTATTCTCCATATGAAATTGTGAATGGGAGGCCTCCTCCCATAATAAAACAGGTGTCAACAAATTTGCCTCAGGTAATGGGGGATAGGATTTTACAGCAGATGGAACTGGGTAAGGTAATAAATCGGGTAACTAAGTTTGTACAAGAAAGGGTGCCGTTCCCCCTTGGGGAACAGATTCATGAGTTTATGCTTGGTGACCAAGTATGGGTCAAAGATTGGAAACATGATTTGCTAGCCCCTCGGTGAAAGGGCCCTTACGTTATTCTAACTACCCCTACTGCAGTTAAAGTTGCAGGTATTGTCCCTTGGATCCATCATACAAGGGTGAAGAGAACATACCATGCAGACCCAAAAAATACCGAGTGGACTGCACAGAGGGACCCCGCTGACCCTCAAGAGACTAAGACCACCCTTAAGAAGAAGGAAAAGAAGATCCCGGACGAGCCCCTTCAGGATGAAGCCGCACAATCAACTCCTGCTGCTTGGCCTCATCAACATGATTTTGAATTTAACTTCCATTTCAACTCAGGACAATGTGTTCATCTCATGGGCACATTCCTACCAGACTTCCAAAACACCTCCAGCTGCTGGATAAGTGGGGCTATGCTTCTGTCAGCGATGGAGGGACCTCCTTGGTGGGTGTCACCACTCTGCCAAGATTTTAAACCACTCTGCTCTTTTCTGGAATGACAAAAAGAGACTTTCCTCTCTCTTGTCAATCATAACCTCTCCTTGCTCTCTTGGTGTAAGACCTACAGTCAATAAACTCAGGTCATGGGGTTACATTTGATATAAAGGCCAGTGTAACAAAAGCCTAACCTACAAGCCCCAATAAATCTACCTTATTTACACACTAGGTGGACAAGATCTGTGTTTCAGTGGTATGAGTATATTGCTGCCTTAGGCTTCCCTGGTGGCTCAGATGGTAAAGCATCTGCCTACCATCTGGGAGATCCGGGTTCAAACCCTGGGTCGGGAAGATCTCCTGGAGACGGAAATGGTAACCCACTCCAGTATTCTTGCCTGGAAAATCCCATGGATGGAGGAGCCTGGTAGGCTACAGTCCACGGGGTCTCAAAGAGTCGGACACAACTGAGAGACTTCACTTTTCACTATAGGGACAACAGATATTATGATTAAAGTAGAGGCCTTGACTAATTTCACAAAACAGGCCCTCCTAGATAGAACAAAAGCCATCCAAGCCTTAAATGAAGAGCAAATCCAAATGAGAAAAGCAGTAATTCATAATAGAATTGCTTTGGACATACTCACAGCTGCTTAACGAAGGACCTGTGCTATAATTAAGGTTGAATGTTGTGTATACATTCCTGACTTATCTGGCAATGTATCGATTGCTTTAGATGACATGAAAAACCAGGTAAAAGCAATGTCAAATGAAAAGATTCCTTTCTGGACTTCAGTCCTCTCTTGGGTGAAGGGCAATTGATGGAAAACTATATTTACCATTGTTATAGTTACCTTGATAGTTCTGCTTTGTGGACCCTGAATTTTACAATGTATTATGAACTTTGTAACCCGAAGGTTGATGTCATTCTCCCAAACTGGCGGTCAGAGAGCCAGGGTGCAATATATCGCTATGAGTGATGCTCATTAATATGAGTTAAGAGCATCAAGAGGGGGGAATGAAGGAGGAAACAGACAGAGCTGGACTCCCTCTTAGCCCAGGCTGTGAACTTTAGGCTACACACATGGTCACCCTCCCAGTGGACCCTGAACTTTGTGCCCAGTGTCTGTAGAAATGGCAGACCAACGGGAAACCAGACCCCCGGATAAAAGAGCCTCAGGACCTGGACTTGGACACTCTGTTGCCTAAAAGAATATGCTAATCATCTCTGTAACAGAACAAAGTGGTAAATTCCATTATGTTTATCGGGATATGACCACAGGCCTATTGATAAATATCTACTCTTTATCTAGTCTTGTGACACATGAATCATGGGTTAACTTTGATCGTATCTCTCTCTTACCTTGTCCAGACTAGTTTCAAAGAATTTGGGGAGGTGGGTTTGAGCAAGTACGCTTAGGGCATATAAGGTTTTCACAAAAACTGGTCGGGGTCCTTTGGCTAAGAGGAGACTCTGCCTTGGACGGCTGGTGTAATAAACTGCCTGCCACTACCTGCATTGCCCTTCTGAGTGAGTTTGTTTCCCAGAACGCGTGGCTACAGCAATACTTCCTCTGGCTCAGATACTTTCTAGCACTTTGTGTTCATTAATTTACTTTATCCTTGCAACAGAATATGAGGCAAATCTCTTATTATCCCTGTTTCAGATGGAAAATGAGGCAGGTGGTCCATGACACTGTCCATGACATTCTGAAAATGCTCTCTTCACCCTGGGCTAAAATTCAGCTGCTCTTTCTAAGCTCACTGATCCGCTCCTACCATTTAGAGGGGAAGCAATGTGCCACAGCCACTCAGTGAGTCACTGGCCTAGAAACCCAGAAGAGCAGAGTTTATGTTTCTCCCATGTATCCCCCACAGCACTCAGGCAGGGTCTTGCCTATAGGAGGCTATCAGCTGATGGATGGGAATGTTGATTCATGGCCGGACAGCCTTGTCCTGTTGCCGTGTGTCAGGGTGAGTGACTCCCTCACCAGGATCCATTTCCAAGTCATTGGCTTGGTCCCCTCTAATGGAAAAAGCAGATGCAGTGAGCTTAGAAAGACCAGCTGGATTTTAGCCCAGGGTGAAGAGAGCACCCTCAGAATGGGTCCCCCAAGTCATTTTCCACCTGTGAAATGGGGATGATAATAAATCTACCTTTTTTTTGAGATCTTCCTTATATTTTGTTGTGAGAACAAAGTAAGCACTAAATATAGTTTAGCTGTTATTATTGCTCCTCCTCTTCTTTACATCCATCACAACCCTCTTTGCCCAAAGTGAAGATTCACCTGCTGGTTTGTTTTCTCAGATATGCATCCTAAGGCCACCACTTAGATCAACAGCTCTATGGTGACTGTGACAGTTAATCCCATTTTCTGGGGAAAAGAATCAAGGGTTAGGGATAAGGAAGGGTTATTAGGATCTCCCTCTCCAACTCACTGTATGATCTAGTAATTAGATTCTCCTTGGGATAAAAAAAAAGTCTACGCTAAAATGTAAATACTCCGTTCATATTTGGGTATCCCTTCCAACTTGAGTGTAAAATATTTTACTCTGTTGACATGTATTTGAGATCAGGGAGGGTGAAAAGGATGGAAAATCTGATGATGGAAGAGGTGGATTTTAGAAGTGGAATTATTTTGTTTGAAGAGATTTGAAGAGGACCAGAATTTTCAAGAAAGATTAGAGTTAATCCAAGACACAGAACAACTCAAGAACACTATTTGTCTTTACATAGGTTTATGTGATATTCACATATGATATGTGAGTATGTCATATGCAAATGAGAGCTTGAATATCCAATCCATTTCATGGCCTGAGTTTCTCAAAACATCCTGAAAAACACAATTATTCCAAACATCACAAGTGACTCACCTGGAAGCACAGGGAGCTTCATAGGTTCCATAGATTTGATCCTAATACTTTGGATGATTAAGCAGAAATGATAACAGCTGAGGCAGAGAACTCTAGTAACCAGAACTCTTCCTGGGAGAAACCATAACCCGATTCAATATTGAGAAAGTCATGCAGTCTTGAGTTTTACAAATACTTCCTTGTTCCTGACATAAAGCTGATGGTCACATACTATGGGGAGGATGGGCCCAGGAGCACAGTCCAGAAGCAGCTATGACACAGTAGGAGTCAAAACCAAGCTCAGACAGTCTCCACCCAGAACAGAGAAACCAGACACTTGGCAACTGCGCTGCTAATTTAATCCTCTGCAGGCATCCCAGCAAGATAATTCAGATCTTGAAATTAGACCGGAGAAGAACTCCTCTTGGATGAAGGGGCAAAAGCATTGATAAGCTTCTTTATTCAGTTCAGTTCAGTTCAGTTCAGTCAGTCATTCATGTCTGACTCTTTGCAACCCTATGAACCCCAGCATCTCAGGCCTCCCTGTCCATCACCAACTCCCAGAGTCTACCCAAACCCATGTCCATTGAGTCGGTGATGCCATCCAACCATCTCATCCTCTGTCGTCCCCTTCCCCTCCTGTCCTCAATGTTTCCCAGCATCAAGGTCTTTTCAAATGAGTCAGCTCTTCACATGAGGTAGCTTCAACATCAGTCCTTCAAATGAATACCCAGGACTGACCTGCTTTAGGATGGACTGGTTGGATCTCCTTGCAGTGCAAGGGACTCTCAAGAGTCTTCTCCAACACCACAGTTCAAAAGCATCAATTCTTCGGCGCTCAGCTTTCTTTATAGTCCAACTCTCACATCCATACATGACCACTGGAAAAACTATAACCTTGACTAGATGGACCTTTGTGGACAAAGTAATGTCTCTGCTTTTGAATATGCTATCTAAGTTGGTCATAACTTTCCTTCCAAGGAGTAAGCGTCTTTTAATTTCATGGCTGCAATCACCATCTGCAGTGATTTTAGAGCCCCCCCCCAAATAAAGTCAGCCACTGTTTCCACTGTTTCCCCATCTATTTGCTGTGCGGTGATGGGACCAGATGCCATGATCTTCATTTTCTGAATGTTGAGCTTTAAGCCAATTTTTTCACTCTCCTCTTCTACTTTCATCAAGAGGCTCTTTAGTTCTTCACTTTCTGCCATAAGGGTGCTGCTAATCGAATGTGAGGTAAGATTGATTCTTTTACTTACCTTAAGACTTCCTTTTTTGCAACATTAGGTGACAATGCAGGTGTTTGGTGATTCCGTGCAAACACCAAAGAAGGGAATGTGCCTTAATTCACACATCTGAAAATAATGATGGAATAATAGCTTGTGATGATAGTATGTTTCCCGCCCTAGGGATGATGCTATGTGCTTTACACACTGTCAGCTAGTTTTAGCAAAGACCCTGTGAGATAAGAACTATGACTGCTCTAATTTTACAGATTAGGAAACTGATGCTCAAAATATAAAGTAACATGTTAAAGATCATACAACTTCTTAGTGGCAGAGCTGCGAGGTAAATCCAGGCAGTCTGCCTCCAGCAAATAAACCAGAGGGATGATTGAAGTCTCCCCAGTAATGGGGATTTACTAAAACCACAGGGCTTCCCTGGTGGCTCAGACAGTAAAGAATCTGCCTGCAGTGCAGGAGAACCAGGTTTGATCCCTGGATCGGGCAGATCCCCTGGAGAAAGGAATGGCTGCCCACTCCAGTATTCTTGCCTAGAGAATCCCATGGACAGAGGAGCCTGGAGGGCTACAGTCTGTGAGGTCACAAAGAGTCAGACACGACTGAGCAACTAACACAACACAACATAAAACCAGGGTGTCCAGAAGTGAACCCTATAAACCTGACTCCCTGCAAGGACTGGGTTCGAGGGAGATAGACACAAAGAATGAAGAGGCAGGATTAAGGCCAGGATTAAAGGCAAAGAACAGGCTAGGAGAGCTCCCAGGATTCAGGCGCTGAGTCAGGCGTAAGGGGACTGAGGTCTTTAGACCTCAGTTTGGGCTCTTGGGGTGGTGATCTTGGGCCAAGTTAAGGAAGCAGACTCCCACCATTGCCCTTTGGGGTGAGGGCCACTCCCACCCGAGATGGGAATGGGGAGTTGGCAGGGGAGAGGCTGAGGGCAGCAAAGCTTTGTCTCCTCCCTGGGGTGGGGCCCTCACCAGCCAGATTTCCTGCAGCACGGGCGGCTTCCTGATCCAGGCTTCTACTCGGTCACCAACATACCAGATGGCCACATGTTTGCCCTGGAGCTGAAGGAGCAGAATGTTCTTAACCCAGGATTAACCAGAAAATGCTACACTCAGAAAGAGCTAGGAAAGGGCGGGGGCGGTGGAGGGAGGAAAAGAAGACGGGAAAGAAATCTACCTAGGAAGCGATCGCTGAGCACCTCCCAGCCCAAACCCGCCTGGGGCGGTAGCACGGTGCTGGGTCCAGGATCCGAGCTCACTGCTCGACACAGGAGACCTCATTTAACAGGCAGCATGGCCCTGCAAGGCAGGTATGATTCATCCTTTTACAGACAAGATCATCGAGGTTAGGGAACTTGTTCAAGGTTACACAGCTGTACAACCAGAATTTGAACATCTGCATGTAATCACTCTGCCCTCAGAAGTACCTGGTAAAGCCCTACTGGGGCATAAAAGAGTTCTTGACCCCACTGGCTGTCCACAAAGGAGTTGACATCCCCCGAAATAGTCGCGTTAGACGTGATACTGTTGTTCCCTCTGGACACAGGCGTGGCCCTCTGGGGTGGCTGCAAAACAGGACACAACTCGGTTGTTCTCAGTAGGATGACCAAGTACTAACGAGACTGTGACTTTTATAGATGAGGACGATTAGTGCCAAGGTGAAAAGCAGTTAATAAATGAGAGTCAGGACTCCAACGCTGATCTCTCTGACCTGCAGTGCAAGTGCTGAACTGCTCCACACACCACTGCGGGGTCTGGGCCAATGTGGACAGTGTCGTGGTTAAGACTCTGGGCTCAGATAGTTCAGTCAGTTCAGTCGCTCTGTCATGTCTGACTCTTTGCGACCCCATGAATCGCAGCACGCCAGGCCTCCCTGTCTATCACCAACTCCCAGAGTTCACTCAGACTCACATCCATCGAGTCAGTGATGCCATCCAGCCATCTCATCCTCTGTCGTCCCCTTCTCCTCCTGCCTCCAATCCCTCCCAGCATCAGACTCTTTCCCAATGAGTCAACTCTTTGCATGAGGTGGCCAAAGTACTGGAGTTTCAGCTTTAGCATCATTCCTTCCAAAGAAATCCCAGGGCTGATCTCCTTCAGAATGGACTGGTTGGATCTCCTTGCAGTCCAAGGGACTCTCAAGAGTCTTCTCCAACACCACACTTCAAAAGCATCAAGTCTTTGGCGCTCAGCCTTCTTCACAGTCCAACTCTCGCATCCATACATGACCACTGGAAAAACCATAGCCTTGACTAGACGGACCTTTGTTGGCAATGTAATGTCTCTGCTTTTCAATATGCTATCTAGGTTGGTCAAACTTTTCTTCAAGGAGTAAGCGTCATTTAATTTCATGGCTGCAGTCACCATCTGCAGTGATTTTGGAGCTCAAAAAAATAAAGTCTGACCCTGTTTCCACTGTTTCCCCATCTATTTCCCATGAAGTGATGGGACTGGATGCCATGATCTTCATTTTCTGAATGTTGAGCTTTAAGCCAACTTTTCACTCTCCTCTTTCACTTTCATCAAGAGGCTTTTTAGTTCCTCTTCACTTTCTGCCATAAGGGTGGTGTCATGTGCATATCTGAGGTTATTGATATTTCTCCTGGCAATCTTGATTCCAGCTTGTGTTTCTTCCAGTCCAGCGTTTCTCATGGTGTACTCTGCATAGAGGTTAAATAAGCAGGGTGACAATATACAGCCTTGACGTACTCCTTTTCCTATTTGGAACCAGTCTGTTGTTCCATGTCCAGTTCTAACTGTTGCTTCCTGACCTCCATACAGATTTCTCAAGAGGCAGGTCAGGTGGTTTGGTATTCCCATCTCTTTCAGAATTTTCCACAGCTTATTGTGATCCACACAGACTCTGGGCTCAGGCTACCCCAATTCAAGTTCTGACTCTGGCACTTAACCTGATGCATGACCTGACACTGAAGTCATTTTCCTCAATGAGCATGTGAGGATGTGGCCTCTCTGCGTCCCGCCCCCAGGGCCTCCCCAACACCTAGAGAATGTATTTAAAAAAATTTTTTTAAGATTTATAATTTTTTTTTTAATTTGGCTGGGCCAGGTCTTAGTTGCCTCATGCAAGATCTTTCACTGTGACATGCAGGATCTGGTTCCCTGATGAGGGATCAAGCCCAGGTCCCCTATACTGAGAACACAAAGCCTTAATCACTGGACCACCAGGGAAGTCCCTAGAGAATATATCTTAAACACAGTAACCCTGCTTTTCAAGAAGAGTCTTCCTCAGGACCCTGATATAGAATGCACTAGACCAATGCAGAGCTGTTTTAGTTGCAGAAGAGGAGGGCTCACAATTCCTCCCCACCACACCTCTACCTCATTCTATCATCCACGCAAGGCCAGAGTAGTGAGCCCCAGGATCCGCAGGGACACTTGAAAAATAATTTACAAATGAACACCAGTCTCCTGATCAAGCCTCTTTGACTTGAAAGTGAAAGTGTTAGTCGCTCAGTCATGTCTGACTCTGCAACCCGTGGACTGTAGCCCGCCAGGCTCCTCTGTCCATGGGATTCTCCAGGCAAGAATACTGGAGTGGATAGCCATTATCTTCTCCACTCTTTGACTTAGTACCTGTCAAGTCACCTTTTATTGAAAGTCATAATTCATTTATTCAATAAATAGTATCATTAAGAATACCAATAAAAGGAAACTAATTTTGCAAACTATAATTTTGAAAATAAAGCCAATATAACAAGAATAAAATATACATAACAAGAGAAGAATGTTTGATTTTGACTCATCGTGCTTTCTTGTTTTTTACAGTTAAGCTAAATGTCTTCAGAACAAACCTGTTTCCCTTGGTCTAACTTGAGCAATTTTCTAACAAGTAACAACATGCTGGAACACTTTTGCTGTGAGATATTTGAGATTCGTATATTTGTTGAAGTGCATAGATTCTAATTCAATAGCTGATCTGCCTATCTTGTTATTCTCTGAATATCATCAGTAGCATGTATTCCTGAACAAGTACTACCTGAAATTCTAAAATTTTTAATCTTTGACATAACATTTATTTCAGCTGTGGGTTTTCAATCACTTTGAGAATCACTTGAAAGTAAACTCGAAACCCTCCCTTCACCTTCCCGCAGGAACAAAGAGCTCTTATCAAAGTGTAGAAACTTGGGTTCTGTCTTTCTACTCTAAAGAACATTTCTCATTAATCCCTCTGGGAAGGCAAAAAGTACTTCAGAATAATCAATATTCGCTGGCAAAAATTACCCTGTCTAATATCAACAACAAAAACAAAATTAAAAAAGAGAGAAGGAAAAAAGACACTTCAAAACTTCAAGCTTAAAGGATGCATAAAATACCGTTAATGCTGTATTTTCTGGAATTACATAAATGTTATATACATATCAAATAAGGTCATGCTTGTTAAGTGTGTGTCAAGCCTCGCAGCCCTGAGAAGCCCCCACCTCAGTATACCCTGGCATTACCTCTCCTGGTCACCACTAGCAAACCCACCCTCCCCAAATGACACCCCTTCTCTGAAGCCTTCACAGTGCTGCAACATTCAATCCCTGAGCCACATCCACAAAGACCTGTGGGGGTCTCTGCCCCACTTTGTAGACACCTCCCAGAGCACCTGCCTCCCTCTGAAGGCATCTATTCCCGGTGTACCCTCCACTCTGCTGGTCTGAGATAGATGGGCAACACATGTGTGTGTGGAGTAAATGAATTGTATTGTCTTAATTATCAGTAAGTTAAAGAAGTTAATGTGGTTTTGAAAATAACTAAATGCTCCCCAGGAGCCAGCTTTAATATTTGAGCTGGATATATGGATCTTCTACTACCCAGGTGGAACTAGTGGTAAAGAACCTGCCTGCCGATGCAGGAGACACAGGTTCAATCTCTGGTCAGGAAGATCCCCTGGAGGAAGACATGGCAACCCACTCCTGCATTCTTGCCTGGAGAATCCCATGGACAGGGGAGCCTGGCGGGCTACAGTCCATGGGACCGCAGAGTTGGACACAACTAAAGTGACTTGGCATGCATGTATACAGGTTCTTCTACGCACCACAAAACAGAGCTGAAGGGAACTTTAGACACCATCTGATCATATTTAAGTATTCAGAAACTGAGGCCCAGAAATGATATTCCCAGCAAGAAAGTGGTAGGTCTAGAACAAGAAATCAGGGCCCAAGACTCTCCATTAAGCATTCAATTTATAAGTGAGTCAGCCTGTGCCCTCATAGGCTTCTAGCTCAGGACCCTTCCATGAGGCACAAGCAGTGAGCAGGAAAGTGGATGTCTGGGCCAGGCGAGGCCTCACCTTGCTCTGGGGCAGAATGGTGATGTCATCATAATTGATTTGCCACCAAACCCACTCCGGTACTCTTGCCTGGAAAATGCCATGGACGGAGAAGCCTGGCAGGCTGCAGTCCATGGGGTCGTTAAGAGTCAGACACAACTGAGCATCTTCACTTTCGCTTTTCACTTTCATGCATTGGAGAAGGCAATGGCAACCCACTCCAGTGTTCTTGCCTAGAGAATCCCAGGGACGAGGGAGCCTGGTGGGCTGCCGTCCATGGGGTGGCACAGAGTTGGACATGACTGAAGCGACTTAGCAGCAGCAGCAGCATCTTTATTTTGCCTCTGTCGTTTTCCTCTCTTTATCCTTAAAATAAGACCTATGATGACAGCTCCCAGGATGGTAATCAGGAGGGTGACCCCATAGACGGCAGCCCACCAGGCTCCCCGTCCCTGGGATTCTCCAGGCAAGAACACTGGAGTGGGTTGCCATTACCTTCTCCAATGCATGAAAGTGAGAAGTGAAAGTGAAGTCACTCAGTCGTGTCCGACTCTTCGAGACCCCATGGACTGCACCCTACCAGCCTCCTCCATCCATGGGGTTTTCCAGGCAAGAGTACTGGAGTGGGGTGCCATCGCCTTCTCCGAAGATCACAGCGGTCACACCTAAAGGGCAGAGACATAGCATTGCTGAGGCCCGCCTAGGAGCGAAAGTGACCACACTGGGGCCCCAGCCCGGCCCTGCTAAACAGAAGGCTCAACAGCTGCCCAGGCGTGGGTCCAAATTAAAGCACACAGAGTCTACTCAGATGTGTCTTCTCGGGGAATCCTATTGGGCCCCAAGTGCATGGTCTTCCCATACCCATCTGATTCCCATGGCAACTGCACTCACCTCTTCCTTATATAGAAACTTCCCTTGTAGAGAAAACTTCTCATACCATCACCACCTTTCATTCAACATAAACTATGTGTTCTCTTTACACTTGTTCTCAGTTATGATCCACCTCGTTGCAGGCCTGGGCTCCTAACCACCAGGTAACACTCCCTTTTCCAGACTCCATCTCTGTAGAAATGGAATTCCCAAGACTCAACTCTCAGAGGCCAAGTTTTCTCAGGGCAGAGGTTCTCGATAGGGGAGGCTAGTGACGTTGCCTCCCCAGGTGATATTTGGCAATGTCTGGAGACATTTTGGGTTGTTACAGCCAGAGGGCACTTCTGGCATCTAGTGTGTGAAAGCCAGGGATGCTGGTAGGCCTCCTACAAGGCACAGGACAGCCCTTCACAGAAAAATATTATCCCATGCTAAACATCAGTGCTGTTGCCACTGCTGAGAAGCCCTGTTGTAATGAATCTTTTCTGCTCCCTTCACCAGGTGGCCACTCTGACCTGTAAAAGCCGCCTCAGTTTCACAGAGCTCATTGGAAAATCTACAGCCAGGTCTGTCCTCAAGAAGGGAGCCATGGAGCCGAGAAATAGTGGAGAAATTACGCATGGGTCTTAAAAAAAAAGAAGACAATTAAAGGTCAGTGCCAGCTTGATTTATTCTACTTGTCTCTACCTTAGGTATAGCAGGGACAGCTGAAACACACACGTCATTGCAAAAACAGGCCTTGGTCCCTTAACTCAAACATCTGTTGACCCATCTAGCTTCCCCCCCTCACCTAGACTCTTTAAACCTAGCCTTCAGGTAGTATAATTCATGAGAGAGCAATATTTTTTTTGCTGGGCAGAATAACTGACTCGATCTTTTGATTCAAACCATGTCACTCCTGACTTCAAAGATGATGTGTCAATTGTCCGATGTTGCTGGGGTTTTCTTCCATGTTTGATTCAGACAAATCTTGTTAGAAAGCAGCCTCACACTTCACAGACTGTAACATCCCCACTGCATGCAGAATGCCTGTTCCTGCAACTCTGAGAACCTAGTTGGCCACGGTCGCTTTATTTCTTCTGTGTGTGCTTAGTAACTCAGTCATGTCCAACTCTTTGTGACCCCATGGACTCTAGCCCTCCAGGCTCTCTGTCCTTGGGGATTCCCCAGGCAAGAATACTGGAGTAGGTTGCCATGCCCTCCTCAAGGGGATCTTCCCAACCCAGGGATTGAACCCAGGTTTCCCACATTGCAGGCAGACTTTTTACCATCTGAGCCACCAGGGAGCCCATGAATACTGAAGTGAGTAGACTATCCCTTCTCCAGGGTATCTTCCTGACCCAGGAATCAAACCAGCATCTCCTGCTTAGGCCAATCCATTTGGGAACAGTAAAATTCCATTATAAGATGCTTGCTCCTTGCAAAGAAAGCTAAGAAAAACCTAGTAAGCATATTAAAAAGCAGAGACATCACTTTGCTGACAAAGGTCCATATATTCAACTATATTCCTATAGTTTTCCAGTAGTCATGTATTGTGTAAGAGTTGGACCATAAAGAAGGCTGAACACCAAAGAATCAATGCTTTTGAACTGTGGTGCTGGAGAAGACTCTTAGTCCCTTGGACAGCAAGGAAATCAGATCAGTCAATTCTAAAGGAAATCAACCCTGAATATTCATTAGAAGACTGATGCTGAAGCTGAAGCTCCAATGCCTTGGCCACCTGATACAAAGAACAGACTTTTGGAAAAGACCCTGATGCTGGGAAAGATTGAGAACAGGAGGAGAAAGGGACGACAGAGGATGAGATGGTTGGATGGCATCACTGACTCAATGGACATGAATCTGAGCAAACTCCAGGAGATAGTAGAGGACAGGATAGTAGACCTGAGTCCATGGAGTCACAAATAGTCGGACACAACTTAGTGACTGAACAACAATAACAAAATTCCATAAGAGAAGGGGAGAGAGAAGTGTTAAATCAAATCTTGACTGCAGGTAGTGGCACTGGGGGGCAAGCAGAAACTGAATTACGTTTTAGATTCTCATTTAGTTGCTCATTGATTTGTAGCTGAGAAAACAGAAACAGAGACTATTTCCCCCAGGCATTTCCGGGTACTGGGAGCCCAGGGTGGCAGACAGGTCCTGGCATCCCCATGGCTTGTCTGGATGAGGCAGTTTCACTGACTGTGAACCTAATCCTATAAGGGATGCTGTGCTCCAATATCAATCAGGGCTAGGGCCTCTCCCTGAGACACCAGGCAGTGGGACCTGCCCAGAGCAGCATCAGAGGAGGCCTAGGCTGACGTGGAGGTACAGGTAGGGAGGCTATAAGTGGAATCTGAAGTGGCTAAGCCATACCCACAGTCAAGGGTAAGATCTCCTTGAAGGCCCAAAGTCAATCTTTATCAGTTCAGTCAGTTCAGTTCAGTCACTCAGTCGTGTCTGACTGTTTCCGACCCCATGAACCGCAGCACGCCAGGCCTCCATGTCAATCACCAGCTCCCGGAGTTTACCCAAACTCATGTCCATTGAGTCAGTGATGCCATCCAACCATCTCATCCTCTGTCGTCCCCTTCTCCTCCTGCCCTCAATCTTTCCCAGCATCAAGGTCTTTTCAAATGAATCAGCTCTTCACATCAGGTGGCCAAAGTATTGGAGTTTTAGGTTCAATATCAGTCCTTCCAATGAACACTCAGGACTGATCTCCTTTAGGATGGACTGGTTGGATCTCCTTGCAGTCCAAGGGACTCGCAAGAGTCTTCTCCAACATCACGCTTCAAAAGCATCAATTCTTCAGTGCTTAGCTTTCTTTATAGTCCAACTCTCACATCCATACATGACCACTGGAAAAACCATAGCCTTGACTAGATGGACCTTTGTTGGCAAAGTAATGTCTCTGCTTTTTAATTTGCTGTCTAGGTTGGTCATAACTTTCCTTCCAGGGAGTAAGCATCTTTTAATTTCATGGCTACAGTCACCATCTGCAGTGATTTTGGAGCTCAAAAAAATAAAGTCTGACCCTGTTTCCACTGTTTGCCCATCTATTTCCCATGAAGTGATGGGACCAGATGCCATGATCTTAGTTTTCTGAATGTTGAGTTTTAAGCCAACTTTTTCACTCTCCTCTTTCACTTTCATCAAGAGGCTCTTTAGTTCCTCTTCACTTTCTGCCATAAGGGTGGTGTCATCTGCATATCTGAGGTTATTGATATTTCTCCCGGAAACTTGATTCCAGCTTGTGCTTCTTACAGCCCAGCATTTCTCGTGATGTACTCTGCACAGTAGTTAAATAAGCAGGGGGACAATATACAGCCTTGACGTACTCCTTTTCCTCTTCGGAAACAGTCTGTTGTTCCATGTCCAGTTCTAACTGTTGCTTCCTGACCTGCACACAAATTTCTCAAGAGGCAGGTCAGGTGGTCTGGTATTCCCATCTCTTTCAGAATTTTCCACAGTTTCTTGTGATCCACACAGTCAAAGGCTTTGGCATAGTCAATAAAGCAGGAGTAGATGTTTATCTGGAACTCTCTTGCTTTTTCCATGATCCAGCGGAAGTTGGCAATTTGATCTCTGGTTCCTCTAAATCCTCTGGTTCCTTTTCTAAATCCAGCTTGAACATCTGGAAGCTCATGGTTCACATATTGCTGAAGCCTGGCTTGGAGAATTTTGAGCATTACTTTACTAGCGTGTGACATGAGTGCAATTGTGCAGTAGTTTGAACATTCTTTGGCATTGCTTTCTTTGGAATTGGAATGAAAATTGACCTTTTCCAGTCCTGGGGCCAATGCTGAGTTTTCCAAATTTGCTGGCATACTGAGTGCAGCACTTTCACAGCATCATCTTTCAGGATTTGAAATAGCTCAAATGGAATCCCATCACCTCCACTAGCTTTGTTTGTAGTGATGCTTCCTAAGGCCCACTTGACTTCACACTCCAGGATGTCTGGCTCTAGGTGAGTGATCACACAATCGTGATTATCTGGGTCATGAATATCTTTTTTGTACAGTTCTGTGTATTTTTGCCACCTGTTCTTAATATCTTCTGCTTCTGTTAGGTCCATACAATTTCTGTCTTTTATTGAGCCCATCTTTGCATGAAATGTTCCCTTGGCATCTCTAATTTTCTTGAAGAGATCTCTAGTCTTTCCCATCCTATTGTTTTCCTCTATATCTTTGCACTGACCACTGAGGAAGGCTTTATTATCTCTCCTTGCTATTCTTTGGAATTCTGCATTCAAATGGGTATATCTTTTCTTTTCTCCTTTGCTTTTCACTTCTCTTCTTTTCACATCTATTTGTAAGGCCTCCTCAGATAGTCATGTTGCTTTTTTGCATTTATTTTTCTTGGGGATGGTCTTGATCCCTGTCTCCTGTACAATGTCATGAACCTCCGTCCATAGTTCATCAGGCGATCTTGTCTATCAGATCTAATCCCTTAAATCTATTTCTCACTTCCACTGTATAATCATAAGGGATTTGATTTAGGTCATACCTGAAAGGTCTAATGGTTTTCCCTACTTTCTTCAATTTAAGTCTGAATTTGGCAATAAAGAGTTCATGATCTGAGCCAAAGTTGGCTCCTGGTCTTGTTTTTGCTGATTGTATAGAGCTTCTCCATGACTTATGAATTCAGAGAGCACCAACTTAATTATAGGAGCTAGATTCCCCAGCTGACTTCCCAACAGGAACCCCAACCCTCTGTCTCCTCCCAGGCCTCTTTCCATAGCATGAACTAAACTTGAGAAAGGTCCTGCCATACCTGATGACTTCCTGATTGCTGTCATATTGAAAAAAAGGCATAAAGAGGTAGTTGTCTGGGGATTTTGATAGGGCATAGACCAAGTAATCCATGTGCCTTTCTCCCTGGGAGTCCACAAACATGGGGCTGGTGATTCCTGGAAAGAAAAGCATTTACACACAGTAAGGGGGACAGAGGGGGGAACTTGGAGCTCAAAATGCCAGCCTGCTGACTCATATCAGAGGAATGCCCTCCCCACATTCTCCCTGCTGCCAGGCCCTGGGGCATGAGTTTGCAAGCTTCACTCTCAGCCCTCCTTTCTGGTTTTAGTTTGTGCTCAGACTTGGTGCTCCGGAGAAGGCAATGGCAACCCACTCCAGCACTCTTGCCTGGAAAATCCCATGGGCGGAGGAGCCTGGTAGGGTGCTGTCCATGGGGTCGGGAAGGGTCGGACATGACTGAGTGGCTTCACTTTCACTTTTCATGCATTGGAGGAGGAAATGGCAACCCACTCCAGTGCTCTTGCCTGGAGAATCCCAGGGACGGCAGAGCCTGGTGGGCTGCTGTCTATGGGGTCTCACAGAGGCAGACACGACTGAAGTGACTTAGCAGCAGCAGCAGCAGCAGCAGTAGGCTTGCTGCTCAGACCAGGCCCAGGTGCATTCCTTGCTGTTGCTCAGTACATGCCCAGCCCCACACACAAAGGCTACGTTAGCAATCCCGTAGGAGTAACTACAGCAGTTCTACACTCCAAACTAGGACCTGGAGTCTGACCTAGGACTTACTGAAGATGTGTTCGCACTCAGGACAAGACACAACATTAACATTCATCAGCTCCTGCAATGTACCCAGTGCTGCAGGTTCTAGTGATTTCACTTGACTAATCCTAGAGAAGAGAATGGCAACCCACTCCAGTATTCTTGCCTGGAGAATCCCATGGACAGAGGAGCCTGGCAAGCTACAGTCCATAGGGTCACAAAGAGTCAGACATGACTGAGCAACTAACACTTTCCCTTCACTTTCAGTCATGGTGGACCCCGCAGAGGAGGCACCACCATCTACTCCTAATAAGCAGGGGTTGAAGGCACAGACTCCCTGAAGTTTGCAGAGCCAGGAAGAAGCAGGCCTATTGGCCCCCAGGTGTGTGGCCTTCCACACCTCTCGCTGCTTTGCTGTGCCCACTTGCTGGTGTCCTCAATGTTCGGGCTTGAACACTGCTCCCTCCCAAGTTCTGCACAGGAGAAGGGCTGCAGCAAGGGCTATAACCAGGGTTGAACCAGGAAATAAATTGATCTGACAGAGAATTAAACTGAGATCAGGAAGACAGACTCTCCCACTTCCTCCTCCCTTTTTAAGCAAATGCTTCAGGGTCAGGAAGAAAAGAGGGGAAGCAGGGTTAATATTTCCACTTGGAAAAGATGTGGATGGGATCCTTGTGAACTGAATCTATGAATATCCCAAAGATCAGGGCTTGGCTGTCCTTTTGAAATGTCAGGTGAAGTATAAATCTTAATTTATTTAGGGAATGATAAGCCAAAGGAAAGATAAATAGCTGCCTTTAACAGGCACATGGATGCATGCGTGCTAAATCACTTCAGTGGTGTCTGACTCTTTGTGACTCTAAGGACTGTAGCCCACCGGGCTCCTCTGGCTGTGGATTCTCCAGGAAAGAATACTGAAGTGGATTGCCATGCCCTCCTCCGGGGGATCTTCCTGACCCAGTGCTCAAACCTGAGTCTCCTGAGGCTCCTGCAGTGCAGCAGATTCTTTTGCTGTTGAACAAGTGCATACTTCAGTGTGTCTGAAGAACTGTGGAAGGAGGTTCGTGCCCTTGTACAGGAGACAGGGATCAAGACCATCCCCAAGAAAAAGAAATGCAAAATGGCAAAATGGTTGTCTGAGGAGGCCTTACAAATAGCTGTGAAAAGAAGAGAAGCTAAAGGCAAAGGAGAAAAGGGAAGATATAAGCATCTGAATGCAGAATTCCAAAGAATAGCAAGGAGAGATAATAAAGCCTTCCTTAGCAATCATGCAAAGAAATAGAGGAAAATAATAGAATGGGAAATACTAGAGATCTCTTCAAGAAAATTAGAGATACCAAGGGAACACTTCATGCAAAGATGGGCTCAATAAAGGACAGAAATTGTATGGACCTAACAGAAGCATAAGATATTAAGAAGAGGTGGCAGGAATACACAGAAGAACTGTACAAAAAATATCTTCATTACCTAGATAATCACGATTGTGTGATCACTCACCTAGAGCCAGACATCCTGGAATGTGAAGTCAAGTGGGCCTTAGGAAGCATCACTATTAGCAAAGCTAGTGGAGGTGATGGAATTCCATTTGAGCTATTTCAAATCCTGAAAGATGATGCTGTGAAAGTGCTGCACCCAATATGCCAGCAAATTTGGAAAACTCAGCATTGGCCCCAAGACTGGAAAAGGTCAGCCAATTTTCATTCCAATCCCAAAGAAAGGCAGTGCCAAAGAATGTTCAAACTACTGCACAATTGCACTCATCTCACATGTTAGCAAAGTAATGCTCAACATTCTCCAAGCCAGACTTCAAGAGTACCTGAACCAGAAACTTCCAGATCTTCAAGCTGGATTTAAAAAAGGCAGAGGAATCAGAGATCGAATTGCCAACATCTGTTGGATCATCAAAAAAGCAAAAGAGTTCCAGAAAACATCTACTCCTGCTTTATTGACTATGCCAAAGCCTTTGACTGTGTGGATCACAAGAAACTGTGGAAAATTCTGAAAGAGATAGGAATACCAGACCACCTGACCTGCCTCTTGAGAAATTTGTGTGCAGGTCAAGAAGGAACTGTTAGAACTGGGCATGGAACAACAGATTGGTTCCAAATTGGGAAAGGAGTATGTCAAGGCTGTATATTATCACCCTGCTTATTTAACTTATATGCAGAGTACATCAGGTGAAATGCTGAGCTGGATAAAGTACAAGCTGAAATCAAGATTGCTGGGAGAAATATCAATGACCTCAGACATGCAGATGACACCACCCTTATGGCAGAAAGCAAAAAAAAAGTTGGCTTAAAACTCAACATTCAGCAAACTAAGATCATGGCATCTGGTCCCATCACTTCATGGCAAATAAGATGGGGAAACAAAGGAAACAGTAACAGACTTCATTATGGGGGGCTCCAAAATCACTGCAAATGGTGACTGCAGTCATGAAATTAAAAGACGCTTGCTCCTTGGAAGAAAAGCTATGACCGACCTAGACAGCAAATTAAAAAGCAGAGACATTACTTTGCCAACAAAGGTCTGTCTAGTCAAAGCTATGGTTTTTCCAGTAGTCATGTATGGATGTGAGATTTGGACTATGAAGAAAGCTGAGCACCGAAGAATTGATGCTTTTGAAGTGTGGTGTTGGAGAAGACTCTTGAGAATCCCTTGGACTTCAAGGAGATCCAACCAGTCCATCCTAAAGGAAATCAATCCTGAATATTCATTGGAAGAACTGATGCTGAAGCTGAAACTCCAATACTTTGGCCACCTGATGCAAAGAACTGACTCCTTGGAAAAGACCCTGATGCTGGGAAAGATTGAAGGTGGGAGGAGAAGGGGACGACAGAAGATGAGATGGTTGGATGGTGTCACCAACTCAATGGACATGAATTTGAGTAAGCTCCAGGAGTTGGTGATGGACAGGGAAGCCTGGTGTGCTGCAGTCCATGGGGTTGCAAAGAGTCGGACACGACTGAGCGACTGAACTGAACTGAAGATGACCTAGCCACCAACCAGGTAAATGCACATCAATATAAAGAATTCGGCTCAGTTGCTCAGTTGTGTCTGACTTTGAGACCCCATGGACTGCAGCACTCCAGGCTTCCCTGTCCATCACCAACTCCTGGAGCTTACTCAAACTCATGTCCATTGAGTTGGTGACACCATCCAACCATCTCATCTTCTGTCGTCCCCTTCTCCTCCCACCTTCAGTCTTTCCCAGCATCAGGGTCATTTCCAAGGAGTCAGTTCTTTGCATCAGGTGGCCAAAGTACTGGAGTTTCAGCTTCAGCATCAGTCCTTCCAATGAATATTCAGGACTGACTTCCTTTAGGATGAACTGGTTGGATCTCCTTGCAGTTCAAGGGACTCTTAAGAATCTTCTCCAACATCATAGTACAAAAGCATCAATTCTTCAGCGCTCAGCTTTCCTTATAGTCCAACTCTCACATCTATACATGACTCTGGAAAAACAAAGCTTTGACTAGACAGACCTTCGTTGGCAAAGTAATGTCTCTGCTTTTTAACTTGCTGTCTAGGTTGGTCATAACTTTTCTTCCAAGGAGCAAGTGTCTTTTAGTTTCATGGCTGCAGTCACCACCTGCAGTGATTTTGGAGCCCCCCAAAATAGTCTGTCATTGTTTCCATAAAGAATTCAAATACGACTAAAATGGATTTTCTTTTGGACCCTGGCAGGGTAGGCGCTGGCATCTCCCACTCATCTCAGGATCATGTATTTTAACACAGAAGACTTGCTATAAATCTCAAGGCTTGATCTGAGGACCTCTTACATCAGCCTCTTATTAAAAAGACAGATTCCAGGCCTCCACTCCAGACCCTATGAACCAGATGCCTTGAGTTTACTCTAGGAATCTGCATTCAACAGATGCTCATATACTCCTAAATACACTAGTGTGAAAAGCTCTAAGACAGTCTAAAATGAGAGAGATCAAGAATCGCCATTAACTATCCACTACTTAATTTCCTTCGGTAGCAAATTCCTAGCATGGGATTACTGAGCTTTAGCTCTGACCTGCTTCAGAGGGCATTTCAAAACCCCTGGGTTATGGAGGGTTGCTTTTCTCCAAACTAAATTCATCGTTGCTGCTTTTGCACTGAACTTGAGATTCTCTCTCTCCTCTGCTAGGACAACTTGGTGTCAACTTGCTACATCTTAAAGATTAAAGTCTAAATTCTTTAAAGTCTGAGTCTATGGACTCCCTTGCTCTAATCACAGGCAGAATTCCATGAATCTTTTTGGCTCAAATGCTTACCAGATGTAAGTAGGCTTGGGTAAGTCAGTTAAATCTGTGCCTGGGTTTTGCCAACTTCAGAAAGAGCTGAACAATATCCCTCTCAGAAGGATGTTATAAAAGTGTTGTGTGGTGACATAACTACTTGGCACAGCGTCCCACACGTAGTAGGAACTCTGTAAAGAAGCACTGGTAAAGGGCATGTCATTGCATAAGGCAGGGTCTCGAGACCAGGATTCTGGGAACAATATTATATGATATACTCTGTGTCCCCTCTCTCCCACTATCACATACAAACTTCTTAAAATGGGTATTCCCACTCTGGATAATTTGAGACTCTCTGGGATTATAGATTTCCTTTCCATAAGAAACCTTCAGGCAGATGACTGCATGTGTTCCTCTTTGGATCCTCAGATCCAGTACAGTGTTGTACCAGTAAGCATGCAAATTATTATTAATCATAATAAGTATTTTTGTGTTGAGCATGGTCAAAACTAGGAGAAAATGCCAATGATGTTCAGTGTTGGTGAGAATTTAAGAAACAGACATATACTCCTCATAGGAATGTTGATTGATAGCAGTTCTCATATACATCTTTGACTCAGAAATTCCAATTTGGGGGATTTATCCTACAGAAACAAGAGCATATGAGAGCATATGATAAGATATAACCACAACATTTTTTAAAAGATTTTAAGAATTATTTTTGATGTGGATCATTTTTAAAGTCTCTATTGAGTTTGTTACAAAATTGCTTTGTTTTATGTTTTGGTTTTTTGGCTGCGAGGCATGTGAGATCTTAGCTCCCAGATCAGGGATTGAACCCGCATCCCCTGCACTGGAAAGTGAAGTCTTAACCACTGGACCACCAGGGAAGTCCCCATAATGCTTTTTTTCTTTTTTTGACAGTCAAAAAATAGATACATCCTCCACGTTCAACAGTAGAGGCCTGGAAGAGTAACATGAAGTGAATCCAAATGACTGAGGAGAGAGCAGTCATTACAAATGATGTTTTAAATGTTCATTTATTGACTCAGAAAGATAGTCACAACTAAGAGAGGAAGCATACTTTAAAATAACATGAACAGTATTCCATCTTTTGTTGTCTTTTTTAAAAGCACATAAAGTTGCATAATAAAGATTATATGCATAAACCAATAAAAACTCCAGGTGATAGGAATTATGGGGTGTCTTTTCTTCTCTTTGCATAATTTTCATATTTTTTAATCTTCATGTCTTTGCAATAAGGAAGACAAGGGAAAGTTTTAATTAAAAACAAACCTACAGACTTGTATTTGCAGAGTGACATCACAGTGGATTAAACCGTCTGGGTTTCTGCATCAGCAGAACTTCACATTGATCTGGGCCTACATGTCTCTGCTCTTGGCTTATGCTGTGCTGAGCTCAGTCCCTTCTGTGTCTCCATTGCCCTCAGAGGGAGAGAGAGAGACAGAGACGTGAGGGTCCGGTAATGGTGAGCATCATCTGGAAACCGTTGTCATGGTAACAGCCCTCCCCTGTTTGTCCCAAGTGCTTGATTGGCAAGAGTGGCAAGGCCTGAGGTTAAAACCAGCCTAAGGAGATTTGTAGGAACTGTGGCTGCTGGAGAGGGCACGCTGTTGTCCACTTTGCTTCTTCAGCCCTGCCCCTTTCTAGGAGATTCTTAGGCTTGTAAGTTACCAGTGCTGTGGTGGTATATAGGGGATGTCACATTGTTTCATCCCATGATGCTTTGGAATAGACGTAATCTGTGCTTGGCTCCTGGAGGTGCAGAGCTTGGTTCCCTATATTAGCACTTTGATTCCCAGATACTTTATCTTATCTCTCTTTCCTGAAAAGATTGTTGAGGGAGGATTCTTTCTTCCCAGTATATAGTTTCCTCACTGCTGACCAGCTAGGCCATAAACCAGATATAGGGCCAGCTGTTCACATGCAAGATCAGATATGATTAGCTGTTTCCAGGGTGATGGGGCTGGCTTTTTTCTACCTGCCCTTCCTCCCCTCCCACTTGCCCCTCCCTCCCTTCAATCTATAAATCTGTAGCCTGATCCTGTTTAGAAAAAAAAAATGAAAGGCTGGGTTGTAACTTCTCCAAGAGGTGAGAAATAGAAAAAGGTGTCTGGCCCACTCAGAATACAATAGAGTGAGCCTGGAGTTTCCCACCTTGAGGGAAAGAGAAGGGAGAGGCAGGCATCCCTGGAGGCTTTCCAGAGTGAGTAAGACTGGATCTGAGCCTCCGTTTCTGTTTTCTTTTTCAATGTTTTATTTGTAGAGGCCTTATAGCACATTTTAAAGTTTTTTTCTTCTTTTTCTTTTAAGCTAAGCTAAGTCTTCAGGCTTTTCTCTAGTTGCGGCAAGCGGGGGTGGGGAAGGGGGAGGCCCACTGTCTAGTTGTGATGCATGGACTTCTCATTGCAGTATCTTCTCTTGTAAAGGCTTTAGAGCACAGGCTCAATAGTTGTGGTGCTCGGGCTTTGTTGAATGTGGGATCTTCCCAGATCAGGGATGGAACCCGCATCTCCTGCATTGGCAGGCAGAGACTCCTCACTTTACCAGCTTCTTGTCCTGAAAGTCCAGGAGTCTGATGGATTCGTAATTAACCCAGTACTCCATGCTAGTGGAGCAACAGTTCTTTGGGTCTTGCTTAGAGGTTCCTATCTTGAAGGTCTAGTCCACCAAGTGCCAATCATCCTACAAGTAAGTGTAAGTCAAAATTGTTCTCACCTGCTGGGGTGTGAGCTTCAAACTTTCCTATTATGTTCTCAGTGTATGTAAATAGTTGTGATGAAGTCAAGTAAAAAGAATCTCCAGGTAAGTAAATATTTAAAGAGCTGTAGGACAGTAGAGTGAAGGTTGACTTTGTATAAAGGGGAGATATGTTTCTTAGGTTGCAACAAAAGGCAGTTCCTGAATCCAAAGCCTCTCCTTTAGGTAATTGCGCACATACTACTCCCCAGAGGCCAAGGATGGGGCACTGGCCTTGGTTTTCTGATGAGAACATGCTGCTTGTTTCTGAAAAGGGTTGGGTTGTCCCAAGTGGCGCTAGTGGTAAAGAACCCGCCTGTCAATGCAGGGGACTTAAGAGGCACAGGTTCGATCCCTGGGTTGGGAAGTTCCCCCGGAGAAGGGCAACCCACTCCAGTATTCGTGCCTGGAGAACCCCATGGGCAGAGGAGCCTAGTGGGGTACAGTCCATAGCGGCACAAAGAGTTGGACACGACTAAAGCAACTTAGCAGGCACACATAGCTGATTCACGTTGGTGTACAGCAGATACTGACACTACTTTGTGATGTAATTATCCTCCAATTAAAAATTAATGTTAATTTTTTAAAAATGAATGTGTCCTTGCCTTAATTCATCTTTCTCTGGGGATTATACCCACCTTTGACCCATAAGAATGACATGCTCCACTATCTGAGCCAACTGGGGGCTTGGGTAGCACCTGGCTTTTCATCTGGGCACCAGCTCTCTGGTGCGCAGCCATCTAAACCCAGCAGGTTGTCCCTCTGGCTCCCCACCCTCTTCAGCTTCTGGTCTGGAGAGACCAGAACCCCTCCCACTTCCCGGCATTCCTGCTCTGCTTATGTTAAAACCTCCCAAACAGCTCCCTAGCCACACACTCAGTGTTGTCCTCCCACACTGTGATCCCAGGGAACCAAGGCTGCAAAGCAGAGGACGCTGTCCTTAAAAGTCTTGGCGAGGGGACAACTGTAAGATGCCCCACCCAGAGTACTGATACTCTTGTCTGAGATTTCTCCACACCCCCCTGTAAGAGGCAGTGTAACAGAAATGTTGAGAGCACAAGTTTTTGGAATAAGACTTAGGCTGGTTGCGATGTTTTGTACTATATGAACCTTCAGTTCAGTCACTCAGTCATGTCCAACTCTTTGTGACCCCATGAACCACAGCATGCCAGGCCTCCCTGTCCATCACCAACTCCTGGAGCTTACCCAAACTCATGTCCATTGAGTCAGTGATGCCATCCAACCATCTCATCCTCTGTCACCTCCTCCTCCTGCCCTCAATCTTTCCCAGCATTAGGGTCTTTTCAAATGAGTCAGCTCTTCACATTAGGTGGCCAAAGTATTGGAGTTTCAACTTCAATATCAGTCCTTCCAATGAACACCCAGGACTGATCTTTAGGATGGACTGGTTGGATTTCCTTGCAGTCCAAGGGACTCTCAAGAGTCTTCTCCAACACCACACTTCAAAAGCATCAATTTTTCAGCACTCAGCTTTCTTTATAGTCCAACTCTCACATCCGTACATGACCACTGGGAAAACCATAGCCTTGACTAGACAGACCTTTATGGACAAAGTAATGTCTCTGCTTTTTAATATGCTATCTAGGTTGGTCATAACTTTCCTTCCAAGGAGTAAGTGGTTTTAATTTCATGGCTGCAGTCACCATCTGCAGTGATTTTGGAGCCCCCCAAAATAAAGTCTGACACTGTTTCCCCATCTATTTCCCATGAAGTGATGGGACCAGATGCCATGATCTTAGTTTTCTGAATATTGAGCTTTAAGCCAACTTTCTCACTCTCCTCTTTCACTTTCATCAAGAGGCTCTTTAGTTCTTCTTCACTTTCTGACATAAGGGTGGTGTCATCTGCATATCTGAGATTACTGATATTTCTCCTGGCAATCTTGATTCCAGCTTGTGCTTCATCCAGCCCAGCATTTCTCATGAATATAAGTTAAATAAGCAGGGTGACAATATACAGCCTTGACATATTCCTTTTCCTATTTGGAACCAGTCTGTTGTTCCATGTCCAGTTCTAACTGTTGCTTCCTGACCTGCATATAGGTGAAGCAATAGATTTTTTTTAACTTTTTATTTTATATTAGAGCACAATTGGTTAACCATGTTGTAATAGTTTCAAATGTACAGCAAAGTGATTCAGTTGGACATATATAAGTATCTATTCTTTTTTCAAAGTTTTTTTCCCCATTTAGGTTGTATATAGTATTGAGTAGAGTTACCTGTGCTATGGACTTCCCTGGTGGCTCAGCTGGTAAAGAGTCTGCCTACAATGCTTGAGACCTGGGTTCGATCCCTGGGTTGGGAAGATCCCCTGGAGGAGGGAAAGGCTACCCACTCCAGTATTCTAGCCTGGAGAATTCCATGGACTGTATAGTCCATGGGGTCACAAAGTGCCGGACATGACTGAGCGACTTTCACACACACACACACACACACACACACACACACACACACACACACACCTGTGCTATACAGTAGGTCCTTATCAGTTATCCATTTTACACAGAGCAGTGTGTAATAATAGCAGTTTTATAATAAGGAACTATTGTGTCAGTCAAGAAGATCATGACTTCTGTTGAATGAATGCTATGTAAACTAAAAGAAACAAACTGATGCTGTTATAGAACCCAGAGGAACAAATAAAAGATTTCATTGTCTTCAAGAACTCCCAGAGCAGGTATAACGTGTTCACTGCTAACATCAGGTAATACCTCTTTTCGCTTATATCCTATGGGCATTAAGCCAGAGGATCTTGGGTCTAAATTAGTGTCCAAGAAAAACAGAGCGTGAGCCACTTATGTAGTGTTAAAATTCCCAGCAGAAATATTTAAAAATTAAAAGCAAATAAGATTGATTACTTAGTTTATTCAAAATGTTATCAATTCAACACATACTCCATATTTTAAAATTTGAGATTTTATGTTATTTGCTTCATACTAAGTCTCCAAAATTTGGTGTGTTTTGTACTTAAGCACATCTTAATGCAGACTTTCTTCATTACAAGTTCTCAGTCGCCACCCCGAGTACTGCTTACAGTGTTGGACAGTCCACGTCTGAACCTTCACTCTGAGCTACGCATCTAATCAGCTGGGAAATAGAGATGTTTTCTATGGGGCTGTTGGTTCTGGGAATTCAGAGCCGGAGCCTCTCTGAGGACCTTCTCACTGTTCATCTGACTCTTAATTGCTCTTGCCTATAAAGGAGCAAGTTGTCTGTGTCACTGTGTTCCAACCTTGTTGACATGACCCTGAGATAAAGTTTTATATGATGCACTGAATCCCCTACATGGGGCCATACAGTGTGTACTGGTGTGCTATGGTTTGCCAGCTGGGAAGCTCTCAGACTTGCAAGGCAATCTGCACCCTGAGGGTTGTCTGGGGGAGGGAGGCAAGCTTTTTATTGCAATCTGTGCAAAAACCATTCTTATCAATCAAGTGCTCAATCTTAAGTAACACCTCCCTCCCACAAAGAATGAGCAAGTGGCCTCATGCGCTCAGGTGCCCAAGCTGTTGCTGTCAGCAACCTGAGTTGAGCAAAACAAGCTCCTCCTGCCGCTGAGCCTTGAGGTCATCTTGTCCCATGTGGTTGACAGTGGGGCCCAGAAAAGCACTGTTGCAACTCCCAGCACAGCAGACAACAAAGCAGAAAGAGCTGGTGATTGCACAGCTGAAAGACGGGACCTGCTGACAGCCCCCCACCCCCACCCACCCAGCGCCAGCCCAGCCCGCCTTCAGCTGAGTGAAGCAAGGCTCTGTGTGGGAAGTGAACTCAGCCTCAGGAAGCATGTCCAGGCATGTGGGAAGCCCTTCAGAGGAGGGAGAAGGGAGCCGTTGTTCCACCCTGGGCATCAGGTTCTCCTTCCTGATGGTGGCCATTGAGCTCTCGTTCCTCTAGGCCAGCGGTTCTTGATTCTGTTTGAAACACCAATCAGAGTTCCCAAGACAAATCCATGTATAAACAAACGAGACTGCACAGGGTACATGGAATCAGTTCAGTTCAGTTCAGTCGCTCAGTCGTGTCCAGCTCTTTGCAACCCCATGGACTGCAGCACACCAGGCCTCCCTGTCCATCACCAACTCCCGGAGCTTACCCAAACTCATGTCCATTGAGTCAGTGATACCATCCAACCATCTCATCCTCTGTCATCCCCTTCCCCTCCTGTCTTCAATTTTTCCCAGCATCAGGGTCTTTTCAAATGAGTCAGCTCTTTGCATCAAGTGGCCAAAGTACTGGAGTTTCAGCTTCAACATCAGTCCTTCCAATGAACATTCAGGACTGATTTCCTTTAGGATGGACTGGTTGGATCTCCTTGCAGTCCAAGGGACTCTCGAGAGTCTTCTCCAATACCATGGGATGAGTACATAGAATGAGTCATCCTTAATTAATGTTCTTGGGCTAAGGACTCAGGACTACCTGAACTCAAAATCTGCCTTTAAGACTCTGCCAACTCTTAGCCACATGCCTTGAGTGAGTTAACTTGACCTCCCTTCGCCTTCCCTCTTCTGCAAAATGATAATAACTTCTTCATCGGACTGCTGTAAGATGAAATGAGGTATTGCAGACAGTTCAGCCCAGCAGGGCCCCATGGGAAGTGCTCAACAATATTCACAATCATTTCAAAGGCCTTTGGAACGGAGCTGACCTGGGAACCTAAGAGTGCTCCCCTGAAGGTGTACCCTGAGTACCATTAGCCTTTTGAAACATCAGATAACCAAGGAAAAGGTAGGTTGGGATTCTGATAATCAGAATAGTCAATTAAGGCAACTCTGTCAAGCTGAGGGAACTTTGTCCCTTCCTTTTCACATCTCAGTGGAAGGGAAAACTTTGAAGTCAGCTCTGCCATGTGGGAAGCTAAAGGTCAATCCATCACAACTTACATTTCACCCAATTTGTACCATTGCACCCTCTGCTCTGCTGTCCAACTGACTCTGGGGAGGGACATGACGTCTCTTTCCTGTCTGATTCATTAGACAGGAGTCAACATGAATAGATTCAGCCTATAGCTCTAGGATTCTTCCCACTCCAGTACTCTTGCCTAGAGAATTCCATGGACAGAGAAGCATGATGGGCTACAGTCCACGGGGTCGCAAGAGTTGAACATGACTGAGCGAATAAACCACCACCATAGCTCTAGCACTCTGCTTCTCTTTTTCCTTGGGTCATGTTGCCTGACTTCTAAAGCCTTGGATTAGCAGTCGAAACAGCCTCAGATCCTTCCTTGATAAGTGTTTGCCAGGCACCACACGTCTCAGCTACTCCACCCATCCTGTGCTGCCCCTTCTCATCTCCAGCTTCCTTCTTTGCCCTCCCTCGGAATGCCGATGGTGAGCATTGTTGAGCAGCTATTCCGGAATCTGAACCCAGTGAAGTCTTCTAAAGCAGAGGAGCCAGAAATGCAAGATGAGTCATCTATATTCTGAGGGCAGAGGCTTTATTCAAAGGAGAAATTCCACTTTCCTCTAGAGGAACTTCTTAAAGGTTCGGTGATGTCTGAAATCTGGAAACACCCCAAAGACCTTTAAATAATATTTGGTTCCCTGACTAATTCAAGCCTCCCAACCTGCTCTAAAATCTGCCTTGCCACCAAACCTGCTCTCAAAACAAGGTCTCTTTTTCAGGAACAAGCTGTGAACCACCCAGCTTTGCAAAATAGCCTGAAAATATTTTTTAAAAACATGCTTGGCCCCGTCATCATCATCATCTTCCTAGGAAGGTAATGCACCTGCTCTGAGCCTTCTTCTTTTCATCCGTACAAATAACGACCTGGCAGATTTACTGTGAGGGCCAAATGAACTTGTCATGGAGCTTGGCTCCTGGTGGCCCCTGAAGGTGTTGTCCCTCCTTATCCTTCACAGGTTTGCTAAGAGTTAGTCTGCAGGTGTTTTATAAATTGAGAGGAGCTATATAAATGCAGAGTGATGCAGTGTAAAGTTGGCCAGCTTAGAAGGTCTGGCTTTCCCCACTTTAAAAATATAGGAAACCTGGTTTCTACTTCCAACGGCCTGCCAGCCCTATCACATGAGGTATCTTGGCTGTTTCCAGACTATGTTACAAAACTCTGGAATGTTGGCTTCTGGTCTTCTCAAACTATTGTAAATGAGATGTGTGGTTCCTTTGTCCCTACAAAAGGGGGAAGAGTATATACCGCTCCCCTCCTGCAGACCAGAGCAGCGAGCGTGTCAGAAATACAGCTATTGGGTCAGACTCCTTACCTCGGACACCTCACCCGTGAAAGACATGAAACAATGAAGATCTGCACTTTTTAGAGGCAATGGGATGCCTGGATTGGCAAGGGGCTTGGTTTTTATTGATTTCTCAATGCAAATGACTATGTGGAGGGAGGGACATGTGGAGGGTGCTGCAAAGCATTGTTGAACACGTGGGTTTTTGAAGAGAGAGACTGTAGGAAACCAGAGTTGAGCTGGAGACAGTGTGGCCTGCTAGGCAGTGGAAGCCTGGGTTCGGGACTCCCCTCTCCTGCTAAACTGATGGCTCACTGTAGCTGGCTGCTTCGTCTTTTGGGGTCTCAGCTGCCCTGGAGAATAAAGTTATGGTTGTTAGATCAGGGGGTACCCCTTCCACACCCACACTCATACCCACATGGGTCATCCAGCTAGGATGCCAGCGCTGATTTACATAAAGAAGAGTGAGAGGCAATACTTCCTGCTGGTGTCAAAGCACCCTCCAGGTCTTGGCCCCTCACTGGTCTTGAGCATCACCTCTCTTCTAAGGCACGTCATGAGTTCCACTCTGCGTCAAGTTGTCCTTCCAATTATAGGGTCACCAGAGCCAAAATGACCCTATGCAGAGTTCTTTTTAACAGTCCAGTAGTTGAGCACATGGAAGATGGGGAGGCTGCTTGGAGCAGTGGTGGTCCAAGTGTGTCCCCAAATCAGCAGCCTCCACATCACCTGGAGTTGTTAGTAATGCAGATTCTAGGGCCCTGACCCAGGCCTACTGAGTCAGAAATGCCAGCATGGGCCCAGCATCAGCATAACATGCTCTCCGGGGAAATATATGGCTCCCTGGAGTTTGGGAACCACTCAGAGCATTGTGCTGTCAGGCAAGTGTGATGTCAGCAGGGGTTCAGTGGGTTGCTACTTAACACAAATTGACATTACCCCAATCAAGTGAGAATCCGGCCCCCAGTTCCCATTGAACTGTATCTGTGTCTAAGCTACCTCTTAGAAGACTTTCTGTTTCAGGTCCTAGGGCAGGCTTAGGGCTGCGGGGCAAGAAGTGAGTCTGTGGAGTTAATATGCCGACAACCTAGATGAGATTCTGGCCACCTAAGACCTCTTACTGTTAATGAGGACTTGACGACTCCTCCAGGCCGAGTCAGCAGGAAGTGGTGTTGCCTTCTGATTTAGATATTGGCCGCCTGACCAAATTCAGTGAGCAGAAACCTAATGCAGCATTTCCACGAATTTCTGCAAGTCTGATACTCAGAAAGTGTTCAAGTATTTGAGATCTGCTAGTGGTGAAATGAACATTTAGCAACAAAGCAACCCCATGCAAAGGTTCTGCGGTGGTGGTCTGTGGCTCTGGGTCAGGTCTGGCCTTGACTGCTAACCGACTGCATGATGCTGGGTGATTTTTTTCACCTGAAAACTCTCATTGGCCTCACCTATAAAATAGAGATTGCTCCCCAGAGTTGCTTGCATGCCCACCCAGCATTTTTGCTTAGTGACAATGCCTTGCAGTCTCGATTTTGGACTGGAGACTGATGACTAGTGACTCTAAAATGGAAAGAGAGAGGAGGATAGGCTGAACTGTGATGCCTTAGCAACCCTGCTTCTTCAATGCTCGCCCAGCTGTGGGTGGTGCAGGCTGTACCCATCATTCTGGGTTCTAAATCCGACCCAGCTATGCCTATCTAGATTCTGTCTAGCTTCTAGATTGACTTGAAAACATTGTAATTCTAGAGGGGTCACCAGCCCATTCCAGAAGAAGGCTTATCTTTAAAAGACAGACCTCTGCTCATCCGAATCTTAAACTGTATCCACTTAGAGTGGTGTCTCAATTTTCTCTCCCCCTAAAATCAAGGAGCACTTTTCCCCTCTTAGAGGAAACTAAGGTTTCCCTCTAAGGTTACTTAGACCTTCCTCCTCCTAACACAATCTCAGAGATTCTGCCCAAAATTAACGTGCAAAGCTTTGTTTACCTCCTCCCCTTCCCTAAGGTATGGGCTTTATAAAAGGTTTTGCTTGTTAAAAGTTAGCTTTCTGAGCTGAGGACTCTCTCTCTCTCTCCCTTTCATTCTCTCTCTCTCCTTTTTTTTTCCTTCCTCTAAAGCCCATTGCATAACAATCTCCTGTTTTAACCTTTTGCCAAATCCTACACTTCTCACTGCTAGAGGTTACTGTGCAAATGTTTAAATAGGTAATGCCTACCTTTGAACCTCTATTGCAATAGGTTCAAAGGTTCCAGGAGAGCTGGTTAGCTACTGTCAGTACAATACACACTGGCTTCATGTGTGGTCCCAACTCCAGCGCTAAGGAAAAGGCAGAGGCTTTTGAATGTGGTGCTGAACCAGTACAGACAGCTGTGAGGGGCACATTTCCTGGAACCCAGAAGTGAGCAGACTCTTACAAGGTAAACTGCAATAATGCTACCCGCTCTATAGCTTATATGATATGGGATAATAAAGATGGGGGTGACCGGGGAGAAGAAAGTTGGATGTGTGCCTATTCTCAGCCTAAGGCTCTTTTACAAGATGAAACAGCATTTGTTTGCACAGTGATCTTAGTTGACCTGCATGGGAGGCAAAAAAAATCAGCTGCAAAAGGGGAGTGGAGACATGGAAGGAATCTGAACTGCTAACAGGAGATGGCCTTGGAAGAGAGAGTGGTTGATTTCACTAAGTGCAAATAAAACAGACTTAAAAGCTTTAAGGGTTATAGCCAAAGCAAGATGTAGGGCTCCTTCATCTTCCGTTTTGAAATGTCTGTATGATCGGAAAGGCCATCCGACAGCTGCAGCCCCTCCCATTTGGAAGGAAGCAGGGAAAGGAACCCTTAGCAGACTTGCTATCTGATGCTGGGGTCTGTACTAGATGTGTGATATACATTGGCTCATTACTTCCTATAAGGTAAGGGGGTATCATTCCCATATCACAGGTGAATAACATGCCTCTGGGCTCTTAAACAGCATGACCTGGGCTGCATAGCTAAGAGGAAGTGGGGCGAGAATCTGAGTCCTGATCAGTAAGCTGCCTGATGCAGAATTCTTGAGTGCTGTGAAAACTGTCCATTGTTCCCTCAAAAATTGGCAGTGTCCCTGGTGTGTGTAGGATTGAACAAGAATGCACCTCCAGGTGCTAGAGCTTTAGAACCACCCAGACTCTTCCAAACTTGAGCGTTTGATCCTGGAGGAAACCATCTTCTCCAGGCCCTAAGCTCTTCGTCTGGTTGGTAAAAGAAGAAAGCACCCAGGGAAAAGCCCAGCAGCATTAGAATAGCTGAGACTCGACACCCACTCTGCCATCGTCTGCTCTTTGCTGGAGGGAGCTGCCCCTGGGGAGATGAGCTTGGAAACTTAGCAAAGACAAGTGTTCCTCCGGCCAAGAGATGAACCCAAAGATGGAAAGGCGGGGTGCGGGGGCACCCTCATCCTAACCTACTTCAGCTTTCTTCCATGTCTAAAGTGGGATCCCATGAGGTCAAGGGACCAGCTCTTATGTTCTCTGAGATTGGGGCACAGCTCACTCTGGTTTTTATGGTTAGAAGCTTTGAGGAACTCCTCTGTGTAGAGAGGGAATCCTAATACATCTCTAGTGAAGACTGGAGCTCTTGTTGGATTTACTTTGAGCCTTCTTAAAGGGACTGAGGCTGGGGAAATTGCTGCTTAATTCTGGGGTGTCTGAGAGGTGGTGGGGAGAGATGGGGTTGGGAAGGGGTAGGAGAATTCATTTTTTTCTGCCTTCAAATCTGAGAATAGAAACTCCCATGCCCTTCTGCAGCCACAGCCATAGGTGAATCTGATGGGACTACTATGGGTCCTGATGCCCTGAAGACCAGTTCTCAAGACGCTTTCAAGGTGTCTTCACGTTCAAAGCAATTCTTATAATAATTGTTATTGTTTAGTCACTAAGTTATGTCCAACTCATTTGCAACCCCATGGACTATAGCCCCCAGGACCTTCTGTCCTGGGATTTCCCAGGCAAGAATACTAGAGCGAGTTGCCGTTTCCTCCTCCAGGGGACCTTCCTAACCTAGGAATCCAACCTGTGTCTCCTGAATTGCAGGCAGATTACCAGGGAGCCACCAGGGAAGCCCCTTTTACAATAATATCAAGAAGTAGCTTGCCTTTTCACTGTTGTTGTCTCACGAGTGTACAGCAAAGTTTTTCAGAGGCTCCTGCGAGATGCAGGATCAGTCTGACAGCTAATGGCATATGTGCTTGTGGATTCCTGATTTTACACTTTCTCAGATTTTATCTGGGAGGTGAGGGTGGGCGCGGCAAACATTTTGAATTAAACATTGGAGGTCTGAAGAGGATGTGTCAGAGGAAACAAACAGACTCTCCGCGCTGTCCCTGTGGTTCTTGATGTGCTTGTTTGGCTGGCTTTTTCAGCACGGCTCCAGGATCTGAGGCAGGCAAGCGGGGACTGGGCAGAGGCGACAATATGCGTGGCAGGCCAGCAGAACTGGCCTCCAGGTGTTCCCATGGTCCTGGGAAGGATGTGGGGGCCGAGGTGCCCTGTGGTTGGACCCCATTATCCTGGGAATCCAGCAGGGACCTCACCTCTCTGACAGGGGTGGTCTGCGAGGGGCACCTCCATCATCTCCGTCTGGTTCTCCGTCATCAGGCAGGCAGAGCGTGAGTTCTGTGAATGCAGGCTGGCTGCTGTATCAGCCCTCAGGGATTGCCAGTAAAGGCTCTGAAACCCAGCCAGAGGAGCTTTGGCGGCTTTTCTCCTTCTGGTCAGAACACTTCCACTTTCTGTTGTGAAAGAAAAACCAGGAAGTGAAGTCCCCGAGCACGTTAGAAGCCCGCTGTGGCCTGACTCCTGACTCAGGGCAGCTCAGACTCAGGGCTGACCGCTTGGAACCAGAGATCCTCAGCCTGCAGGGATGCTCTGAAGCCCCCCTGACCCTGGAGGAGCTGAGGTGAGGGGTGAGGACTTACAGCGACTCGTGCCAGGACTCACCGGCACTCAGAGCCAGGAGGTTCCATTTGCTGGGAGCACCAAGAGATGTGGTCCCCTCACAGGGTAAGGGGGCAGCTGGAGGTGTATTTGGCAAGGGGTCTTGTGGGTGTGGGGCAGAAGCCTGGGGGAGCATCCTGACCCCCAGCTCTGGGGAGCTTGGAACTTCCTGTGTCCCAAGCACGTGTCGGCACTTGCTTTCTCCCCGGTCTCTGAAGGACTTTTTTAAACCCTTCTCATTAGGAAGGTCAAGGGGGAGGAGGAATGTGGAGCAGGAATTGGTTTTCTTTTCTCCTGCCTCTCTTGGGGAAGGGAACCACAACCCAGACCCCTTTTTGAGGACCTGAGGCTCTGCCTATAGCTCCCCTGGGCTGCGCTGGGAGGGAAGAGAAGGTTGCTACCGAGTCATGTTTGACTCTTTGTGACTCCATGGTATGCTAGGCCCCTCTGTCCATGGAATTTCCCAGGTAAGAATGCTGGAGTCGTCATTTCCTTCTCCAAGGGATCTTCCCAACTCAGGGATCTGGGCTGGAGGGTGCCCTCGATTTTCCTGATGGATTTTGAGACCTTCCAAGGGGAAGAGCTGCTGGATGTGTGACGGATGGAATGAATGCTTTCTGGATGAAGCTGGGTCTATTTTAAGGGGTAGGGCCACAAGTTGGCCTTCAAGGAGTGAGTGTTGGGAAGGGATTTCATGACTGGGGCTTACTCCCTTCTGTGGGTATCTGTCTTTTTGGTGATTTGAAAAGCAGGATTGAATCTAAACTCCGATTTGTAGGTAATTGGTAGTCTTCAAAAGTAATAAAATTAAGCTAAATTTAATTTAATTTAAAAACAAAAGATTGATTCAGCTAAAGATTTTAAAAAGGAGTCATTGGTTTGGGGGATACTGCCCTCTATATTCCAGCATGGGAGTTACTTTATGGTTTTTCCCTCCAATTGATAAATATTTGAGGTTGAACACTGAATAGTCTTGGAAGAGACGTCATATAACATCTTGTAAGTATCACTTATGCAGCTGGCACAAAAAAAGGAACAGAACCAGAAATAAAACAAGAGTCACAAATAATTATAGAACAGACAGACAATAGAGCTAAGTAAAGTAGATTATATGAAATAAGATGCATGTCGGGGTGGCAAAGTCTGACAGAATGCAAGGCAGGCACACCCCAGATAAACATAGTTCAATTCAGTCCCTAGGTCGGGAAGATCTCCTAGAGAAGGAAATGGCAAACCATTCCAGTATTCTTGCATGTAAAATCCCATGGATGGAGGAGCCTCGTAGGCTACAGTCCTTGGGGTCACAAAGAGTCAGACACGGCTGAGCAACTTCATTCATTCAATGTAATTTTTTTTTTTTTCCTAAATATTATCCAGACCAAACAGGGTGCTTCAGCCAAGTATATTTGTTGAGGTCCTGACCTAAAATAATCTTTTCTCCAAGTCATATTCTAACTCTCTGGGGGCAATGACACCTAAAATAATATCAGTATATCATTGAATGCCTAAATGCTAAACATGCAGTGGGGGCTCCAGATAAAAGAAGTAGGCTGGGGGTTAGGGGAGGAGAAAGTATACGGAAATGAAGCGGGAGAGGGAAGAGGAAGCCAGTTAAGCACCAGATCATCATGGGTACTCTGACATTAACTAAGACAATATTAGGAGATAGGTGGTGAAGAGAGCAGGCTCAGAGGGGTGAAGCCAGTTGTCAGCTGGAACTGAAGCTACAGTCCATGCGATGCTAAAAGACATGTTCCATCCACCTCTGTGTAGAGTTAGCCTTTCTTTGGATTTCCTAAATATTTTCACTTGTAAAGAGATTCTTATGTATGGTGACGTAGGTGGTAGGTAGGTAGGTAGGTAGGTAGGTAGATATTGACTTCATGTATCTATTGGAGACTATTTAGGTTGACATTTTTCTAGAATGCAAGTAATACAGCTATCATTCATTGACTATTTACTGTGGGGGCAGTGCTGTGTTTACTGTTTTATGGGGCTTTCATCTCTTGATCTTCAAAAACAGTCCTATGAAGTAGGTATATTTTTTTGTAGATGGGGAAACCAAGATGGAACCAACTGGATACAGTATGAAAAGACTGGAGTGGAGTCTGGCTCATTTAGTTCTGAGGGCAAACTCTGCCTCCATCTCTGATGAGTCTAGTTTAGTACATGGACCTAAGAGTAAGAAACTAGGAGAAATTTCTTTCTTGAAAATCCTCCCACCCCATGTCCATGGCAGTGGAAAGCAGATCCATCGGTGGTTGCCAGGGGTAGGGAGGAAAGAAGAGTAACTGCCTAATGGGGAGAGGATTTCCTTTGGGGATGGCGAAAGTGTTTCGAACCTAGATAGCGGTGGTTGTACAACATTATGAATGTACTAAGTGCCCACTGAATTGTTCACTTTTAAGTGGTTCATTTTATAAAGTTACATGATTGAACCCCACCCCCCTCAAAAAAAAACAACTCCCACTTCTTGGCCGGTGAATTCCTAAACCAGGATTGGGAGATTTCTCAGAAATCAGGAATGTGATTTCTGTTTCTGTCTCTCATATGCCTGGCCAGCAGATGAACTGACTCCCATTTGAGATATGACCTCAGGTGACCCATGTCTGGAACCATCCTGCCAGGGTGACGTGTTTGCAGCAGCCCTGAGGTCAGCCTTTGCTTTTACTCTGACCACACCCAGTTGTAGACATATACTGGTCTGTTTCCTCCCACGTGTAACTGTGCATCCTGAGATCAGAAATGCACTTCTCATTCCTCCCCTGGCACAGAGCCTGGTATTTCCCAGGCTCTTAATTCATGTCATGAAGATAAATAAGAGCTTTGGATCTCAGAAGGTTAGGCAGCCCGTGGACTGCTGTTGCCAGGCCATGGTACCCACCCTCTGTTGGGGAGCTGGTTGTAGATCTCTGGGTTTCTCCATGGGTCATTCTACTCTGAGAGGTTGAGGTGGCTGTGGGAGGATGCAGGAGTTTCACAAGGTTGAGGGAGACCACCTGGTCTCCAATTAGAAATCCTCCGTTTGAATGCAAATGAGGGGATTGTAAGACATTTGCATATAAATCGAAGGGCAGTTACAGTACAAAGTCCATGATCAACTCTTCACTTTGGGGACATCTCAAAATAGAACATCTGATATTGACAAGGAGTTGGAAATCGAGTGAAGTGGAAGAGGCAAAAAGGAAGCTTGTCTTCACTGAGGGCGTCCCATGTCCCAGACAGTATACTGGAAGATTTATCCAAAGCAAGGATACTAACCTGCCCCTTCTGGAGTGCAATGGAGGGAAACTGATGCTCAGTGACATTAAGTAACTGTCAAACTAGGAGAAATCAAACAGAGCCACCCATCTGGTAGATGGTAGTGCTGATACTCAGGTACCTGGAAAGGATAGGGCCTTTACCCCTGGAGCTGAAACTTTGGGGAATAAAGCTTGCTGTTTACACATTGCCTTTTCATACTGTTCATGGGGTTCTCAAAGCAAGAATGCTGAAGTGGTTCGCCATTCCATTCACCAGCAGACCATGTTTTGTCAGAACTCTCCACCATGACCTGTCTGTCTTGGGTGGCCCTACCTGACAAGGCTCATAATCTCATTGAGTTAGCCAGGCTGTGGTCCATGTGATCAGTTTGCTTAGTTTTCTTGTGATTGTGATTTTCTGTCTGCCTTCTAATGGATGAGGATAAGAGGCTTGTGCAAGCTTCTTGATGGGAGGGATTGGCTGTGGGGAAACTGAGTCTTGTTCTGGTGGACAAGGACATGTTAAGTTCAGTTCAGTCACTCAGTCATGTCCGACTCTTTGCAACTCCATGAATTGCAGTGCACCAGGCCTCCCTGTCCATCACCAACTCCTGGAGTGCACTCAGATTCATGTCCATCGAGTCAGTGATGCCATTAAGCCATCTCATCCTCTGTCATCCTCTTCACCCCCTGCCCCCAGTCCCTCCCAGCATCAGAGTCTTTTCCAATGAGTCAACTCTTCTCATGAGGTGGACAAAGTACTGGAGTTTCAGCTTTAGCATCATTCCTTCCAAAGAATACCCAGGGTTGATCTCCTTTAGGACGGACTAGTTGGATCTCCGTGCAGTCCAAGGGACTCTCAAGAGTCTTCTCCAACACCACACTTCAAAAGCATCAATTCTTTGGCACTCAGCTTTCTTCACAGTCCAACTCTCACATCCATACATGACCACTGGAAAAACCATAGCCTTGACTAGACCTTTTTTGGCAATGTAATGTCTCTGCTTTTCAATATGCTATCTAGGTTGGTCATAACTTTTCTTCCAAGGAGTAAACATCTTTTAATTTCATGGCTGCAATCACCATCTGCAGTGATTTTGGAGCCTCCCCCCCCAAATAAAGTCTGACCCTGTTTCCACTGTTTCCCCATCTATTTTCCATGAAGTGATGGGACCAGATGCCATGATCTTTGTTTTCTGAATGTTGAGTTTTAAGCCAACTTTTTCACTCTCCTCTTTCACTTTCATTAAGAGGCTCTTTAGTTCCTCTTCACTTTCTGCCATAAGGGTGGTATCATCTGCATATCTGAGGTTATTGATATTTCTCCCGGAAATCTTGGTTCCAGCTTGTGCTTCTTCCAGCCCAGCGTTTCTCATGATGTATTCTGCATAGAAATTAAAGAAGCAGGGTGACAATATACAGCCTTGACATACTCCTTTTCCTATTTGGAACCAGTCTGTTGTTCCATGTCCAGTTCTTACTGTTGCTTCTTGACCTGCATATAGGTTTCTCAAGAGGCAGGTTAGGTGGTCTGGTATTCCCATCTCTTTCAGAATTTTCCACAGTTTCTTGTGATCCACATAGTCAAAGGCTTTGGCATAGTCAATAAAGCAGAAATAGATGATTTTCTGGAACTCTCTTGCTTTTCCCTTGATCCAGCGGATGTTGGCAATTTGATCTCTGGTTCCTCTGCCTTTTCTAAAACCAGCTTGACCATCTGGAAGTTCACGGTTCATGTATTGCTGAAGCCTGGCTTGGAGAATGTTGAGCATTACTTTACTAGTGTCTGAGATAAGTGCAATTATGCGGTAGTTTGAGCATTCTTTGGCATTGCCTTTCTTTGGGATTGGAATGAAAATGGACCTTTTCCAGTCCTGTGGCCACTGCTGAGTTTTCCAAATTTGCTGGCATATTGGATGCAGCACTTTCACAGCATCTTTCAGGATTTTAAATAGCTCAACTGGAATTCCATCACCTCTACTAGCTTTGAATTCTTAGTGATGCTTTCCAAGGCCCACTTGACTTCACATTCCAGGATGTCTGGCTCTAGGTGAGTGATCACGCAATCATGATTATCTGGGTCATGAAGATCTTTTTTGTACAGTTCTTCTGTGTATTCTTGCCACCTCTTCTTAATATCTTCTGCTTCTGTTAGGTCCATACAATTTCTGTCCTTTATCGAGCCCATCTTTGCATGAAATGTTCCCTTGGTATCTCTGATTTTCTTGAAGAGATCTCTAGTCTTTCCCATTCTGTTGTTTTCCTCTATTTCTTTGCATTGATCACTGAGGAAGGCTTTCTTATCTCTTCTTGCTATTCTTTGGAACTCTGCATTCAGATGCTTAGATCTTTCCTTTCTCCTTTGCTTTTTGCTTCTCTTTTCACAGCTATTTGTAAGGCCTCCCCAGACAGCCATTTTGCTTTCTTGCATTTCTTTTCCATGGGGATGGTCTTGATCCCTGTCTCCTGTTCAATGTCAGGAACCTCTGTCCTTATACAGCCTCAGTAAGTCTTTAATCCAATTATCTGCTGCTGGGTGGAGTTGTGTTCCCTCCCTGTGGTGTGGCCTGAGGCCACTTGTACATTGAGTCTGGTGAGCCCTGACCATTGGCCCAACCAGTAGTGTGAAGAGTAATTTTGCAAAGAGGCCTCTTTCCCAACCTCTTGCATCAGCCTGTCTTTATCCTGGCCTGCAGTGACTTAGTCCTAGCACTTTGTCCAGCCTATCTTTGTACAGGCTCTTATCAACTACAGTAGACGGTACTGGCTCTGCTGACCTCCATGCTCTCATAATTCCCTTGGTCAGCAATAAGCTTGGGAGGCCTTTGGAAATGTTTACTGAAACAAGGCTTTCTTTGGGGTTGGGCAGCTGGACTGTGACTTGTAGTAAATCAAAGCTGAATGAGTTGATCTGAAATCCAGTGGGATTTGTCACCGCTTGTCACCAGGTTATGAGTGGCTCAGCAACTCTTCTGTACTATTCTCATGGACTGAGGTAAGATGATTTTGGCATTTGACTTAATGAGGGCTTTCCTGGTAAATTCTACCCAACCCAACTGGCCAAGGTTGGCACCCCAGGGCTCTCTGGCGCTCGGGAACTGAATGACTCCTGTGCTGCCGTGTCTATACAAGGCCCCACTGTCTTATTCAGTCATGTGGAAGCCTTTTCTTTTTCCCTCTCAACTAAAGGCAGATTCTCTGGTGCCTCTTCACCATTCCCCTTCATTCACCCTTTCCCTTCATGCTTGTCCTGCTCTTGTGTCTCCAACCATGCCCCATCTCTCACCCAACATCTGGGTATCCCTCCTTCTCTCTTCCCCGGAGGTTTATCCTGCCTAATGTGGTGACCACTCTCGCCATGGAAGAGTGGATGGAGAGACACAACAGTGGAGAAAGATGGTTTGGTACCAGTTACCCTGGTTGGAATCTTAGTTGGGATCTTAGCAGCCATTGGCTTCCTTTGTGGGGTGGTCATCCTTGATTGACCCTGGACAAAAGGCTATTGGCAATAAAGCCAAGGGATCAAGGACCACACATCCTTGAGGAGCTAGTGCTCCTTGGAGGTAGCTCACCATCTCCAGTCTACACTGGCTTCTCCTTCAGATTCATTAGCTCATCTTCCACACTGCATCCTTCTATAAGTGCTTTTACTGGTTGGTGGACCCATAAGTCCCCAGAGGCCAGGAGCTGTGTCTTCTAAGTGTTTGGCCCTCTGCACATGGCACAATGCTGAATACACATGGTACATTGCTGGGTATACACCAATGTATACAAACAAGATCTTAGTGTGCCTTATTCAAAGGAAATGATATGTAAATTTAAAGTACAGAGGATAAATCTATCTCTTGCCACACACACACTTTGTCCAGTTCAGCAGATGCTCCCAGAGCTGGGATACATTTCACAGAACATTTGTTTCCCACCTGGGAAAGTGGCTTTATCCCCTGATGGACTAGGAACTCTGAATGTACTTTCCCCATTGCTGAACCCACTGTCTGGCATGCAGTAAGTATTTGAATACTTGCAGGATGAGGGAAGCTTGACCTCACTCAGGTCAGGCTGTTGAGTGTTGCCTTTGCTATGGCAGGAAGTCCCAGATGTGACATTTCTGAAGAGGGCTAGCTGACTCTGCCCCATCCCTACCTGCACTCCCTGCCCCACTGGGCATAGGCCACCGTCATGTTCAATGCAGAGTTGAATTTTGCAAACTGTTTCCTCCCCTAGACCACCCCCTCAACCCTGCCCTTCTCTGAACTTGTGACAATGATGAGCAAAAGGGGAGGGTGACTCTCTGGCACTCTGGGCTGAGACAGTCTCTGCCTAGGGGTGCTTGCAGCCCAAGTTGTCTGCTGAACCCCAGGAAACATGCAAAACCCAAACCCAAGGACAGAGCAGATTCAACTCCAATACAATAGCTTTTCTTGTGCCATTTGGCAGCAGAGACATCTCCCGTGTGTATACATCACAACCCTGAGGATTTGTTTACAGTTAGTGGGCCAAGGGACCTGTCCCAAGGCCAGCTGTCCCCTTCTCTCTGCCAGCTGCCCGACAAACTGGAACTGTTGGGTATGGCCTGGGAACTGGGCTAGGAAAAGCAAGGTCTGGAAGACTGGTATATCTGTCCTGTTTTAATTATTTAAGTGCTCACAGAATATTTCCATGGTTGGAAATGACTTCTTCGCTGTCCTTGGGGATTTAACAGGGACCCCATTTGGTATTGGTGTCTTCCTGCTTGGCCCCACATGAATAATCCTGTGGAAGGTAAAAAGAGGCCCTTTCCCGTCTGCCGGGGGACATCCCTCCCCAACCAGCCCTGTGTGGAGGAAAAGCCTAGAGGCTAGAGCGAGGCAGTGGCCTGAGCACCTGGGCGCTGGTGAGTGGCTGGGAAGTTATCTGAAGTCTTGTAGTCAGGATGTCACGCCAGCCTCTGTTCTCAGCAACTGCTGAGAATGATGCAAGATGCAATTTCGGGTACCCTTTGGCCCCGTGACTCAAACTTCACCTTTGGTTTCTAATCTGCTAAGAGCATTGATTTGGTTACTCTTGGAGCTGCTGTCCAGACTGGCGGGTGATGGGAGCGAGGGGAAGAGGCTGCTGATGGAATGTGGCTTTAGTGATGAGGGAGGTTTAGTTCTAGAAATGAGGATGAGGCTGTCTTCTCAGGCGTAGTCCTGTGAGAGGTCTCCAGCCAAGGTGGTGGAACTTTCTAAGTCAGCTGCCTGAGTTGGAGGAGGGATAATACAGAGTAGTTCACATTTAAGTTTTTTTTTCTTTAAGCATGACTGTTACAGATTAAATATCTCCTCAAGTGCTATGTTCCCAGTGAGACCTACACTAACCTCCTCAATTAAAACTCACCCCCCTGCTGTCCCCTCAATACTCTTTCCCTACTATCAGTTCACTTCAGTTCAGTCACTCAGTCGTGTCCGACTCTTTGCAACCCCATGAATCCCAGCACGCCAGGCCTCCCTGTCGATCACCATCTCCTGGATTTTACTCAAACTCACATCCATTGAGTTGGTGATGTCATCCAGCCATCTCATCCTCTGTTGTCCCCTTCCCCTCTTGCCCCCAATCCCTCCGAGCATCAGACTCTTTTCCAATGAGTCAACTCTTCGCATGAGGTGGCCAAAGTACTGGAGTTTCAGCTTTAGCATCATTCCTTCCAAAGAACGCCCCGGGCTGATCTCCTTTGGAATGGACTGGTTGGATCTCCTTGCAGTCCAAGGGACTCTCAAGAGTCTTCTCCAACACCACACTTCAAAAGCATCAATTCTTCAGCGCTCAGCTTTCTTCACAGTCCAACTCTCACATCCATACATGACCACTGGAAAAACCATAGCCTTGACTAGACGGACCTTTGGTGGCAAAGTAATGTCTCTGCTTTTCAATATGCTATCTAGCTTGGTCATAACTTTTCTTTCAAGGAGTAAGCATCTTTTAATTTCATGGCTGCAATCACCATCTGCAGTGATTTTGGAGCCCCCCAGTAATAAAGTCTGACACTGTTTCCACTGTTTCCCCATCTATTTTCCATGAAGTGATGGGACTGGATGCCATGATCTTAGTTTTCTGAATGTTGAGTTTTAAGCCAACTTTTTCACTCTCCTCTTTCACTTTCATCAAGAGGCTCTTTAGTTCCTCTTCATTTTCTGTCATAAGGGTGGTGTCATCTGCATATTTGAGGTTATTGATATTTCTCCTGGCAATCTTGATTCCAGCTTGTGCTTCTTCCAGTCCAGTGTTTCTCGTGATGTACTCTGCATAGTAGTTAAATAAGCAGGGTGACAATATACAGCCTTGACGTACTCCTTTTCCTATTTGGAACCAGTCTGTTGTTCCATGTCCAGTTCTAACTGTTGCTTCCTGATCTGCATATAGGTTTCTCAAGAGGCAGGTCAGGTGGTCTGGTATTCCCATCTCTTTCAGAATTTTCCACAGTTGATTGTGATCCACACAGTCAAAGGCTTTGGCATAGTCAATAAAGCAGAAATAGATGATTTTCTGGAACTCTCTTGCTTTTTCGATGATCCAGCGGATGTTGGCAATTTGATCTCTGGTTCCCCTGCCTTTTCTAAATCCAGCTTGAACATCTGGAAGTTCACGGTTCATGTATTGCTGAAGCCTGGCTTGGAGAATTTCGAGCATTACTTTACTAGCATGTGAGATGAGTGCAATTGTGTGGTAGTTTGAGCATTCTTTGGCATTGCCTTTCTTTGGGATTGGAATGAAAACTGACCTTTTCCAGTCCTGTGGCCACTGCTGAGTTTTCCAAATTTGCTGGCATATTGAGTGCAGCACTTTAACTGCATCATCTTCCAGGATTTGAAATCACTCAACTGGACTTCCATCACCTCCACTACCTTTGTTCATAGTGATGCTTTCTAAGGCCCACTTGACCTCACATTCCAAGATGTCTGGCTCTAGGTGAGTGACCACACCATCGTGATTATCTGAGTCATGAAGATCTTTTTTGTACAGTTCTTCTGTGTGTTCTTGCCTCCTCTTCTTAATATCTTCTGCTTCTGTTAGGTCCATATCATTTCTGTCCTTTATCGAGCCCATCTTTGCATGAAATGTTCCCTTGGCATCTCTAATTTTCTTGAAGAGATCTCTAGTCTTTCCCATTCTGTTGTTTTCTCCTATTTCTTTGCATTGATCACTGAGGAAGGCTTTCTTATTTCTCCTTGCTATTCTTTGGAACTCTGCATTCAGATGCTTTTATCTTTCCTTTTCTCCTTTGCTTTTTGCTTCTCTTCTTTTCACAGCTATTTGCAAGGCCTCCCCAGACAGCAATTTTGCTTTCTTGCATTTCTTTTCCATGGGGATGGTCTTGATCCCTGTCTCCTGTACAATGTCACGAACCTCTGTCCATAGTTCATCACACACTCTATCTATCAGATCTAGGCCCTTAAATGTATTTCTCACTTCCACTGTATAATCATAAGGCATTTGATTTAGGTCATACCTGAATGGTCTAGTGGTTTTCCCTACTTTCTTCAATTTAAGTCTAAGTTTGGCAATTAAGGAGTTCATGATCTGAGCCACAGTCAGCTCCTAGTCTTGTTTTTGTTGACTGTATAGAGCTTCTCCATCTTTGGCTGCAAAAAATATAATCAGTCTGATTTTGGTGTTGACTATCTGGTGACGTCCATGTGTAGAGTCTTCTCTTGTGTTGTTGGAAGAGGGTGTTTGCTATGATCAGTGCATTCTCTTGGCAAAACTCTATTAGCCTTTGCCCTGCTTCATTCTGTATTCTAAGGCCAAATTTGCCCATTACATCAGGTGTTTCTTGACTTTCTACTCTTGCATTCCAGTCCACTATAATGAAAAGGACATCTTTTGTGTGTGTTAGTTCTAAAAGGTCTTGTAGGTCTTCATAGAACTGTTCAACTTCAGCTTCTTCAGTGTTACTGGTTGGGGCATAGACTTGGATAACTGTGATATTGAATGGTTTGCCTTGGAAATGAACAGAGATCATTCTGTCGTTTTTGAGATTGCATCCAAGTACTGCATTTTGGACTCTTTTGTTGGCCATGATGGCTACTCCATTTCTTCTAAGGGATTCCTGCCCACAGTAGTAGATATAATGGTCATCTGAGTTAAATTCACCCATTCCAGTCCATTTTAGTTCGCTGATTCCTAGAATGTCGACATTCACCCTTGCCATCTCCTGTTTGACCACTTCCAATTTGCCTTGATTCATGGACCTAACATTCCAGATTCCTATGCAATATTGCTATTACAGCATCGGACATTGCTTCTATCACCAGTCACATCCACAACTGGGTATTGTTTTTGCTTTGGCTCCATCCCTTCATTCTTTCTGGAGTTATTTCTCCACTGACCTCGAGTAGCATCTTGGGCACCTACAGACCTGGGGAGTTCCTCTTTCAGTATCCTATCATTTTGCCTTTTCATACTGTTCATGGGGCTCTTAAGAACTGACAGAATTTGGTCCACTGGAGAAGGGAATAGCAAACCACTTCCCTACTGCAGTTTTAACTTTTCACTTTGTATTTGGGGTATAGCCTGTTAACAGTGTTGTGATAGTTTCAGGTGAACAGCAGAGGGACTCTGCCATACATATGCATGTACCTGTTTTCTCCCAGACTCCCCTCCCATCCAGGCTGCAATATAACACTGAGCAGAGTTCCATGACCTACTGGGGTTGTATTTTACTGGGGAGTTCAACAGCAAACCTGAACAAGAACTAGATTATAGAATACTGTGGAAGGAAAACTATCTCCCCAGCACCTGGAATGATGCTAATGATATGTGAGCCACCAAGGAGGCCAATGATATGGAGACAAGCCCTTAAATATTTTAGGCTGAATGATTGAATACTCAAACGTTTCTAGAAAATCCATTCATAAAAACTCCTCTTCAGTCTGTCGTTTCCTATGAGGATTATTCTTTCAGGAACACAAAAGCATACACCACGTTGCCCAAGCAGTTTTTCCCTTTGTTGTTGTTCAGTTGCTCCGTCGTATCTGACTCTTTGTGATCCTATGGACGGCAGCTCACCAGGCTTCCCATGCTTCACTATCTCCTGGAGCTTGCTCAAACTCATGTCCATTGAGTCGGTGATGCCATCCAACCTTCTCATCCTCTGTCATCCCCTTCTCCTCCTGCCTTCAGAGTTTCCCAGCATCAGGGTTTTTTCCCAATGAGTTGGCTCTTTGCAGTACTTGGTGATATTTCATGTGTGTGTGTGTGTGTGTGTGTGTGTGTGTGTGTGTGTGTGACATCGCTTCAGTTGTGTCTGACTCTTTGTGACCCTATGGACTATAACCCACCAGGCTCCTCTGTACATGGAATTCTCCAGGCAAGAATACTGGAGTGGATTGCCATGCCCTCCTTCAGGAGATCTTCCCGACCCAGGGATCGAACCCACGTCTCTTATGTCTCCTGCACTGGCAGGCAGGAGTTCTTTACCACTAGTGTCCCCTGGGAAGCCTGATATTTCACACAGTTCTTTCCTTATCAATATATACAGATCTGCTTTACTTTTCTCAATGTGCTCAGTTGCTTAGTCGTGTCCAACTCTTTGTGACCCCACAGAGTATAGCCCACCAGGCTCCTCTGTCCATGGGATTTTTCCAACAAGAATACCAGAGTGGGTTGCCATTTCCTCCTCCAGAATTCTCTCTAATACCTGCCAATAATTCTGTTGTAAGTGGTATAATTTATCTTGTTATTCTCCTATCAAGGAAGGCTTTTCTGGTGTCTGATATTATCAACAATCCTATAAATTTAATGATGATGAACATAATAGCTAATACCTGAGCCTGTGGGTGAGGCATTGTTCTAGGCACAACACAGGTACATTAACTTCTTTAATCATAAGGATAGTCTTATGAGGGAGACATTAGTAATGCCATTTTATAGACGCAGAAGTACACAGAGCTTATTTACCCTAGGTCACAAAGGTGATCACAAAGATTGGGTGCAACCTGACTCAGAATCCACATTCCTAACCCATGACTCAGCCACTTAAAGTGATGCGCTTTATTGAATTTAGGTCTTTTCTACAAGATAAATTACTAGTCATGTCCTTAGGTCAAAAGGCACATAATTTAAATCGTGGTTTCAGACAATAGACACATCCTTAAGGAGACTGCCCCAAATTTACATCTCCATGATTGATCCTGCATTTAACACTGCTTCATCACTGCTAATCTGAAGGATGGGGAAATGGGATTTCATTTAGATTTGCATTTTAAAAAACTGTAAGTGCAGTTGAATGTCTTTCCCTATTTTAAGCAGCCTGTTTGTTTTGCTTTGAACTTTCTGGACATTCCCTCTGCTCCTCGTTTTACTGGGGTTTGTGCTGTTTTTCTTTGACTTCTAAGCATTTCTACTGAGGAAATGAGCTCTTTGCCTACCTGGAATATTTGATACTATTCCCAGTTGGTCTTTGACTTTGTCTTTGATATCTTTTCTGCAGGGCAAGTATCTTTTAAAGTTTTGTATAAGCCAACATTTTCCTTGCACAGCTTCTAGGTTTTATGTCTGTCTTGAGTCTTCTTCATGTCAGGATTATAAAAAACAGTTCTCTCATATTTTTTATCCTCCGGTTCTCTCACAGCTTTCAATGTTTTATATCTCGTCTTTGGTCCATCTTCAATGTATTTTCTAAAATAACTTATTTTTGGTTGTGCTGGGTCTTTGCTGCTGCTCACATGCTTTCTCTAGTTGCAGCCACCGAGGGCTACTCTCTTGTTGAGGTCCGCAAGCTTCTCACTGTGGTGGCATCTCTCGTTCCAGATCGCAGGCTGGGATCTGCAGCGGATAGGCTGAGTAGTTGCCACCCTCGGGCTCAGTAGTTGTAGCACGTGCGCTTAGCTGCTCTGCAGCACGTGGAATCCCTCTGTCACGCGAGTGTACATTCCTCGATTCTTTGTCTCGTCACAACAAAGATTTGGAGTGACGGACATTAAAGCCCCGTCGGCGTGTCACAGCTCTCAGGTCTTGGATAGACCATGTATGTTATAGCTCTCAGGTCTCGAATGGACCATGTTGTAGCTTTTAGACAAATCAGTGTTACAACTCAGTGTTACAGCTCTATTTTATTTAGAAGATAGCAGGAAAATCCATCTTCGAGGCGTGAGGGCACGTCGATCTAAAGACACGAGGAGAAGAGCGCCCCAGCGCGTGGAGGTGAGAGAGAGAGAGAGAGAGAGCAGGCTCTGGCTCTTCTATTTGTATGTTTATCTCTCCCTGGGCCTGTCTTATGTAAATTGGGCCAGCCAGGAGTGTTGTTTGTTTTACCTGAAGTCCTCACTCCGGTCCTGGGACCTTCTTTTGTTTCATTTTTGTGGGCTTTTCCCTTCCTTGTCTTGTAGCCGCTGCCATTTAGACTCCTTTTCCCTGTTCTACCTACCTAACACTTCCAGCCCAGGGACTGAACCCGTGTTCCTGCATTTGCAGGTGGATTCTTATCCACTGTACTACCAGGGAAGTCCTTCCAATGTATTTTTGTTTTAGGGGTAAGACAGAAATCAGCAGTTGTTTCAACACATTGACTAGAAGTGAAAAAAAATCTATCTAAATTTGGACTGCAATTTAGTATATGATGATAGCGTCCACTGAGGTTATTTCAGGATTATCTCGTTACATAGACCTGTGTGTTGATAACCAAGAGAAAATTTCCATAGTAAGCAAATTTGGTAATGTTTAGTTCACTGCTACCCACCCAATTCCAGTGATTTTTCAAAAATTTTCTATTTTCTGTAAGTTTTATTTTTCTGAGTGAGCTTTAACTTCTTAGTTTCCCATGAAAATCTTGTTAGTCTTTATTAGGGTTGCATTAAATGTATAGATGTATTTAGGAAAATAGGACCTCTTGACTATTTCAAGTATATATTTCCATTTTTTCCAAGGTTTCACTTTTTAAATATGGATTTTACACATTTATTCTTTTATGCACTATTGGGAATGGCACCTTTTCCATTATTTTCAAAATATAGGAAAGCTATTGATTTTCTGACTAGTGGTTTGGTAACTGGCCACCTTACTGAAGCCTTCCCTGATGGCTCAGCAGACAACAAATCTGCCTGCAATGCAGGAGATGCAAGAGACATGAGTTTGACCCCTGGGTTGGGAAGATCCTTTAGAGGTAGAAATAGCTATCCACTCCAATATCTTGCCTGAAAAATCCCATGGACAGAGGAGCCTGGTGGGCTATAGTCCAAAGAGTTGGATAAGAGTCATTGCGATGAGATGACACCTTATTGACATATCTCATAATTGCCTCTTATTTCTTTAGAGGAATTTAAGGATTCCCCTCTCAGCTACTTTTTTTAAAATTGGGAAATATGACAACAAATTTTATCTTGGATATAACTGATTATTGGTCCTTTTAATTTTTGAATGATTTAAAATAGCATGGGTACCTGGATCCTGGATGAAAGATGAGCAAGAAATATTGATTGTCGTAAAAAAAAACATAAAAATAATAACAGCATGGTTAGTTGAGGTTTACCCTCTTTAAGAACCAATGCTTTTCTGTATCTGCCTTTAAAAAACTATTATTATTTAAAATATTATTGAAATATAGTTGGTTTACAATGTTGTGTTAGTTTCAGGTATACAGCAAAGTGATTCAGTTATTCCTATGTATGTAAATATATATATTCTTTTTTTTACATTCTCTTTCATTATAAATTATTATAAGATGCTGAGTATAGTTCCCTGTCCTCATTATCAGCTTTTCCTCTGGCAAGATTTGCAAAACAAGTTTGTTGTCTCAAATCATATTATCTTTTATTTTTTAGTAGAAGAAAACTCTATTTGCTACATAAGAGTAAAGGTATAAGAGAAGGTGAAAACTCCTTAGTTCTTGAGGAAAGTAGGTGAAGGATCTTTCAATAGAACACTTATGTGGTTCACATTCATTGCATATTAAGGAAAAGTTTATCAGTTCCTCCCAAGCGTACTCATGAGGCTATTGGTTTGTAATGTCCTTTTGATCTTTTGCCCTTATTTTGAAATTTGTCTATACATATTAACTATTCAGTTAAGGAATGAAATGTTGTTGTTGTTGCTAAATCACGTCTGACTCTTTTGTAACCCTATGGACTGTATCCTACTAGGCTCTTCTGTCCATGAGATTTTCCCAGGCAAGAATACTGGAGTGGGTTGCCATTTCCTTCTCCAGGGGATCTTCCCCACCCAGGGGTCAAACCCACATCTCCTGCATTGGCAGGCAGATTCTTTACTGCTGAGCCAGCAGGAAAGCCTTTGAGGAATGAAATGAAGCCCTCCTGAACTGAAGGTGGCAGAAATAACAGTGAAGGCTGGGTTAGAACTTAAAGCCCAACCAAGAAAGCAGAACTTTCATATACAGCCTGCTAAATAACACACAGGCCCCTCTGGAGTCATTATGAGTTGTGAAGACTTGTGACATAGTCTCTAGGAGACAGTAGGTAATTCAGGATGGAAGAATGTTGATTAATTGGGTATAAGAACTTGGGGACTCTGGACTCTCTTTTAATGAGCTTTCTATCAGCACAGAATGAGCCCATACATACAGGAGAACACAAAAACCAGTTAAACCCAAATGAGTGGGCCACTTTCTAGAAGGCAACTTTTTTTTGTAAATAGCTTATAATTGCAATATATATTCATTATTGCATAGAAAAATAATTAGTTCTTCAAGCTTAAAAGCAAGGATAATTTGTCTTATTGTCCTTTGAATTCCAGAAATCCAGAGTAACAGAATTACATATTTCCAGGCTGGATTTTTTTCCCACTGAACACTGTAGATGACCTCATCTGATAAGATCCATCCTGTAGCTTCCTCTAAACCTAGAGGAATAGCCTGATCCTAACCAGCTTTTGATGTGTTAGAAATATATCCTTTCACCATCTGTTATCCCAAAACCGATATTGTCAAAATATTGATTGGGAATACATGGCTCAAGATTGTCCAGAGTGATTTTTGATGATCTAAGATTGGAGAGCTTGTGGGTGGGGGAATTTTACTAAGGGAAAAATGAGTCAACTGAGAGTATGTAGAACAGATAATTCTGAACTAGAAAACTGATCATTTATTCAGTAACCAGTTACTCATTGAAAGTTTCCTCTGTGCCAAGCATGATGCAGGCATTGGAAGCACCGCAACGAACAAAACAAAAATCCCCATTCCAGTGAAAGCATCAGTTTAATAGAGGCAATGGACCAAAATGGACCAGGACTGTTTAAGAAAGCTGACAGTGACGTGAAGAAGAGAAACCAGGGTCTATCTATGATAGCGTTTGAGGTCCAATAGGGTGATCCTAGAGAGCCTCTGAGGAAACGACATTGGAGTTGAGATCCTACGTAGAAGCAATACATGACCATTTCAAATTTGTGGGATAGCGTTTCAGGCCAAAAAGAAGAGCAAATGCAGAGACCCTAGGACTGGAGTAGACTTATGCTTGAAAAGCAGAATATATGGCAGAAAAATAAAATATTTTAAATGGAAGGAATAATGAGAAGAAAAATTATTTGTAGACTCTAGGGATAATCTGAAAGACTCATAGCAATAAACATCATTGACCAAAAAACGTGAATTCAGAGTAGAAGGGGTCATTTAGGGACTTTTCCAAAGAAAACGAGACTTAGGACATGCTGCCCCAGATCTTCAAAGGAGCAAAACCCAAAGGTGAATATGGGGTGGTTACAACTTAGGTACCAAGGCTGGTCCTGGGAGCTTGCAAGCAAGTATGAAGGCAGAAGATGTCCTTCTGCTAGCTTGAAAAGTCAGTATGTCAGGAGCCAGATAAGTAATGCTGGCTCTGGCCATCCAAACCACAGAGGAAAGGAGGGCCCTGGAGAGAATCAGGGGAAGGGCTGAGGACAGATGGGCATCGAGGGGATGGGGCTTAGGCGTGTCAGTGTTACCACATCAAAAAGCAAAGGAAGCTTTCCATTTGGGGGAAGCCTGTGGCTTGTTCGACCATCTGTAGATAACTTCAAACAGGAACTCCTAGCTACAGCATAACACAGCTCTCCTTCCTCTGTTTTTTTTTTTTTAACTGCTATTGCACTTCTCCCTATTCCATTCTTTCTTGCAGGGGTTTCTGTGGAGCGACAGGTCCAGAACTGTAATACAAGTGACACAGGACACATGACGAGAGAGAGGGTGGCTTTCCCCCTTGTTATCTGAGTACCTCTGGAAGTGTTAGTAGATTCTAAAGTTTAGAATGGCAACCAGTCCAGTACTGGTGTAACCTGAAGGTCTTGCCTTCTTTCAAGCTCTTCAGTTTCTCCCATTTAAGCAGTGAGAGATTTACACGATATGGTTGCAAATTCTCTCTAGTGCCAGAATCCTCAGTTTCAAAACGTGTCTGTGTTGTGCATCAAAGAGGAGACTCTCAAGATAGTGAAATGACAACCTATACATTGGGAGAAAATATTTGAAAAGTATTTATCTGAAAAGAATCTAGTATCTGTAATATATAAAGAAAGCTTACAACTCAACAACTAAAGGACAAATTATAGCTCAATTTAAAAATAGGCAAATGGCTGAAATAGACATTTCTTCATAGAAGAAATGCAAATGACAAAAAGGCAGATGAAAAGTTGCTCAACATCATTAGTCATAAGGGAACTGCAGATCAAAACCAAAGTGAGGTGCCATTTCAGGCCCATTAAAATGGCTATGATTAAAAAGAGAGAGAATAGCAGAAGTTGGTAAGGATGTAAAAAGTTGGAATCCTTTACGTTGCTGGTTGGAATATAAAAATGATACAGCTACTATGGGAAACAGTTTGGTGATTCTTCAAAAAGTAAACATAAAATTGCCATGTGAACCAGCAATTCCACTACTACGTATTTACCCCCAAATAATTGAAAATAGATATTCAAACAAGACTTATATACACGTCATAGCACTATTCACCATATCCAAATGGTGGAAACAACCCAAATATCCACCAGCTGATGAATGGGGCAGCAAAACGTGGTCTGTCCATACACTGGAATTTTATTCAGCCATAAGAAGGGATGAAAGATAATACCAATACATGCTAAACTGTAAACATGGATAAACCTTAAAAATATTAAGTGGAAGAAATTAGACACAAAGGTCACATATTATCTGACTCCACTTATATGAAATATTCAAAATTGGTAAATGCTGAGTTGGGAAAAAAGTTTATTTGGGTTTTTCCATAACACCTTACTGGAAGACCCAAAGGAACTTCTTGGCCAACCCAATACACAGAAACAGAAAGTAAATTAGTGGTTGCCAAGGGTGTGGGGAGGGGAGAACAAGAGTGGCAGTTAATTGGGTGCATGGTTTCCGCTGTTTGCTGTGATGAAAATGTTTTGGAAATAGCTAGAGATGGTGGTTACACAACCCTGTGAACGTACTGAATGTTACTAAATTATCCATTTTAAAAGTGGTTTATTCTACGTTATGTGAATTTTACCTCTATTTAAAAAAATATGGGAGCCACGGAGAAAGGAACTGAAATTCTGTGTATAGCCTGTGTGGATATACCTGATCGGCAATAGCAAACAGAAGTGAGTAAGCTATTTCAGCTGACGAAATAGATTCATCCTTCAGTGTTTACCGCAAACAAAGCCCCTTGCCAGTTGTAGGCAAGGTAGTGAAGTGGTCGAACTAATCCCATTTATGGTCAATAGGACAGGAGTATGTATAAAATGGACGTGAGGTAGCTCCTCTTGGCTGTTCCTGCGCCGTCGCAGCCTGGCACTCTCGGCCACTGTCCCTGACCTTGGACGTGGGGTAACTCCTCTTGGCCACCGCCCCTCGGGCATGGGGTCCTCCCCGCTTCTGCCCGTGACCTCGGACGTGGGGTAGCTCCTCTCGGCTGCGCTATGTGCGCCGGTTGCAGCTGCCGAGGCCAGGGGCGGCGGCCAGGAGGAGCAACCCCACGTCCAAAGAGAAGTGGCTACGCAGGCACAGGAGGGCCTAGAGGAGCGATTCCACGTTCAAGGTCAGAAGGGGTGGCGATGAGGAGATGCCCCTCGTCCAAGGTAAGGAACAGCGGCTGTACTTTGCTGGAGCAGCCATGAAGAGATATTCTACCTCTAAGGTAAGAGAAACCCAAGTAAGACGGTAGATGTTGCCAGAGGACATCAGAGGGCAGACACACTGAAACCATACTCACAGAAAACTAGTCAATCTAATCACACTAAGACCACAGCCTTGTCTAACTTAATGAAACTAAGCCATGCCCGTGGGGCCACCCAAATTGGGCAGGTCATGGTGGAGAGGTCTGACAGAATGTGGTCCACTGGAGAAGGGAATGGCAAACCACTTCAGTATTCTTGCCTTGAGAAGCCCATTAACAGTGTGAAAAGGCAAAATGATAGGATACTGAAAGAGGAACTTTCTAGGTCAGTAGGTGCCCAGTATGCTACTGGAGATCAGTGGAGAAATAACTCCAGAAAGGATGAAGGGATGGAGCCGAAGCAAAAACAATACCCAGTTGTGGATGTGACTGGTGATAGAAGCTGTAAAGAGCAATATCGCATAGGAACCTAGAATGTTAAGTCCATGAATCCAGGCAAATTGGAAGTGGTCAAACAGGAGATGGCAAGGGTGAATGTCGACATTCTAGGAATCAGCAAACTAAAATGGACTGGAATGGGTGAATTTAACTCAGAGGACCATTATATCTACTACTGTGGTCAGGAATCCCTTAGAAGAAATGGAGTAGCCATCATGGCCAACAAAAGAGTCCAAAATGCAGTACTTGGATGCAGTCTCAAAAACAACAGAATGATCTCTGTTCATTTCCAAGGCAAACCATTCAATATCACAGTTATCCAAGTCTATGACCCTACCAGTAACGCTGAAGAAGCTGAAGTTGAACAGTTCTATGAAGACCTACAAGACCTTTTAGAACTAACACACACAAAAGATGTCCTTTTCATTATAGGGGACTGGAATGCAAAAGTAGGAAGTCAAGAAACACCTGATGTAATAGGCAAATTTGGCCTTGGAATACAGAATGAAGCAGGGCAAAGGCTAATAGAGTTTTGCCAAGAGAACACACTGGTCATAGCAAACACCCTCTTTCAACAACACAAGAGAAGACTCTACACATGGACGTCACCAGATAGTCAACACCGAAATCAGACTGATTATATTTTTTGCAGCCAAAGATGGAGAAGCTCTATACAGTCAACAAAAACAAGACTAGGAGCTGACTGTGGCTCAGATCATGAACTCCTTAATTGCCAAACTCAGACTTAAATTGAAGAAAGTAGGGAAAACCACTAGACCATTCAGGTATGACCTAAATCAAATGCCTTATGATTATACAGTGGAAGTGAGAAATAGATTTAAGGTCCTAGATCTGAAAGAGTGTGTGATGAACTATGGACAGAGGTTCGTGACATTGTACAGAAGACAGGGATCAAGACCATCCCCATGGAAAAGAAATGCAAGAAAGCAAAATGGCTGTCTGGGGAGGCCTTACAAATAGCTGTGAAAATAAGACAAGCAAAAAGCAAAGGAGAAAGGGAAAGATATAAGCATCTGAATGCAGAGTTCCAAAGAATAGCAAGAAGAGATAAGAAAGCCTTCCTCAGTGATAAATGCAAAGAAATAGGAGAAAACAACAGAATGGGAAAGACTAGAGATCTCTTCAAGAAAATTAGAGATGCCAAGGGAACATTTCATGCAAAGATGGGCTCTATAAAGGACAGAAATTGTATGGAACAGAAGCAGAAGATATTAAGAAGAGGTGGCAAGAATACACAGAAGAACTGTACAAAAAATATCTTCAAGACCAAGATAATCACAATGGTGTGATCACTCACCTAGAGCCAGACATCTTGGAATGTGAAGTCAAGTGGGCCTTAGAAAGCATCACTACGAACAAAGCTAGTGGAGGTGATGGAAGTCCAGTTGAGTGATTTCAAATCCTGAAAGATGATGCTGTGAAAGTGCTGCATCCAGTATGCCAGCAAATTTGGAAAACTCAGCAGTGGCCACAGGACTGGAAAAGGTCCATTTTCATTCCAATCCCAAAGAAAGGCAATGCCAAAGAATTCTCAAACTACCACACAATTGCACTCATCTCACATGCTAGTAAAGTAATGCTCAAAATTCTCCAAGCCAGGCTTCAGCAATACATGAACCGTGAACTTCCTGATGTTCAAGCTGGTTTTAGAAAAGGCAGAGGAACCAGAGATCAAATTGCCAACATCTGCTGGATCAAGGGAAAAGCAAGAGAGTTCCAGAAAAACATCTATTTCTGCTTTATTGACTATGCCAAAGCCTTTGACTCTGTGGATCACAGGAAACTGTGGAAAATTCTGAAAGAGATGGGAATACCAGACCACCTGACCTGCCACTTGAGAAATCTGTATGCAGGTCAGGAAGCAGCAGTTAGAACTGGACATGGAACAACAGACTGGTTCCAAATAGGAAAAGGAGTACGTCAAGGTTGTATATTGCCACCCTGCTTATTTAACTTCTATGCACAGTACATCATGAGAAACGCTGGGCTAGAAGAAGCACAAGCTGGAATCAAGATTTCCGGGAGAAATATCAATAACCTCAGATATGCAGATGACACCACCCTTATGGCAGAAAGTGAAGAGGAACTAAAAATCCTCTTGATGAAAGTGGAAGTGGAGAGTGAAAAAGTTGGCTTAAAGCTCAACTTTCAGAAAATGAAGATCATGGCATCCGGTCCCATCACTTCATGGGAAATGGGGAAACAGTGGAAACAGTGTCAGAATTTATTATTGGGGGGCTCCAAAATCACTGCAGATGGTGATTGCAGCCATGAAATTAAAAGATGCTTACTCCTTGGAAGAAAAGTTATGACCAACCTCGATAACATATTCAAAAGCAGAGACATTACATTGCCAACAAAGTTCCATCTAGTCAAGGCTATGGTTTTTCCAGTGGTCATGTATGGATGTGAGAGTTGGACTGTGAAGACGGCTGAGCACCGAAGAATTGATGCTTTTGAAGTGTGGTGTTGGAGAAGACTCTTGAGAGTCCCTTGGACTGCAAGGAGATCCAACCAGTCCATTCTAAAGGAGATCAGCCCAGGGTGTTCTTTGGATGCAATGATTCTAAAGCTGAGACTCCAGTACTTTGGCCACCTCATGCGAAGAGTTGACTCATTGGTAAAGACTCTGATGCTGGGAGGGATTGGGGGCTGGAGGAGAAGGGGACAACAGAGGATGAGATGGCTGGATGGCATCACTGACTCGATGGATGTGAGTCTGAGTGAACTCTGGAAGTTGGTGATGGACAGGGAGGCCTGGTGTCCTGCGATTCACTGGGTCGCAAAGAGTCAGACACGTTTGAGTGACTGAACTGAACTGAACTGATGTATAAAATGAAGGCTCAAGAATTGGTAGAGCATCATCCAGATTAATTAAACCTAATGTGTATGTATTTCCCCTCCCATACATATACATATGTCCATTCTTCCCCCAACCCCCCCTTTTTAAAAAATATATGTTCATTTATTTAATTTGGCTGTGTTGGGTCTTAGCTGCGTCATTGGGCTTCTCTAGTTCTGGTGAATGGGCTTCAGAGCACTCATTCTCATTAGTTGCCCTGCAGCATGTGGGATCTTAGTTCCCCCACCAGGGATCAAATCCACATCCTCTACATTGGAAGGCAGATTCTTATCCACTGGACCGCCAGGGAAGTCCCCAGTTACTAAGTTTTCATTTATACCATGCCAGACCTGTATTCATTAAACCAGAAGTTAAAATTTAGCTTTCACAAAGATCCAGTGTTCCAGGTTTTCTAGAGAAAAAAAAAATCTGACCTTCCGATGACCCTGGCCTCACATTACCTCACTGTAAGAATCAGCCGGTGTGGACAGCGAGTGCCACTGTTAGACAGGCCAAGGGCTCTTTCTCTCCTCCCTTCATGTTACCTGCCAGGAAGTTCACCCCTCTCTTCCCCATCCTGCTGCTGCTGCTAAGTCGCGTCAGTCGTGTCCGACTCTGTGCGACCCCATAGACAGCAGCCCACAAGGCTCCTCTGTCCCTGGGATCCTCCAGGCAAGAACACTGGAGTGGGTTGCCATTTCCTTCTCCAATGCATGAAAGTGAAAAGTGAAAGTGAAGTCGCTCAGTCGTGTCTGACTCTTAGCGACCCCATGGACTGCAGCCCACCAGGCTCCTCCATCCATGGGACTCTCCAGGCAAGAGTACTGGAGCGGGGTGCCATTGCCTTCTCCTCCCCATCCTACCCTGGCACATTTAACCTTTAATCCTCTTTCGAAATTTTTGTTTACAAAGTCTCCCATTAAATCTCCCATTAAGACATAAATCTGCCTTGCGTAAGATGAGAGCAAATGTCTGAAGGGCAACAACTTGTTCTTGAGGCCAAAAAGGGGATGCAGGTAAAAATCTCTTATTTGAGGGTGGGATGAGAGCAGAAGGCAGAACCCCAGATCCTAAGATACCACCAGACTGGTGGCAGAATCCAGGCTGAGGCCAGAGAGGTTGCCAGTGGGCAGAGGTGGGTGAGCACAAAGCAGGTTGCTCCTCACTGCTGCCTATGCATTTTGCACTTTTTCCTGGGGCGACCCCCCTTATCAGCCTGGCTGGGATGGCCAGCCTTTGGAGAGACAGTGTCCCGCATGGCTGGCTCTTGAATGAGTTTTGCCTCCTGGACTGCCGCTTCATCATACAAGCCTGGGTAAAGCCAGATTCCCAAAACTCCAGCTCTCAGAATCCTGGCAGACTGTGACAACAGCACCTGTTGTTAGGTAACCTACCACCTGGGGATCTGACTTTTATTTTTAAGCTTCTTTTTTTTTTCTTCCACCTTAACACAACATGGAAGAAACCAGAGTTGGGACAGTCATCTCAGGCTCTGGAAGTTCCATTTTCCTCCAAACAATGTCAAGGGACTACTCCAAATTCAGATAATAACCAATTAGAGGCAGAAAAAAATGATGAAAAGTGACTCACGGTTTCTTGTGACTGTTCCTGCTCCTACACAAAATTTCTAGGCTTTATAAAAGCCTCTGTGAGAGTGGGCTGAACTGTTTTTCTTAATGGAGAAGTTTCCAGATGCCTGCTAGTGGCAGCTGCCTCAAAGCTCGAATGGTGACTGTGAGTTTGATCTGATAAAGTTCTTTGTTGGACTTTATTCACTCTCTTGATTTTGAGTCAGAATGTTTGCTCTTGTCTCTTGAGATATTGTTCTGTAGAGCATTATAGTAAATTTTTGTTGTTGTTCAGTCACTCAGTTGTGTCCAGCTCTTTGCAACCCCATGCACTGCAGCACCCTAGGCTTCCCTGTTCTTCCCTATATCCCAGAGTTTGCTCAAACTCATGTCCATCAAGTTGGCGATGCCATCCAGCCATCTCATCCTCTGTCGTCCCCTTCTCCTCCTGCCCCCAATCCGTCCCAGCATCAGAGTCTTTTCCAATGAGTCAACTCTTCTCATGAGGTGGCCAAAGTACTGGAGTTTCAGCTTCAGCATCAGCCCTTCCAGTGAATATTCAGGATTGATTTCCTTTAGGATTGACTGGTTTGATCTTGCTGTCCAAGGGACTCTCGAGAGTCTTCTCCAGTACCACAGTTCGAGAACATCAGTTCTTCAGTGTTCAACCTTCTTTATGGTCCAACTCTCCCATCCCCCATGACTACTGGAGAAACACATACAACATCTGAACATCCTTTGAGGTGACTCATAAGCTGCTGGATGAATTCAGCCTCCTTGAACTCTATGGCTAGACTCTGTAAGGAGTAAATGAGTTGTGGTTTTGTCGATTTTAATGGGGAGGCAGCAGTGGGAAATGGTGAATGACCTTGGACAAGAAGTCACTTTACTTTTGGGAGTTTCTATTTTCTTATCTGTAAAATGTGACTTTGTGATATTGGTTGAAATAAATTAGATAATCCATGCAAACAACCCAGCTTGGTGCCTGGCATACAGTTGGTGCTCATATGTTTGCTGCTGTTATTGCCCTAATCAAGTCTGAAAGTTTTGAGGCAAGACCTGGAAGAGATAATGTCAGTGAGAATAAGGTCCTAGGATCTACCCAAATGTTAATGCCTCGTTATAGAGTAGTTTGAAGCTAAAGTTGGCTGGAAGCTACAAGTAAAGTTGAGTTGTGAAGGGAAGATTTTGTTTCTTTGGATTCCTGGAGATCTCTTCCTGGCTTAAATCTTCAATGCCTCCCGGCTACCGTGTGTCGGGCCCATTCTCCAGCCACCTTTCTGTGGACCTGGCTAAAGTTGTCTCTGATAAAAATGATTCCTCCAGGTTCCCTGGAGAAAGAGGACTTTGGACCCAGCAAGTTTTCATGCTTTTGATCTCTGAGACTCTCCTGATGGCTCAGAAAATAAAGCAATGAGCAAGGCATATCTGGGCCAGCAGGAAATGTTCTTCACAGGAGAACACATAATTTCTAAGATGGGTGATATTACCTCTCCAGAGGTTCCGTCTTCTATTTGGCTGATACTAGGGAGAAGCAGTCGTAAGAGTCCTTCATGACCCTCCGTCTGCCTGGGTGGGAAAGCTCTCTGGAGCCCCCTCCTTTGACTACCAGCTTATGTTGGATCCAGAGGGCTTCTTCTAGGGTTTGTGAACCAAAAAATAAAGCAGTAGTCATTTCTCAAAATTGTCTGGGAAATGATTAACCTCTTTCCTTTGATCCTTTCCCACTTGTGGGAGGACAGTCAAGTAGCCAGGGTGGAGAACGTATTCTAGTATTTCCGACATTGCTAAGGTAAACAGTGGGAGGAATTCAGCTGCTAGAGTAGTTAACCATGGCTATTTGGAGGGTTAGAAGCTGTGTATGTGTGTGTAACTTCTGTAAGCATAGAGAGCTGTTTGAGCAAAAAAAAAGTACAGCAATTTCCTCTTTTTCTTTCCTTTTTTTTTTACAGGCTTGAATTTCCTGCTGCTATTCATAAAGATGCTTTTTATCTTTAACTTCTTGTTTTCCCCACTTCCAACCCCGGCACTGATCTGCGTCCTGACCTTCGGAGCTGCCATCTTCCTGTGGTTGGTTAACAGACCTCAGCCCACCTTGCCTCATGTTGATCTGAACAAGCAGTCGGTGGGAATTGAGGTAACATGCCAATTACCTTTGCAGTTTGTCAGCCTTCATGGAACACAAACTGTAACTCAAGACCTTAGGAGAGGTGGTAAAGGAGACTGGGAGTAGTGTGGGAAAGTAAGCCTTTTTGATTAGCAAAAATAAACAGAAAATCTACAAGTTGAAAGTTCTAGTAATGGTACATTTTTGTTTGTAATGAAATCACAGATTTTACTGGTTTTATGATGCCAAAAATCTAGATGTGAGATTGGCAAACTATAGCATGCAGCAAAAATCCACCTTTATCCGTGTGAGCAAGCTAAGAAGATTCTTTATATTTTTCAAAGGATATATAAAAAGAATAAAAAGAAAGGGCTAGATCATATGTGTTCCACAAAGCTTAAAGTATTTATTATCTAGCCCGTTGCAGGAACACGTTGCTGACCCACAGTCTAAATGATAGAGTTAGGACTCGGCGGACAGAAGAACATTTTCATTGAGAAATACCATGTCTAAGAATGGTACAAAAGAAAAAGTTATTGAATTCAATTCCAGCTCTGAGTTAATAGTCTCTCTTAAAACTGACAGACATTGAACTGGGCTTCTCCCCTCAATTCTTTGACATTTTAGCAAATCATACCACTTCCTATATCTCTGAACTCTAAGGGATAGTGCCAAGAATTTTCTCTCATGGTTTTTCATCTTCAACACTTTTCAGAGAAGAAAGCATTAAAGCTAACCCTTTCTGATCTTGTTACAAACTCTGTGCTCCTAGTTGGGAATCTGACTCCAAGTTGCCTCCATTCTCCACCACCTTCCCTTTTATTTGAAAGATTTTCATCAGCATCTTACTGTTCCTATAATCCTGATACTCCAGGCTGCCATGTCTTTTCAATCATCCCTTTCCCCTGAGTCTTTAAGAGCAGACTGTTGATTTCCCTTCATGAACTTCAACCCACTGAGGTCTGACCTTTATCACTATCATCCCCTCAGACTTCTCTACATCACTCATAATCTAACTTCTAAATTCAGTGATTCACAACACGGTACTACTGTACAGTACAGGGAACTATATTCAGTATTCTGGCATAAACCATAGTGGAAAAGAATATAAAAAAGAATGTATATATTTGTATAACTGAATCATTTTGCTGTGCATCAGAAATTAACACTACATTGTAAATCAAGTATACTTCAATAAAGAATAAATTTTAAAAATAAACTCAACGATTCTTCCTCTCAATTGACTTGACACTTCCTTCTTAAAACTTCTTCCTTTGCATTTCATCATATCCTTCAGTGGGATTTCTTCCTAATTCCAAGATAGCCTTTAGATTCTTTCCTCTCTTTATCCTAGAGTTTCGATCTCACCAACTTTTGATTCCTTTGAAGCAAGGATTGGCAAACTTGTTCCATGAAGGCCAGATAATGAAGAGTTTAGGCTTTGCAGACCACATGGGTTGTGCTGTAACTATTCAACTCTGCTGTTACAGTGAGAAAGCACCAAGAGATATGTAAATGAGGGCAGGGCTGTGTTCCAATAAAACTTTATTTAAGAATTGGCTAGCCATGTTTGGCCCCAATTATAGTCTGCCAATCCCTGCTTTCAATCCTCATAGCTTTTGAGAAAACCTCCCTCTAATATGATATGAATATGTACCTGAAAGGCTCTGACACCCAAATCTGAGCTCTCTTTTGAGTTCCAGTTCATCTCAGTGACACTTGAATACCTCAGGCTCCACTCATCTTTTTATTGCATGTTTTCTCCCTTACATATTGAAGTGTGCACACACACACACACACACACACACACACACACACACACCACTCTTGCATACACACCTGTACGGTTTCCTGCTTCACCTCCTGGTCTATCTCAGTTAAATGCATCTCTTCTTACCCAGTTGCCAAAAGTTGAATCATCTTTCATTCTTCCTCAATGCTGTCTATGTAAGTAGAGAGCAAGACCCCATCTTTCTTTTCTAGAAACAGAACTTTGTTTTTGATGTCTTGACTTAATGTGACATCTGATGGAAATCTTCCCTGATGCTCCAGATTAAGTCAGATCTTTTGTTAGAGTCTCATGGGCTCTCTTGGACTTTCATAGCCGCTATCTTGGTAGTAACTTGCAGTTTTGAATGCCTATTTAATTGATGGCAAGACTTCTCTAACTTCCATGAGGGTTGAATCATACCTCTAGCTCCTATGGCAGCTCCAGGATATCTAGATCAGGACTGGATCCTAAAGTTCCAGATGGCATTTCTAGACATATCCCTAGCTATGCCCTCATTCTCAAATACCCTGTTCTTGAGCTGCCCATCAGAATCTGCAATGTGTTTTCTTGCCTTCTTTTTTTTTAAGTTGAAGCATAGTTGATTTACAATTATTCATTTCAGGTGAACCACATAGTGATTTTTCTTTTTTTTTTGCAGATGATATTCCATTATAGGTTATTACAAGATACTGGGTGTAATACCCTGTGCTATACAGTAAATCCTTGTTACTTCCTCTGCATCTTTATTCAGGCTATTCCTTCACTCCGAACTGTTCTCCTTTCCTTCCATTCTATGAAACCACATATTTTTGGTAAATGCTTACTGTCTTCAGAGTCTCTATTGAAATATTATTTCTTCTCTGTAGGCTTTCTGTTTGATTCAGGATTGGTTACTTCATTCATCTCCCAAAACATATGTTGTTATTACAGTGTGTACATCACAGTATTATATTTGCATGTTTTCCCCTTCTCGCCCTACCCCAACTCCCAAAACTCTCATTTATGTGGCAGTCATGGGCAGATCCCATGGGGAAGGGAAAGTGTATCCACTCCAGTATTCTGGGCTGGAGAATTCCATGAACAGTATAGTCCATGGGGTTGCAAAGAGTCAGGCAAGACTGAGCACTTTCACTTTCACTTCACTTTCACAGGTGGTACTTTTGTCTTAACCCACTTTGCATCTACAATATTTGCACAGTGCCTTGAACATAGTATGCATTTGATAGATGTTTAAACTTAATATGATTTTTTCTAAAAGGGCATCCCTGGTGGCTCAAATAGTAAAGAATCTGCCTGCAATTTAGGAGACCTGAGTTCAATCCCTGGGTTGGGAAGATCCCCTACGGGAGAGCATGGCAACCCACTTCAGTATTCTCGCCTGGAGAATTCCGAATTCTGTGTCTTAGGGAGGAGTACGGACAGAGGAGCCTGGCGGGCTATAGTCCATGGGGTCACAAAGAATCGGGCACAACTTAGCAATTAGGCCCAGCACAGCACATAACTATAATATTGTCTCTCTTGTGTGTGTGTGTGTGGGTATGTGTGTGTGTGTATGCGTGTGTGAGTGAGTGCATATGCATATATCTAGGGAGGTGGGGGGAAATTACCAAAAATATAACTGCCGCAATCTCTGGGTTTCTCTGATATGAAGATATCACAATTTTGAGACTTAAAAAAATTGATTGATTGAATACTAAAAGAGACATCAGTGTGACCTCAATAGTCGGTATTTATGTTCTTTTCAGTTCAATCCATACAGGCTTGGAAAGGGTGGGGAAAGACTCAGGCTTGACCTAAACTCAGTCTTGTGTCTTAGGGAGGAGCACGGGGAAGTATTTTCCAGAAGGACAATGACCTACTACACTACTACTTCTCAGATGCCAAGACGCTATATGAAATCTTCCAAAGAGGACTTGCTGTGTCTGGTAAGCCTGGCTGTTTCCCCTGGCCTGTAAGACCAAGGCGGGCTCTTGTTCCCTACCTCTCCTTCCCTGTCTCACTTCTAAAACTTTGTTTAAATATGGTGGTCTGAGAAGAATTAAAAATACAGCATGGCAGGGACATTAGCAGAGGATCTGGGTGGGTGCTGGAAGCTGTGTATCAGGACAGACTTGGGCTTGAAATCCAATTTTTCTATTGCTAGCTGTGTGACTGCACAAACCACTTTGCCTCTCTGAATCTGGTTCTCATTTAATACAAGGAGAAATTCCTGGCCAAGCTGTTGTTAAAGAGTTAACAGTAGGAAAATATTTTGGTTGATTTACTAGTACATTTGTTTAGGAGGATGTGTTTCATAAATGTAGCTCCCTGCATTATAGAATCTGAGCTAGAATTAACATTCAGGCCTCCTGACTTTTTACCTTGACCTTGCCCCTAGTATTGTACTGCTGGCCCTTGTTGCTGCTCTTAGTATCACAGAAGGTAATTGTCTTTTGGACTTTCCTAGAAGCATTATCCCATGACCTTTTGTAGGTTCATTTTCAGTGAATGAAACAAGTACATCAAGGTTCAGTACTTCTACCTGATATCATTGAACACAATGCTGGGTATACTAACTTCATTTCAAAATCAACAGGCTTATAACTCTCCCTATATTTTTAAAAAAATGTTTAATGTATCTATTTGGCTGCATCAGGTCTTAGTTATGGCATATGGGATCTAGTTCCCCGACCAGGGATCAAACCCAGACCCCCTGCTTTGGAAGGTCGGTATCTTAGCCACTGGACCACCAGAGAAGTCCCACTCTCCCTATAACTTTTTTTCTTTAGGGTGATATTCTGTCCAGGTAGAGGTTTACCTATGTGACTTTTTGTCCTCTACTTCTCTTCTGCCTTTTAACTCCGTGAGTCGGTGATGGACAGGGAGGCCTGGCGTGCTGCAATTCATGGGGTCGCAAAGAGTCGGACACGACTGAGCGACTAAACTGAACTGACGACAATATTTAACAGCCAATTCCTGTTGAGTACTAACTACAGTACTGCGTGGATAGCATCTACTTATTTTCTTACACCTCAGGGATTAGTTGTTACGCTGCTGCTGCTATGTCGCTTCAGTCGTGTCCAACTCTGTGCGACCCCATAGATGGCAGCCCACCGGGCTCCCCCATCCCTGGGATTCTCCAGACAAGAGTACTGGAGTGGGGTGCCATTGCCTTCTCCGATTAGTTGTTATACACCCCCATTTAAATTTTTTATTTATTGATGACTGTATCAGTCATCAATGTCATCAATGTCATCAATGTCATCAGTCATCAATGTGCTCGGTCTTCACTGATGCTCACGGGCTTTCTCTAGTTGCAGCAAGAGGGCTTTCTCTTGTTGCGGTGTGCAGGCTTCTCATTGCAGTGGCTCCTCTCGTTGTGCAGCAGGGACTTTAGAGCATATGCAGGCTCAGTAGTTGTGGTGCCCTGGCTTAGTTGTCATGAGGCATGTGGTATCTTCCTGGACCGGGGATCAAACCCGTGTTCCCTGCATTGACAGGTGGATTTTTAACTACTGGACCAACAGGGCAGTCCGACCTCATTTTTATAAAGTGAGGAAATAGAGACTCAGAGGTTCAGGAATATTCTGAAAGTGACAGAGCTAGAAAATGTTGATGCTGATACTGAAATCTAAGTCTCCGTCTAGATTATTTTGTTTTATATCAACTCTTGACTGTTTTGTAAAAGTTGTTGCTCCTCAAGACAATGAAGGGAAGTCGCTCAGTCATGTCCGACTCTTTGCGATCCCATAGACTGTAGCCTACCGGGCTCCTCTGACCATGGGATTTTCCAGGCAATCCCTGAGTGGATTGCCATTTCCTTCTCCAGGGATCTTCCCAACCCAGGGCTCGAACCCGGGTCTCCCACATTGTAGACAGACGCTTTACTGTCTGAGCCACCAGCAGTCAAGACAATGAAAGTTTATTGTAAAGAAAGCTTCTATCTGAAGGTTCCAGAGTGGACTGTACTTGGTATTTCTGGCTCCACATCAGTACTGGTTTAGATTTCTATCCATATAACAAACAAAAACAAACCAACCGCTAGTTTGTTTACTTATTTGACAACTTAAGATAGTATATAGCTAATACAATAGACTTTCCTTTGAGACTTTCCACTTTTTGAAGTTTTCTTCACTGAGCATAGATTGTTATTGGAAATAGATACAAGTCATTCAGCACACAGCATGTGGCACATAGGATACCTTCATTAAGAATTTTTTTCAATGTTAAATTAAAGCTAAACAGATAAATTGGCTTCTCATGTAAGTAGGCATGAAAAATCCAGCCTATTTCCATAGAAAAAAATGACAAATCTGCTTACAACTGGGATAGAATACATTGGCCCTAACCTCTATCTTTATAGGGTTCCCAGGTGGCTCTAGTGGCCAAGAACACACCTGTCAGTGCAAGAGACTTAAGAGACATGGGTTTGATCCCTGGGTTAGGAAGATCCCCTGGAGGAAGGCATGGCAACCCACTCCAATATTCTTGCCTGGAAAATTTCCATGGACAGGCTATGGTCTACAGGGTTGTAAAGAACTGGAAACAACTGAAGCAACTTAACACAAACACACACAACCTCTGTCTTTAATCCGTACCCAGTAGATGGTCCATGTTGAGAATCACCTGCACGCATGTGTGCTAAGTTCCTTCAGGCGTGTCTGATTCTGCGTGACCCTATGGACTGTAGCCCGCCAGGCTCCTCTCTTCAGGGATTCTTCAGGCAAGAATACTGGAGTGGGTTGTCATGCCCTTCTCTGGGGAGAATTACCTGCAGGTAGTGTTTAAAATATAGATCCTCTGCTCCACTGTATTTTACTGAACTGGAATTCCAGATAGTTGCTGTTCAGTCGCTAAGTCCTGCTCAACTTTTTGCAACGCCATGAACTGCTTCTCTGTGCTTCTCTATTTCCATGAGTTGGCTCAAATTCATGTACATTGAGTCGGTGCTGCCATCCAACCATCTCATCCTCTGTTGTCCCCTTCTCCTCCAAATATGAATTTTAAACAGAGCTCTCCAAGGGCTTTGTGTGCTGAAGTTTCAACTCTACCTAGCTTAGGGCCCCAATTTTGCTGAGAAGTTGTTAATGGGTGGATTCTTTATAGATGGCCATGTCTTAGAACAGAAAATCTAAGTTGATTAAATTAATCAAAGGCTAGGCTATTGCCTAGTCAGGATTTTGGCTAATCAAAGTAAAGCTGATTAGGGCACAGAGTTGAATGAAACCCTAGTTGGTACCCCCTTGGGCCAATTATTTGACTTATTCCTTGACCATGGGCCTCTGCTAGTATTTTTATCCATAGGGAAGTGATAAGGAGATGCAACAGAGTTTTTCTCACCCTTATCAGCTCTGCCACTTAATGAGTGAGCTTGAAGCCATTCAAGTTCATGATTCTTGGTTCCGTGGGGATAGTGATAGTTATTGGGAGGACCCAATGAGTTAATGTGGCAGCACAGAGTAAGCTAGGGACCATGAGAGGTACGTATCGCTGGGGGTTAATGTTAGTACAAACCAGTCCATCGGTAGAGTGGCGCACACTGAAGGCTGGAGCAGTGGCTGTGAGCCCCTAAAGCAGGACTTGCCGGGCTTCAAGGAACATCTCAGTCTGAGACTTGACTTCTTGAGCATTCCATGCAGCTGTTTCAGCAGAAAGAAAAAGCACTAATGTTTTCTGTGAATAGTCTCCATGTTCATTAAAAAAAAAAAAAATCTCTTTAGTCAACGTGGCTGTCTTTTTCCTGCTCTCTTTCCTTTCTCCTCTGTCACTTAGTCTAGAAGTTCACTTATTTGCCTCTGAATTCCTCATAACCTTCTCTTTGAATGCTTCCTTTTGGCTAGAACTGAAATCCCCTCAGCAATGTGGCTAGATCCTCTATGTAAAACTTCCTTCCTTTCTGCGCTCCTATTTATAACTCAGTTTCATTCTGGCTTAGATATGGGGGTTTCTCAGCCAGTTAGGGCATTTCCGTAGCCTCATAAGTACCGTAACTTCTGTGACTTCTGTGGCTGAAATGACTATTTCCTCTAGTAAGTGGATGTTCCCAGACTTACTCGAACTTTAAATAAGGCAGAATAGTTTCGATTTTCAGAAGTTTAATTCTTCTATTGTCAAATGTGAGACACAGTTGTAAAAATATTCAAGGCTAATGTACATGTGTGTGTACCCAAGTGCTCCTGTGTATACTCACGTGTGCTCTTGTAGTTCTTTATGACTTTGTGTCTCAGAAGACAGTCACATATAAAGTATGTTACCAACTGATTCATGAAAGTCAATGAAGCTTAACAAATAAGGGAAAAGGTCCCATTTTAATAGCTGTGAAAGAAGCTTAGACTAAAGTAATAACTTTTAAAATCTGTTAAACCAGAAGGCATATTAAAAAGTGACTATTAAAAAAAAAAGTGACTATTTAGTGTCTATGACTTGATATTTGCTGGTGGGAGAAAAAGCAAATTGTCCCAACTGATTCCCCAAGCAATGTGGTGCTGGGTATCAAAAACCTGAGCTGTATAACATGGAACTCTGCTCAATGTCATGTGGCAGTTTGGATGAGAGGCGAGTTTGGGGGAGGATTGGATAGGTGTATATATACATGTGGCTGAGTCCCTTCACTGTTCTCCTAAAGAGTCACAACATTGTTAATCGGCTGTACCCCACTACAAAATAAAAAGTTAAAAAAAAACCCTGAGCTTTCTAATCAACTGTCCTCTCCCCCAGCTCCTGCCACCCTTCCCAACCCAGTTATTTCATTTAAAATGCTCTATTCTAAGGAAATGTTCTAACTTTGAAATGATCAATTTGAAAATATGTATTGTAGCATTATTTGAGGTGTCAATTTTGGAAACAATCTCCATGCCCAAAATGAGATCAATTCAGCTATACACTAGAATCTTTCACTACTTGGCCATAATAAGGCCATTAAAATCTCTGTAGAGAAGAAATAATAATGGGAATATTTGTATAAAATGGGGAAAGAAATCAGGATACCAAAAATATATGTGGAATGAAAATAACCTTGAAACAATCAAAGGAAGTATCAAAGAAAATACTTAATATCAGTCTTGATAATGGTGTTTATGTGATGAGATTATTGATGACTTGTATTTTTGTCTAAATTTTTATGAGCACATTTTTTTACTGTGTACATATGCTAAGTCGCTTCAATCATGTCTGACTCTTTGTGACTCTGTGGACTGCAGCCCACCAGTCTTCTCTGTCCAAGGAATTCTCCAGGCAAGAATACTGGAGTGGGTTGCCAAGCCCCTTTTTATTGTAGGGAAACTCAGTCCAAGATTACCCAATACGGCTGTTTGTGTTCGCTTGTAGGTTTTTGCTTGTTCACGTCATGTGGGCTAGTCCGTATTCATGGCTTTCCCCAAATGCCTGTTACCATGGAGGTCACATATTCCAAGATGGAAGCACCCCTGCTTTTCAGCATTTCCTAAACGTTGCAGATGCAGTTTTCAGGGCTCTCTCTGTCTTTGAGAACTGAGTACTTATCACTTTTGCATTTCCTTGGCACATAAGAGAAGCCTGCGTCCTTACTGGATTTATCCTTTGTGTCTTGTCTCTTCCTAACCTCCTTTTACTTTCTCTGGTCCAGAGAATTTGCAGCTGGAGCTGATTTTCTCTTAATATTATGTTTTTAGACAATGGGCCTTGCTTGGGATATAGAAAACCAAACCAGCCCTACAGATGGCTGTCCTACAAACAGGTAAGTCAGGCCCATGATTTTGGATACGTTCTTTTGCTTATGTGGTATCCTGAGCTAATTTGTTCTCTCTGGAGTCTTGATTGCTTTTTTTTTTCTCTCTCTCTCTCTACCTCTCTCTTTTGTAGGTGTCTGATCGAGCAGAGTACCTGGGCTCCTGTCTCTTGCATAAAGGACATACACCATCACAAGACAGCTTGGTTGGCATCTTTGCTCAGAATAGGCCAGAGGTAACTGTGTTGAAATTAACTGAAAGAAATGAGTCGGGGCCAAGTCTAAAGACTTTAAGTGAAAGTGAAGTCGCTCAGTCGTGTCTGACTCTTTGCGATCCGTGGACTGTAGCCCACCAAGCTCCTCTGTCTATGGGATTCTCCAGGCAAGAATACTGGAGTGGGTTGCCATTTCCTTCTCCAAGGGATCTTCCCAACCCAGGGATCAAACCCAGGTCTCCCGCATTGCAGGCAGACAGACGCTTTAACCTCTGAGCCATCAGGGACTTTAAACCCTACCCCAAATCCAGCACTCTGACTCTTGATGAAGACTTATGAAAGCAGTTTAAAGACCCAGACTCTTTAAATATTGTCCCAGTTGAAAGGGTTGTAGTGCTGGGCCTCCTTAATCTTGGCTGAATGTCTGGCACTATTTGCAGGTGACTGGGCTTCTCTCGTGTGTTCCCAGTTCTGTGTCATTTTAAGCCAGTTTGTCATATGAGGAAAATAAGGAAGCTGTGAGGGGACTGGCAAATAGGAGCTTGAGGATGACGTGGAAAGGGATGACTCGGTACTAGAACTCGAACTTGCACATTGTCCCTGAGCTAGTGACCAAGGCATCCACTTCTCCTGAGACCAGCTGCAGCCAGCTTTCCACAGTGAGTTGAAAGCAGATTGTAGACATTAAAATGATTGTAATTAAGCTTATCTCCAAGTTCAGGTGAAGTCATTAGACCCAATATCCTCAGAGAAAAACCCTGGTGTGTTTTGGAATAGTTGCATGACATATGCTTACCCAAGCCAGTTGTTTGAAAATCCAAGGTGGGGGCAGGCCTGGCTGCACTTCTGGGTGCATCTATATATTCATCTTCCCTTAACCCAGCCTCAGAGATATCCTTGACTCTAGTTCAGGAACTTAACATCAAACCTGGTATCTTAGTCTATTAGGCCTGCCATGAAAATAATACTGCAGATTGGTGGCTTAAATAGCAGAAATTAATTTTCTCACAGTCCTGGAGTCTATTCAAGATCTCCAGTTCAAGATCAAGGTGTCAGCAGGTGTGGTTTCTCCTGAGGCCTCCCTTCTTGGCTGTAGACAGCTGCCTTCTTGCTGTGCCCTCACTTGACTTTTTCTCTGCCATCCCCAGTGTGTCTTCCTCTTCTTATAATGACAGTAGTTATATTGGATCAGGGTCCCATCCTCGTGTGCTCTGTGCTGTGCTGTGCGTAGTCTCTCAATCACGTCTGACTCTTTGGGACCCCATGGACTGTAGCCCACCAGGCTCCCCTGTTCATGGAATTCTCCAGGCAAGAATACTGGTGTGGGTTGCCATGTCTTCCTCCAGGGGATCTCCCCAAGCCAGGGATCAAACCCAGGTCTCCCACATTGCAAGCGGATTCTTTACCATATGAGCCACCAGGGAAGCCTAAGAATACTGGAGTGGGTAGCCTATCCCTTCTCCAGGCAATCTTAACCAACCCAGGAATTGAACCAGGGTCTCCTGTATTGCAAGCAGATTCTTTACCAGCTGAGCTTTATGATCTCATTTCACCTTAATTCTTTTTAAAAGGTGCTATCAACAAAAACAATTGCCTTGGTGTTAGGCCTTTGACATGAATTTAAGGGGGAACATAATTCAGTTCATATTGACATTTAAGACCCACCATCATCAGGTTCTGACCCATCAGCCCAATTCACTTCCTGTCACTCTTCATGCTCTCTGATGTATATGTAGTCATGTCGTGCAATCCTGCTTTGTACATTCACTTCCTTCATCCTTCTCTGTCTCTATTTCCACACCCAAATCCTACCTGTCCTTCAGAGCCCTGCCCAATTACCGTCACTTTTCCCAAAGTAGTTCCAGGTAGCCTTACTCCACCCCTGAGAGTGACTCTGTTTCCTTAAGACTCCCTAATGCTTTCTGTAACTTTTATGGATAGAACTTATTACACTCCACCTTTGTTTTATAGTTGTCTCGGTACCCACCTTATCTCCTTTATTTAATTATATTTTATAGCATCAGCAATGGCAGTCCCTAAAGCATCACACATGCAAAAAGAGATTAGAGGGGACTTCCCTGATGGTCCTGTGGTTAAAACTCTGTGCTTCAAATGCTGGGAGTCTGGGTTCCATCCCTGGTCAAGGAACTAGACTTCACATGCCACTACTAAAGATTCTTTCTTTTAACACAGAGCCACCAAATAAGCATTTGTTGACTAAATGATTGAATTAACACACGTTGTCATCAAAGCATGTGCTAGTCCTTATTTGAACATCTCTTCATACAGTGGGTCATCTCTGAGTTCGCCTGTTACACGTACTCCATGGTGGCTGTGCCCCTGTATGACACCTTGGGAGCAGAGGCTGTCATATACATCATCAACAAGGGTAAAACTTTGCTATTACATTTTAACTTGATTCTTTCTTGAGGATGAGTAGTTCCTCATTATTGGTTTTTGTTAACGGACTTAGAATGCTGTGATCAGAAAAATGCTCAAGTCTCTCTTGTCCTGTAGCACCTAGGATATAATTTAGAGGGAAGTTACAAAAAGCCCATGAATCAGGGATATACTCAGAAGTTTCAATGAAATGCTTCAAGGTGGCACATAATATGACAATATAGTTTGGCAGTGAGCTATTTTCACTGGCCACCCTGGATGAAAGGCCATAAAGTGAGTGAATAAATCACTTAATTGACTGTATCATTATGAAACTACTGGTTTAATTTCCTACTCTTGTAAATTGAAATGAGTATAGTTCGCCAGCATGCACCAATGTCCATGGTGAGTCTGCAGACAAAATGACTATTGCTAGAGAAACAAGTTCAAGTTCAATGGGCAAGTAAGAGATATACTAGATGTTACCTTCCATCACAGAACTGGTAGATTAAGTGAGTAGATCCATTGGAACTATAGACTTAATCAGAAAGTTTTGATTTGTGTAAACAAGTATCAAAGCAATTGCTACCATTAAAAATCATAAAATACTTGTCTGCTAAAATCCTACTTGCCCTCTCCTTCCCTTTTTAATCCCTCCTCCCCATGCCCCCAAACAAAACAAATGGACAGGTCCACATATGTGACCAAGCATGTTGTCTGTATTCTTAACCCGAAGGAATTTTGTGGCTCCTCTAGAAACTATAAATGGATGGCAGTGTGCAAGGAAACTAAGTGCTTCTGTTTCAATTAAGTTAATTTTATTATCAATGGAATGTTTCAGATTTTATACATTATAAATCTGATTTACAAATGTAATCTCCTTTAGGGATCCAGTAGTTTTGACATTTTCAAGTCTTTTCCTCTTTGCGAGAAAATCGGATGCACGGCAGCACAAGAGGCTGACCTCTGTCTCTCTTTCTGCTTTCAGCTGATATCACCACGGTAATCTGTGATACACCCCAAAAGGCATTAGTCCTGATCAGTAATGTGGAAAAGGGCCTCACCCCAGGCCTGAAATTGGTCATCCTCATGGATCCCTTTGAGGAAGACCTGAAGAAGAGAGGGGAGAAGTGTGGAGTTGAAATCTTATCCCTGTTTGATGCTGAGGTAGGGGACTGAAGCTCAACTGCCAGCCAGAAGGCTGGTCTCACACTGTGGGCAACTTGCAGAACTTCCATACAAGAAAGCAAGTTGATGTCCTCCAGAGGTGGCAGGGGAGGAGTCAGTTACACTCATGGTATTAAGCTATGGGAATCATTTCCCCAAGACAACTCAGAAAGCCTGCCAGTGAGGGAGGAAGGTCTGTGGCCAGCAGACAGACTTCCAAGTAGAGAATTTATAAATACAGCAGTAGTTAGGGGGGTGATCCTGGAATCAGGCTTCCTAGGTTCACCTTCTGGTTCTACATCCATTAGTTATGTGACCTGGGGCCAGCTGCACCACATCTTCCCTTCCCTCTCTGTCCTATGAAGATGAAACCATCCCTGCTTCACAGAGGAGATTCAAAGAGTTAAATGAGAGAACATAAAGTGCTCAGGACAGTGATATAATGTGCAGTAAGCCTTGAAATGTCAACTATTCATTTTATTTAAAATGATTTAGCAACGGTCCTGGAAGACTGAACCTTGAGAGTCTGATGGGAAGTTTGGACATTTGGGATCTGCCTTCATAAGCTGGTATTCTAGAAAGAACTTACACTCTACCCTGAGGCTTCCATTGTGCCTGAATGTTGGCTTTGAGGCCTGACCTGGGTTGGAATTTGGGTTGTATTCCAGCAGAGGTATTCACATGCAAAAGGAAAAGAGGACTGTATTGGTCTTAAGACTGTCTATCTCAACTAAAGTCTTTCTTGCTTTTCTGTTCATGCAGAATTTAGGCAAAGAGAACTTCAGAAAACCCGTGGTAAGTTTTCTTCTGCCTGATCTTGAGTCTTGCCATCTTCAACTCTCAAAGCTCGCAGTGGACTAAGCTCCTATGCTTCCCTCTCCAGCCTCCTGCTCCAGAAGATCTGAGCATCATTTGCTTTACCAGCGGGACCACAGGTCAGTGCCCAGGAAGTTGCCCCAGATGCCCCTAGATAGCCAAAAACACGGCTTGAGTCACTGACGTCTGGTGGGCTGGTAAATATACTTTACAAACAGCCCTATCCTGGGGACTTATAATCTAAGACTTCTGAATATGGTTGCCCACTTAGAAAAACCCAAGCATAAGCAAACACATTTCAATGAACAACCAGGAGCAGCTGACATGCTATGGAATGGAAGGGCCTTAAAGATGGCTTCATAAAGTCAACTTCCTCCCCCAGCCTACCACTCTCTCAATTTAACTCTCTCAATTGAGAGAGCCTACCACTCTCTCAATCACTGGAATGGCTTCACTCAATCAAGATAGCCCAGTGGTAGATCTAAACAGATCAGTCTGTGTCCTCTTTCTCCCCCTCCATGTAGCTAGCTAGCTATTAGAACTCTTAATAACTTTTAATTTGAACCATCATAATCTAGAAGTTATAGCCATTCCACTGTGCCCTGTTTATAAAGTGATGGCTAGGTAATATTGTTACATCTGAAGTCTTCATCATGAAGACAGCACAAGGCAGGGTGGGGGTCACTTGGGGTCTTCTTTTTGTTGCTATCTGTGACTGCGGCTGCACCCTGTGTGGTAGCACAAGGCTAATAATGCAGAGTAGAGTTTCTGGGGGAACTAGTCATTCATAAGCAGAGGCATATACACCATTCATAAAAAGACTCAGGGACAGAAGTTCCTGGCTCCATGGAACAGAACCAAATGAGTGTGGCTTCTCATTTCAATGCCAGAGACAACCTATTAGTCACTAACTGGATCTTTCCACCTCTTGTCTCCTACAGGTGATCCCAAAGGAGCCATGTTAACCCATGCAAATATTGTTTCCAATGTTTCTGGTTTTCTCAAAAGTGTGGAGGTCAGTGGTCAATTGAAAACGAGGCCCTCATTAAAATGTCAATCTGTCGTAAGATTTTAATCTTAAAGTGAGAGGGGGAAAAACAGATTGAAGGCCTGAGTGTGGCTGAATACCGGTACATCTTTGTCTGGAGTTTTGCCCTTTTATTTATTAAGCTATATATATATATATTTTAATCTGGACCATTTTTAAAGTTTTTATCGAATGTGTTATAGTATTGGCTCTGTTTTACGTTTTGATTTTTGGGGGCTACAAGGTACGTGGGGTCTCAGCTCCCTGACCAGGGATAGAACTCACACCCTCTGCATTGGAAGGTAGAGTCTTAACCACTGGACCTCTGGGAAAGTCCCATAGAGTTTTGCTCTGTCAGAGTCACTGCAGATCTCCACACTCAGTGCAGTTAGAGCAGCCCTTAGAGTTACACAGCGCACGTCTGCACAACTGTATGCGGCAGTCCTAGAAAGAAGAGGTGTTTGGAAGAGGAAATTGACATTAACCCATTGTTGTCTCCTTTCCATTTCCTGATCTCTAGGGTGTTTTTCAGCCCAGTCCTGAGGACGTGACTATATCCTACCTCCCCTTGGCTCATATGTTTGATAGGGTTGTACAGGTAAGATCCTGTATTCCTAACAGGTGTGTGAAAAGAGGGTCCTGGCTTGCTAGTCCCACATTTATTTAAAGGGCAGCTCTGCAACATTTGCAAGCTACTGTCTAATGTGAGGGCATGGGCAGCAGGGAGTGGTCACGGCTGAGTCCTAATCGTGACATCACCCTTAACCTGCTGCAGAGTCTTCCTGTGTTGAGTCTGTCTGCATCCCATGGGGTGAATGCTTGCTCCTGCCTTCACACAGGGTGCCTGCAAATCCTTGGAGCTCATAGCCTGGAGTTTACTATCTATCCTGTGCAGGGTGAGGAGGCACTGTTTTTTCTTTTCTTTGGGCTAGAGGTTTTGAAAAGATCTAGGCTTAAAGAAAAGGAAGTTCCCCACAGAGGGGCGAAGAAGGAACCTTTGATCTAGATAAGGTGTCCAGAGTGTGTCAGGGGGAGCTGCTGCTGATGGCACAGGCACTGGGGAAGAGCTGGCCTTCTGTGTGTGGTCACCAAGGTTTTCAGGCTCTTCTGAGGCTGGCTTGAGAACCAAAAGCAAAAACACCGATGTCATTAGGGATAGAAAATCCCCTCTCTGATCCCTGCTTAAATACCTCTTCAACCAGCTTATCTGTTGGTACATGAAATGCTAAAATGGAAGATTCAGTTCCTTGGGTTAAAGTGCTGATATCTGATTAATATAATATTAATTCTAATCAGCGTGTTTTTCACATTTTCAGTCAGTTCAGTTGCTCAGTTGTGTCCGACTCTTTGTGACCCCATAGACTGCAGCACTCCAGGCTTCCCTGTCCATCACCAACTCCTGGAGCTTGCTCAAACTCATGTCCATCAAGTCCATTCATGTCCATCAAACTCATGATACCATCCAACCATCTCATCCTCTGTCAACCTCTTCTCCTCCTGTCTTCAATCTTTCCCAGCATCAGGGTCTTTTCCAATGAGTCAGTTCTTACATCAGGTGGCCAAAGTATTAGAGCTTCAGTTTCAGCATCAGTCCTTCCAATGAATATTCAGGACTGATTTCCCTAAGGATTGACTGGTTGGATCTCCTTGCAGTCCAAGGGACTCTCAAGAGTCTTCTCCAACACCACAGTTCAAAAGCATCAGTTTGTCGGCTCTCACCTTTCTTTATAGTCCAACTCTCAATCCACACATGGCTACTGGAAAAACCATAGCTTTGACTAGACGGACCTTTGTTGGCAAAGTAATGTCTCTGCTTTTAAATTTGCTGTCTAGGTTGGTCATAGCTTTTCTTCCAAGGAGCAAGCATCTTTTAATTTCATGGCTGCAGTCACTATTTGCAGTGATTTTGGAGCCCCCAAAAATAAAGTCTCTCACTCTTTCCATTGTTTCCCCATCTATTTGTCATGAAGTGATGGGACCGGATGCCATAATCCTAGTTTTCTGAATGTTGAGTTTTAAGCCAACTTTTTCACTCTCTTCCTTCACTTTCATCAAGAGGCTCTTTAGTTCTTCTTCACTTTCAGCTGTAAGGGTGGTATCATCTGTGTATCTGAGGTTATTGATATTTCTCCTGGCAATCTTGATTCCAGCTTGTGCTCCATCCAGCTGGCATTTCACAGGGTGTACTCTGCATATAAGTTAAATAAGCAGGGTGACAATATACAGCCTTGATGTATACTCTGTGAATATACATGAAAACTTCCAGAGTTTTCACATTCTATCACTTCTGAAATTGAGATGGTCTTAACCACTGTAGGTGTGTTCTAGTTTGAGTGGCAGTGCTTTTTTCTTAGTGCTATGTAATGAATGGGCTCTTAGAAACAATGCATGCCTTAGACACTCACCCAGAGCTGTGGGTGGAGTAGAGATGGGCCTGCAGCCTCACAATCTGACTTACCTGTCCTACCGCCTCAGCAGAGGTGAGTGTCGTCCTATCTAGGGAGTAGGGTCTCAGAGTTCTGGGTACATGAAGTGTCAGGGGTGAGGGGGTCCAGAGAAAAGTGCCCATTTTTGTTGCTGTTCAGTCAGCAAGTAGTGTCTGACTCTTTGAGACCCCATGGACTGCAGCACGCCAGGCCTCCCTGTCCTTCACTCTCTCCCAGAGTTTGCTCAAAATCAAGTCCATTGAGTCGGTGATGCTATCTAGCCATCTCATCCTCTGCCACCCCCTTCTCCTTTTTCCTTCAGTCTTTCCAGCACCAGGGTATTTTCCAATGAGTCAACTCTTCACATCAAAGTGCCCATTGGATGTCCTTAATTTTGTCCCAAACAGACCCGACTCAAAGAGGTTCTTTGGCTCTGATCCCCGTCCTCTGGTTCTGCTTTTAGGCTGTTGTATACTCTTGTGGAGCCAAAGTCGGATTCTTCCAAGGAGACATTAGACTGCTGCCTGATGACGTGAAGACCCTGAAGCCCACATTGTTCCCTACAGTGCCTCGACTCCTTAACAAGATCTATGATAAGGTACTTACCTTGCTTCTGCTGGGCTGGCCCTGAGCTGTGTGGGGCTTAGGCCCGACTACAGCTCCTAGAGACTCTGTTGCTAAGAACTGTGATCCATCTCCACCCTTATCCCCCACCCCCACCAGCATCCACTTACAGCCATGCTTCCCAATGCAGCCATGAAAAACTGTACAAATGAAACCCCCTTTCCTCTGGATGAGATTACTTGGATGTGATATGGAGAAACAGACTAATTCAGAGACTTGAGGAACCTCTCAAAATTCAGCTGACTTGGAAATTGTTACTCTGATTTCGTAACACCTGCTGGTTAGGGTGCTTCTTGCTGAGGTGCTAAGCCCATGGTAAATATTTCACATACATTCCATTATTTCATTCCTACAAAAACCCAGGAAATCACACCAACATTTATTATCCCTAATTTACAGATGATGAGACTGAACCTTGGAGGTTAAATAACTTGTCCAGAGTCAGGTCTAATAAGGAGATGAGCCAAAATTTCATGGCCTCATGACAGATTTAGCTGTTATTGATCTCTGCTCTGTTTTTCACTAAGGTTAGGAAAATGGTGATTTTTCTAATCCAAGCATTTCTCTTGCCTTCATTAGCTGAGAGTCTTCCATGAAGGCACAAATATTTGATTTTTTTTTTCCTTTATTTATCAGTCTTGAAAAAAATGAACTGGTACCCCAGTGACCTTCAAAGCTGGTCAGTGAGAAATTTTCTTTGTAATATTATGATACTATATAACATACATACATACGATCCTAAATCAAAAGCCCTAACAGTGGTACACAATCAGCTGTTTCATCAGTACTCCCAGGTAACTTTGTAGATAAATGCTACCTTTTGGGGACATGCTGTGTCAATTGTCAAGGTTGTTTGCTAAGGACAAGGAATTTGGGGGAGCTGGAGCTTTGTCTGTGTGTACAAAGTTCAATTCTTTGTTAGCATGAACTTCCATCAATATTCAGCATACCAGGGCGTGAATAAGAGTCACTTTCTTTTGATGTTAAGAGGCACTATCTCTTATTTGTTGATGAATGGCTTTGGTGAGTATCCAATAGGTTTCCCACTAAGAGGAGCTGTCACTCTACAGGTACAAAACGAAGCCAAGACACCCTTGAAGAAGTTCTTGTTGAACTTGGCTGTTGCCAGTAAATTCAGTGAAGTGAAAAAGGGTATCATCAGACGTGACAGTCTGTGGGACAAGCTCATCTTTGGAAAGATCCAGGTATGTGGGTAGATCCTGATGGAGCCAGGTATGTGTCTGGGCTGCCCTCTGCCTCAGCATTCTTTGCTTTTCCTTTGATGGTCAAGCGTCTCTTTAACTGGAGACCCTTTGGCACTTTCTGTGTTCACTCAGCCTTTTGAGATCTCTCTCAGACAACTTTGTCACTAAAGGTATTTGGCCGAAATGCAGAAAGTGGATTCTTCTTAGGTTCTAGCTCTTTCATTCTCTTGGGTGGTCTGTTGAGAGTCCTAAGTAATTTGAAAGGTCCAACAATACAAATTACCTGAGGAAATGTAAAAAAAAAAAAAATTGCAGGTCTGGTTCCCGCTGTGGATGGTGGTGACCATAACAGCCAGCATTTTAAGTTCTTTTCACAATGATGGACCCTAAGTGCTTTGTGAATTAATGAGTTTAATTCTTATGACAGCACTGGATAAGCAGGCTGTTCTGCCCATTTTGCAGTGCAGGAGACTAAAGCCAAGGGAATAGTTTTCAACAGGTCTTTTGTTTCTATTAAACAGGAAAGCCTGGGTGGGAAGGTTCGGTTCCTGATCACCGGAGCTGCCCCCATCTCACCTCCCGTCTTGACATTCCTCCGGGCAGCAATGGGATGTCTGGTAAGCCAAGCACCTTTTTTTGTTTTTAATTTTTATTGGGGTGTAGGTGCTTTACAATGTTGTGTTAGTTTATGCTGTACAGCAAAGTGAATTAATTAAATATATCCATACATCACCTCTTCTTTCCTTCCCATTCAGGTAACAGGCCCCTTTTTTGGATGATAGCTAATTTCACTTTTGCACAAGTAAAACTCACTATTCAAATAAAAATGAAAACACAAATGAAAAGTGCCAAGTAGAAAGTCAGCCAGAAACTCAAAGTCAAGAGAAAATATCCTTCCAGTCACTGCTTAATGCATCTGTATACAGAAACCTTGACACAAATAGCATCAGTGTTAACAAAACTTTGCCATTCGAAGCAGTGTGAATGGACTTGGAGGGCATTATGCCAAGTGAAATAAATCAGACAAAGACAAATTCCATGTGACATCACTTATATGTGGAATCTAAAAAAATGCTACAGACCAATGAATGTAATAAGAAAGAATCAGGCTCACAGGTACAGAGAACAAACTCCTAGTGGTGGGTAGAGGGCAATTTAGGGGTAGGAGGGTAAGAGGTACAAACGGTTAGGTGCAAAATGAGTTATAAGGATATTATTATATGGGAAATATATCTGATGTTTTATAATAACTATAAATAGAGTATAATCTTTAAAAAGGGCATCAGTGTTCTAATATGCTTGTTAAGCAGTGCTTGCCCCATCCATATTGATCCTAGTCAAATAAACATCATTTTAGTGGTTTTGTAATAGTTTATTGAATGTACCTAAATAACTGGTCTCCTGTTGATGCGTGTTAAGTTGTTTCAGTCATGTCCAACTCTTGACTCTTAAAGACCCTATGAACTGTAGCCAACCAGCCTCCTCTGTCCATGGGATTCTTTAGGCAAGAATACTGGACAGGATTGTCATGTCCACCTCCAGGGGATCTTCCCAACCTAGGGATTGAACCTGCGTTTCTTATATTTCCTGCATTGGCAGGTGGATTCTTTACACTTGTGCTGCCTAGGAAACCCAGTCTCCTATTGATAGACATATTTTTTTTTTTTTTTTGCTGTTATAATCAATGAGGTGATAAGGATATTTGTGCATATTTATACAACTATCAATTTAGGATAAATCTTTGCAAGTGGGAATTATTGGGCCAAAGTATATGAGTTTTTCTTACATGTTAATGTTAATACTCACACTTCATCAGGAGGGTCTTGTCTTTCTTATACATTCCCGCAAATAATGCGCAAGTCCTGAGACCCCACCTTCTTGCTAGTGATGGATGTTTTCAGTCATTTAAATCTTAACCAAATAGATACTTGAAAAATCTTATTACAACTTTGTTTCTTTTATTAACACCAAACATCTTTTGGAGGGCTCTTTTTCTCCCTTGCCTTCATTACACTGAACATTCAGAGATTTATTTAATAATATTTGTGAGGCTTTGTTTGTTTGGCTGCACTATGAGGCATGCAGGATCTTAGTTCCCCAACCAGGGCCTGAACCCAAGACCTCCGCATTGGAAGTGCAGAGTCTTAACCACTAGACCACCAGGGAAGTCCCTAAACATCCTTTCTATTGTTTACTGGCACTTGTATTGCTTTCATGAATTACTACACTACTTCCTTATAGAAAAAAGAGCAAAGGAGAGTTTGGTTCTCTTTCACCTTGCTTTCTAAGAATTCGTATAGTAATAAAATCAATCTTTGTTGTGTTAGAAGTGTATTTCCTAGTCTCATCTTTTGCACTGTGTATTGCTAGATAAAAGTTGTAAATGTTTATGCACTAAGTCACCTTTTTTATGTGGTTTTATAAGAGCTTAGACCTTAGGCTTCCTGACCCAACCCTCAATATTGCATAAAACTGTTTTCATCCAGATTTTCTGGTAACCTTGTGGTTTTACCTTTTTTCAATTAAGTCTCTGCTCCATCTGGAATTTAGTAAAAGGGCTTGAGTACAGATAGTCTCATATTTTCCCCCTAGATGGCTAACTAGTTCATTCTCTCGGCCAACATGCACAGCATGAATGAAACAAACAGCCTTGTCCTCATCAAGTACCACCTATGTGTATAACTGCCTTCACAATAGATTCTGAATTGACGCCAAGGCCAGAGTTCCTCTTTCTTCCTTTCCTTCCTTTCCCTCAGCTCCTAAAACCCATAGATCAGAAGGCCCTATGTCATATCCCTCCCAGAAATGCCTTCCTCTCTTCCAGCAGCTCTGCCTGGGACAGACTCCATGCCCACCTCAGACTCCACAAGTGTTTCCTCCACACCCCCTGTCCAGTCAAGGTTATCCTTTATAACACCAGTTGGTCTGTGCTACAGACCAAATCTGGCCTGTTTCCTCTATTTATAAATAAAGTCTTGGTGGAACACAGCCATACTTATTTATTTATGTGTTGTCTACTGCCACTTTGATGCTGTATTGGCAGAGTTAAGTTATTGATATAGAGACCAAATGGCTCATACAGTCAAAAATATTCCCTCTCTGGTCCTATATACAGAAGTTTGCTAACCCCTGTTCTACACCATAGCTATTTCCCCTTAAAAGATACTTCTCACTTTCTTTAGCTCCTTCAGTAGCATGCCCTTGCCTAGGTTCAAGTCCAGCTGCCATTGGATCGCATGTCACTTAATGAATAGCTCTCTTTTCCCCATCAGCTTGAAATGCCACATTTCCCAAAGTATAGTATGTTTCCATACTTTGGTCAATTTCTGGACCCTTTTGGTTTTTTAGTGAATCCACAGTTGCAAAGACCTAGCAGCTCAGGTTCTCATGAATTCAAGGTTTTAAGACACTAAGTGTCCTCCAGCTCTCAGACACCTTGCTTTCCTCATGTCTGGCCATAGGGCACAGCCAGCTCCTGCTTTATCTTGAGTAACTCTCAAAGCCCTTCTTTGGTTCACACAGGTGTTTGAAGCTTATGGTCAAACAGAAGGCACTGCTGGCTGTACAATTACATTACCTGGGGATTGGAAATCAGGTAGGTTCTTTGTTTACTGGAGAGCAGGTGCAATGGCTGGGCGAAGAGTTCTAGATAAACTAGGATTTGGGTGTTTAGATAGCCTCAATACTCTGGATGAATGTGGCAGATACTAAATCTAAGGGTTGGTCCAGGCTTTTCTATCTTGACTGTCTGGCACTGGCGCCAGATGACCTTTCAGTTTAATTCTTCTAGAGTCAATCCATAAATATCTCTCAAACATGGCTGGAGTTATCACCATTTCCCAGTATCCTGGTTGATTCAGTGTGGTGTGTTCTAGGCCACGTTGGAGTCCCCATGGCTTGCAATCATGTGAAGCTGGAAGATGTACCTGATATGAACTACTTTGCCGTGAACAATGAAGGAGAGGTGAGTAGGCTGTGCCCAGCAGTCGTTTTTACATAATCGTGGTGGGGATGTGTGTATAAGAAAAAGCACACAGTTGTGAGCAGGTTTGTGTTTGGTTCTTTTGAGAATTTTTGCAAGGACTTCAATGTCTTGGAGCCTAACTTTGTCCCCCACTATAGAAATTAAAATCTGGTGCTCTTCATTAGTGTCATTGATATTAGTCCATCAGTTCTGTCCGACTCTTTGCAACCCCATGGACTGTAGCTCACCAGTCTCCTCTGTCCACGGCATTCTCCAGGCAAGAATACTAGAGTAGGTAGCCATTCCCTGCTCCAGGAGATCTTCAGTCCAGACTCAGGGATTGAACTCGTGTTCCCACATTGCAGGCTCTCTACCATCTGACCCACTAGGGAAGCCCAGTGTTCCTCATACTATAGTGGAAAGCATCAAATGAATCAAGGTGGTAGGGAAAAAAAAAAGATGAAAGGCAGGAGTTGGTGTTTGTAGCAGCATTCTCTGTTGTCACCATCTCGTCCCAACTTCTGTACAGATCTGCATCAGGGGCCCCAATGTGTTCAAAGGGTACCTGAAGGACCCCGAGAAGACACAGGAGACCTTGGACAAGGATGGCTGGCTTCACACAGGAGACATTGGTCGCTGGCTCCCGGTGGGTGTTTCTTCAAAACTTCTGAGTGTCCCTTAACAATGGAATAGATGTGCTCAAAATGAAAGTCTCTCAGTCATGTCCGACTCTTTGCGACCCCATGGACTGTAGCCTGCCAGGCTCCTCTGTCCATGGAATTCTCCAGGCAAGAATACTGGAGTGGGTTGCCATTCCTTTCTCCAGGGGATCATCCCAACCCAGGGATTGAACCCAGGTCTCCTGCATTGCAGGCGGATTCTCTACCACCATCTGTGCTACCAGGAAAGCCCGAGAATACTGGAGTGGGTGCCTTTCTTTCCCTTCTCCAGGGGATCTTCCTGACCCAGGATTCAAACCAGCGTCTCCTGCATCGCAGGCAGATTCTTTACCAACTGAGAAACCAGGGAAGCCTGGATACCAGGAATGACTTGCTCAAAGACAGGGGAAAATTTGGTGACTTTTCCAAAGAAGTGTAAAAGTGTATTTTGTTGTTGTTTTTGTGATTTTTACTTTTCTCGTGGCAGAAACAACTCAAGATAACTCCATGGACCTGTAGTGTTTGCCTTTTATAGGGATACATATTTTTTTCCCCACTTAATATGTAGACACACCAAAATGAGGGTGCAGGATTTCTAAGCCAGGTGTATGCAGAGACTCATACACCTCTCAGTGACCTTTTTTTGCCTCTCAGTGACCTTCACAGCCCCTCTTGGTTCAACCACACTGAGACTTTCTTTAAAGCAGAGCTTGCTGACAAAAAATCAGCAGTAAGTAGTCTCTGCAAACCCCCTCTGTTTTCCTAAGAAGAGAGGAAATTCCTGCATAGTAATGACAGTGCCTTAGAACCCCTGAAGGGAATTTTCAAGAGATTTCCTCTCTGGAAAGTTTTTGCCTACTATGTGCTGGGGGAGTGGGAGCGTAACCAGATTTAAAACCCCCTTCTTGCTCAATATTCTCAAGATTTAAGTGATATTCAAGGAATGTTTGACAACAAAATCTCTAAGAACACTGGTCCTAATGATGTATTTTATAGATTTGGGTATTATGGTAACATGTCTGTGTGTATGGTAAGAGTTCTCAGGTCTAATAAGCCAGAAGCATAGGCAATAGATGTGTTTTCACACTAGAATTATCAAGGGCTGAGCTTTATTCATCACTTTCAGATAATGTCTGTTAGGCTGAGCTGGTGGTTAATTTCCAGAGTTGGCCTTGTTGATGGTTCCAGGATTGGTTCAGTCTATTGCCCTGTTTCGGGTATGATCACGTGGACTGTATTTGCCACTTGTCCCAGTTCTACAATTCAAATTCCTAACAACCTAAGCTCCTCAAATCAACTAGCCCAGAGATAGAACCTGTAAATGACCTCTGGTGGCTGGTCAGAGAGCTCTCTCTGGCTGTTTCTGTCCTAACAAGCGCAATTACTGACTTGTTTGATTAGCAGTGGCACAGTGGAGCTGTATAGACTGATCCTGGATTTAAAAGGAATAGAGAAAAGGGAGACAAGGAGGGGAAGATCTAACTCTAAAGTCTTAATAAAAGATAACACCTTCTCTGTTCCCAAGAGTGCTGGAATGAAGTAATTGGAAATTAAGTTACTAGAAATTAAGAGCTGCAAAATTTCTTTATTGGATGAGGTAGCCATGTGCATAATCCCAGCAGGTCCAGGGGACTTTTTCTGAGGCTGCCCACTGACTTTTCACAGACACATGCAGTATAGACAGGTTTTGTGAAAGGCTGCATCCCTCCCTTTCCCCAAAGCCAAAAAGAGAAATGAAAGATTGTCCAAAAGTCAATGGAGAGGTCAAGTTTAAAAGGGAAGATTAAAAACAGAAAGGAAGATTACCTCTCATTTCACCTCGCTCTTCACTGACATCACTCAATAGGCTCAGAAACACTGATGCTGTTGTCTTTCTGTCTGCTACAGAACGGAGCTCTGAAGGTCATCGACCGAAAAAAGAACATTTTCAAGCTGGCCCAAGGAGAATACATTGCTCCAGAGAAGATAGAAACTATCTACATCAGGAGTAGTCTGGTGTCGCAGATTTTTGTACATGGGGAAACCTTACGGGTAACATTTCTTAACAATAGCCAGTTTTATAAACACTGTGCTTAAACTTGGCTTCTCCAAAGTACAGGAGGATTGATATGCAGAGGTCAGAGTTGCTTTAAGCTTAATATTGAGCACCATTTCTTTTTGAACAATCACATTTAAATGGAACATTTTTGTAGAGATGTTAAGTGGGAAAATGAGATTAAAGTTCCATGAGGGTTTGAAATATATTTTAAGAAAATAGTAGGATTCAGTTCAGTTCAGTTGCTCAGTTGTGTCTAACTCTTTGTGACTCCATGGACTGCAGCACACCAGGCTTTCCTGTCCTTCACCAGCTCCCAGGGCTTGCTCAAACTCATGTCCATCGAGTCGGTGATGCCATCTAACCATCTCATTCTCTGTCGTCCCCTTCTCCTCCTGCCTTCAATCTTTCCCAGCATCAGGGTCTTTTCCAAGGAGTCAGATCTTCACATCAGGGAGCTTCAGCTTCAGCATCAGTCCTTGCAATGAATATTCAGGACTGATTTCCTTTAGGATGGACTGGTTTGATCTTGCTATTCAAGGGATGCTAGCCCTGAATGTCAGGCTTGGGAACCATCACGTATTAGGAAGATGTAACGCTGCCTTCTTTGCGCCGCTAGGGGGCAGTGCTGCGCTAGTTCACATGCCTTTATTTCCTTTCCAGTCATTCTTAGTGGGAGTGGTGGTTCCTGACCCGGATGCACTTCCCTCATTTGCAGCCAAGATTGGGGTAAAGGGCTCTATTGAAGAACTGTGTCAAAACCAAGTAAGTCTCACTCAGGAAAGCCTATGTACACCCATGGGCCTATTGTGGGAGGGGGATTCCCTGTTCTCCCCATCCTTCAACTTGGGCACCCAGGGTTTCTCAGAACCTCCTCTCTGGAAGAACAGACTCTTGCTGTGTCTGTACTGGCTGGTTTTATTAGACTGGAAGATGGGATGTAGAGTTTAAAAACAACTACCAAAATCCTTATTCTTTTTATAGTAAGATGTGCATTGTGAAAAAATTAACTGGAAAATGAGGAATTAAATAATGCCACCCAGAGAAAACCCCTGTTACCATTTAGGGTTGCTTTTTCTTCTCATTACTGTCTTTGAGCAACATTTAGATATCACGTGTTCTTGCTCATACCCCCACATCCTGCTTTTATCCTGATGAATTTAGTTGGTGTTTTGAATTGGTTCCTGCTCAGCCTTTTCTTTAGGCTCTTTTTCAACAGCCAGTCTCTAAGTTATGTTTTCTATTCCTAGACTATAAAGAAAGCCATATTAGAAGACATACAGAAAACTGGGACAGAAGGTGGCCTTAAATCCTTTGAACAGGTATGTACTACTCATGTTATCCTGTCCTCTTCAGGCACACTCAGTTCAGTTCAGTTCAGTTCAGTCTCTCAGTCGTGTCCGACTCTCTGCGACCCCACGAATCGCAGCACGCCAGGCCTCCCTGTCCATCACCAACTCCCGGAGTTCACTCAGACTCGCGTTCATCGAGTCAGTGATGCCATCCAGCCATCTCATCCTCTGTCGTCCCCTTCTTCTTCTGCCCCCAGTCCCTTCCAGCATCAGAGTCTTTTCCAATGAGTCAAGTCTTCGCATGAGGTGGCCAAAGTACTGGAGTTTCAGCTTCAGCATCATTCCTTCCAAAGAAATCCCAGGGTTGATCTCCTTCAGAATGGACTGGTTGGATCTCCTTGCATTAGAAAGTGTTAAAATTTGCATTTATAATGGGGTTAGGAAGTTCGGTTTCCAAGGAACTGACTTCAGTGGTAGTTAACCCATTGACGCCAAATGGCAGTGACCTTTGCGTTCACTTGTGTGGTCCCTCCATGCTGTTCATTATTCATTCTCCTTCTCTACTCAGGTCTTTCCCAAACTATTAGTGTGAGAATGGGTGTATGTTACTGTTCTCCTAACCCTCCCATGTCATCATGCCACTTCTATAAGAGAAAAGATTAAGTTTCCTCGCATAGCATTTATTATTTGGTTTTGACCAAACTGGGTCTCTGTTGCTGTGTGTGGGCTTTCTCTAGTTGCGGTGAGTGGGGGCTACTCTCTAGTCGTGGTGTATAGACTTTCCATTGTGGAGGTGGCTTCTCTTGTTGTGTGGCACTGGCTTTTGGGCACACAGGCTTCGGTAGATGTGGCATGTGGGTTCAGCAGCCGCGGCAAACAGGCTTAGTTGCTGCACTGCATATGGAATCTTCCCAGACCAGGGATGGAACCCGCGTCCTCTGCATTGGCAGGCAGGTTCTTAACCACAGGACCACCAGGGAAGTCCCACATAGCATTTAGGAGGGCTCTGCAGAACAGTCTGGATCACTAGTAAGTGTGTGTACGTGTGCATCTCTTCCAGGTCAAATGCATCCATCTACATCCAGAACCATTTTCCATCGAAAATGGACTCTTGACACCAACCTTGAAAGCAAAGCGGGGAGACCTTGCCAAGCACTTTGGGACTCAAATCAAGAGTCTGTATGAGAACACCCAGGAGTAGCTTAAGGTACTTACAGCTGCAAGGGGCCCATAAGTATCCTGCCTTGTAGGAATGTGGATTTAAAACTAACCTTACATTCATTTTCTTTTTGTCTTTCCTCCTGTTGTTTTACCTACTAAATTATAAAACCATAATTTTAGGGCTTTTAAAAAATAGTGAGAGATTTAGCACGTGGACGTTTAGCCTCGAACTAAATAACTCTTGTCTTTCCCATCTTAAATGTTGCTTAAATGACATCTTGGGTGTTAGGACTGCTTTTTATCAAGATACCTTCCTTCAAGGTCCATCTGTACAGTATCTTTGTTCCTGCCTTGTGAAATCCAGCCTTTATAAGTGATAACTAGTTCAGGGGCCAAAGTGAGCCTTTGGGACTTTTTCCTTGTTTTATAGTTAACCTAACTCATTGGTGGTCTCAATATGGAGTTTCCAATGTTCAAATTAAGAGACTTTAAGTTCTGAGGAACTTAAGATATTTTCTAACTATTCCATAAAACCCCTAAAATTAAGTAGAGTTTTAAGCTATAGCAGTATTAATCGTGTTTATGAGACAGATTTTTTCTGTGTCCTTCTGTGTTCACTGAAGTCTGTGTCCAGAAGGGAAGAATTTGATCCCACTGAGCATTTCCTAAAGTCTCTAGTTTAGGAGAATGTAAAACTGGGCCTGTAACACTGTGCCCAAAAAGAATGTTCTGAGAGCGTTTTCCACAGTATACCTGGTGACCGAATCTATTCCCAACAGTTTGCTGCTGAGCTGGAAGCTGTGGGTAAAGGAGCTGAAACTCACGTCAAGTGTAGCTTTCCAGTGAATGAAGCAAGCACTGAGTAGCAGCCTCCCAGACTGGGAATGAAGGCATGAAGCCTGCACAGCAGCCATATCTCCTGGGAAGGAATCGACTGATCTTTCCTCCTGACTCCACTTCCTGCTGTACCTTACCTGCCTTCAACACTGATATCGCCTGAAAATATAAGGTGTTAAGAATAAACTATTGCAGACAACTGAATCTGTGGTGTGTATCCTCGTGGATCGTGGAGAATTGTCAGTCTTAGACAAGGGTTCCTTCACAATCATGGAAGCTAGTGGCTCTCAAACTTGGCTATGCACTAGAATTACCTGGGAGTTTAAAAAGATACCAATGCCTGTGTGATACTTATGGATTCTGGTTAACCTGGCCAGAGGTACAGCGTGGGCACTGGGATTTTTAAAAGGTCCCTAGGTGATTCTAGAATGCCACCATGTTTGATAGCTACCAAAGGAAATGACCTTGAGGATCAGGCCTGCTATCCCACAGCTGTGAATAAAAAGTACCAGTCGAAAACTGACTCCAGCTGAGCACAGTTCGTGCTTTCTCCTTTATCATCCATGTAGTCTTGAAGAGTGTTCCTTTCTGGTCTTTCTAGACCCTGAGCCCAGAAGAGCTATCCTGGGATACTGAGATAGAAGTGAAGGCAGGAATGAGCTTCCCTGCATGTCCTAGCTCCTGCTGTCTCCTTGACCTCGTTTCCCACTACCCCCTCACTCATTCCAGCTGAACCTACACTGCCTTCCTGTCCTCAGACATGCCAGGCACATTCTAGCCTGTTGTTCTGCCTAAAGTGCAAATGCTCCCAGAGACACATGACTTGTCCCCTCATATACTTTAAATGTCACCTCCATCAGATTGTCCCACCTGCTTTCTTCATAATACACGATTCCAACTGACATATGTTTTACTATCCGTCTACCTCCCTAGTCCTCATTGGAGTGGGACAGAGTCCTTTCACTCATTGCTAAATCTCCAAGTGCCCTTCCATCAGTGTTCACAAGCCAGATCCCCATCTCAAGTTTTCTGCCTTGGAAAGAATTACTCTTTGAACAGGTGACTACTGTAATTCTACTCTTGTGTTTAGAAGAGCCTGACTTTAAGCCTCCAAGTCCACCAGCCTAGAACCTACTACTCACATCAGCTTCAGGCTTGGAGAGATTCAAGCGAACATGAGCAGACATGACTAGGTTGAAAGTCTCCTAGACAGCGGTCAAGATGGTATAATATAGAAAGACCCTGAGTTCACCTCTCATGGGCACACCGAAATCAAAACTATCTGCAGAACAACCATTGATGAAAAAAACTGGAACCTACCAAAAAAGATCTTCTACAATTAAAGACATAAAGAAGGAACCACAGTGAGAATGGGCTGTAAGGGCAGATATGATCAAAGCCAATACCCCTTGGCTGGGCCATCCTCAAACTGGATAATAATTATATAGCAGAGGTTCTCCCACAGGAGAGATAGCCCTGAGCCCCGTGTCAGGCTCCCCAGGCCAGGGATCTGGCATCAGAAAGACAAGCCCCAGAAAACCGGGGGAAATGCAGGCTTCACTTTTCAAGAGTACACACAAAATTTCATGTACACTGGGACCCAGGGCAAAAGCAGTAATTTGATAGGAGCCTGGGCTACATCTACCTGCTGGTCTTGGAGAGTCTCTTGGAGGGGCAAGAAGCAGCTGCAGCTCACCCTGGGGACACAGATACTGGAGGCAGACGTAATAGGGAACATTCAACCACATGAACACTCCTGCTGGCTGCCATGTTGGCTCATCTGTACCTAGCCCCAGCAACCTGAAGGTTCCAGTGCTGGGATGCCTCAAGCCAAACCACTAACTGGGGAGATACAGCCATACCCATCAGGAGACAGGCTTCCTAAAGACTGAAGGGCCCACAGTCATGTCCTGACATGCCCCTAGGCACAGCCTAGTCCACCATGGGGTCAAAGTCCATCTCCACCCACCAGTGAGGAGATAATAGCTAAAAACTTCCCTAATCTGAGAAAAGAAACTGCCAAGTCCAGAGAGTACATACAGTCCCATACAGGATTAACTCAAAGAAGAACACACCAAGACACAGTGCCATCAAAATGACAAAAATTCAAGATAAAAAGACAATACTAAAAGCAGCAAGGGAAAAGCAACAAATAATATACAAGGGAACTCCCATACACTACAAAGCTACAGTAATCAAAACAGTATGGTACTGCTACGCAGACAGAGATTAACAGAGCAGGATGGAAAGTCCAGAAATAAATTCATACACACCTATGACCAATTAATCTATGACAAAGGAGGCAAGAATATATAATGGAGAAAAGACAGTCTTTTCAGTAAGTGGTGATGGGAAAACTGAACAACTTACATGTAAAAGAATAAAATTAGAACATTCTCAATTACCATATACAAAATTAAAGTCAAAATGGATGAAAGACCTAAATGTAGGACTGGATACTATAAAACTCCTTGAGGAAAAGGAGCACTCATTGATATAAATCACAGCAATACTGTTTTGAATCCATCTTCTAGAGTAATGGAAAGAAGAACAAAAATAAACAAGTGGGATCTAATTAAACTTAAAACCTTTGGCACAGCAAAGGAAACCATAAACAAAACAAAAAGAACACCTGAAAAATGGGAGGAAATATTTGCAAAGGATACAACCTACAAGGGATTAATTTCCAAAATATAGAAACAGCTTAAAATTAACCCAATCAGAAAAGGGGCAGAAGACCCGAACAGACATTTCTCCATACAGATGGCCAACAGGCACACGAAAAGATGCTCAACATTGCTAATTATCAGAGAAATGGAAATCAAAACTACAATGAGGTATTTCCTCACACAGATCAGAATGGCCACCATCAAAAAGTCTACAAATAATAAATGCTGGAGGTGTGGGAAAAAAGGAACCCTCCTACATTGCTGGTGGAAATTGGTATAGCTACAGAAAAACACTATGGAGGGTTCTTAAAAAACCAAGTTACCATATGATCCAGCAATCTCACTCCTGGACATGCACCCACACAAGTTGAAAACTTTAATTTGAAAAGATACATGCATCCCCATGCTCACAGCACCACTATTTACAACAGCCAAGACAGAGAAGCAACCTAAATGTCCACAAACAGATGAATGGTTACAGATGTGGAATAAACAGTGGAGTGTTACCCAGCCATAAGAAGAATGAAATCATGCCATCTGCAGCAACACAAAGGGACCTAGAGATTGTCACATGAAGTGAACTAAGTCAGACAGAGAATGATAAACATTATAGGATATTACTTACATGTGGAATCTAAAAAATGATACAAATGAACTTATTTACAAAACAGAAATAGACTCACACACACAGAAAACAAACTTATGGTGACCAAAGAGGAAAAGAGGCAGGGAGGGATAAATGAGAGATACGGGAGATGTTATAGACATACACTAGGGCGTCCCTGCTGGTTCAGCAGTAAAGAATCCACCTATAATGCAAGAGACATAGGTTGGATTCCTGGGTCAGGGAGATCCCCTGGAGAAGGGCATGGCAACCCACTCCAATATTCTGGCGTGGAGAATCCCACAGATAGTGGAGCCTGGCAGGCTACACTACATAAGGTCACAAAAGAGCTGGACACAGCACACACAGATACACACTACTGTGTATAAAACAGATAAGTGAGAGCCTAGTGTTTGTACACCACAGAGAGCTATATTCAAGATCTTGTCATAACCTATAATGGAAAAGAATCTGAAAAAGAATATATGTGTGAGTGTATATATACCTGGATCATTGCTATACACCTGTAACACTATCAACTATACTTCAATTAAAAAAAAGTCTACTAGAATACTATGATCTCAATATGCCATTAATTATTTATTTGAGGCAAATATATATATGTCTTAAGACTTATGATTAAAGATGTGAATTTTCCAAGAGGCAGTAAAGCAGCAGTTTTTCCATAGGAAATAACACTCCTTTTTAGTCGGCAAAAAGAAAGATGACTAGAGTAAAAACTATGATTTATACAGAACAGCCATTGATCTTTATTTGATTTGACAAAATCATCATTATTAAAAGACGGGTAATAAAATCTGAGCTTACACTGAATCTGACAAGTTAAGTTCTATAGTATCTGGAATATCAGAAATTCGGCCGAGGGGGGACAGAGGATAAAAGCATCGCATGCAGATGCTCCTGGTAGAGGGGGACCTCTATCTGCACGTCAGGTCCACTGTGTGCAGCGCACACAAAACTCTAGAGAAAATGCAACTGACTCGCTTGGGTGAAGTGTTTTTCCTTTTGGGGAGGGGGAGAGGTGGCAGAGAGGTGCAGGAATTCAAAGGCAAGTGCAGAATGGCTTCTCCATTTCAAAGTGGTAATAAAAATATCTAGATCATGGCACTAGGGCACCTTTGAGGAAAAGAACACCTTAACCAGAGTAGGCTCATTGCATAATTCTTTAGTAATATGTACAGTTTTCAAGTAATGGAGCGGACTGAGAGGAATTGTACTTCAAAAGCAGCTATCTGTTTTTCTTCTCGCCCTCTGGGGCTTGATCTGTTTCGGCGTCACAGGGGCACTTTTCTACACAGTTTCTAGGGAACCATCCTCTTATTCTTGAAACACCTGAGGGAGAAAATGAAATTGATATGAAATAGACATACCAAAATGACAACTGTGAGACTTGTAAATCCTATTACTTCAAACTGATAAGCTTTTAATTACCCCCCCATTTTGATAAGCACAACTTGAGGCTAAAATGAACTAAATAAATAAAAATTCAAAATATATACATTCCCAACAAGCTAGAAAATAGGTATTTCCCAAGTTCCATCATCTGGGAAAGGACCTTTATGTTCAGGAGCACTCCAGTGGAGTTGGAGGGGAACCTGGAGTCCAAGCACACGTGTGTGCCTGGGATGGAGTCTGACACACCGTGCCACTTCATCTGTTCTAGGGGACTATCTCCCTGGAGGTGAGCTTCTTAAATTTGTTTTTTAACAGGTGCACTTCTATATCAAGCTTGCATAACCTATCACATGGGCTAATTTATGATTAACCCAGTGTTTTCAAAAGAGCATCCTAGGTTAATTTCTAAAGAAATAATTCTTAAAAGTAAATTAAAAAAAAAAAATCAAAGACAGGGAATGTTTCAATTCACCAGTTTTTATCATAATAGAATGATTCACTCAATGAGTGCATGTATAGCATAGCAGCTTAGTCACAGGCTCTGAGCCAGACTGCATGGGCTAGAGTCTCGGCTCTTCCTGTATTTAGTGTGGCCTTGGGCACGCTGCTAAGCCTCCCCACATTTCAGTTCCCTCACCAACAAAATGTCAATGACAGCATGGACCTCAGAGGGCTGCTGGGGACTGAATACCACAAATGAAGCATTTCCACAAGTGTGTGCTGCCTATTTAAGCATGGGATCCAACGTTCAGTAATCATTGCAAAGACCCGATAAATACAAGTGCTATGGAGAATACATGGAGCATCTTTTTGTTGCTTAATGAGTACCTTCCTATAGTTCCCCTAATGCATGTGACTGTTTATAAAAGGTTTTCTTGTAAAATTTGCTGTTATTGCTGGCAGTCTTATCCTTTAAACACTCGCTTTCATGTTCATACCTTCTAAAACAGAATCATCAAGAATTTTGTCTCCATACAACCAGTATCTGAAATATTTAAAAGATTAAAATTAATTTTTCTTTTTAGGCTAGATGCCAATTTCACTATTCAAGAAGAAATTCAGTATTTTCTGTTACGTACCGTAACCCTCTTGTAGCTAAGATGAATTCCCCTTTCTGTAGCCTTATCCGAGGTTCTTCAGTACAGGGGCTTGTGAAGAATGTTTTGATTCCTCTATTCAAAGGACAGCAGGTACCACTATAATCTTCTATCACTTTATACCGGACCTGTCATCAGTGAGTAGAACAGTTTAACATTAACTCATGTATGAAGTTTTTTAAGCTTGAATGTAAACCGTTAAAAGTAGACCCAGAATATCAGCCAACAAGTCTTTCCCTTCTGGTTTGCTATCTACCCAGCTCCCTTATAGAAGGTAATTAACTGATGCTTCTAATTCTCAGGCTTTTCTTGCCCTTCATTTGAAGCACATGGCTAATACAATTTTAGAAGCAGTGTTGCCCAATGGAACTTTCTGCAATGGTGGAGATGTTTTACACTTGTGGTATACAGTGTGGTATCCCCTAGCCACAAGTAGATACTGAACACTTTTAATGTGGCTGGTGCAACCAAGGAATTTAAATTTAAATTTAATTTAATTAATTTAAATTTAAATAACCACATGTAGCTTGTGGCCACTGAATTAATTGTTCAGCATCACTTTAAGGACAAGTTTCCCACTAGGGAACTATATTGAGGATAATTATCTTTTGACAATATAAACTGACTAAATTCCCTCCAAACCTCCAGTCCAAACTATCTGAATGAAAACAAAAGTAAAATGCATCAAAGTTCAACAAATGTATTAAGAAATATTATTTAATAACAGCCAACAGTTGGTTTTTTACTTAGAGGCAATTTTAAAATCTACTTAGAAGTGCTGAGCCTGACAAAGGAAAAGAAATTAGTATCACTGCAAAAGAATTACTTACACTTCTGACTCTTTTATCTGCTTTTTGTTTCAACTGTTCTATCTGTTTGGAAGATATAAAAAGAAAAAATGAAATCTCGTATCTCAACACTGAAACACAGGCTTTCCTCGTTTACTGTATCAGAGTGACATGACAAACTCCCAATTTTCCGACATTTCAAATTGCTGTAATTTAAAGGCTACACTTTTTTTTTTTTAAAGCATGGAAAGAAGGCTCTTTGACTAAAAATTGGCACTGAAGTGGGACTTTCTTCTCAATGTTCCCTCTCCAATGTCTTTATCTGTGTATAATTACAGAGCATTCCCTGTGGCCCAGTAATCAAGGAGATGTGCTCTCTGCCCTCCGGGGGCTTCCAGGCTAGTCCCTTAAGATGAAGCAGTCCAGAGACTCACTGAGTCCTCAATAAGACTGCAAAGTTCATCAACAATGAATTTTGATTAAAAGTCGTCATTTTGACTCCTCTTCTCCACTTATTCAGCTACAACCTGCTAAATGACACTACACTAGATATAAGGGGAAATAATCTCTGCTTAGAATCTTGCCAAGTTAAAGACACAAGGATTAAAATTGAGACCTCATGTGCTCATATAACTAGTATATGAGTAGGTACCAAATCCAGATGAGTCTAGATGAGGGCGGGGGGGCTGGAGCTGATCTGAGTAATTTCTGATAAAGAGGAGGTCACATGGCGTAGAAAAAACTGTGGGGGGAGAATTGTATCAGGGATTTGCTGAGTGGACTAGGCTGATCCGAAAGGCTGATTCCCTCCAGGATGTAGGTGGTCTGACAAAACAGGGTCCAGTGAAGGGAAAGGCAAACCACTTCAGCATTCCTGCCTCAAGAACCCCATGAACAGTATGAAAAGGATGTAAGTGAAAGGTAGCTTTTGGCTGGGTTTTATAAATTCAAGGTATGGAATCAGGACTTTATCTCACAGGTATGGTGAGATAAGAGATTTAAATTGAAGGAGGTCGGACATGACTGAGCGACTTCTTCATGATATAAGGAGTGCTTGGGAATTCACTTAGATTCATTTTGACATGCTGAAACAATTCTTATGACTTATTTTACTACAAAATGCCATCGGAGTTAAGGAGAAGTTAAGAGGAAGAAGGTGGGGTAAAAAGAAGACTATTTGAACAAAACACTCACTGTTAAGCTGTACTGGTGACAGTCTTCTCTAACTGGCCAATCCAGCCCATCTCCTTCAGGGACCCCTGACCATGTGAATACTTGTTTGAAGTTCTTCCATCTACTTCCCATATCATAAGGAAAAACAAAGTCGTCATCTAGTTGATAATATTGAATTCGATCTTTAGCCTGTGGGTAACAAAGAGGTAAGATGGCAGATACATCTGCCTTAAACGGCTTTTGGCAATAGATAATTGAGAACTGTTATTCCTCAAATTTGCATCACTTCTAAAAATACTTCCTCCTTGTTATAACATTAGAATACATGGGAGTAATAAACACTTATCACAATACAGGAAGAACTTGACAGACAAAACACCAAACTTGTATAAGATCATCCACAAAATGTGTGACAGGGCTTTTTTAGGAATAAGTCTAAATAAGACTGAATTTAAGCATTCAAAAATGCTTATTAAAAGTCAGTAACTTTATTTCATGTACAAAAAATCCTCAATGTTCCTACTTGTTCAGTAGAACAAAAGGATCCAGGTGTAAAGAACAGATGTTAATAAAGAGATTTAAGAGAAAACAAGGGTTTATTCAGGCTGGAAGGAACTTGTAGGAATGGCCAGGAAAGGTGTGACGGGTGAGTCATTTTATGAAAATTATTGTTTTTTTTTAAAGTTAGCAGGTTAAGTGTAAGAGATCTTTCAGTTTTACATACCATTACGTATGTCTGCATACTTATATAGGCATTTATATGCACATTTTATGCATATATATATCCAAGTTTCATAAATTATATTCTAGGCATTTAAATTGTCATCTTTTACCTAAGGGGATAAACTGGTTTAGGATTTCTGAATTTCTACTGACACCTAGTGGTATAAAGATACATTGTTTATTCCTACAATGAGTATACAAACCCAGTTGATATTTATTGTGTAATAAAATATGGTAATTTTGACCCATTTTCTTTAACTTAAAGAATCATTCATTTGATTTTTATTGAGCAACATAGTGCCAGGTTTAAAATAACTTCTAGATTTAGTGTGGCACTTTACAGATAGCCTTGGTCATCGGCAAAAACAGTTAATCTAATGTCAATGTTATGCTAACTAGAGATTATACCTTGAAATATTTTATTATCATCGGATAGTATTTTAGAGGAAAGCTTCTTGCAGTTACTTATAAAGTATACTGATAATAACTCAATTACAAGAATTGTCCAGCTGTAACATGAAAACATGTAAGTCCAGCCCCACCCTGATAATGAGTAACTTCTTTTCCCTTCTTATAAACAAAAACTTCAGCGTCTTAAAATAGATTAAGAGCCTCAGAGAACAGAGATGTAGAATATTAAAAAAGACAAAGTGCTAAGGATGAGAGCAGTTTACAGAAACAGCAGAGGCATGGAGTCTGTCTGAGAGAAGCACACAGTAAAGAGGGAACTCTGTGTACCGTATGTGTTAAAAATTGACAGAGATGTGCAACAGGCGCCATGGGAAAGGGGAAGAAAAGTACTTCACTCAGTCTAGGGAGAATCAAGGAAGGTTCCTCGGAGGAACTGACAGCTGACCCAAGTCTCAAGGGGCAAGAAATAAGGAGAAAAGAGCTAGAAGAATATTCTAGGCAGAGGGAGCAACATGTGGAAAAACACAGAAGCATACGATGTGTAAACTATTTGGTATTAGCTGGTATGGAGTAGGAATGGGGTGGGGAGGGGTGGAAATGAACTGGAGAAGCAGGTAAGGGGAAGACATGAAAGGCTTTACTACACAGAAGCTAAGGAGCTTGGACTTAAACTTGTATATCTGTGGTTCTCAAAGTATGCTATGTGCATCTCCTTCAGTCCCCAAGACCTTTTCTTGAGGTTAAACAAAGTCAGACAACTTTGATAATAATACTAAGACATTCTTGCCTTCTTTCATGGTGTTGACATTTGCAGTGGTGGGTGAAATTGCTGGCACCTTATGTTGGCGTCAAGACAGCGGCACCAAGCTGTTATATTCTTCATTGCTACACACTAAATTCCAACCAAACCAAACCAACAAAAAGCCCAGTTTTACATAAAAATGTCTTGATGAATAAAAATTATTTTTATTAAATCTCAGCCCTCAAGTAGACGTCTTTTTAATATTCTGTGTGACGAAACAGGGAATACACGTAAAGCATGACAAAATGCTTATCTCAAGGAAAACACCTGTCTGAGTTGTGAGCCAACTAAAGCTGTGCAGCCAGCTTTTTTCATGAAATGCTATTTTTTTGAAAGAATGAGTAATATAACAGACAAACCAAAGTTAGTCAGATTTCAGTATTTAGTGGATGTCTTCTTGAAAATGAACAAAGGTCAGGCTATTACTTCATATAAACAACCATTTGTTGCTAGTGAAAAATGTAAGGCTTTCTAATGAAAATTAGAATTTGGAAAATTTACATCACCACTGTGAGTTTGACAGCTTTCCAATATTTAAAATTTTCCCCATAAAACTGGTAGTGATACAAATGGGTTTACACCTTGAATAATGAACTGTATCAACATTCCAAAAATCTGTGAATCTGTAAACCAGTATGTTCCAGAAGACCAATGCCTGATGCCCTATATGGGTAAAGGATCCGTTCAAAGAGCAAGACAGATTGATGGATTTGAATACAAAGGAATGCAAAAAACTGACTGAAGTAATTTTAGATCTTACATGCAACTAATCTCTCAACAACTAGCACTTGTCAAGTTATAATGTATTGTTATTATCAAAGAATGTCCACTGTTATCTAAAAGGCATGGTAAAATACCCTCTTCTACCTACTTATCTGTTTGAGACTGAATTTTCTTCACATACTTCAATCAAAGCAACATATCTCAACAGACTGAACGCAGAACTAGATCTGAGAATCCAACTGTCTTCTGTTGAGTCAGATATTAAAAAAATTTGTAAAAACATAAAACCAATGCCACTCTCCCTATTCTGTTTATTTTGGAAATTTTAATTATTTTTCCAGAAATGTTATTTTATTAACATATAGTGGATTTATTATTGCTATTTTTAAATGAAATAATATTCAAAGGTTTTCTCAGTTAGAAAATATGGCAAATGTCAATAGATATAATACCCAATAGTATAATTAACAAAAGCTCTTTGGTGTACTTAACAATTTTTGAGAATGTAAAAGGTCCCGAGGGGCTTCCCTGATGGTTCAGTGGCAGAGAATCTGCCTATCAATGCAGAAGATATGGGTTCCAACCCAGGGTCAGGAAGATCCCCTGGAGAAGGAAATGGCAACCTACTCCAGTATTCTTGCCTGAGAAATCCCACAGACACAGAAGTCTAGAGGGCTACAGTCCATGAGGTCACAAAGAGCTGGGCATGAATTAGTCGCTAAACAGCAAACAACAGAAGGTCCCAAGACCGAAGTTTGAGAGCTGCTGCTAAGTTAAAACTCACCAACTGGCTGCTAGGGGGCTAAATATGTCCTATAGGTGTGTTTTCTTTGGCCCATGAAGATTTTCTGTTTATTTTGTTCTTAATTTGAATTGCTTCTCAATGCTTAAAAGCAAAGAAGGTAATATAAAAATCCAGATCTCTGGTTTTTCTTAGAAAAAACAATTACATGATCTCACAATACTAGGTGAGGATTTCTCTGCGGCAGTGATGAGCTTGCTCTGCTGGACAGCTCTGGAGCACAGGCTGGCTCCACTCCTCTAGCTTATCTGCCTGGGCCGCAGCGCAATGGGTTTACAACCCCAATAAGCTACAGGGACGGAAAGGCTCTGGGAAGTTTTAAATAGGGAGTGGGGCATATTTTAACATCAGAATCACAATGGAAAGTGTGAAGTATGTATTGGAGGTTGTGAGGTTTGTGACAAGCTAAATGTTCTAAGCTCTATCTGATGTGTAAAGCCTACATGGCACCTTGGTAGGACAGAAGCTCCCATCTCAATGAACTGCCTTCTCCTCCAGTCTGAGAGAGTACGGCCAAATAGCTTCATGTGTGACTTAGAACAATTCAGTGTGAGATGGTTCTGTGGGAGTTTTATTGAAACAGGAATAAATCAAATGGTTCCTATAATCACCCTTCACGTGGCATGCAAATGACATAAGGAAGCCATTTGGTAGTCAAGCTTTCTTTTGGGGGCATTTACTAGTTAATCTGATCTATTAGTTAATCAGAACTTAATCAAAATTAAGAAAATAATTCTAAAATTTACCTTCTCTTCAATCCATGATTCAATAGAAGTTTTGTTTCTGAGAATTATTTTCATCTAGAAATAGTAAAATTTAAAATGTTACTGGTTCATTTAAGATTATCATCTTAAAAAAAAAAAGATTATCATCTTTACACTACCCCTATGAGACAGTTTTTATTGCTCCATTCCATAGATGAAGGTATCAGGACAATAGAGATTAAATAAAAGAGCACATGATTCATCTGACTCTAAACCACTGGACTATATCTTCACATGACTACATCAATCCACAATCAAATCTGAATTAAATTTAATTAAATGAAAGTCATGCTCTAAGTGCTACCTTCTGAATAAGTTTTCCAGAGTATTAATAAAATATGATACAATACATTCAATAGGCATTAACATATTTTGCCATTAAAATTTTACCACTATTTTTAATAAACCTTAAATGCATGATTAGTCTATTTATTACAAGTAACAGAGACTCATTACAGTCAACCTAGACATTCTGTTTGCCTTAAAAACTTGAGTATATTCAGTCTTGATTCTACTTTTGATTTTCCTAGAAACGACAATTTCATTTATGTAGGTTTTTACACCACATGACTTTATTTCTAATATGATTCTTAATTACATGCATTGGGAAAAATTTGTCAAAGAATTAGATTCTAGGCTAGTAGAAAATATGAAATATAACCCAAACCAGGTTATTTTAAAACTAAGAGTTCAAAAAGGGTTGGGTAAGGCATCAGGGCCTGCTAGCGCAGCGTTTCTGGTTCTATGAGTTGTGCAATTCTCTGCCATCTGGCTGTGCCTTCATGGAGACAGTGCTCCACGGTAAGAGCAGCGCTGGACTAGGAGTCCTCACCGCATCCCGAGGACCTAGCACAGTGTCTGGCTCATGGTGGGCCTTCAGTGAATGAATATACGGATGAAACAAATGCTGTGAGTCACAAGAACTATTTTTTGATCCTTTCAGGGTCACATCCTCCTTCTCTGGGCTCTCATAGCACTTTGTACATAAATCTATGATATACACATGGCCCTGATTTAATGGCAGGATCCTCTTCATTCTCATTATTGTAGACTCAGAAATTAGCAGAGTGATTCATCATAGAGCAGACATTAAGTGGCACCAATGTCAGGGTTGTTACGGAGATTAAATGAGCTAACATATGTAAAAGGCCTAAAATAGCGCTCCATAAATGTTAGCTATGTTAGTATGCTTTTGATGAATATATGCCATTATAAAATAACATTAATAATTATGTTTACTGAATGCATGAATGGATGATATCGGGTATGTCACTTAACCTTCTTGTGACTCAATTACTCATCTGCAAGGAAGGGAAAATAACACTCCTCTTCAACTTCTTTTGGGGTTGATGTGAACATCAAGAGAGACTGTGAGAAGAGCTTTCTCAAGGATAAAATGCTGCGTAACTCTAACTTAGGATTTTTTAAATTAAATCATTACCAAGAAATGCTGGCAAAGTCACTTCGAAATTATCTGACCAGCAGAAGATAAAATTCATCACCTAGGTGGAGAAAGTAACAATAATCTTCATTTCACACAGCATACTTAAATGACACTTTTTTTTTCCTTCTCATTACAAGCAGTCCCAATTACTCGACAGTGTTAGCTCGAGGTAATGGAGGAGCTTACCTGGATAAAAAACAACATCCCAACAGCTATGGTTGTTCCTAAAGCTAATCCCAAGGCAAACAAGGTGGCAGCAAACGCAGCTAATCCAAAAGGAATAATCGGAAGAGGATCTCTCCGGGCTGCACTCATATCAATCTTGACGGTGTTCCACCCAAAGGAGAGCTGCGAACAACAACACCACCCACAAGAAATACTTGGTTGTCGTAAATGGTTAGACTCGACTCTACCACTTAAAACCACTTCATCAAGAAGATCAGCAAATGACAACGTGCTACTGTGGCCAAAGCAAACGTAACTGTTTTCTAATTAATTCTGTGGCTTGAACTATAGTGACATGCATGATATCCTCTTTGGTATTGTCAAATGGTTTTTGTTTGTCATCGTTTCCTCAGAAAGCATTAGGTAGACTGCACACGCACTACTGGGGATAAATGACAGTGGACACAAATCTAAGTTGCAAGTGTATCTCCCAGCTTCTCCTCACTTTCCTGCATTTACAGTGCTCTTCCATAGTGACAGAGAAAGCCTAAGATTCAGTGGTTTCTCCCCTCTTGTTCCACAACCAGAGGTTTAAGAACGAGTAACATGTAGGTCAAAACATATCCTGCTGATGTGTACTGCCTGGCCTGCAAAACGTTTTAAAGTATTCAGAGTTAGGTACCAACATTTAGAAATCTAGTGGTTTAGAAATCAGATTGCACATAGGGATAAAGTCTGGGTTTTCAGATTTTTCTTGAAAAACCAGATGATATGGCATTGCCAGGGTGGATTTCCAAACATCAATAAATAGGTGAAGTAAAATACGGGTTGTCCTCTGTGTGAAGGGCATGTGTTTTCCAGGTTCCTATTAGGCCTGGGTCCCTCATTTATCCTCCAGGCATGCTTAAGGACCTGAATTTGTGACCACCAAACTTTATCTCATAACCACGTGCTCACAAATCAACTCAATCAGTTGTACGATATTTAAGAACGTGCGCTTGCTTTGTGAGCCATGTTCCAGAGCACTGGATTTAGAAATGAACGAAAGAACTGCAAGTGGCCACAGGATCGAAGGCAAACAGAGGGCACTTGAACTGTCTTTTACTTCCTACTCTTCTGCTTTTTCCTCTAACTATTCTCTACCATAGCTTATTGAAGTCCAGTAAGTTATACATAGTGAAACTTCAACTATAGCATATACGATGAGTTTCCAGATAGCATATACAAAATAATCTTTCCTCATCTTAAAAACTGTTTTAAAGCTTTTTCAAAAAAGGAATCCCTGTAAAGGTAAATCAAAGTTCTATTTCCCCACCTAAACTGCAGAACATCTGTTTCCAAAAGGGACTTCTTAAAGAATCTTGATAACTACTATTTATTTAATCTCTCATGATTTGATAACAAACGTTTTCACTTACCCGATTATAAAGCTGCGTATACATTGTCATGACAAAAATAAAGGCAGCATGAATGCAGCCCAGTGGTGCTAAGAGGAGGAACAGCGTGAAGGAAGCGTGATTCTGATAGCCGCAGCAGTTGTTGATCCAAGGGCAGTGATGGTCCATCTTCATCACACATCTAACCGGAAGAATTTACAGAAAACGTGAGGCAGAAAATCCTGTCTACTTGAAATAACTTTGGTCTTCAAAAGATCAAGCACACAGGAATCTAGCATGAGTCACGGAGGAATACTACTTGATAGAACAGAAAGAAAAATCTTTATGAGTTTTTAAACAACTTTGAACAGTGATGACTTTTAAATTTTAAACAGCCAAAGAAAGGGCAGGCTTTGTAATGGCTTCTGGGGGAAAAAACGTCTGCTACAAGTAAGTTTGTTTAAAGAAGTCAGGAGGCCCACTGAAAGGTTCATTATAAAGAAATAAGCATGGTTCCTGATTTTCCTCTTGCTCTTAAATGCAGTGACTGGAGTGGAAAACAAGAGAGACCGAACAAAATTACTTCTAAATCTCCACTGGGGCTGATGGGGCCTGGCAGACGCTTATAACTTCCTTCCTTCATGTTCTTATCCTTTCCATGTGGAGTCTCTGAGCTAAGCAAGCTAACTCTGGAATGTAAGACGTGGTTTAGGAAGTCTTACTGTGTTTCCTTTCCTTGAGGTTGTTAGAAAATTTTCTGGCCTCAAACTAAACTTTATTTGCTCCTCCAACTGTCCCCCTAAACCTCAGAATTAGCATCATAAATTTCTTATTTATCAGTGGATACAGATGTTCATTTACAAAGGTTCTATCAATAGCTTAATTCATTTTTTACAGTGATTCTGTTTTCTTTCAAGTAAGGCTTTTATGTTAAATACTTGTGATAACAGGCACCTGGATTCACTTATTAGATTTTTATAAGTGTAGATGTGATTCAACTAAATAATGGAAAAAGCAGGTCTCCTTTACAATTTAAACTCAGAACAATTCTAAGGCTAGTTAATATGACAGTCGACAATTGACACTGATTTACAAAAACAACTTAAAGTATAATGTTTTATCCTGTTCCTGTCATGGCAAGAAGAAAGAGTGAGATGTTCATTATCAGAATTGACAATTTAAAAGTAAGATTATGGACACAAATATTTTAACAACACTGTTTATAAAGTAGTCACCTTGCAGGGACTAAAACTAGGATTGATGTGCTAGAAAGAATAACAAAAGGCCAGTAATCAAGTTGATCAGTCTTCAATAAATAGCAAAGACACAGTACCTGTTACACTTTCTGCAGTGATGTGACCGTGGTGCCTTGTATGCTTGGCAGACTTTACAATACTGGAGGTACACGCTATCCTGAGAATTTTTCTTGGCAGTGAAATATAAACAAAATATAAATTTCTGGGTAATTGGAAAAGTGATACTGCTGTTATCAGAAATTCATTATTTAAACAAATTTTAGCTCAAAAAGAAGGGCTGGAAATGCAAGCTAAAATTCAAATTCTATCTTTTCCCCATCTCCCATAAATGAAAATCAAACTACAGTATTTATTCATAAGGGTTGGCTTGTTATAAGCTGTCCATTGTTTCTGAATACTTTATAAACTAGTCAGGGAGGCCTGGCGTGCTGCGATTCATGGGGTCGCAAAGAGTCAGACACAACTGAGTGACTGAACTGAATTGAACTGAGCATCATAAAGAGTCAGACACGACTGAACGACTGAACTGAACTGAACTGAGCTTCTAAAGTTTTCTTTTTCAGTTATGAGGGATGTTAACATGTTACATGGAAAAAAAAAAAATCCCAGTGCCAAACCACACTGTGGAATTATGAGGTACACAATATACAGTGCTTCCTAGAAACTTATGACCATGTACTCATTACCACCACTCCTTTTTTTTTTTTTTCATTGAAATCGCTTTGGGAAATACTTTCAAGCAGGTATGAAAAAAATTCTTTGAGCTCTAAATGGCCAGTGATTAGAATAATATGCTTAGTCTCCACCAAGGTAAAAAGTAGGCTATGTTTGATATTATTGGTTGGCAGGTAAGGAAAAGACTAAATATATGATTATCATGAGGGTTCACCATTTTAAGGAACCTTTTTCTTACCGGTTTCCACCCCAGAGGGACGAAGCCAGGACCAACAAACATGGCATTGAAATAATTATAAAGAATCATGACAGTCCAGTTTATCAACATAATGAAATTCACGCTTCCTCCAGTGGTATGTAAGGGCCAATACCACAACACAGAGTCAATCATGGCCATGGTAGAACATATTGCTATAACACCAAGGGCTATAATGGGACCCCAGTGACAAAGTCTCTTTAATTCTTGGAGATTTTCAAACTTGACAACTGAGCAGAATGTACCCATTTTGGTGAGGAAGAATGTCTTCCAGTTTTTAAAGAATTACAGATTTCCTTTTTCTGTGCACACATTTCCTCGTGCCACAAGTCCGAGTGTGTTCCTTAATTGTCATGTCTTCACGTTGTGGGATGTTAATGCAGCTTATGCCATTTTCACTGACACTTTTTAATCTAGGAGAATCCAGTACCTTGGTTTGAAACTTAATCTAAAGAAAACAAAATGAGAAGGTTGGGTAAGACATTTTACTATCTACTG